>NC_138750.1:40667655-41301822 GCF_965113315.1 Podarcis vaucheri | reverse complement strand
TACACCACACTGGCTCTCACCACACTGGAGAAAAAGTCTCTCTATCCACTTTATTCACACCATGCCTAATTTTATACACTTCTAGCACAGCCTTCCTTACCCACCTTCCCCTGCCCCCAAGCCCCAGATATTGTAACCTTTCTTTGTTCTCTGTGTTTTGCAACTCCGAAAACAAACTGGAAAAGTTCCTCTCCTACCCCTATGCCTGTCAAAAACAAGCTGACCTTACAAACCAGTACAGTATTTGTACAGCTCCCTTAGGTCTGGCGTACTGCCGTGATCAATTAGGGGGAGAAATGTATTGAGGGAAGCAAGAGGAAGCAACTTCAAATTTTGCATAACTTTGGACTTATTTGTTTATTTATACCCCAGGAAAATAAATCCCATGTGTTCATGAATGATTTATTTTACTTTCAGTGAAGCGGTGACCACCAAACTCGAGAAAGTGCATGCATTTAAATACATTAGAGAAACGACAAAATTAACATAGCATATGCCAAGACTCAAACAACGCTCCCCCCTTTTTCCAGCCACCTTTGAGAAGGACTGACTAAGAGGGTAGGAAGTGCTGCAATAAATGGAAAGCAGCAAGATTCTTTATCAGGCTTTCCTTCTGAAATGTAAATGATTGCATATTTTTAGAACTGGCTCATGCCCTCATTAGAGTTGGGTGAGGAGTGAGATGTTACGGTTAGCATGTCACTTAATTGGACACCCAGCGTGCAGAATGTTTTAACATTTTAATTCCTGATGCAGAGCCTTTGCTTTGTTGACTGAATTGTTCCGCTAATGCATAAATTACCGTATTTTTCCGTCTATAAGATTTAAGAAAATGGGGGAGATGTATCCGTGCATGAGACGCCCCCTAATTTTTGACATTATTTTTAGGGGAAAAACCTAGTCCTATACACGATAAAATGCAGTAATTTATATTTATCACACAAGGCAAAGCAGACCTTTTCTCTCTCGCCCCCTGCTGAATCTGGAATATGAGGAATTGACTTCACTGTCCTGCTGTGGGACAGCACCATGGGAAGAATTGGTTTTGTATAAATGATGCTAAACTGTGTCTTTGACTCCCTCTTACAGTTGAAGTAATTGATGCACACACTGTATTATAAAAGGTAAAAGAAAGAGGAAAGGACCCCTGAACAGTTAAATCCAGTCAAAGGCGACTCTGGGGTTGCGGCGCTCATCTTGCTTTTCAGGCCAAGGGAGCCGGCATTTGTCCACAGACAGCTTTCTGGGTCATGTGGCCAGCATGACTAAACCGCTTCTGGCACAACAGGACACCGTGACGGAAACCAGAGCGCACGGAAACGCTGTTTACCTTCCCGCCACAGTGGTACCTATTTATCTACTTGCACTGGCGTGCTTTAGTTGGCAGAAGCTGGGACAGAGCAATGGGATTCAAGTGGATTTGAGCCACCCACCTTCCGATCAGCAATCCCAAGAGGCGCAGTGGTTAGACCACAGCGCCACCGACTCCCCAAGCTTTACCTTTTTATATTATAAAACTGTCCACAAGACTTTTGGGGCACATGAGTTGAAGGCACTTCCAAATTCAAACAGCAACTACAAACTATATGTTTATATATACAAACTCAATTTGGGACAGCGTAACCTGAAGGGAGGCTTTCAGTTGTACCAATTTGCCCATGCCTTACAATCTGCTTCTGCAGCCCTGTTTGTCTCCCCATTTCTGAAGCAGGGATAGGGAAGAAATTCAGTTCACATTTAAAGGAAAAAGTACCTAATTTACACAAACCGAAACCCAGCCATTTTTTGAACTTCACACTTCTCTGATTCTTTTGAGGCAGTTCTCCAGCCAAAATGCATTAAATGTGCATATAAGTGCATGTGTTAGTCAATATAACATTTAAAATGCATTATATTTGGGGAAAACCACTTTGGAAAATGTGTATATTGGGCAACTGTGTATATACAATTTTGTATTTTAGGAGAAAATCGCTGATTAATTTTCATGAGGGCTTAAAACAACAACACCAAGCTGATGAGGAAATATGGAGAACTGAATTTAACATTGGAAAAATGAGATATGGAGAAGAACCCAAACTGACAGAGTCATCCATCACACTTGTGAACACAAACAGGTTGGCGGGTGCAAAGGAGAGGGCTTTTTCTGCAGTGGCCCCACATCTGTGGAACTCAGTGCCAAGTGAAATCAATATATTTCCTTACAAGTTTTAAAGCAAACCTTGAAAACGTGTCTTTTCTCCTGCTTTTCAGGTTAGCTGTGGAAACCTGTGGTGCTGTTTCTAATTTGATGAAATTGTGCTTCATGATAGTACTGCCTTGTTTTTAACGTGCTGCCTATTTTAGGGTTATGGGATGTTTTAAAGTTTGAAACTGTTTCTTTTTTTATGTTGCTGTTGCACACTGTTTAGTTCATCCATTTATGTCTGCTGGTTTGTGAGGAAATATTCCTGAAATGTGGGATAAAAATGTACCAATATTTCTTCTTTTTTAAGAAAAATCATAGCTGGGACTTTTCAATTTAAGTTCAGCTGTACCAACTCTAAAATAGTGGCTAATAGGACTGTGTCACATGGCAGGAGACATTGCTAATGATGCAGCAGGCAGATATCAGAAGGAAAAGTTTGAATATGCAGAGGAACTCCTGGAATCCAGCCTTGAATACTGATTTTTATTTTATTATTTATCTATTAGATTTCTTAGCCACCCTTTACCATAAGGCCTCAGGGTGTGACCCAACAATAAAATATACATCTCTAAATGTATAACATACAAACACACAGACACAAAACCCTCCTGGCATAAATTGCAGATCTATGCCTCTGGCTGTCATTAAACATGAACAACAGGTACAAGTTGGGCTGCCCTCCTTGAGGAAAAGGAAACTAGAACTATGCAGATATTCAGATTCCACCTACAGCCACAAGAGTTTGCTGCAGTCTTATATTCTGCATTCAAGGTGAAGGCTGATGGCTTCCTGTCAAGTCACTTTTTCATGACAGCAGCCCCACACTTCACACATAGCTGCCCAACCTCAGGCTTCAAGGCTGTTTGATGGCTTTCTTTTGCTGCCCAGTCCAACTCGAATGTTGCTTGTCATTCAATCTCCCTGCACCACACTCCCTTTCTTCCTTTCTTCCACCACTTTTGGCATTCCGTTCCCTCTGCACTAAATCACATTTATTGATTTATTTAGATAATTGATATACCACCCTTTGTACAAGCCACAGGGCTTTCTACAACAGGCAAGTCTTTTTTTTAAAAGCTATATGGGAACACAGTCCTTCAAAAACACATGACGAATCAGCAAAGAACAATTCCTAATAGCTGCTGCAGCAACAGCAATTGGGATTCTCCTGTCCCAAACCCTTGTCGAAAAAGATGCATCTTAGCCAGCCACTGAAACGTATAATGAGATGGGTCCAGATGCACCTTAGTAGGGAGGGAGTTCCACACATGAGGAGCCACCACTGAAAAGGCCCCTTTCCCAGGTCCCTATTCCACACATGTCATAATGGTTAGGGACCACCTGGTGATCTTAAAGACTGCTTGTGAAAGTGTCCCTCAGCTTTCTCCACTTGTGGTTATGCTGATTTGCGAGTGTCCTTTAGCAAATGAAAAGGCAAGGGAGGTTAGTAGATTGTAGCCTGTGGATTGTGCATGATGTGAAACACAACCATGTTCCATCTTTCCCTCTAGTAACCTTTTCCTCAGACAGATGCTAACCAGGACTCAGCTGCTTGACTTCTGGAGCTTGTACTGCTTTCCCAGCAATTTCAATCCTCGCCGCAGAGCATTTCCCAGGAAACTGTGACTTCTCTGGAAAAAACTGCTCTCCTTGGTTATATTGGCTTCCTTTACACTTTTGAGTCACCGTGTCATAGATCTGTGGTTCTATTTCTCTCTCTCTTTTTTAAAATAACTTTTTTATTCAAAATTAAAACAAAACATATCACCCAAAAACATATCATCCTTATCCCCCCCCCCATTTTTCCTCCCTCCCCCCTAAGGTAAATTTGTTGCCCATTCCATCCTTTGGAGGCACCAGCCACTACTGACCATTAGTCTCTGAAAGCTGAGGTCCTAATAATAATAATAATAATAATAATAATAATAATAATAATAATAATAATAATATCTTTATACCATGCCCTCCCCAGCCAAGACCAGGCTCAGGGTGGCTAAAACCAAATATAAAGCAATTGATTGAAATACAACTTAAAAAAAGATTAAAATACAACATTAAAACGCAGCCTCATTTCAGCAGAAACTCAAAAACTTTTTTGGGGATGAAAACGTCAAGTCTTCACCTAGGCTAACTATCCAGACTGGTCCTACGTGGGCCAGAAAAAAGCCAGGGAAGTCCCCAAGTAAGAGTTCCATCACAGAAGGAAAAAGAAAAAAAGAAAGAAGGGGAGGGGATCAAGTTAATTCCAAGTCAAAAGCCAGGCGGAACAACTCTGTCTTACAGGCCCTACGGAAAGAAATCAGATCCTGCAGGGCCCTGGTCTCATGGGAGAGAGCGTTCCACCAGGCCAGAGCCAGTGTTGAAAAGACCCTGGCTCTGGTTGAGGCTAATCTGACCTCCTAATTGTGGGCACCCCTGGCAATATGCAAGGCAGGCTGCTCCTAGTGGACAGTTACATCACTACAGGAGCTACCCAAGTGCAGCATCTCAGCCCAGAAGTCCAGAACTAAAGTTTCAAGAGCTCTGGCTAACTGTGTATATTGCTGCTGCAAATTGTAAGTTTAGACTTGTATCTGAAGAGCATTCCTGATAGCAAAGCACTGTTGCCTGTCGTCCTCACAGTCTTTAAAATGTTATTCCACTCAGAGGCAATATCCAGTTATCATATTGTAGAGACCGGAACAACCCTACGTCAGGCAGACATTTCATTATCCCACAGGATATTAAAATCTTGATATTAAAGTTGCCAACGTTTTGATAACAAAAATGACTCTGCGAATGATTGCTCCTTTGAAAGCATCCTTACATATCATTTTAATACAGTAATATTTCATACACCATGGTTACTAATATTAATTAGTGCTGTAGAGAGCGGGAGAGACTAACCTCAGCACAGGTGCAAAAATGGTTCTGAGGAAAATAATGAAAGAACAAGTGTATCTATTGACAAATTGTCATGAAGACTTTTTAAAAAAAATGCAAACTGAGGCAGAAATGTGGAAAACTGAACTGAAGATTGGGAAATTAGACTGTAATTGTCAGATTTGTCTATCCTTACACATGGTGGATCAAAGTGAGAGCATTAAAGTTCTTTCGAATTATAACCATTTCCGGAAATATAACCAATTATAAACTGGTCAAGCAGAACACAAGAATTACAGTACCGAAAGATCAAGGTGACCTCAAGTGATTCCACCTAAAGCAGTGTTTCTCAACTTTGGGTCCTCAGATATTGTTGGACTACAACTCCCATCACCCCTGAGCCCTGGCCTTGCTAGCTAGGGATGATGGGAGTTGTAGTTCAACAACATCTGGAGACCCAAGGTTGAGAAAGGCTCACCTAAACGTTTATTGCCCTTCGAATGCATTTGCATTGCTGAGAGAGGCCTTCAATAATTATAACACAGCAATCCCACAATAAAGTAGAAACACCAAAACAAAGTAAAAGCCCTAAATCGGGTGCTCCACATACGACGCCATCTGCCTGCAAAAGAAAGGTTTGCTGAAACAGGGATGTTTCCATTGATTAGTGAAAAATGAGAAGGTAGGAGATGGGCCTGCCAGCTCTGGATGGAGCGGGAGCCCCAGGTGCAAGCGGAGGAGAAGATGATGGAAGGCAGGCACCCACCCACCCACCCTGGGGTCGAGGGGAGAGTTGCTCCTATTATGTCTCTAGATGACTAAGAGGAGGAAGCCCTTCCCCCCCTTCCCCTTCTGCAGAACCTCATCATGGATGGGGAAAAACATTGACCAAGCAGAAGGAGGAGCTGAGCAAGGGAAGATGGGACTTGTCACCAAGAACTCAGCGCCACTTCTATAGGTGGGATCAGATGCATCCTTTCTGACGGAGCACATGTGTAGCATAGGATGAAAGAGTCCCATGAGTGAACTTGCCCCCACCTCATTTTTAGAGCTTGGCAGGAAAGATGTGTCAATCACCAAGTCCTCTTCCTAGCTTTTGTTCGGTTATGAACTTCTTGCTTTTGGTCCTGTACCTGGGATTCGTAATGGCTGCTGAGCCTGTACTGCTATTAACCTGAATTGAGATCTCTTCTTTATTTTCAAGTAAGAGTCACTGTCATTGTGTTTTTGATTGGGAGCCTGTTGGAATCCTGAAAGAGGAGCTATTTTAAAATAAAATAAAATATTATTTATATCACAATAATCCACCAAAGACAAAAATAACTGACAACACAGGTTTAGTAACACCAGAAAGCAATATCACTAGCCTTCTGTGAGCCCCATAATGAACCAGTAGGCCAGTAACAAGCCTGTAACATACAAGGCTGTGTACAGGGTAGTAAGAACAATCTACAAACAAGCAGCAAATCAGGTGAATCGGGACAAATAACCTCTACAAAAAGATCTCTGGATATTAGGTTCTCCTGGACTGGAGTGAAAGAAAAGGAAACCAATCAACTTGAAAAGTGTATTGTGCAGGAGTGGACCTTGTAATATGGTACCCTGTGTGAGGCCAAAGTTTTATGTCCCCCCAGCCCAAAACTGCCTTCCCAAAGGCAGGCATAGGAGGTTTGGGAAGGAGGCAGGCCGGCCCCTGCACCCAGCAAAGGGGAAACTGGTAAAAAGGTAAAGGTAAAGGACCCCTGAACGGTTAAGCCCAGTCAAAGGCAACTCTGGGGTTGCGGGGCTCACCTCGCTTTCAGGCCGAGGGAGCTGCTGTTTGTCCACAGACAGTTTTTCCGGGTCATGTGGCCAGCATGACTAAGCCACTTCTGGCGAACCAGAGCAGCGCATGGAAACACCGTTTACCCTCCCGCCAGAGCGGTACCTATTTATCTACTTGCACTGCTAGGTGGGCAGGAGCCGGGACCGAGCAACAGGAGCTCACCCTGTCGTGGGGATTCGAACCGCCAACCTTCCGATCCCCTAAGTCTGCCCCCTGTCTTCTGTTATTTCACCACTGGCTAGTTTGCATTGCTATGTGAGCTTATTCACTATCGCCAAGTACCAAACTCTCATTGTTCCAGCATCTTCAGCCCTGAGCACTTTTTAAAATGGGAATGCAGTCAAAAATTTTGTATAAATTATAAATAGAATAGGATGGGAAAGATTTAATATATATATCAGAGAACACCTTCCCAATTGTAGATAAATATGTAGGAGACAACAGTTAAAATTAAAACACCACATTGCAAATGGGGAAAAAAGAGATAGGGTTGATTTAGATCCCAATGTGGCTTCATAGTCTCTAGGTGCCTTATTAGTCCTACTCTCAAAGTATACAGCAGGCAGAAATCCTTCTCTTGTGTCTTATTTGAGATAAAAGGTTGTCCTTGAGGTTCAGGAGCCAGGAACTAAATAGCAACCCACAGTTTAAAGGATTCAATATGAACAAAAATGAAAAGGGGAGGAAAAAATAGACAGATAATCCTACAAGATTCTGTTCAGGAGTTTCCTAGAAGCTAAACCAAGGATTAAGTTGACTTGTCTTTATTGAGATACTTTCAGACACAGACATATCCACATATATGTATTGTTATGTATTCAGACTGGCTGCAGTTCTCACTCTGGGCCACCAGTATGCAAATGAAGGATTGAAAGTTGCTTTCACCGATTGGGTAGTTAGTTGGAATTTGTTACTGTTACAAGTTATTGAGCATTATATAAGGCGGCCAGCTTCACTGTTGTTCAGAGAGACTTAGAGCAGTGCTAACTGCTGTAATAAAGAGCTGTTGCTTAAAGAGCTGTGTCTGTTGCCCATCTTTCCCACTATACAACATGTATAATGCCATTATTGGATCTGGCTATGAATATAGCTCAGTTTGCAGCCATGTTCAACTCTGCGCTAGGGTTTTGCAACACTGGAGTGGGACAAAGCAGCTAAAACACAGCCTCATCTCACATAATGCCATTAGGATGCTTCTCCATGTTGCTGGAGCAGAATATTGTTCTAACTGGCAACACACGAGGCAAAACCGCACATAACATGCTAGTGCATGTAAGGGGGGAAAAACAGACAGCTACTTCTGCTAAGAAAAGCAGATTCAGGAGAGGGTGATTGGAAGCAGAGCAGAGAGGAAGGTGCTTTAAGCACACATTCCCCATACATAATGCATGTGTCCATGATTACCAGCTGGAGCACAACAATACTGGACCGTCCTTTTATGCCAGGAACAAAGGAACTCAAAGAACAGGAGAGAAAACACACTGGAGAGAAGCAGTTCAAGTGCTCCGAGTATGAGAGAAGCTTCAATCAGAAGGGAAGCCTTATGATACCAGAGAGAAGTCACACTAGAAAGACAGAGAGATAACTTAAGGCATAGGATGTGAAGAAAGCTTCAGGCAGGCAAAAGGGAAACTTTGCCAAGCTTCTTCTTTTTTAAAAAAGCATCCAAGTATATATAACTGCCTATTTTTTGTTGTTGAAGAAGGAGTGATTTATAAGATACTATTCAGCTATCATTCTGAAATGGGAAAGTAAAGATCTGTTATTAAACTGGCCACAAGATCATGGTCATTCCATACATGTTGATATATTGAAGTAGTTAAGGGAACAAAACAATAGTAAGCCTTATGCAGTAGGTTATGTTATTGAAATTAAGTCCCCCAATTATATATTTTTATGTAAGCTATCTCAGGAGGAGCTTTTTGCCCTGAAAGGCAGCCTTAGACTACAACATTTCAAAAGAATTATCATCATCATCATCATCATCATCATCATCTAGGAATAGCTTCCCACGAGGTATCCTAGAATGAATTGCATTATAATAGAAATACATATAAAGCAGTTAAAACAACTGAGTATTAAAAAAGCAATTGTTGGCATCTGTCTGTCTCGAGAGGCAAGAGCGGAGTGCACCTTTTGGGGTGAGGTCAAGCTGTTGGACGGTTGCAGCACCTGCTGTGGCTGTAGAGACTGATGTGGGAGAGACATGTTCTGTTGCAGCTGGGGCAGATGAAGGCATCTGCTTGTGCTGCTGCAGATGCACCACGGTGTTTCTTCTTTCCACATTCCTCCCAGTGGTCATTTCTCCTTTGGTCACTACTATGGACACATGACTTGACTGCCTGTCTGCAGGCACTGCAGTCGTCTGCAAGGGATTCCCACACGGCAGGGTTGATCTTACCAGCCTTCATGTTACATTTGCAGGCATCTTTGTAACGCAGGGTTGGCCTGCCAATTGGTGACGGAAACCAGCTCCCCATAGAGCACGCCCTTGGGGATCTTGCCATCTTCCATTCTGTAAATGTCGCTGAGACAGGAGTGCGAACATGCTGGGAATGTAGGCTTGGGAGAGAACATCTTTGTTTGAAATGCTGTCCGGCCATGAGATACCCAACATCTTCCTGACGCAGCACATATGGAAGGCCTTGAGGCATTGCTCCTGACAGTTGTAAGTTGCCCAAGATTCACTTCCATAAGGCAGTGTGCTCAACACGCAAGATTGGTGGACCCTCATCTTGGTAGTGGACACCCAAAAAAACCCCAATTAACAGCTTACATATGACAACAGTTTAAAACAACATCCTATACATAAAATCAATCCAGATCCAGTGCAGTTGCCAACTGGGATAAAGGCCTCCATTTAGGTGGCTTGATGAAAGAAGAATTTATTCAGTGGACACTGAAAAGACAATAGAGAAGGTGCCTGTCTGATAGGAAGGAGTTGCAAAGGGTTGGGGCCACCACACTGATTCCGACATTGTGTGGAATGGACCTTCTGATAGAATGGGGTCTGTAGAATGCTCTTTTCTGCAGAATGCAGTGATCAGATGGGTGTATCAGTTGGTGAGAGGATCTTTTAGGTACCCCAGCCCTCAGATGTACAGGACTTTGTACACCAATACCTGGCAGGCAGTTCAGTTCTTGCAGCGGTGGTGTCATAAAGGTAAAGGTAAAAGGCCCCTGACCACAGGTCCAGTCGTGACTGACTCTGGGGTTGCGGCGCTCATCTCGCTTTATTGGACGAGGGAGCCGGCGTACAGCTTCCGGGTCATGTGGCCAGCATGACTAAGCCGCTTCTGGCGAACCAGAGCAGCACATGGAAATGCCGTTTACCTTCCCGCTGGAGCAGTACCTATTTATCTACTTGCACTTGACATGCTTTCGAACTGCTAGGTTGTCAGGAGCAGGGACCAAGCAACAGGAGCTCACCCCGTCGTGGGGATTCGAACCGCCGACCTTCTGATCAGCAAGTCCTAGGCTCTGTGGTTTAACCCACAGCACCACCTGCGTCCCAGGAGTGGTGTCATAGAATGGCAATATTCTGTCCCAGTGAGCAGTCGATCCACTGCATTTTGCGCTAGCTGCAGCTTCTGCATCAGCCCAAAGGGCAGCCCCACAGAAAGTGTGTGAATGAATGAATGAACGAACAAATGAACAAAGCTGTCCTGCAAAGAGTATTTTCACTTCCTTATACTTTTGGTGACCTGCAAAACTTTTGGTGAGTTATCAATACATACACAAAAGTACAGAAAGCTACTAAAAACTAGAATCTCTTTAAAGTGACGGAGTCAAAATACGAAGTTCTGCTTAAATCCATGGATATGGTTTTATAAAAAATAGATGGCTTCAAACACCCCTAGTGCTGGCCAATATTTCCACTGTATGTTTTCACACAAAGGAGGGGGATTGACAGCCTGTCAGTTGGTTCTAGCCTTCAGCAGCAAATGTCAACTGCTGGATTCTATTCCCTTTCCTCTGCTTATGTATCCAAGGTTCATAATTTGTGATAAGCAACACCGTATAAGACAAGTCCATCCTTCTTGCTTAATGGTAATTCATTTTAATTGCTTACATTTTTTTAAATGGAAGATGCTGATACTTAGCTGTCAAATACAGGCTTCATAACATCCACAGCCTTTCTTTTGAATGAACAACATTATGTTGTAGCACGAGATAAGCCATGTTTTATGCTCTTAGAGGTGTACGTAATGCAGCTTCCATTGCATACTGTTTGCAAACAGCCACTTTCAGAGCAATGCAGCGGTTAGCATGGTGGAGGTTGGCATCTGCTGCTGGAAGCTTGTTAGGGTCGATGAGGTGAGGAGGCTGCCGATCTGAAGAGGGCCTAAGACACTTTTCATTTAAAACACACACACACAAAGTACAGGCCTACTCTGCAAAAATGATGCACAACAGAAAGACAGGAAATGCCAGCATTTACTTGTGGTAAGACTGGAAAACAGGGAGGGGAGAAAATGTTCTCAGAACATTTCACGCTGACTTTGACAAACAGTGACAGAGTACATTTCATATTGCTATCGGGTTAAAGCTCCAAGAGCTTATATTTCTCGATCTGTGCCAATCAGTGTCTGAAGCATGTCCCCTTGATACAGAAATATAACCAGAGAAGGTGCATGCAATAGTATTGGTTGTTTTAGTGAATTATGTGGTCTCTCTGAGGAGATGGAGCAGAGATAATTGCCTTGTCATCGCTGCTTAAATACCACACTGGGGTTGTGAATGTAGGTTGAGGGCAAACATTCTACCTGTCCTTCTTCGTTTCTGTAATATAGGGGTGGAGAACATGTGCCCATCCAGATGTTATAGGACTCAGCCTGAGCTTGGATGGCCATAGGTTAGGGATGATAATTGGAAAGCCATTTTCTTCTTTGCCTCAAATGGCAAAATGTCTTGGACCGGCCCTGTTCTTAGTGAATGGCATGTAGATGCTTGACAAATACTAAGTTTGTGATTCAACACCTTACAGCTCAACTAGCACTGCCAAAACTTTCAGTTATGTCTGTACCTAATACATGTTGCGGCAGTGCTCACAAATCTCCATATCTCAAAATGTCAACTCTCTTCAGTTCCGTAAAAATTGATCAAACTGGCCTGCTTGAGCAATAACGCCCAAGGGGTGCTATGGATGGTTCTCTAAAGTTGGACCGGATGAAAATTAAAATGGATAATGGCTGGCAAGGGGGTATTTAAAAGTGCAGGAGAGTGGATTGTGTAGTCCAGCGTTGCCAGTTCCAAGTGCTGGAAAGGTATTTCTGGTCAGTGGGGACGATGCTCAACCAGAGTCGCTGTTGTACTCATGTCCTGCTTGCAGGCATCTGGCTGACCAATGACAGAAAGGGATCCTGGACTAGTTGGGTCTTTGGTGTGATCTAGCAAAGCTAGATCCCCTTCATGGATCACAGCCTTGTCGTGGCGAAGGGGCTTGAATAACTCAGAGAAGCTATGAGCTATGCCGTGCAGGACCACCCAAGATGGACAGGTCATAGTGGAGAGTTTGACCAAATGTGATCCACCTGGAGCAGGAACTGGCAAGCCACTCCAGTATCCCTGCCAAGAAAACTCCATGGACAAAGCTCTTCTTATGTTCTTTTAAATTAGATGAATCAATGTCCAGATTAAGAATAAAGCAGCTTGGTGGGGAAATTCATGTTTGATGGTTCCAATCCATGCAGTCTGCTTTTCTGAACAAAACAGAGTGGGAAATTTAGGGATGCCCATCTCCATAGCCCAGGTAGCACCTAAACTGGCTCCAAGACTGCAGGGCAGGAAGTGCCATGTGTGATTGGGGTGGGGGCATTGTAGAGATTTCATATGTTCATTTCCAACATAGCTATAATTTCCATTCCAGAAATGCCCCTTATTTTAGACTTGCTATATCATTGAGTTTAATTCTGCTGCATGACCCTAATTGCTTATAATTTGAGCAACAACTTCCTGGCCTGAAATGTTGTATGCACAACATCAGCCTGCTGTGGCAGGCAATTTTTAAGGATGGAAGTGGGGATTTATAAAAATGAAGGCTGACATGGCCAAAGCTGTAAAGTCCCAGAGGAGGTTCTTATAATACAATTTGCTAGAGATTAAAGAAACAGGGGGAGGGTCCCTATTGCCTGTCATGCTGCAGGAACAACAAACCCAGCAAGTTTAAAAATGATTAATGATGCCAGGATATGAAAAATGCTTGGTTTAACTGGGGTGTTAATAAATTATATTTAACAGGAGAAGCGTGAAGGATGGCTGTTGATATTTAGATGTATTCAGACTGGTAGGATGGAAAGGGTATAAATTAGTTGTGACATTTTAATTTTCACCAGTAACACTTGTGCTGAATATAGAGAAGATAAATATATAGTTTTCTTGGTTTATTAGGAAAAGTTGAGTCTATAGGATCCGTAGCAAAATAAAACGCCAGGAAATATTTCTCTGAGAATACTATGCTCCCAACACACATGTGTTATATGTATTAATGGACAGAAATCTAATAAATGAATAATCTGCATCCCATCATCAGTGTCAACAAATTCCATTGTTGCTGCTTATTACTAGCATTTGTTAATGTTTGCATTTGGTATAGTGCCTTTGAATATGGGGCTTCTATTTTTCGCTCTTATGTCTGTAATACCAGCCACTACTTTGCCCAATCAATATAAGGACTCCATTCTCTGGCTGCTAGGAGGGAGGGCATCTCAGGGCCCATATAATTTTGCTGATCTTCCTCTTCATAGTTAAACTTGACCCCAGGAACAAGAAGCACCACTAAGAGGGTCTCTCCTTATGATTATTCCTGTCTTTGATCCATCCTGCTTAGGGATACAAGAAGGTGTTGTTTTCCATTCTGCCCTGTATCCACTTCAGAGCTGTTACCATCCTGCTGCAGTTCGTCTTCCAACAAAACCAATGTTAGTTGTCTCACTGTCTGCTTACACAATTTACACAATTAATTACACAAAGTATGCACTTATGTTTTCAGTATTCCAGCCCTTCGTTTCAATACAAAGGAAAAGAAAGGCAGATCTCGTGCAAGGACGCAGCATAATCCCCTCTGCAAACCATTTATGGCTTTAAATTGCAAGTCATTTCTGTTCCTGACCATCCCAACTTGCTCCAGCCCTGGACTCCATAGGCCTGTTAGCATTTTGATGAGTAAGTACTTCAGATAGAATCCACTGATTCTGTGACTGCATGATCCCATAGGATAAAACCCTAGCAGGCAAAAGCAGAAGCAAACTTCAAAAGAACAGCCCAGCTTCAGTCTCCTCTCTTTAGCTGTGGGGAAAGGGCTGGTTTTCTCCCTGTTCCAGCTTTTCTACGATTTCCGCATGGAACTTGGATATACAAGTCACATATGGCTTTCTGGAATTTCATTCAACATGTGACTGCTTTACTAAACCTTAATTTTATTTATTTTTTGCTTTTATAATTCCCAGATGCCTCCGTCTGTGAAACTGGCCCTTTTATTAGTAACAGCTGTGCCAAATTTAGAGAGTGATTGCTGTTGTTAACTTCTCCCAGAGGCAAATTCTGAAATGGTTGAAAATGTCCCTAAAGAGGTTATATCGTTTGTATCTTTCTGATCCCATTTTGCAGCAGACGCCTGCGACAGGGCAGGATGCGCAACAAACAGCCAGCCTCCCCGCCTATAGATTCCCTCTCCACTACTGTATTTGTTCCAAGGTTTATGAACGTAATAAATTTCAGGGAATAAGTGAAGTCAATTCAGCCTATTAAGTTTCATTTTCTTTTAATACTCCAATCCCCTCAGGATGCCATTTACTGTAATTGTTTCTTAAATGATCCCCCAGTGTTTAAACTTCAGCGCCTCTGCTCAGAAAGTCCTTCCACGCAAACGTTGCGGAGGAAAATGGGACACATGACATCTGTTTCTGATTTGTTTTTCTTTACTTTGCAGTTATTGCCATTGTCCTCTTATCTGTTTTTGAGGAGAGAAAAACGGATAACAGCATTTGGCATCAACTGTACTACTTAAAGTTTAATGTAGCTAAATCTAAATCTCCTCTAAATGGAAGGGGCTATAAATCCAGACTTTACAGTCTTGTCTCATACCCTCCGCCCTTGTTGGATCAATAGTAAAGTGCCCTTTGGTTGACCTTTATACTTGGTATACTTTGTGAGTGCTGTACCAACCAAAATGCATCACGAAGAGTTTTCTCCAGGATTGCATCCCTCTGCCACCTGTGACTAGAGTCGCCATCAGACATTCACTAGGAACAGATGCAGCTTATGAGCAGAGCAGCCCAATCTCTGAGTGGTGAGAGATTTCAGGGGCTCCAAAGCATACCTTGGAATGAAGGTCATTGGAGACTAGTGGCATTTTCTCTTGGAGACTAGTGCCTTTCTCCATTTTCTCAATGGAATTTGCCAACCACCCATTGCACCTTGGTTGTCAAAAGTTTTGGAAGTTGAACGGTCTTCCGGAAAGGATTATGTTCGACAACTGAGGTACCACTGTAATAATAATACACTACAATATTTATATAATAATAATACACTACAATATTTACCGGTATGTTTGGAGCTGTGATATGTTGACGTTTTGAGGAAACTGATGTCCCAAAATGTCATTTCTATAAACAAGCCATCTCGTAATTGAAGGGAACAAATTTCCCTCATTTTATAGTACCCCCCCCCAGATTTACCTCAATCTACAGTTCAGCCCTGCCCCCCCCAATTCAAAGTCTCCTCATGTCCTTCAGCTGCTTGCAGACTGGCCTATGGATAACACACCTTGTGGACACCAAGGCTCACCAAGATAAAGAAGGCATAGAGAATGGGTTGCAGGTAACGAATTAACGTATATGGGATGGTGGCAGAAGGGGAGAAGAGGAAGAGACATGCTCCAGAGGGATGATGGTTGCATAAGAGAATTTTCTCCCATAGCTTACAGATAGCTAGTAGCTAGCTGGTGCTGAGTGGGTAGGATAATTATGAGTGTTGACATTTACCAGCTAAATTATTGGCTTCTGGTTTCTAATGAAAATGGCTCTTTATGAACAGAGGCTTCAACATGACACCCAGGTGAGATTTTCTCTTCCTCAACTTCTCCCCATTATTTCTGACTTCATTCTTACATGTCACATTAAAGAACCAGTCATTTTGGTCATGCACATATTCTAATGGCCACCTCTGCAGATGGATAATTGCAACACCAATGCCGAAAGGGTTTTACCCCAATGCAAGAACTGGCTGGATGTGAGATCTGGGCCAGCAAAAAAACAAACCCTCTCTTCTTTGACTCAGTGGCATTAGCTATGGGTTGGGTTGAAGCCAGGCTATTTCCTTTTCCCACAGTCAATTCTACTGGTACAGGCTTTTAACCCTGCCCCTTTGTAACACAAAAAAGATTTCTGTGGAGCTACCCAGGAGTTTGGGCCTACGACATGGACATATGGAAAGAGATGCAGAATTATTGCCCGCTTTGGTTTGTTCTCTATAGGTCTCACCTTGTATTTGGAGGAACACTGAGGCTCCTCATTTCAGGAAAGTTGTTTAGGGCCTATGTGGCCCTTTGCCCAAAGTTAAGGTCAGCTAGCAAAACAACACAAAATCAAATGCAGATTAAATGCATAAGAAAAAGGGTGCTAAAACCTAACCCATTCTTAAAAACAAAACAAAAAAACCCCTTCAACTTTCACAATAATACCCCTATTAAGTGCAATGAAAAAGTCACAAAAATATGTGGCAAACTTTCCAATGGACTGTAGGGTTTTCTTTTCAATGGACCAACATGTCTGTTTTTTTTATGATGTTTCATAAAGTTACTCTTGATACTACTTACATATCTATGAGGCCTTTGCATCTGCGCCCCCAAAATTGAAGGTATCTTAAACAAAATCCAACTACCACTATTTATTTATGTATTTAACATGTACTCTGTCAAGGAACTCAGAGAAGCACACATTTCATCCTGGCAGTGATCAGTGATGGGGCGCTTAGCATTGGCAGAAGGATGGCATTCTGTGCCCCAAGACAACTCTCTGGGCCTGGACATATATATTAATATTCAGGCACCTCACATTTAAATAGCATAGCATAGCATTGTAGAGTCACCTGGTCCAACCCCCTAAAATGCAGGAATCACAGCATGCTTCTGTTCACCCAAGAAAGCAGTAGAAATGTTGATGTTACCAAAAGCAAGTGGTGAAACTCTTCTCTGTTTTCTTTTCAGTCCAAGGTTCATTCAGCTGTATGGTCAATGTTAATCTCACTGCAGGAGCTGACCCTGCTATGCAGCAGGGAGCAGATGGGGAATAGATGGCAGGAATTGTGTCTGAATGGCACAGCAAGACTTTTGAAAGTGTTGGCCTCAGTGCAGCAGTTTCCCCTAATACAAGGTGTTTTTATTTCTTATTTTCACTAATGTAGGTTTTCTATGCATGCTTTACTGCAGCCTATGCATTTTCGTATATAACACTTGGCTGGAGAACCGTGCTGCAAAAATCAGAAAAGTTTGAATTTTGAAGGCTGGCTGTGTTTTGGCTTGCACATTGTTTTGGAAAGTGTGTGAATTAGGAAAGTTTGCTTTTAAGTGCAAACCAAATCAAATTTCTCCTTTGTCCCTCCTTATGCCATGTATTCTTAAAAAGTGGTGCATAGCAGAAGACTTCAGCTGTGCAAATGCGAGGAAATGAAAACATGCACTGCCATGCTTAAACACACCGGGACAGTGGGTGGCTTCTTCAATTACGCTTCCTCCACATGCTGCAATAAATTATGTATATGAAATAAATGCAGACAATTCCTACATCATTTATCCTCAGCACAGAGCTCTCTCTCCCCCCTCCCTACCTCCCTCTTCTATCCATTAAATTAGATTTAAACTGAAGGTGTTTAGAGCAACCTCCCCCATCCCGCTAAACCTGCTCCCCCCCCAAGTTCCTTCATTTCCACAAGAAGGCCTGTGCTTTTACTCCAGTGTGACAAGTAAGATAATGTTCTGCCCTCTCGGCTTTCGGCACCATTTTTGACTAGACATCCTGAAATGGCATGATGAGGACCTTCAAGAGGCAATTAAAAATGCCCGTTTAAAATACTGAACTGCAAGGTGTTGGATAACTGCAAGCTCTGTAGGAACAAACCACTCCTGCTAAACAGACGCTGGACCATATGGAGAGGCTGTGGGTAAAGTCAGGTGAATGTTAAGAAAAGTCATTTTGCTCAGCTCAGTAGGGCTGGGCGATATCAGCTTTTCAACATCGCGGTGTATCGCCAGCCAAACATCATAGAATCATAGAGTTGGAATAGACCACAAGGGCCATCGAGTCCAACCCCCTGCCAAGCAGGAAACACCATCAGAGCACTCCTGACATATGGTTGTCAAGCCTCTGCTTAAAGACCTCCAAAGTAGTGTAGCACCCTGCTTGTGGTTAACGCTTAGCTGGAATGAAATATTCAACGCAGCAATAGAGAAATTAAAATAATAATTTATTTGTCAGACAAATAAATGAGAGACACAGTGGTATATGGTTACCAATGCTCTGCCTGCCAGCCCTCATGGCCAGCACTTATATTCCCTCAGCCCAGTCCCCTTGCTCCTCCTTTGGCTGCCTCTGTCCAATCAGCCTGGTTGAATTTCCTATTGGCTGATTGCTAGAACCAATCATATCAGATACACCCATTTCCTATTACCTTTTATGGGAGACAGAGAGCTATATTTTCTTCTATTTATAAATGGCAAACAAGTAGCCATTAACCTCTACAAGGCACCTTAATTACCAGATAACCTTTGGCCCCTCTTTCCCTATTCCCTACAAACCAGATGGTTTTTAATTTCATTTTAAACAGAGGCTCGGCAACCAGATGTCAGGAGTGATAGTGCTTCCTGTTTGGCATGGGTCTGTGGTCTCTTCCAACTCTAGGACTCTATGTCTCTATGAAATAAGAATCTAACATCTAAATTTCATGCTTTCTAAATCCTTTGCATAATTACATTTAAGCCTATATATTTAATACATTAATATATATATATATATAGAAGAAAGGGAACTTAGTAAAAAACCAGTTTCCAAAAGCAACTTCCGAGAGAAGCCTCTTAGTTTACAGCCCCCCTTTTGCTGCTAAAACAGCTGCTGTTCTAAAAGCAACTTCTTCAATTTACCCTTTGGGCTTAAGTCTAAAATGGGAGGCATAATAATTGTTTTTGCAACTTGATTATTCTGTAATTTGTAAGGTCAGTGACCTCGCTTCTCAGCCTTTTTATGACCGCAATAAACCAGGGGCCCTCTTTAAGATGAGCACATCTGCCGATGCACTCACTGCCTGGCATGAGAGATGCTGCCTGGCATGAGAGATACAGATATTTTAAAATATATTTTAAGCTCATTTTAAGAATACAGGTGTCTGATCAAAATATAAGCCTTGATTAAAATGCAGACTATGAACAGATGCCTCATTCCCCCCTTTCAAGCTCAAGGACCTTCATCCCAAGTGTCCTTGATAGCTTGACCTTCATCATATTCCTGAGGTAAAGCTCTGTATAGGGCCATGATATGAGGTAGAGTTTCATTTGAAATCATCTTGCTAATTGTACTTCTAAAACATGAAATGATACATGGCACCATACATAAAACCATTACTACTACCGTCAAGAAAAACAAGCAAGACAATAATATCCCTTTGAGTCCCGCAACATTAGGTAACCAGTTGGTGAGCCATCCCATATCCCATCCTTCCCATGTTTGTACTGGGACATGTGCTATATTCTCCATCTTTGTGGCCAACACACGGATTGCCTCACCATTATCAGAAATGTTAAAGCAACAGGCATTCCCTGTCAAGTTCAAGACTCCACATAGACCTCCCTGCCTGGCAAGTACATAATCCATTCCCATTTTCAGCTGCAAAATGGCGGCTCTACTTTCATCCAACTGTTGTGCAATAAGTCTCAAACTCTGGGCCGTTGCATTGGTTACTAGTTCCACTACTGCTTGCAATCGAATTATTCTGTTTAGATTATAAATAGGATCCCGTGCCCCTTGTATGAGCTCATCAGGATTCCAAGAGGCAGGCTCATAATAGGCTATAATGCGCTCTGGTGGCCAATCATCAGTATCGCTCCAACTTTGGGTACTTCCTCCTGCTATACGAGAAATATCAGCGTTTCTTCGTGTACGCTTGGCCGAATTAGTGGGCATAATCCACATTGGTGGTAATATCCATCCCAGGAAACAAGTCCCACTCCATTTGGAAGGGAGCTGCTTGTATGCCCATTCTCCACATATCCACCACAACCATCGGGTCTGAGGTTTTTGGTATGTGGAGGACATAAGGCGAAATATCAAAAGGGGTAGAGAGTTCACAGTGCAGTATGTTAGATTGCCTTTTTCTGTCACAGTTATGTTCCATACCACTTTCCATGCATGAATAAAAGGAGGTGCACAGGGCAAGGCATTCCGAGTTCGATAGGTAGTACCGTGTGCCCAGGTATTCTTAATATTATCCCAAGTATAGTGACAATGAGAAGAGCCTACCATGGTAGGATCAGCTGCCTCTGATGATTTATGTACACAGAATTCCCCTTGTACAGGTATAACTCGTAGTGGTTTAGTTGAGTTCCATCCGGGGAAATTCTGTACTTCTGTTTGGTGTGGCATTTCGCTTACCATACCAATGGCATTTAATGGTATCGGTAATAAGGGCATACCTCCATCTGAATCATCTGGCCCAAGAGAGCAAACAAGGCAATTGGTCCTATTTGCAACATTGGCTACCATCTCAGCTAAGCCTACCCACATATTGTGGTCATGGCGGAATCCATATTTAGCAAATTTGGTCAGATTCAAGGACCCTTCCCCTTCTCAAGGGATCAGGATTAATAATAAAATCATGTTGATGTGTAGTATATGCATTCCTTCCACAAAAGATTACCTTATTGTGATAGCATAAAAATATTAGCCCCAATATAATTCCCCCAGTGACAGAAATGGGGAACCACCAATACCAAAACATATATCCCAAGGATCCCCAATGAGTAATATCCTTGATAATTGTTCCACAAGGGGGGGCAGTCAATTAATTGTATTAGAGAATCTTCCCGTTCACAATCGCTGGTTTAGACGCTCCTCAAGCTTCAGGCGTGCGCAGGTCAGCCAGCTTCCAGGTTGTGGCTGCAGCAGGCCGGTCGTCTAATGTTGCCCGTGACCTAGCCCGTTCCCCGTAGGGCTAGATACAGGGGTTTTTGGAGAGAGTCAGTTTAAGAGGATTAGAGGGGTCACCTTTGCACGTCCAACTGCCTTCGGACTTCTTCAAACGGGAGTGATGAATCCAGGGGGTCACCTCAGCTACCTTCACCGCTGTTGGAGTAGAGAGCAAGACGGTGTAAGGTCCACGCCACTTAGGTGCAAGTGGATCTTGTTTCCACTCTTTCACCCATACGCTATCGCCAGCCTGGAACTGATGAATCGGCTCGGCAATGCTGCACGGCGTGCGCTCGAGGGCCCACCTGTTAAGAGAAACAAAAACACGGGAGAGAGATTGCACTTGTTCCTGTGTCACATGGTCTCCTATTTGTTTGAGGTCAGCTGGAATATCCTGAACAAAGGAGGGCGGCCTCCCATACAGGAGCTCAAAAGGTGACAACTTAAGTCTTTTTGTGGGTGCACACCGAACACGAAACAGTGTTATGGGTAACACATCTACCCATCCCAATCCTGTTTCCTGGGTTAACTTTGCCAATTGGGTTTTCAGAGTCCTATTCATTCTTTCAGTTTTCCCTGAACTCTGAGGCCTATATGCTGCATGCAGTCTCCATTTTACTTGTAGGACTCGACATACTTCTTGTACTACTTGATCAATGAACGCTGGCCCATTATCACTTCCAATGCATCTAGGTAATCCAAACCTCGGGATCAATTCAGTGAGGAGTCTCTTAGTTACCTCTCGTGCCTTTTCAGTTCTGGTGGGAAAAGCTTCAACCCATCCGGTAAGAGTATCTACAAACACAAGGAGATACTTGAATCCCTTAGAAGGGACCAGCTCTGTGAAGTCCACAATTAGGCTTTCCATGGGGACGTATCCCACATGTTGGATTCCAGGAGGTTGTACCGGTCCCTGCCTGGGATTGTTTTTAGCACAAAGAACACATTTCTGTGAAATGCAAGTTGCTAATTGTGATAGGTTAATAATATACAACTTCCGACTGAGACTCTCTCTGGTTGCAGTACCGCCAAGGTGAGTAGATTCATGATAATTTCTTACAATTGTGCCTGCTAGGTGATGAGGTACATAAATCCTATTGTCCGGCAGGATCATCCAACCGTCCTTCACAACCGCTCCTTCCTGTTCAGCCCACTTCCTCTCTTCTGGGGTATAGTGAGGGTTAACTTCTTCTGGAACTACCTCTGGTATGAGGGCTGCTATAAATCCTCCCACAGGCTTTTGGGCTGCCTCTCGGGCTGCTTTGTCAGCAGCATGATTTCCTCTGGTTATTGGATCCCTTCCTCGTCCATGACCTTTGCAGTGCATTACAGCAATCTGTTCTGGAGCCCATACTGCTTCCAACAGGATTTCTACTTCAGGTCCATACTTCAAGGCCTTCCCGTGGGCTCCTATTAGACCTCTTTCTTTCCATAGAGCTCCATGTGCATGCAGGGTTAAGAAGGCATATTTAGAATCAGTATAGATGTTTGCCTTACATCCGGCTGCCAATTGCAGAGCTCTAGTTAAACCTATAAGTTCAGCTTTTTGTGCTGAGGTGCCAGCAGGCAAAGCTTCAGCTTCCACAACTTCCTCATTGGTGACCACAGCATATCCTGCTCGTCTGGCACCTTCATGCAGGTAACTGCTACCATCAGTATAATATACAACATCTGGATTTTTCAATGGTTCATCTTTCAGATCAGGTCTACTGGAATAAACTTCATCCATTATTTGGAGGCAATCATGTGATTCTTCATCATTTACCTCTGGTAGGGGCAGCAAAGTTGCTGGATTGAGCATATTCACTACTCGTAGATGAATCCTGGGATTTTCACACAATAGGCCTTGGTATCTAGCCATCCTTGGGTTCGTTAGCCAATAACTACCCTTATATTCCATGAGCGTCAGAACAGCATGAGGTACATTCACATACATCGTCTGGCCAAAGGTAAATTTATCAGCTTCTTTGACAAGGCTTGCAGTGGCCGCTACTGCCCTTAGGCATGGAGGCCATCCTTTTGCTACCGAGTCCAATTGTTTTGACAAATAAGCTACTGGACGGTTCCAACTTCCTAATCTCTGGGTCAGTACTGCTGCTGCAATCCCATTCTGTTCATGTACATACAGCTGAAAGGGTTTTTCCGAATTAGGCAGTCCAAGAGCTGGGGCCTCCATAAGTCGTTGTTTGATAACTAAAAAGGCTTGTTGCTGCTCAGGTCCCCATACGAATGGGTCCTTTTCTGCACCTCGAGTGCTTTCATGTAAGGGCTTGGCCAGACTGCTGAAATCAGGTATCCATAGTCTACAAAACCCTGCTGTTCCCAGGAATCCTCTGAGTTGTTTCCTTGTGGTAGGTTCCTTGATAAGGCAAATAGCTTCTTTCCTCTCTGGTCTCAATGCTCGTTGTTGGTGTGAGATGTCAAAGCCCAAATATTTGACCTTTTCTAAACATAACTGTGCCTTTTTCTGGGAAACTCGGTAGCCAGCTTCCCAGAGCAAGTGGAGCAGTTCCTCTGTCCCTTCTTTAAAGGTAAAGGTAAAGGTACCCCTGCCCGAACGGGCCAGTCTTGACAGACTCTGGGGTTTGTGCGCCCATCTCACATTTATTGGCCGGGGGCCAGCGCTGTCCGAAGACACTTCCGGGTCACGTGGCCAGCGTGACAACGCTGCTCTGGCGAGCCAGAGCCGCACACGGAACGCCGTTTACCTTCCCGCTGGTAAGCGGTACCTATTTATCTACTTGCCCCCGGGGGTGCTTTCGAACTGCTAGGTGGGCAGGCGCTGGGACCGAGCAGCGGGAGCGCACCCCGCCGCGGGGATTCGAACCGCCGACCTTTCGATCGGCAAGCCCTAGGCGCTGAGGCTTTAGCCCGCAGCGCCACCCGCGTCCCTTCTTTACAGGTATCAAAATCCTTTGCCGCTAATATAAGGTCATCTACATATTGCAGAACCACCTTTTCTCCAGGTATTGAGGGGTAACTTGTTAGATCCTTTGCCAAGGCAGTGCCAAATAAAGTTGGGGAATTTTTGAATCCCTGGGGCAATCTTGTCCAGGTTAGCTGGCCTTTTGTTCCTGTCAAAGGGTCTTCCCACTGGAAGGCAAATATAGGTTGGCTCTGTGGTGCCAGCCGGCAACAGAAGAATGCATCTTTCAAGTCCAATACAGTAAAAAATGTTGCTTCTGGTGGGATCAAACTCAGCAGGGTATATGGGTTTGGTACATTTGGGTGCAAGGTCTCGATAGCCTGGTTTACGAGCCTCAAGTCCTGTACTGGCCTGTATTCATCTGTCCCAGGTTTCCGAACAGGCAAAAGGGGTGTGTTCCATTCTGATTGGCAGGGCTTAAGCAGACCATATTTTAATAGGCGGTCCAAATGTTTCTGGATGCCCTCTGCTGCTCGCCGGGGTAAAGGATATTGCTTTACAGATACAGGGGTAGCCATAGGTTTTAGGGTTACTACAATTGGAGCTATATTCTTAGCCATTCCTTGTGGGCTATTTTCGGCCCATACTCCTGGTGGCACCTGTAGGGTTCGGAGGATCTTGTTTAACTTTGTATCCAATGTGGGTTGGACTTGCAGGGCTGACATTAGGTGCCATGATTGTTCCTTAGGTACTGAGAGGGAAATTATTCCTGCTGCCTTTGATGGCAGTTTCATTTCTGGACCTCGAGGAGTGAAGGTGATTTGGGCCTGCAATTTGGACAGCATATCTCTACCTAAGAGAGGTATTGGACACTCAGGTATATACAAAAACTGATGGGTTAAACGATGTCCCCCAATCTGGCATTCCAAAGGTTGGAGGAAAGACCTCTTAGCTGACTGACCAGTGGCACTTTTAATGACTACACTTTTGGATGCCTTTTTCTGCAATAGTTCTGGGAGTACTGAGTATTCAGCCCCAGTATCAATCATAAAGTCTATTAAATGGCTCCCTAATTGAATCGTGACCGTGGGCTCCTGGAAGCCTAACTTTATGGAGTCCGGTCGTTCCTAGTCTTGGGTAAAATCCTCCTCTGCCAGTCCAATGACATTGTCCCTACTCCGTCCTTGTCCAGGTCTCTGATATCTTCCATCTCGGATCATTCCCCGTCCCCGTCCCTGGTTTCTTGGGCCGGAGCCTGGGCCTGGGCCTGGGCCTGGGCCTGGGCGTACTTCTTCCAACCTCAGGGGTTCAGGACACTCCCGCTTCCAATGACCCTCCTTCTTGCAATTCGCACATTGATTCCTTCCCAGTGGTGGATTCCTTCCCCGCCCTCTCCCTCCATTTAAGGGGCGGTAGTCTTGCTTCACTGCTGTGGCCAGCATTACCATCTTTTCCTTCTGCCACTTCTTCTTCTCTTGCTTCTCAGCCTCATCCCTATTCCGATAAACTCGGCGTGCAATGGCCATAATTTGGCTCATCAGCATCCCTTCCCATCCTTCTGATTTCTGAATTTTCTTACGAATGTCAGAAGCGCACTGGGCCACAAAAGTAGCAGTAATCATTCTGCTGTTTTCAGGGGCTTCAGGGTCAAAAGGAGTCCATATACGATAGGCTTCTTGCAGCCTCTCTAAAAAGTCTCCCGGACTCTCATTTGGTTTCTGTTCTACTTCTGAGACTTTAGTCATATTAGTGGGCTTCTGGCATGCCCTGCGGATACCTTGCACAAGCGTTTGGCGGTAGGTGGTAAGCCTGGCCAGGTGAATTACATTGTTTGGATCCCAATTAGGATCTTCCAAGGGAAAGTTGTCTTGGAGATGACGGTCAATATTAAAAATATTTCCCACTCTGGCCTGCTCACGCAAATATATCTGTGCCTTTTCAATTATGTCTCTCCTTTCCTCAGTGGTGAACAGAGTATTCAGGAGCTGGCGGCAATCTGTCCAAGTAGGACTATGAGTATTTATTATTGAAGTCACCAAGTCCATCATAGCCTGAGGTTTTTCTGCAAAAGATGGGGTGTGTGTTTTCCAATTCATCAGATCCGTAGTTGTGAATGGAATGTACTGGAGGGTCGAAGTTCGAGGTGGCCGTGGTCCGGGTTGCCCGTTAACCACCACAGGCTCCTCAAGTGCATCAAATACTCTTCTGAGAGGGGCTACTATGTGATCTTTCTCTTCGCTTTGCTCTAGGGGCCTCAAATCATAGGGGATAGTATTTGTCCCAAGGCGTTCTTTTAACAGCTTTATACGCCTGGCTGTATTGCTTGCTGACCGGTTAAGGTCTCCCTGTAACTTCTGTAATAGTTCTCTAGGACTTGGATGTACAGGGGTTTGGGGTGGGCAATCAGTTGTTTCACTAAAGGAGACTGTAGATGGAGTTCTACTGGGACTCACAGGTGGAATAACCACTTCTGCTTGGGCTTTATTATAGGCCTCCACTGCCTCCTGAAGATATTTATCATAATCTATCAAGGAATCAAGCTCTGTGACTCCAGCCCCATTATTCATTCCACTTTCTTGCCTTGGGGTTACAACTGGTGGAGTGTTTGGATTAGGCTCCCTTCGATGTGGAGCATAGGGTGGAGGTGGAAGCACCTCTTCCTCTGGTCCCTCAAAAATGGGTTTGAGTTTATTTGGCAAGATTCCTTTCCTAGCTTCGGCTTTTACAGCCAATAATTTGCATCGTTGGACTTTGCATTCCCTTATCCATGGAGGATTTTTATTTAATGTGCTCAGCCAAGAATCTATATATGAAAATTGTTCTGGGCACCCTCCAGTTTCTTTGGCGATGTTAGACCAAAGTTTGCTTACTAAATTTATATCAAAGGTTCCCTGAGATGGCCATCCAGTATTTTGTTTTGGCCACTCTAATTCACATAACGTTCTCAAGTGCTCTGGCGTCATTTTGACTCCATATGCCCCTGAGAAGGCTTTCTTAAAATTATTTAACATACATTCAAGAGGTGTATTTTCCCCCTTTGAACCTCCAACTCCCATTGTATGGCCCTGTGAAGTATCCACTCAGTCACTCACACACTCGTTTTCACACTCAGGTCAGCTGCAGATTGTACTTTCTCATACATACAATGCGCTGGATACTTTACCACACTCTACCTCCCAATTTTTCCTTTTTCCTCCATCAGACCACCATCTGATGTACCCAACCACCTAGCGTACTCAGTTCCCCTTTACTGAGACGCAGAAGTTTGATCAAGACTTCTCTTCCTCCCAATTAATTGGAGGGCCAAAACCCCTTAGTGCACTTACCCTTAGCTGGTTGCCTGTTTATTTCTCTGGTTCCCCCCGGTCCGTCGCCGTCGGTGGGCAGGGTATCAGACAGACGAGACTTCTGCGTTCCCCTGGGAAAAAAACTTCCCAGTGCGCGCTGGGTAGACAGTGAGTGGTCCTCTCTCTTGTACCCTGCCCAGTAAGGCGAAGGGGCTGCGTTCCAGCAGACCACTTATCCGAGTCACGGGAGCACCATAAAATGTAGCACCCTGCTTGTGGTTAACGCTTAGCTGGAATGAAATATTCAACGCAGCAATAGAGAAATTAAAATAATAATTTATTTGTCAGACAAATAAATGAGAGACACAGTGGTATATGGTTACCAATGCTCTGCCTGCCAGCCCTCATGGCCAGCACTTATATTCCCTCAGCCCAGTCCCCTTGCTCCTCCTTTGGCTGCCTCTGTCCAATCAGCCTGGTTGAATTTCCTATTGGCTGATTGCTAGAACCAATCATATCAGATACACCCATTTCCTATTACCTTTTATGGGAGACAGAGAGCTATATTTTCTTCTATTTATAAATGGCAAACAAGTAGCCATTAACCTCTACAAGGCACCTTAATTACCAGATAACCTTTGGCCCCTCTTTCCCTATTCCCTACAAACCAGATGGTTTTTAATTTCATTTTAAACAGAGGCTCGGCAACCAGATGTCAGGAGTGATAGTGCTTCCTGTTTGGCATGGGTCTGTGGTCTCTTCCAACTCTAGGACTCTATGTCTCTATGAAATAAGAATCTAACATCTAAATTTCATGCTTTCTAAATCCTTTGCATAATTACATTTAAGCCTATATATTTAATACATTAATATATATATATATATAGAAGAAAGGGAACTTAGTAAAAAACCAGTTTCCAAAAGCAACTTCCGAGAGAAGCCTCTTAGTTTACAGCCCCCCTTTTGCTGCTAAAACAGCTGCTGTTCTAAAAGCAACTTCTTCAATTTACCCTTTGGGCTTAAGTCTAAAATGGGAGGCATAATAATTGTTTTTGCAACTTGATTATTCTGTAATTTGTAAGGTCAGTGACCTCGCTTCTCAGCCTTTTTATGACCGCAATAAACCAGGGGCCCTCTTTAAGATGAGCACATCTGCCGATGCACTCACTGCCTGGCATGAGAGATGCTGCCTGGCATGAGAGATACAGATATTTTAAAATATATTTTAAGCTCATTTTAAGAATACAGGTGTCTGATCAAAATATAAGCCTTGATTAAAATGCAGACTATGAACAGATGCCTCAGTAGGAGACTCCACCACACTCCTTGGCAGCAAATTCCACTGTCGAACAGCTCTTACTGTCAGGAAGTTCTTCCTAATGTTTAGGTGGAATCTTCTTTCTTGTAGTTTGGATCCATTGCTCCGTGCCCGCTTCTCTGGAGCAGCAGAAAACAACCTTTCTCCCTCCTCTATATGACATCCTTTTATATATTTGAACATGGCTATCATATCACCCCTTAACCTCCTCTTCTCCAGGCTAAACATGCCCAGCTCCCTTAGCCGTTCCTCATAAGGCATCGTTTCCAGGCCTTTGACCATTTTGGTTGCCCTCCTCTGGACACGTTCCAGTTTGTCAGTGTCCTTCTTGAACTGTGGTGCCCAGAACTGGACACAGTACTCCAGGTGAGGTCTGACCAGAGCAAAATACAGTGGTACTATTACTTCCCTTGATCTAGATGCTATACTCCTATTGATGCAGCCCAGAATTGCATTGGCTTTTTTAGCTGCCGCGTCACACTGTTGGCTCATGTCAAGTTTGTGGTCAACCAAGACTCCTAGATCCTTTTCACATGTACTGCTCTCAAGCCAGGTGTCACCCATCTTGTATTTGTGCCTCTCATTTTTTTTTGCCCAAGTGCAATACTTTACATTTCTCCCTGTTAAAATTCATCTTGTTTGTTTTTGCCCAGTTCTCTAATCTGTCAAGGTCGTTTTGAAGTGTGATCCTGTCCTCTGGGGTGTTAGCCACCCCTCCCAGTTTGGTGTCATCTGCAAATTTGATCAGGATGCCCTTGAGTCCATCATCCAAGTCGTTGATAAAGATGTTGAATAAGACCGGGCCCAAGACAGAACCCTGTGGCACCCCACTAGTCACTCTTCTCCAGGATGAAGAGGAACCATTGATGAGCACCCTTTGGGTTCGGTGAGTCAGCCAGTTACAAATCCACTGAGTAGTAGCATAGTCAAGACCGCATTTTACCAGCTTCTTTACAAGAATATCATGGGGCACCTTGTCAAATGCCTTGCTGAAATCAAGGTAGGCTACATCCACTGCATTCCCTTCATCTACCAGGCTTGTAATTCTGTCAAAAAACGAGATCAGGTTAGTCTGACATGACTTATTTTTCAGAAATCCATGCTGACTATTGGTGATCACAGCATTCCTTTCTAGGTGCTCACAGACTGTTTGCTTAATGATCTGCTCCAGAATCTTCCCTGCTATTGATGTCAGACTGACTGGGCGATAATTATTTGGGTCCTCTCTTTTCCCCTTTTTGAAAATAGGGACAACATTTGCCCTCCTCCAGTCTGCCGGGACTTCGCCTGTTCTCCAGGAATTCTCAAAGATGACTGCCAGTGGTTCTGAGATCACATCTTCCAGTTCTTTTAATACTCTTGGCTGCAGTTCATCTGGCCCTGGAGACTTGAATACATCTAAACTAGCCAAGTATTCTTGTACTATCTCCTTAGTTATTCTGGGCTGTGTTTCCTCTGCTGAATCATTTGCTCCAAATTCTTCAGGTCGGGCATTGTTTTCTTTATCGGAGAAGACTGAGGCAAAGAAGGCATTGAGGAGTTCAGCCCTTTCTGTGTCCCCTGTTTGCATTTCACCATCTTCTCCTCTGAGTGACCCCACTGTTTCTTTGTTCTTCCTTTTGCTACGGACATACCCATAAAAGCCTTTTTTGTTGCTTTTAACCTCTCTAGCAAGCCTGAGTTCATTCTGTGCTTTAGCTTTTCTGACTTTGTGTCTACATGTGCTGGCTATTTGTTTGAATCCCTCTTTGGTGATTTCCCCCCTTTTCCATTTTTTGTACACATCCTTTTTTAATCTTAACTCAGTTAAAAGTTCTTTAGATAGCCACCCTGGCTTCTTTAGGCACCTTCCATGTTTCCATCTCATTGGTATTGCCTGAAGTTGTGCTTTTACTATCTCCCTCTTAACAAACTCCCAGCCATCATGAACTCCCTTTCCTTTTAATATTGTTGTCCATGGGATCTCACCCAGCACTTCCCTAAGTTTTATGAAGTCAGCTTTCTTAAAGTCAATAAATTGAGTCCTAGTATGCTTGGCTGCTCCTTTCCACTGTATAGTAAACTTCAGAAGAGCATGATCACTCGCGCCTAATGATCCCTCCACTTCTACCCCACTAACCAGGTCATCAACATTGGTTAGAACCAGATCTAAAATGGCTGTTCCTCTTGTTGCTTCTCCCACTTTCTGGACAATGAAGTTGTCTGCAAGGCCAGTGAGGAATCTGTTTGACCTTATGCTCTTGGCTGAGTTTGACATCCAACAAATATCCGGGTAATTGAAGTCCCCCATTACTACTATCTCCCTTCCTTTTGCATGCTTGGCCATCTGTTCCAGGAAGGCATCATCTATGTCCTCCGTTTGGCTTGGGGATCTATAGTAAACTCCCACAATGAGGTCTCTGTTATTCTTCTCTCCCTTAATTTTGACCAAAATGCTCTCACTTTGGCTTTGAGGTTCTAAATCTTGGATCTCTTCACAGGTATACCCATCCCTGACATATAACACCACTCCTCCTCCTTTCTTGTCTGGTCTGTTTCTCTGAAATAGATTGTATCCCTCCATTATTACATTCCAATCGTGGGACTTATCCCACCAGCTTTCAGTGATGCCTATTATGTCATATTTAGTTTGCTGTACCAAGAGCTCAAGCTCATCTTGTTTATTTCCCATGCTTTGCGCATTAGTGTACATCACGGTTTGGCAATACAGTGGTACCTCGGGTTACATACGCTTCAGGTTACATATGCTTCAGGTTACAGACACCACTAACCCAGAAATAGTACCTCAGGTTAAGAACTTTGTTTCAGGATGAGAACAGAAATCGTGCTCCAGTGGCACAGCAGCAGCAGCAGGCCCCATTAGCTAAAGTGGTGCTTCAGGTTTTCAGGTTAAGAGCAGACCTCTGGAACAATTTAAGTACTTAACTCGAGGTACCACTGTATACCACCCGTGTACACCAGGTCTCCTTGAGAGCTGAGGTGGTTTCACCCAGGCTCGCAGGTTGGGACAATGCACTTTGTTTGCGCCACTCAGCTGAGGGGCAAAGCATTGGGGCTCCTTTAACTGCTCAGTGCAGGGAGCGACAACTGTGCTCCCCTCAGCTGAGCAGTTTCCCAGAGCCCCCACCCCTCTAGCAGCTTACGGGAACCAGCGCTGGTCTGGGGGCTCCTTTAACTACTTGATTGAGGCAAGGACAGCTACACACTCCTCAGTCAAGCAGTTTAAAGATACAGGGGAGGAACAAGCTGCATCTTGTTCAGATAGGCATCTCAGATAGGCCTAAATTTAGTTCCAGAACAATTGTTCGATTAGAATCCTCAGCACTCATATTAGGAAGTGAATCCCATTCAGTTTAGTGGAGCTTACTTCTGAGTAAACGTTTCCCTGTTGCTCTGTTGTTAGACTGCAAGGGTTTGTTTACCTGCTGTTACTTAGGTCCGTGGGGAAGACAAAAAACAAGCAATTTTAAAGTTAGAATGAAATTAAATTAATTGGTAGCCATGTCAGTAGATTGGGGTAACAGGAAGAAGGGAGCTGAGCACACTCTGTTTGCAGGCCATGAAGACAGGCATTTTGATGATGGGAGAAGAAAAATAAGATAGATAGATAAACTTTATTCGCATTAGCCAATGGCTATAGCAACATAAAACAAGCAATATATACAATTAAAAAGACAACAATGGGTAAAAAGGACAATCAGATGACCAAGATTATCGTTCAGATAGTGGTCCTTAATCTCATTGCACCCTCGATAAACCTAGCAACCTTTGCTGTTGTCTGATCATTTTGATCTGATAAAAGAAAGAACAATGTGGCCACAGATGGGTGGCCTGGGATGGTAAGTAAGAGTGGGGTGATGATCTCATTCCTCAGATCTTTATAAAGGGCACAGGACAGGAGAACATGAGCCACTGTTTGCCATCTCCACATGGGCAGAGTCATTTCTCAGTTGGAATCTTTTGGTATCTGCCCTCAAGTACGGCAGAGGGCATCACTTCCAATCTGGCCAGTGTGAAGGCACATCTATATTTTGGGATAGTTAATTTATACAAATATGGTGCCAGGGAATCAAACTGAGAAGGGGGAAAAAAGGCATACCAAGGACAGAGTTTCTTTATAATGGCCAGATTGTTCTGTTGCTCTAAGTCCTTCAGACACTGTCCAATTAGCCTTTTTGCTTTAATAAAGCCCATCGTGAGAAGAGAAGAAAGATAAAATGGGTCAAAAGGTTTTGCTGGAGTCTGGGTTTACTATCCACAGGGGCAGGCAAAGCAGCTCCTCTTGGTGGCTTTCCGTTGGAGCCAGTGTGGTGTAGTGGTTAAGAGCGGTAGTCACGTAATCTGGGTAACCGGGTTCGCGTCTCCGCTCCTCCACTTGCAGCTGCTGGGTGACCTTGGGCCAGTCACACTTCTCTGAAGTCTCTCAGCCCCACTCACCTCACAGAGTGTTTGTTGTGGGGGAGGAAGGGAAAGCAGATTGTTAGCCGCTTTGAGACTCCTGAAGGGGAGTGAAAGGCGGGATACCAAATCCAAACTCTTCTTCTTCTTCTTCTTCTTCTTCTTCTTCTTCTTCTTCTTCTTCTTCTTCTCCCAGAAACCCCCTCTCCATGATGTACCATCGCACCAAGAGGGATTCAGTGGGGAGATGGCAGCCCCCAACAGCAGCTGCCATGTTGTTTCCCAAAAGTTCCTTCTGTGTGATGCTGCATCTGACATTTTTGTAAGTTTTGATAGTGTGCTATACCCTCTCTGAAGTTTCTAGGGATACTTGCTGAACAGGACTTATTTGTACATAAACATTATAGGAGAATCTTGGCCAGTGGGGAGAGTACTTCTGGATAATATAGCATGACGTTAAAGTGATTTGTGGAACCTTCATTTCAATTCTGCTTCCAGCTAATTGTGGAATAGCAGTGCCTCCACAGTACTAAAGAAGCAATCTCTGGGGCAAAGGGAAATGGATTGAAATTAAGCAGGATTGTTGCGGCTCTGAAGACTTAAACCTTTTGAAAAACCCAGTATGCCAGACATGAATGAGATCATTTCAATATGTTTGCAACAGGATGCCAGTTTTAAAGGGGAGGGGTGCAAATTGGCAGTAAAATGGCTGCCTCTTGTGACTTTCACTTGCCCTCTGTGTCTTTTGAAAAGCTCTGCCTTAATCTCTAGTTTATCATTTGCCCTCCAACACTGTTTATTCTTAAAATAAACAAGCTGTGAGCCTTCTGAGAGTCCTACAAGAAACGAACAGCTTGCAAAATCCCCACCAGAGTGCAAAGTAAGCAATTAAAATAAAAATACTTTCCTATTATTGCTCAGGACCTCTAATGCAGTTTCATACCCTGAATCACAGAGCTCTGTGTAACTCGGCATAACATCTGCCACTTCAGCTGAAAAAGCGAAATCTCCAAGATTTATTGAGCAAAAACATCTGATCTGGCAATATGTTGTGATCTAATATAGCAGAGGTGAGCCTGAGAAGAATGCCGCTTCCCCATCCCAGACCGGGATGGAAACTATTTTTGAGATAACTCTGGTGAATAACATATTCTGCAGAAGTTATAGCCAATGGCCTCAGGAACCACTGGAAGGCGATGGACTAACATATGTAGGGATGATAAGGTCATCCCACAATTAATAACATCCTTTACTCAGCAATCCATTGAACAGAGGCAAAATCTTCTTATTTCATTGGATCCAACACGGAGGCTAGTCTAGAGCTGGCTAGAAATATAAATATGCGGCCAATGGAATTGTTTGCGAACAGGACAAGGAACTTCTGAGGTTGAAAAATAGGCCATTGTAGAGACAGCATGACGTCTGGTGAAGAGGTAGATGTTGGCACAGCAAATAAAGAAGTTCTAAAGTGAAGACAAAAAGTTATCATAAAAAATATTTGCCCAGATTACTGGTGCTACTTCAAAGGGGCTCCATATACGCTACAGCTGCACTGTCATCAGGCCCACTTTTCATGGGTTCACCTTATAGCACAGCTGCAACGATTAAGGCCCAGAACCACCTGCTCAGAACCTCTTGGTGGAGGGCACCAATTTCAGTGAAAAGACTAAAATGGAAGATGTGGTTGGACCTACTTGGTGTTAAAGTCACACTGAGGGAGGAACCCGTTGAAAAGTAGCTGCAATATGCACAGGGAAATTTTGTGATATTGCAGTAAAGTTAGTTCTTACATTGCAGGGTTGTAAATCTGTATGGATCGAATACCTAGAAGCCATAAGAACTATTACCCTCCACCCAAGAGGTTGAAATCTATGTCCAGATTTAGATGAGTATCCAAGTTCCAGAAGTCCAGAAGAAACAAAGAAGAAACTAGTTAAAAGAACTTGTAGGAAGTATGGAGTCTTTTGTAATCATTCTTTGCTGCACACATAATAAAGCTGTACCAGTCAGATGTGAATGAGTCCTTACATTTTAATCCATGAGCCAGTCTGTTACTGAGGTTTTGAGCAAGTGCTAATTGCCAGACTTTGGTATAGCAGTTTATCAAAGACTCCCCCTCCACATTTCCCCAATACTTAGCTATAACAAGTCATGCTGTGAATAGTAAGTATCCAACGGCTTAAAGCGCAAATCTGTATTTTCTCCACACACATACACACAAAGCTTTAGCAAGGCCAACTCTGGGGATTTAACTGCCTTTCTGTCCAGTTATTTTATGAATTTCACTGAACGTGTCCCAAAATTTAGCTACCTTTTCCACAGGCCCACCACATTGTTGTGTAATATGTAGAATTATTAACAATAAAAATAAAAGAATATCTAGCAACAAATTGGAACAGGAGAAATGTGTTCTGTTTAGATTAGGAGAAGCAGGGAGGTCAGGGCTACGCAGGCACAGAATGCTGCTGCCAGGAGGCTATTGCTGCAGCTCTGCCTCACCAGACAAGCCACTCCAGATTTAGACAGTATAAACTACTAGCACCATTTACCTGAATAAATTATGTGAAATTGACCAGGGCAAGCATATCTTTGATGCATTGCCATGCTAAGTGGAAGCCATGATGGATTTCCTAACACTTGTGCAGGCCCAGAAAATCAGTGCTCCTTTCAGATTATCTTGTCGCAAGAATATTGTTTCCATACCATACACTCTCTTGGTATTATCACGTTTCCGTAGCACTATGTTAGACGATGAAATGCAGCTCCTCCGCTGAAAACCAAGACTAATGGCTCCTCCGCCATTAGTCTTGGTTTTCCATGCCTATATATCAAAGCAATTTGTACTGCAAACACAAGCAAAGGGCAGCTTCAGCAAGCACAGACATTCATGGAACAAACAGCGCAGCACATTAGTAGGCAGTGGGCCAGCATGCTCAGCGAATGCTCCCAGGATCAGGCAAATATTGGCAAAGCCCAAAGCAAACTGAAATGACTGAACTGCAATGTGCCACAGATCTGGCACTGCAGCGCAAGGGAGCAAAATCAAGCCGCCTCTGCATTTAGCGAGAGAAGCGCAGCGCAAAAGTCTCCAGATTAAGTGAATTGCATGTTGGAAATGTAATGAGACTGAAGGTACATTCTTTCACCTTTGGTGGACGTGCCCAAGGATTGAGACATTCTGGGAGATGATTTATAATGAAATGAAAAAGGTATTTAAATATACCTTCTTGAAGAAACCAGAGGCCTTTCTCCTGGGCATGGTCGGCCAATTGGTGCCAAAGAAGGATAGAACTTTTTTTATGTATGCAACAACAGCAGCAAGAATACTCATCGTGAAGTATTGGAAGACACAAGATTTGCCCACCCGGGAAGAATGGCAGATGAAGGTGATGGACTACATGGAATTGGCGGAAATGACTGGCAGAATCCGAGACCAGGGAGAGGAGTTGGTGGAAGAAGATTGGAAAAAGTTTAAAGACTATCTACAGAAATATTGTAAAATTAATGAATGTTAGAAAAGTGTTGAAATGAAGTGTCAGGGGTTCAGGAGCAGAGGTGAGGGCAAGGGAGGAAACAGAGAGCGAGGGGGAGGAGGCAGAAGAAAGGATGAGTGATGACGACGACCCGAGATCTCCGAGTCTTTCCAGTGAATCAGAAGATTCACAAAAAGGAGCACCAGTGGCCAGGGCAAGGGGGGAGACTAGGGGGACACCCCAGGAAGATAGAGCCAGAGGGGACTCAGAGGGGAGCAGTTGGAAATCGGGACCAGCGTCACCTCCAGAGAGTAGGGAAAAGGAAGAGCGCCAGGGATCAAGCACTGGCAGCTCGCAACAGGAGGGAGGGCACGAGTCAGGAGTGGCCACACCTTCATCGGGGAGCGAAGTGACGGTTAGACGGAAAGTGGAAGGTTGGGCGCCAAGTTCAAATGCACAGGAAGGTGGCGCAGTAGGCAGCCCGGAAAGGGAGCCAGGTCCTAAAGCCCGGCGCAAGGAGACAGCAGGGTCCGGGGGGTCAGCGTCAGAAGAATCCCGGAAGGAAGAGACCCAGGGGGGCAGAGGGACCCAGAGGAGAACTGTCAGGCGGAAAAGGTGGAGCAGGGCTAGGATATTAAGTTGGTGCACAAGGGGCGGAGACTCAGACGGAGCTTCGCCGATCTAAGCATAAGACGTAGGGTTGCACGCAGCAGCTCGAGAATGGAGACTGTAACTCAATAAAGACTTTTATTTAACGATCGCTGGCTAGCGTGATCCTCTGTGAGCTAGGATCTGGAAGCAACCCTGACATGAAGTTATATTGGCTTTAGTAGAAATATTATAAGGAATTAAGTACAGATAGGTTAATAGAGTATTAAAGGGGGAAAAAGGTTAGAATGAGTTAAGATAATTATAGGATAGAAAACAGAGGAAGATGGAAAGGAATTGCTGAAATAATTAACAGAAGTAGAATACAAAAAGGGAGGTGTGAGGAGGTCGTGGAAATAAGTGAATGAAAGATGGGATAATGAAATTGTTTGATTTATTCTATTGTCTTTGTCTTGTTTTGTTAATTTGATGTGTTGTATTGTATTGTTTTTCTTTTTCTTTTTCTTCTTCTGTTTTTAGTGTCTTTGGAAAAATAATAACTATTATTTAAAAAACAACAACAGATTAAGTGAATTGCAGCGCTGGTAAGCACGGATGAAAAGCACAAAGATGAAAGTTTAGGGAAGCTTTTAATGTTTAATAGGTTATTGTATTTTAGTGTTTTGTTGGAAGTCGCCCAGAGTGGCTGGGGAAACCCAGCCAGATGGGTGAGGTATAAAATAATAAATTATTATTATTAATATTATTAATATTATTATTACAAATGGGCAAAACATAATGCGATGGATAAGGAGAAGATTAAAAATGAAAGGGAAAATCTTTGGGTGTGTGCTTTGTACACATAGGAGCCAGCCTCTAGGCACTGAGGTCACTTCAGGGACTCCAATAAAATATTTGAGAGGCCAGCCCCCCAAATTGATAGGTGTTGCCATTTACATGGTGTGCATGCACCACATCTGGATGGGGCTTACTCCCTCCCCCAATATTTTATCCTAGTTGGCCCATTTTTCTTTCTGAAGCAGGAGTGAGGAATGTCCAGCCCAAGACTGGTCAGTGAGGCCATTTCCCACAAACAATGTGCATCTGTTAGTCAGCTGGCATCACTCATGATGTCAGCCGATGGACAGAAGGACACGGTTCAGTTCTGCCTTGGCTGTCACAATCATATGCATGCCTACTCAAAAGTAACCCTGCTGAATTTCTGGGACTTATTCCCAGGTGAATGAGGATAGGACTGCAGCCTCAGTCTCCTTTTTCATTTTTTGGGTAGTTTTGCTGCAAGACCTCCCATGCTCCTTTTGTCCTTTGACACCAGCAGCGCATGACCTATCAAGAAAAGCTGCTCTATCTAACAGTTACCATCCTAGCTAACACTACTGAGCATGACAATACGAAATTTGCCAAGAGGAAATGAGGGCTATATGACAAGGCTCTCTTTGTCATTTCCTCCCTACACTACAATTCTATGTTTGCAGCAACAGCACAATCAACAGTGGTTTGTTTTGTTTGATGCAGCTCTATGAGTCCCTGGGGAGACTTGCCCATCCTCCTGGCATGCCAATGAATCCTGCTATCTGAAAGCAATTGCTACAGCAACATGCAGGGCAGAGAATAGCAGATCGGGGAGAAGCATGAATTATGGGTTTCATTAGTTGTCATCAATGTATCAGTGACTAGCTGCAGCAAATGGATTTAACATGGTAATTTGTAATAAAAAGTATTTCAGGTGTTTGCAAATGATTTTTGCAATTAACCAAGTATAATTATATTCCATGAGCAATGAAAGATGGACTGCAAACCAGAGAAAATACTCTCCCCACCTGCTTATAACACCAATAATTTATAGCAGTGTTAGGGAACCTGTGGCTCTCTAGATGTTGTTGGGCTCTAATTCCCATCAGCTACAGCTGGGCATTGGGTCAGGATGCAGTTCAACATCTGGAAGGCCACAAATTTCTGATCCACTATATGCTAATACAGTGGTACCTCAGGTTAAGTACTTAATTCGTTCCGGAGGTCCGTTCTTAACCTGAAACTGTTCTTAACCTGAAGCACTATTTCTGGGTTAGTGGAGTCTGTAACCTGAAGCGTATGTAACCTGAAGCGTATGTAACCCGAGGTACCACTGTACCTATTTGAGGTTCTCTTCTCTTCTCTTCTCTTCTCTTCTCTTCTCTTCTCTTCTCTTCTCTTCTCTTCTCTTTTTTCAAAATTGCACCACCAATATACAGCAGAGAAGTACTGGCAGATTCAGGGTAACCCTGAAACTTGCAGAAATAGAAAACATAAAAGGAGGAATCCCAAAGCACCCCACAATAACCACTTGCACTGTGACTCCTTCCCAGTCTAATCTACCAGGTTGTCTAGCTGATGTGTGACATCTACAACCTTTGCACCAGGTGGGCAAGTCACCATGTGGTCTACACACGCACCACAAACCACAGTGTCAATGTTTCTAATGTCTGAATCACTCACTAGCAGGAGCCACCTACACCACCTGCCAAGGAGTACCCTTGGTGCCACAGGATAGCTACTCAGCCCCTATGAAATAGGTCCCTCCTAAGGGTTCATTTCCTTCTTCCTCAGGTGACATCCTCCATCCCCAGGTTTGGGAATTTGATTGCTTCCAAGCTGGCGAAATACACTCCAACTCTTCCTCTGACTATCTTGTCCAAATCTCACTGGACTGGAAGGGCTGGAAGGAAAATACGCTGCAGCATGATGTGCATTTTCTGTACTGGATACAGTGTGTGTGTGTGTGTGTGTGTGTATGTGTGTTTGTGTAAAATCAATTGGACAGGGTGTAAAGCTGCTGTGTTTCCCCTAAATTGATTGTAAGAGGGCTGGAGCCTTACAGATATTACACTTGAATGAAAAATCACATACTATAACTTGAAGTACATATATTCTTTAATGGCTCACCCAGCAGCACATGAGCCGAGAGAGAAGCAGCAAACCACCCCATTTCTAGACTTGTTTCAGATGTATTGCTGTCAAAGGCTTTTGCTTCCTGTTCAGATTGTCTGTGGTCAAGGGAGCAGGGAAGTTTTAGACTACAAAGGCCTCTTCTTTTAAGATACTTTAAAGGTATCCCTAACAATGTAAAGCAGAGCTGCCTTCCATAATCCAACTCCCATCAGGCCAAACAGTGTGGCCCAATGGTCAGAGATGATGGGGTTCTCACAACATCTGGCGGGCCACAGCTTCCCCGCCCCTCGTATAGAATGCATCTGTGCTAAACAGAAGCATTCACAGGAAAGCAGAGATTGGCTGTAAGTTGGAATGCACATTCAGGGGAATTATATTTTTTTCTCAAGTAACGATGGGATCACAGCCAGGTACCATCTATCATATGATGGCAATACAGTGGATCAGAAGTTCTTGATATCTAGGCAGATCCAGAAGCTGGAGCAGACCAGGAATTGCTCCAGCAAAAGACAAGGGTAGACTTCAAATGAACTTATCCATTTCTCCCCATAACTATTGTCATTCATTCGCCCATTCCCTTCAGCCCTCAGAATCTTTGAATGACTATGATTCTGCTGGGCCCATCCTTAATATTCCCATTTCCTGTAGCATCCAAAGGCATGGAAAGCTTTTCAAACCTCCTTGTGCTGCCTTGTGCCATTTGTTATGTACAGAAGTTCTCACCCTGGGCCAGCAGGGGGATACTGTAGATAGTTATGCAAATGAAGGATTGAAAGTGACATTCAGTGATTGGATAGTTTTAGAAAGTTGCTACAGTAACGTTGTACTGGAGCTCTATATAAGCAGGATGACTGAGCCCTTCAGCTCAGTTCTGTTCTGGCCTTTGAATAAACAAGAGCTGTTTGAAGAATCGCTGTGTCGTCTGATATGTTCACCCACAACTTAACACCATTCGTGTTCCTTTTTTTGGCCACACACCAGATTGCAAAGGTAATATTTGGGTCAAGGGACAGAAGAGCACACTTTTACCTTTCGATTCAAGGCACTTATAAATTGCATATGGACGCTTGAGATGTATGAATGCCCACACTCACCTTTCCATAGGCAGGCATAATTTATGTGCCGACCTCCTTCTCAGAATAATTTCGCCTTCCTTTTTGCAATAAGTACAGTTTTCATGTTCACTTGGGGGACATCTCTTATCTCACTGTCTGCTTCGGCTGTGCTTTGTTCCCATCTTGCTGCTGTTCCCGAGCGCTGCCAGGAGTTTGCCGCCGCTGGAGAAGAAAGGCTTAATGAAATTCAAAAACTTTCGGTGCATTCATCTTATTTACGATCAAAGGCAGCGAATGAAAAGGAAAACATTTTTCAAGGGGGATGTTGACAGGTTTTGAGTCAGTCATGTGGTCAAATGTGTTTTGCCGCAACAAGAATCGTATCAAGGGGACCTCGGTGGCAGGAGACGCATTGGATAGCTTTAAACTTTTAAAAGATAGCTGTGATTCTGATGGAGAATGCATGCAGGACTGCTTTCCCCCCTCTCCTTAACAGAGGTTTCTGCACCAGCCAGGCATTAATTCAACAGGTGTAGCTTTCCCAGTACTTTCCTCTAGCATAGAAATGATGGCAGGGGAAGTGCCAAACACCAAATTTCTGTCTGTTGGGCAACTCTTGAGGTACCAGGAGCTCAGCCTGGTAAATTGTGTTGTTAAATTGGGAGGTGGGCTAGGAGCAAAGGGTTCAAATCCTCCCACTCAGCCATGGAGCTCACTGAGAGGGAGGAAGGGAGCAGAGGTGGATTCAGGGGAGCATGACTTTTTCGGTCACACTGGGTGCCAAGCCTCAGGGGTGCCACAACTATGAGGTAGAATGGAAGTTGAGAGATGGTGGCAGGGGATGGGGGAGTAAATTTTGGCATCGCACAGGGTGCTGCTAAAATTTGAGACCCGAAGGTCACTGGAGAGAGAGTGTAAAATAAATGTAACCAATGAATTTCACAACTATTGCACTCATCTGAGGTATGTGAAATGGCTGCAGGGGTGAAGAAATCTGACAAAAACCTGATGTTATGAGAGACGTGTGTCCATTTTTTACACACCATCGGAAGCCCAGGATGCACCGCCAGGAGCCCAGAACCTCCAAAAGGTGGAGCCATGCATTCTGTCTGAGCTCACCAGCCTCTGTCTAGGCAGAGAAGAAGCACTTCATCTTTGTAATGAGATATCAGCTGCTAAGCAGTGAGAGGAATGGTGTGCTGATGGAGGTGGTGGAAGAAACGTTATAGGGAATGAAACCTTTTGTAATGGTTGGGGAAAAGGTGTGACACGAGAGCATCCCGACAGTCAGCTGCTATAAGACTTGCTGATTTAACTACCTGCTGTATCAAGTGCTGATACAGCACCTCACAAATTGTATTATTCTGCTGACGTTGCAGAGAGATGCACATAAACATATTTTGAAACGGAAGTCTTAGAGTGGCAAGGTTTGTTAAGTTGACATATCAGCTGAAAACTAAAGATCCATTAGGTCAATCAGAAGGAAGAGAATTCATTAATGCCAAAAGGAAAGAAGGGAAGTCTCTTTATAGATTGGGGAGCGGGGAGGGAGACGCATGCGCCTGGCATAATATTACTTCAAGGCTTAACTGAATGTTATTTAATTTTCTCCCTTTTAGCTAATGGAAGATGATATAAGTTAAGTTCACTTTTCACCTTGGAGTGTGCCAATACATCAATGAAGCCAGGCCCTTGCTCTTGTACAGCAAGATCAATAGGTCTCAAAAACATGCCCTCATTATTCCAGCAAATGCATTGGGCTTGAGAGGACTAATATTGAAACCTGGAGTCACTCACCACCGTTGATCCGTTAGTTAAATGTGTACAACTTTTGGGAGCTCACATTACATTTATTTGATGCCAGTACCGAAATATCTTGACATACATGGCTAAGTTTTACCTTCACTATTGGAGGTAAATATATTATTTATACCCCGCCCATCTGGCTGGGTTTCTCCAGCCACTCTGGGCGGCTGATAGCAGAATATTAAAAACATGATAAAACATCAAACATTAAAAACTTCCCTAAACAGGGCTGCCTTTAGATGTCTTTTAAAAGTCAGATAGTTGCTTATTTCCAGTGGCGTAGCGTGGGGGGTGCAGGGGGGGCCAGCCGCACCAGGCGCAACATCTGGGGGTTAGGGTTAGGGAGCGCAAATCCACGGGTTAGGGGGTGCAAATTACTTGCCTTGCCCCGGGTGCTGACAACCCACGCTATGCCACTGCTTATTTCCTTGACATCTGGTGGGAGGGCATTCCAGAGGGCAGGCACCATTACCAAGAAGGCCCTCTGCCTGGTTCCCTGTAACCTCACTTCTCACAGTGAGGGAACCACCAAAAGGCCCTCAGAGCTGGACCGTATGCCCCTGAGTCCCAGTTCCTGGGAATCAGAAATGGGGAGAGTCCTGTTGCACCCAGGTCCTCTTCGTGGTCTTCCCATAGGCATCTGGTTGTCTGCTGTTAGCCCAAATATGCTATATTATTCCTTAATAATAAACACCAGAAGGTAGTTTTCCAATAAATCTTGTATAGTACACAGTTGGCCAGATTTAAATGGGAAACTAAGGTACTAAGTTTTTTTTAAAAAATAAAATAATAATCCCATATGCTATTTCATAATCCCTCATCAAACTTTGCATCAGTTTTTTTTTACTTGCCAAGAAAACAGAAGACATCAACAAAGCAATATGTTTAACAGCTTTTAATTAAACAACTTTACTCTGCTCCTTTGTATTTTTGCAGTGGTTTCCTTGCAAAAAAAGTAACTTAAAATTATACTACAAATGCCCACTATTGTATGGTATTATCTATCCTTTGCATTCTTACCAGTAGGTGGTGCAAGCATTTTTTTCTGTGTTGGCAACCATTCCTGCATATTTATGGATCCAGAACTCTTGTTGACTAAGCCTTCCTGTCAGCATTATTATTTTACTGAGTGCATTATGATGCTATTATGCCATAATGTGTAGGCAGATTGTAAATAAGTTGATAGGACCAAAAGTACTGGAAGCTACTATTGTATATTTATACTCGCATAATAAATGCAAAGTAAAATAGCATAACAGCAACGCCTTCTAAATGCTACTATTAAAGAGCTAAGTTTGAAGATGCAAATTGCAAAACAATGGCGGCATGACTGTAATGTTTTCTGCGATGTTACCAGTAAAGGAGAATTTTGCAGCAAATCCTAAGGAGAATCAAGTCCCATTGATTTCAGTAGATTTCACTTCCTAGTAAGGATGCTGAGATTATGTAGACATCAACTACTGTGTTTAGGAATCTCAGTGGATTTAGTTAAAAAAAATATCAGTACTCAATGATGTCTGTTTGTGATGACCCTGGAGTTGTGCAGAAGTCTCTCTCTCTTTTTAAAAAAATAATATTTATTACTTTTACAACAATTTAAACACTTACAAAAGAAAAAACAAAGAAAAAAATACATTATAATACAAAAACACTACTCAGATCTTCATTGTGTCCCACTTGCATGGGGAAGCGAGGGCTTGGCTGCGCAATCTGTGGCGTGAGGATTGCCCTGCTCGAAGGGACTCTGATGAATTTATCAAATGCATGGACGCTTGCTTCCAGTCTAGCGTGGATGTGGATGTGGCACGCCATCAGATCCATGGTTTAAGGCAAGGCAAGGCTTCCGTACGTCAGTACCATGCTCGCTTTTTCGCCTTGCTGAATGTGCTGCGATGGGAGAAAGATTCTCTGGCTGTCAGAGACTTATTTTGGGAGGGGCTTTCTGGCCCGGTGAAGGACGAGCTGGCTAGGGGGGACAGACCTAAAACCCTGGCAGACGTGGTGCAGCGTGCGCTTGCCATTGGAGTGCGCCAGGAAGAACGCCCTTGGCGCAATGAGGGGGGTAGCCAGCTTCACGCACCGTCTAGAGTGCCTCCTTTGTTTCCCAGAGATCCAGGACGTCCGCGTCTCTCCCCTCAGCTGCAGCCAGGGGAGGAGCCTATGGAACTGGGGAGTGCAAAGGCTCAGTCAGTGGCCGGAGCCCCAGCGTCCGGAACAGTCAAGAAGAAGCCTCCTAGAGGGAACAGGAAGTGTTACATCTGTGACAGTGGGACGCACATGGCGAAAGAGTGTCCCCAGAGGCTGCGGCAGCACACTGCAGCCTTGGCAACAGTAAATGCAGCAGCACAGCACGAAGAGCTGTGTCAGGGAAACGACAATGCCTGGCTGGAATCAGCAATGTTGGGGCACAGCCAGGCAAATCAGTAGAGCAGTCCCCAGCGCCTTTGCAGCCTACAGACCCCCTGCCACCCAAACCTGTAGTGCAGCTCACTGCAACCCTCCAGCTACCTAATGGACGCACCCTGGAGGTCCCCATCACAATTGACAGTGGGAGCAACACAGACTTCGTGGGGGTGCAGTTCGTCAAGCAGCATCGCATAGAGCTTCTGCCAGCCACGCTGCCATTGAACGTCGTCACAGTGGATGGCAGGAAACTGCTGGGGGGGCAAGTGGTACAACAGACGCCGCCCATGGTGATGCAGATTGGCAATCACCGAGAAGTCATCAGTTTCAACGTCACCCGCCTGTCAGACACGCCTATAGTGTTAGGCATGAGTTGGCTGGATAGGCACAGCCCGACCATGGCGTGGTACCAGCGGCAGCTCACCTTCGGCTCGTCCTATTGCGCGCAGCATTGCATCCAGACCGGTCAGGAGGAGGAGGGCCAAGAGGAGGGGCAGCAGCTACGTCTCAGCATGGCGCAAGCAGTACCCCTCAAGTACAAGGGGTTTTTGGAGGTTTTCTGCGAAAAGGAGGCTGACCAATTGCCACCTCACCGGCCCTACGATTGCGCTATTGACCTCTTGCCAGGGACAACGCTGCCACCTGTGAAGCTGTATTCCATGTCCGAGGAGGAGCTGCAGGAGCTCCGGGAATTCATAGACCACAATCTGCAGCGGGGATTCATCCGAGAATCGAAGGCTGTAGGGGGCAGTCCTGTGTTTTTTGTGAAGAAGAAGGACACGCCCCAAAAGAGGCTCATCGTAGACTTCAGATTCATAAACTCAAAAACAAAGCCCGCGGCCTTTCCCATGCCCAAGATCGACGACCTGCTCGCGACGGTGCGGAAAGGGAAGATCTTCACCAAGTTGGATCTCCGCGGAGCTTACAATCTCATACGCGTGCGAGAGGGTGATGAGTGGAAGACGGCCATGTTCACGCCGTTGGGCACCTACGAATACAGAGTTATGCCGTTTGGTCTCCAAAATGGCTCCCACTTTTTCCAAGCTTTTATGCATCATGTGCTAGCGGGACTCCTCTACAAGAAGTGCGTATGTTTCCTCGACGACATTCTGATCTTCTCAGAATCGCCGGAGGCTCACGAGAGCGACGTGAAGGAGGTCCTGCAGAGGCTACGGGAGCACAGGCTCTACGCCAAGCTGGAGAAGTGCCAATTCGACGTGACGGAGGTGGATTTTCTGGGCTATAGGCTGTCCGACAGAGGACTAGCCATGGACAGCGCCAAGGTTCGTGCGGTGTTGGACTGGAAGAGCCCACGAAACCGAAAAGAGGTCCAGAGGTTCGTCGGCTTCGCCAACTTTTACCGCAAGTTCATCAGGGGTTTCGCCAAGGAGACGGCAGCTATCACGGACACTCTCAGCTCCAAGAAGAAGAAGTTCACCTGGACGGACCAGGCGGAGCAGTCCTTCAGGAGACTTAAGAGTCTCTTCGCGTCCGAAGAACAGCTGCTACACGTGAATCCTGGCAGGCCCATCAGGGTAGAGACTGACGCATCTGACAGAGCGGTGGGGGCCGTCCTCTTACAGGAAGACCCGCAGGGAAACTGGAGGCCCTGTGCTTTCTACTCCCGAAAGCTCAGCAAGTCGGAGCAGAACTACACCATTTGGGACAGGGAGTTGCTGGCCATCCACGCAGCTTTCAAGGCGTGGAGGCACTTTCTCATCGGAGCCAAGCACACCGTGCAGGTCCGCACGGACCACAAGAACCTAGAGTACTGGCGCACGGCGAAGCTACAGAGCCAGAGGCACATACGCTGGGCGGAGTTCTTTGCGGATTTCGATTTCAGGATAGAGTACATCCCAGGCGACAACAATGTCATAGCAGATGCGCTCTCCAGGAAACCGCAGTATCTCGAGGCAGCGGCACCGGTGGCAGCCAAGCACATTTTTGCACCGCAGGCATGGGCGTGCGCTTCAGCCGCCGTGGACCTGGAGGCGGTGCGTCACGCGTTGCAGGCGGATCCGTTCGCACAGTCCAAGATGGAAGAGGTGCGGAGGGGCACAGCGAAGGACGACGAGTTCCAGATACGCGACGGCCTGCTGACCCGTAAAGGTGCTCTCTACGTTCCGGGAGACGATCTCCGCGCGAAGGTTCTGCAGCAGTTGCACGACGCACCCAGCGCTGGCCACTTCGGCAAGGAAATGACGACGGAATTAGTGGCCAGAGACTTTTGGTGGCCCCAGATGCGAGGGGAGGTCGCGGAGTACGTCGCCAGGTGTGACACGTGCCAAAGGTCCAAGCCAGTGCACCAGAAGCCAGCGGGACTGCTGGAACCGCTGGAAACGCCACTGCAACCGTGGGAGAGGGTGGCGCTGGACTTTGTCACTGATCTGCCCAGTTCGCGAGGCAAGACGGCGGTGCTTGTGGTTGTAGACCTGTTCACCAAGATGGCACATTTCATTCCTTGCGCGAAGGTGGCGACAGCGGAGCAGACAGCCAAACTGTTCATCGACCACGTGTTCAAGGTGCATGGGTTGCCACGGTCCATTCTGTCCGACAGGGGGCGCCAGTTTGTGTCCAGTTTCTGGCGGAAGCTACTAGGGATCCTGCACGTCAAAATCAACCTGTCGTCGGCAAGACATCCGCAGACCAACGGCCAAGCAGAGAGGGTCAACGCGATCATGCAGCAGTACCTGAGATGTTACGCCAATCAGCGACCCGCGGCTTGGGTGGATTACCTGCCGATGGCTGAGTTTGCCTACAACAACACGAAGCACGCATCTACGGGGGTGACGCCGTTCTTCGCTAACAATGGAAGGCATCCCAGAACCTTCCCGGGGCTCGTAACGACGGGGGAGGGGGCGCCACAGGAAGCCGACCATTTCGCAGCAGAATTGCAAGAGGTGCATGACGAGCTGCGGAGACATTTAAAGCTAGCTAAACAAGCCTATAAGGTGCAGGCGGACAAACACAGGAGGGAGGGGGAAGACATCCAGGTGGGAGACTGGGTATGGTTAGCGGCCCAAGCGGTGCCGGCCAAGTCGTTAGCTAAAAAGAAGCTAGGACACAGGCAACTAGGGCCGTACCAAGTTGAGGCCAGGATCAATCCCGTAGCGTTTCGATTGGCCCTCCCCGAGGGTTCCAGAATGCACCCGGTCTTTCATAGGTCGATGCTCACCCCCTACAAGGCCCCACAGAGATTTCAGGAGTCAGGGACAGCACCAGAACCAAGCAGGGAGTCACCCAAGAGGGGGAGGTCACCTAAGGACGAACCAGTCAACGAGGTCACAGAGATTCTGGACTCGAGATGGGGGGAAGAGGGAGTGGAATATTTTCTCGCCAGGGAGGGCGCCCCGGCCAGCACCAACAGTTGGGTGCCGGACTACGCTTTGGACGAACCCCTCCTCAAGGACGAGTTCCATGCCCTTTTCCCACACAGGCCCATGCCAGCACAGTTTTTCGACGATTGGCTTTTTACGCCCACACTTTCCGCCAGCACCTTCTGAGGGTTCTCCTCCGCAGAGGAGACGACGCCAGAGTCGAGCCCTCCAAGGGGATCGTGTTCGGGGGTGGACACCGACCCTTCTTACTGGTGGGACGACCAACCAGAAGAGGACTGGCGCATGAGGTGGCGGGTGGGTCCTTGGCAAGCAGACCCCACCCAGGCAACAGGGGGAGGGGAGGACGTGAACATGTTGGGAGAGGACAATGGGTTTGAGTACACAAACAATGAACTGGAAGCAGAGGAGATCGACGTCGACGACCTGTGTCCGGCAGCGACCTCCGCAACGACGGAGCCCCCGGGACCTGCGCCCGAGCAGCGGGAGGGGGGAAGGGGGGGCTTCGAGGGGGGGATGGATGTCAGGGGTTCAGAGACAGAAGCACAGGTGAGGGAGGAGACGGAGAGCGACGAGGAAGAATCCCAGGACAGTGAGGAAGAGGATGACAATGTCTCGAGATCTTCCATGAGTCTCTCAAGTGAATCGGAGGATTCTCAGGAGGGGGCGCCCCTAGTCAGGACAAGGGGGGTCACAGGGGGGACCTGCCAGGAGCAGGGAAGCAGCAGGGAAACCCCGAGCGGGAGTGGGAGATCGGGGCCGGCTTCCCAGCAGGAACGAAGGGAAGAGAGGGGGGTTCCCAGTGTGACACACGGAGCGGAGCAGGAAAGAGACAGGGGAAGGAGATCTGGGGAGAACGTCCTGCCGGAAGAGGCGGAGAGTAGTACAGGGAGTAGTGTAAGTGTCAAAAGGAAGGTCAGGGGTAGCGAGCGCGCGCCAAGTTCAAATGTGGAGGCGCGCGGAAATGGAGAAAGCCCGGAGGAGGAGCCCAGCCCCAAAGCACGAAGGAGGGGGGAACAGGCATCTCAGGAATCCGCTTCAGGAGAGAGCAGGAGGGAAGGAACCCAGGGGGGCAGAAAGACCCTGCGGAAAAGGAAAGACAGGAAGCGGTGGTCTAGCACAAGCCTCTTAAGTTGGTGCAGGGGCGGGACCGATTCAGAGGGGACTTCAAATCTCTGACGTTAGAGACTAGGGGCTGCGCGCCTCGGTTGTGGAACCAATAATGAACTGCAATAAACATCCTTGTATATAAGAAGAGCTTGGCGTTGGTCTTTTGTGAGCTGAGACCTGAGGCAGCCTCTGACAACTACATAAAAATTAACAGAACAAAACAAAAACACTTTAAAAACACATCAAAAAGAAGAAGAAGAAAAAACAAAAAACAAAAAACTTCCAATATCTTATCTTCCTTTCCCATATTTCCACGGCCTTCTCACACCTCCCTTTTTGTATTCCACTTCTATTAATTATTTCAGCAATTCCTTTTCATCTTCCCCTGTTTTCTATCCTATAATTATCTTAACACATTTTAACCTTATTTTCCTTTAATACTCTATTAATCTATTTATACTTAATTCCTTATAACATTTCTACTGAAGCCATATAATTTCATTTCAACATTCTTCTAACATTCATTAATTTTACAATATTTCTATAAATAGTCTTTGAACTTTTCCCAGTCTTCTTCCACCGACTCTTCTCCCTGGTCTCAGATCTTGCCAGTCTTTTCTGCCAATTCCGTCTAGTCCATCAACTTCATCTGCCATTATCCAACACTTCAGTGCTTTTAAAAGACAGCTATTCTCTCAGCCAGCAAAGAGCAGATGATTCACAACAAAATTTAGGTGTCTGGCAGGGCAGGTCCACCTCCTTCTTTAACATCCGTCAATATCTTAAGTTTTACTTGAGGCTTCCTGCCCTGCCAAACCAATCCAGGAACATCCCTCTGCCACCTCCTGAAACAATCCCTCCCATTCAAAACTTGCACTTTTTGACACAAAAGCAACATCCCCGGCAACACAGCAACCCTCATCCCCACCACAGCAGCTCGGCCCAACCATAACAACTTCAGATTTGTCCATATTTCCCAATCCCCCTTCTCTTCAGTCCAACGTCCTTCACAGTTGCCCTTAAGTAAATTCACATTTTTGGCAGTCCTACTGTCCCCCAAAAGTCTCTCTTTCTCAGTCGATGTTGATCCTGTCTCCTCCTGAAGCTCTGTCGAACTTTCCTTTCCCAGTTCTGGTGGGGTTCTGATCTTCAAATTCATCTGTTTTTCTTTAAATTCCATCATAGCAAGTGTCAGCTTATATTCGTCAAGTTGCTTTTGACTGTGTGGGGCTCTCTCACACTCCAATTGTGTTGTTTTACATTCAGCAGCAAAGGTTTTCTCCCTGACTTCATCTGCCGATTGCCGTATTAAAGTAGATTCCTGTGTCAATTTCTGGGTGGTTTCTGTGTTGGTGTTCACCTTTTGTCCCAGATTATGTAAACTTTCTACAATTAAATCAATTTTATTATTTGCGGCATCCGCTTTCACATTCATCACTTCTGTTGCGTTGTACAGAACTTCTGTTTTCTTGTGAAGCTGTTCCAACGAGTCATTTATTTTCAATAATGCGGCCACTACGGCCTCTTCTGTTGACATTTCATCTGTTCTTTCCTTTCCATTCACCATAACACTTAAGAGATTCAAGGTCAATCCCAGAGTCACACAGTTTTTATCTTACAGCTGGAAACTCCCCAAGCCCAGCTCTTATAAAGTTACCAATTTCAGAAACTTCCACTAGGGGGAAACAGTTTCTATTTATAATAGTAAAAAATGTCACCTTTAAGCGCAACTCGTACAATCCAAAGTTAGTTTCAGTTTTCAGTTACTTTATTACTCCTTTTTAGAAGCAGCCGAAGACAGTAGAAACAATATATCTCTCTTATTCTGTTAGCTGTCAAGGAACGTTCTAAGTGCTGTCAATGGACATTCCAAAACGTCCGTTCACTACTAGCAGCCCGTTTCCAGGGTCAGAGCGGCAGTATTTTTAACTCTCTTTACTCTCTCCTGCAGGCATACTCAGTCCACAGCTTTCCCCCCTCTTCTCCTGCCTCCAAGGGGGATTTTATACTCTTTACCGATGGAACTTTAATCTTTTACAAAAGGCTTCCCAAGACTTCAGCTTACCGACTCCTTGCCTCAGTCTATTTACAAATAGGGAAGGCGGACTTCCTGTTTTGAACCTCCCCGTTTTGATGCCAAATTAAATGTTTAAAATCTGATTCTCCCGTATCAGCTCTACTCACAGGTAATTACTTTGAAGTCAAATTGTCCACAGGAAAAAGTCAGCGCTCTCCGGCAACAGCTATGCGGCTTCGCTCCGTGGAAGAAGCAGACGATTCGAAGCACCATGCCACTCACCCCACGTTGCTCCGGGTCCCCGAAATCGGGTTCCCCCGCAAGTAGGGGAGGCGCAGAAGGTGCCTGCCGAATCCCACGTTCACAGGCTTCTCCCGCCTGTCATTTTTACAGGTCTCCGCCTTCGCCGCGGCGGTACAGACCCAAATTCCCATGGGGCGAGTTCCTCTCGATCAGAGAAACTCCGCCATTGCCGGAGGCACCTCCCCGGAAGTCGAGTTGTGCAGAAGTCTCCTCCCCTTTGCAAGAAATCTCATGGCCAGGGTGTGGGTGTTGGAAGGGAGTGGTAAAATTATCCCAACTAATGTTTTGCTTTGTTTTTTACTGCTCTTAAATGGCCCCCTTCCTCTCTGCGCTTTGACCCCTGAGAAAACTCCACGTGACTTTGATAAGAATAAAAGCAAGTTCATGTTATGGATGGCTCTTCTTCTAGTACAGGGGTCAGCAAACTTTTTAAGGAGGGGGCCGGTCCACTGTCCCTCAGACCTTGTGGGGGGCTGGACTATATTTGGGGGGGGTGAACGAATTCCTATGCCCCACAAACAATCCAGAGATGCATTTTAAATAAAAGGACACATTCTACTCATGTAAAAACACGCTGATTGCCGGACTGTCTGCGGGCCGGATTGAGAAGGCGATTGGGCTGGATTTGGCCCCCACGCCTGAGTTTGCCTACTCATGTTCTAGTATCTGTTAGACCCTGGACTGTATATTTACTGTCGTGATAGTGCAGAAAGGGGACTCCGTATTGGAAAAGACACAAGGGCAGAGCTATGGTATGGCTTGCTCATTCATTTTCTCTTCAGAGGGGGATCTCAAGGATTTCACGAGTCTGATAATATTGGTTCTGCCACTCCTCTCTATGAGATGAGCCGCACATGCAGGAAAAGCACATGGCACACACATGGCAGCCTTCTTGGGATTGTGCTGCTTCAAAATGCAAGCTTGCCTAAGAGTGTGAGCAGCCCATGTGCTGGGAGACTGGAGGAGAAGAGGACCATGGGAGGGATCAGTGGCCCCTCTGTGGTGTTCTCTGCCTCGTGCAGCTTACAATGCAGAATACTCAACCCAGAGATGTGTGTGTGTGTCATTCCAAAAAGAGCAACATGATGAACTGTCACGTTTATTAAAAAGCTTAAAGGTAAAGGTAAAGGTACCCCTGCCCGAACGGGCCAGTCTTGACAGACTGTGGGGTTTGTGCGCCCATCTCACATTTATTGGCCGGGGGCCAGCGCTGTCCGGGGACACTTCCGGGTCACGTGGCCAGCGTGACATCGCTGCTCTGGCGAGCCAGAGCCGCACACGGAACGCCGTTTACCTTCCCGCTGGTAAGCGGTACCTATTTATCTACTTGCACCCGGGGGTGCTTTCGAACTGCTAGGTGGGCAGGCGCTGGGACCGAACAGCGGGAGCGCACCCCGCCGCGGGGATTCGAACCGCCGACCTTTCGATCGGCAAGCCCTAGGCGTTGAGGCTTTAGCCCACAGCGCCACCCGCGTCCCTATTAAAAAGCTTACCATAATTTATATAAAAGCAACATTCAATTAGCATGTCTCATCTTAGAAATAAGCACCAATATTATTATTTTTAATTTGCCTTTTTTGTTTTGTTTACGTGGTTTCATAATATGCTGTGACTAAAGGATGGTCATTTTCTAGAGTTAAGTGGGGAATATTTTCAAAACAAAGCTAATTTACTACAGTGCAACTACTTAAGTTCCCTTTGCCTCAATGGGACCAAAGCATGGTGGTGAATGAACACATTGCAGACAGTATGGATTTTGATAAAGTGGCAATACATATTTTTATGCACTTTCTACAAAGTTTGGAAAAGTTCCTTCCTTCCTTCCTTCCTTCCTTCCTTCCTTCCTTCCTTCCTTCCTTCCTTCCTTCCTTCTGCAAAAGGAAACAGTTTCTATTCACAAATTTTATTATATACAGTATATTACCTGGAAAGCAGATGTGCTAAGTAAAGCACATAGAAAAGATCCATGGTGTTCTTCTGAGCTGCCGCCAGCCACCTTTTCACTTTCCTTCTGTTTTCATTCTTGGTCTCGGTCGCATTAGAAGGTAGCATGAAGAACAGAAGCCTTTTGGGCACAGCTTGAGCAAGTCATACAGAGAGAAATCCAAAGCACAAAGAGGTTGCCTTGTGCCTTTTCCACATACAATGGTAGAAGAAGGGCTGCACAATGTGCAATGATGCATATACACTGCTGTGGCAAAAGGTGGCTGGGCATATTTGGGAGGGGATGACGTGAGTCTTGGAATGGCGGCAAGCATCAACAGTGATGCTGCACCGTGGACCTGGCTCCTGGCATCAGGTGGGGTTCCTGGTGGCACTGGAGTCCTCCAAAACGTCTGGGCACTAAGTAAGTGCCCAACCATGCTGACTCCTGATGCTACACTGGCAGAAGTTCCCAGGTTCAATCCCTGGTATCTCCAGGAAACTGCAGGTGGTCTGACAGGCCTCAATTCAAGACCCCAAGAGCTGCTACCAGTCAGTAGATTTGGTTTGGACCTTAGTTTGGTGACTGAAAAAAACCAGCCTGTCTCCACCTGAAGTGTTTGGGAGGCTGCCTAGTTTAGGGTTTGACTCCAAACTGCTTCAGAAATAAATGAAGCTTTATTTCACTTCCCAGTCAGTATTATGGGGAAATCAAACCCCCAAGAACTTCCATAGTGAATAAAATCAAATTATAGGAAAATGTGTCCAGGGGCTGAGTGAGTGGGTGCTAGGCATGCATAAAATAAGTTTGTTTTTCAGAAGGAACCCTCTATCATTTTTTAATAGTTTAGCAGATTGGGATGAAATTTCAGGTACCATAGACTCTCCTGAGAGGATGAATCCTGCCAAATGCCAGAAGATAGTTGCAGGGGGTTTTCCTGCAAGAGGAACCTTCACCGTTTGAGTGACTTAAAAGGTTCCCCTTTTTTATATGCAATTGTTATTAATGTAGCAGAAAGAAGAGAGATAAGCAACCTGCCTAATTGTAGGCAACTAGGACCAGCTTTTTTGTGTTAGGAACTTTTAAAGTTTTGTTTGAGCTGAAGTGGGTGAAATTTGCAAGCACGTAGAACCTTCTGAGGGACTGATTGCTGCCAAATTTCAGAAAGATGGCTGCATTGGTTTTCTTGCAAGGGCAGCCTTTACATATTTGATGTGGTTTTTTAAAAAAGTAATTGCTTAATCTTCCCTATTGTTTTCTGAGATTTTTAAAAATGAAAATACCAGACACGAGAGAGGGGCCCATATGGAATAAACCTGTCAAATTGCAGATAAACAGGTCCATTTTTGTGTGTTAGGCACCTTTAAAAATGATTTGCTGACAGGAAGAAACTAAAAGAGATTCACTATCCTTCACAAGGTTTTGTTTGAGATCAGTTTCAGTGGTACTCCTAGGTGGTACTACATACAGAGTAACAAGCAAAGTGTATTGATATGAGAAGTAGCCAAGCATGAGTGTTAAAAACTTTATTTTTGTGCCCCCCCCATACAAGTACCACTTAGACGCACTCAAACAAAAACACAAACTACCACATTCTGTGCAAAGCTATCAAGCCATACAAATATTTTTGTACACCGCTAAATTAAATGTTACACTAGGTTGTAGTAAAATTGGGTTGTTAAGTGATTCTGAAAGCATTTTTTCCCCCTGAAGCATTCTGAAAAAGTAGTAGGAGAAATGCAAGATGACTTTCAGTAGTGCCTAGTTGAATTGTTTGGACACAAAAGAAAGAGTTTAGCAGTGAATTAGCATTTTGCAAAAGTGTTGTGTGGGAGATATTTGTGACAGTGATAGATGGAGTCCCAACTCTTTGAGTATTTAAGGGATAAGCAAGCAACAGAAGGAAAAAAATGATTTAGAGTGCAACAATGGGCCGTGTTTTGGCATAATGGAATGAAATGAGGAAGTGGTGAACCTTGTACAAATATATTAGGAAGCAGTAAACAATGTATAAGCTCGAATAGTGAGGAGAATTGATATGAGAGAACACCCCTCCTCAAAACTGTTTCACGTATGCCTGTACGAGACATCTCTTGCATAAGCTCCTCTCTTGATGACTTAGAGCTGGACATAGGAGTTGGCTGCTATGAAAAGTATTGTGTTTAAGGATTTGTGAGATCTCTTCTGGAAGAAAATGCAGGGTGCAATTTTTAAAACAGATAGATACAATGGGTTGTCTCCAGCCATAGCTCCTATACAGAGAAGGCTCACTAAAATAAATGAAAATTAAATCTTGATGAACAGAGCAATCCAAACCTCTGATCCACTGACCTGGAGGGTTTTTTTATGAAGCAAATGTATCCCTCTGTCCAGCTCTACTTACATCCCTATTCCCCCCCCCACCAAAGTATAATTCCCAGAGTTTCCTGGGAAGTTTAACTGATTGTTAAACCACTCTGGAAAATGTAGCTCTGTGAAGGAAATAGACAACTCTCAGCTCTCTTAACAAACTACAGTTGCCAGGGTTATTGGGGGAGAGCTAGGGCAATTAAAGGGGTATGATATTGCCTTAGGGACGCGGGTGGCACTGTGGTCTAAACCACTGAGCCTCTTGGGCTTGCCGATCAGAAGGTCGGTGGTTCAAATCCCCGTGACGGGGTGAGCTCCCGTTGCTCTGTCCCAGCCCCTGCCAACCTAGCAGTTTGAAAGCATGTCAAATGCAAGTAGATAAATAGGTACTGCTCCAGTGGGAAGGTAAATGGTGTTTCCGTGTGCTGCTCTGGTTTGCCAGAAGCGGCTTAGTCATGCTGGCCACATGACCTGGAAAAACTGTTTGCGGACAAAAGTTGGCTCCCTTGGCCAGTAAAGCGAGATGAGCGCTGCAACCCCAGAGTCGTTCGTGACTGGACTTAACTGTCAAGGATATTGCCTTAAATGTACCGTATTTTTTTGCACTCACTTTTTTCCTCCTAAAAAGTAAGGGGAAATGTCTGTGCGTGTTATGGAGGGAATGCCTACGGGTGGCATGCCTACGGATTTTCCTCCTCTAAAAACTACGTGCGTGTTATGGTTGGGTGCGTGTTATAGAGTGAAAAATACAGTATATTGCAGAGGGTATTTGGTTTATATATTGTCTGGATTGACTGGCAGTGGTTGTCCATGGTTTCTGACACTAGGCTTTCCCAACCCTGCCTGGAGATGTTGAGGATTGGGCTCTTTTGCATGTGCAGCATGTGCTCTTCCAGTTGGAGCCATATCATGGTTGAGCCTAGTACCCTAGCTCACTTTATCTTTGAAAGGCAGCAGTCTGGAGAGGTTCCTTTCTTGGTCTACCATTGATTGAACCTCAGTTGGTTAGAGTGAGTGCTGACAGTGGCGGAGCGTATGTCTGTGCTGACTGGGGAGGGCGGACGAGACATCCCCTGATGGAGCAGGGCTAATGATTTCATGCTGGGCTTGTGGGCCTCCCAGAAATATCTGGTTGGCCACTGTAGGAAATGGGATGGCAGATTAGATGTTCTTAAGGCTGAAATCCTATGCACACTTACTTGGGAGCAAGCCCCATTGAACTCACTGGGACTTGTCTTTGAATAGCTCTATACAGCATTACACTGCAATTGGAGAGTTAAGCATATGCTTAACTTCCCCATTGAAATCAATCTCAAATATGCCCAGTTTTAGCTGGATTGTGCCATGGTTGTTAAAAAAAAAATTAAAATACAAAGGAAGAAACATGTTAAAAATTTCTATTCATTTCAGAGTTGTTGGAAGCAGAAATACAGTTGACAGTACAATTTAGAACTGTGATGTTGATAGAAATCAGAGAGATAAGTTCAGTTGTGCCATTGACAGGTGAGAGGGTTTTTTTTTTAAATGAAATAGCAGCTGAAGCATTAATGTGATGTTAGTGCTTTGTCTTCCTACGTGTACTTTGTAAAAATTATTCACTGCAATACATTTTTATATAAAAGGGCAAGCAATTACAAACAGTGCATGTCAGAAGGATACGATTCTAATATTTCATTGTGGGGGGGGGGGGATATTCACGCACGTACAAAGCCTAAACTTATTTAATAGTTAACTGCTTTGAATATTACCATATTCACAAAGCCACACAGCACCATTCTGCCTCCAAATAATGAATCATGATGTGATCTGAGTTGCTTAACTATCACATCTGCTATTCGGTGTCTTGGATTGCACACCACCTGCATATTTAGCAGGTTAAATGATTTCTGGTCCCTAAATATGGTTTCATTATCTGAAATGGGGCACAAATGGACCCATATGCAAAGTCAACACAACTGGGGCAAATGCAGGAAAGGCACAGATTGAATGCTATCATATGTCTGCATAACTTGGTACTGGGAATGCATTCTTTATAGAAACTTTCCTTTCATTCTCCCATTCCATGCATTTCTTGCTCTTAATTAGATTTAACCCTGCAGGCATTATTATTATTATTATTATTATTATTATTATTATTATTATTACTACTACTACTACTTTTAATTAATATTCAGGGCCTATTAGTCACTTGTACTTACCAGATTATTCTTCCTGACATGCCATAGCTCCCAGATTTCACCCCTCTTGTATTTCCATCTCAGTTATGATTTGACTTTCCTTTCATTTTTGGGTTGGATTTCTCTGTGGGGTCTGAAATGACAGTAACCAAGGGTTGGAGCCTGCTTATTGGCATCTGTCTGTCTCAAGTGACAATGGAGTCTGCCTTTGGGGGTGAAGTCAAACCTCTGTGTTAGCAGCATCACAGTGACCTCTCCAGGGCACAGGCCTGGGCAGTGTGTATGGAGGTCCTGGGCTGCCCAGGTGACAAGACCACCCCTCTCAGCCTCAATGATGTGGTTCAAAGGAAAACAGAGCAATACATTTGGCACCAGTGTGGTGTAGTGGTTAAGAGCGATAGAATCGTAATCTGGGGAACTGGGTTCGCGTCTCCGCTCCTCCACATGCAGCTGCTGGGTGACCTTGGGCTAGTCACACTTCTTTGAAGTCTCTCAGCCCCACTCACCTCACAGAGTGTTTGTTGTGGAGGAGGAAGGGAAAGGAGAATGTTAGCCGCTTTGAGACTCCTTCGGGTAGTGATAAAGCGAGATATCAAATCCAAACTTTTCTTGTTCTCTTCTTCACCAGCTTGGCTGCAGGAGTTGCAGGAAGAAGGTATACAAGGCACCATCCAATCGTTTTAAGGTTTACTCCTTACCCTTTTCTTCTCCCAAAGATACCCTGCAAGGTATCATAATTTTTCTTCTTCTAGATGGGCTACATTCCCAGATTGATGAGTCACATCTGCCTCTCACTTTGTTCTACAGCATGTGGAGAAACCACCTTCTTGACTGTTGGACCCACTATTGGTCTTGTCCACTAAGGGACACAGGTGGCACTGTGGTCTAAACCAATGAGCCTCTTGGGCTTGCCGATCAGAAGGTTGGCAGTTCGAATCTGCACGATGGGGTGAGCTCTGGTTGCGCCAGAAGCGGTTTAGTCATGCTGGACACATGACCCAGAAAGCTGTCTGTGGACAAAAGCTGTCTCCCTCGGCTTCAAGTGAGATGAGTGCCACAACCCCAAAATTGCCTTTGACTGGACATAACTGTCCAGGGGTCATTTACCTTTACCTTGTCCACTCAACTTGCCAGAGCCTGTTTTCACATGCAGGGGAAGTCCCTAATTCACTGAGGGTTTGACACTCATCGGCTACCCTCATCTGTTTTAAACCCCATCAGTGGTACTACCCCTCCCCAATACAGGGGTTTATTTCCAGTGAACTTGGTGAAAAGCTAGCGTAGATTTTTCCTCACTTTGCTTATTTTCCATTTGCAGGGAAGTAATGTGGACATATGTAGTTGTCTTATACTGAGTTAGCTCAGTATTGTGTGTATGACTGGATTCTCTAACCAGGACTGAGCCCACCTGTATGTGTGGGGCTGCCCCCACATTGTTGGCTTGTTGGGGGGATCCTGTTTGCAGAGAGAATGTTCAGGAGGGATTTGCATAGGTGAGGATAATAAGACCTCTTGCAGTGCAGGACTGACAATATGTTTCATCTTCAGCTGTCTCCTCCATTGATAAAGAGCAATTCAGTCAAATTAAAAACATGAAGACATTTTCCTTCAAGCCACATTGAGCAATCAGGGCTAATAGAAAACATACTGTGCTCCCGAAGCAGATAATAATGCCAATGATGAGGTATTACAGTTTGGAGGAAATGGTTTTTTGGGGAAAATAATAAGCTCATTTAATGAGCTAAATGGGATGAGATGCTTTTCATAAATATGCCAAAAGGGACATAATATTGGAAAAGGGGCATGATATTGTGTGGAATTAATGCTGTCATGTAAGGTTTGCGTTTCTGTTCCTGTTGAAATCTATGAAAAAGCAGCCACTGATTTATGATGAAGTTATAACAAGTCTCTGAGAAGTAGGCTTTTCTTTTAGAGGGGATGGACAGTTGCATTCTGTCTAGAAATCTGGATTTGCAAGGGATGCCTTGCATTATAGTATAGCCACTACTGCCAACATGTGGACGAGCTTCTATTCAGGTGACTCTGTCTGTGCATATGGCCCCTTTATTTTATTTCTTATTTTGTTTACAAAATTGTAATAAACCAAGGCTAATTTATTGCTTTTAATCTTTTGAATTTTATTTTATTACTGTTTCAACAACCATTTTGCAAGTAATACTCCATAATATGGAATAAAGCCTTCTTACGAGTTTTGGGGTTTTTTTTGGTCACTATTGCCTAAATGGCAAAATGTTGGATGCCCAACATGCAGTCATTGGGACCATGTGACTTCAGCAGCAGCACTAGTAAGTCACATGACATTGGAGGCAAGGAGAGAGGTCCAATTGGCTGTCCCCTCCCTGCATAAGTGTGACACATGGAAGATACTAGAACGAACCACCATTTTATCTAGTCCTTATGTATGTGGGAGTAATCTCTTGTTGGACCAAGGTCCTCTGCTTCGTTTTCATGATCCACAAAAAAGATTTCAGCAGATGTTCTGATTTAGACTCTTCTCCTAATCACTAGATTTAACATCAAAGAGCTTCAACCAACCGAGAACACTTTTTTGTGTCTGTTTGGCTCCGGATCATTATTCCCAAATCTCAGGATCTGATACCAAATGTTGCCAGGAAGTACTTAATACAGCTGTCAGGGGTTCAGGAGCAGAGGCAAGGGCAAGGGAGGAAACAGAGAGCGAGGGGGAGGAGGCAGAAGAAAGGATGAGTGATGACGACGACCCGAGATCTCCGAGTCTTTCCAGTGAATCAGAAGATTCACAGAAAGGAGCACCAGTGGCCAGGGCAAGGGGGGAGCCTAGGGGAACACCCCAGGAGGAAAGGGCCAGAGGGAGCTCAGAGGGGAGCAGTTGGAAATCGGGACCAGCGTCACCAACAGAGAGCAGGGGAGAGGAAGGGCGTCAGGTATCAAGCGCTGGCAGCTCACAACAGGAGGGAGGGCACGAGTCAGGAGTGGCCACACCTCCATCGGGGAGCGAAGAAACGGTCAGACGGAAAGTGGAAGGTTGGGCGCGCGCGCCAAGTTCAAATGCACAGGAAGGTGGCGCAGTAAGCAGCCCGGAAAGGGAGCCAGGTCCTAAAGCCCGGCGCAAGGAGGCAGGAGGGTCCGGGGGGTCGGCGTCAGAAGAATCCAGGAAGGAAGAGACCCAGGGGGGCAGAGGGACCCAGAGAAGAACAGTCAGGCGGAAAAGGTGGAGTAAGGCTAGGATATTAAGTTGGTGCACAAGGGGCGGAGACTCAGACGGAGCTTCGCCGGTCTGACCCATAAGACGTAGAGTTGCACGCAGGAGCTGGAGAATGGAAACTGTAACTCAATAAAGACTTTTACAAAGTGATTGCTGGCTAGCGTGATCCTCTGTGAGCTAGGATCTGGAAGCAGCTCTGACAACAGCATTATTGCATTTTATATTATTTTTATTAAAACAATTATACATTCAATCAAACATTATGTTTAAATAATAATAATAATAATAATTTATTGTTTATACCCCGCCCTTCTGGCTGGGTTTCCCCAGCCACTCTGGGCAGCTTCCATTGGGCATCAGACATTAAAAACTTCCCTAAACAGGGCTGCTTTCAGTTGTCTTTTAGAAGTCTGGTAGTTGTTTTCACTTTGACATCTGGTGGGAGGGCATTCAACAGGGCAGGTGCCACTACCGAGAAGGCACTGGTTCCCTGTAACTTGGCTTCTTGCAGCGAGGGAACTGCCAGAAGGCCCTTGGCACTGGACCTCAGAGTCTGGACAGAACAATGGGGGAGGAGACGCTCCTTCAGATATACTGGACCGAGGCCATTTAGGGCTTTAAAGGTCAGCACCAACACTTTGAATTGTGCTCAGAAATGTACTGGGAGCCAGTGTAGGCCTTTCAAGACCGGTGTTATGTGGTCTAGGCGGCAATCAACTTCAAAAACAAAAGGGGAAAAAACCAAGAAGAGGCATATTTATTATACTATTTTAGCTTCAACCTTGTACACTTTTACATGGGCACAAGGCCTACTGAACTTAAACAGGCTGACGTCTGAGCAGGCATGATAAGTTATATCTATCAAAGATCCAACTGGCTAATGGCTGATGGGACTTGTAGTCGAAAACATATGGAAGGCACCAGATTGTCAAAGGCGGGTATAAACCGGCTCATAATTAATATGGGAAATATACTATGTCTCAGGTGTAAAGCTAACATCTTTATGACTTTTGCTTAAGGAGTTCAAATAAGTGGCCTGTGATTCTGAGAAAATAAGAAGGCGCACTGCATGTTTTGATGTATTTTCATTTTGCCTTACTGCTGAAAGGGCATCAGCAAATTGCTTTTGACTCCAATGCTGCTTATCTGTGGAGATGATAAAATTTTGAAAGAAAAATGGATTTTATACCGCCGTTGTGAAAAATAAAGGAAGGCACTTAAAAATATGGTATATTCATAAGATGGATTTATGCTTTCATATTGCATTTGCAGAGACATAAACAGGGGAGTTGGTCACAAAACATGAGCCGGTTTGGGCAATGAAATGTTCACCTTGTTTATAGGCTTTTCCCATAAAGGTCACCAGTAATCCAAATAAAATGCAGCAGCTTACTCTCCTAGGAAGGCTAACCTACTTCTTTTCCTGTTTGATGTTCTCTCATCTGTCTTTTAAAAAACATAAATAGTGAATTCACTCAGTGGAGGAAGAACACCAAATTGGTCGAAAACTGCAGGAGGAGGAGATTGAAAAATGGAGACACGGTTTTCATGGAGAGAGCTGGCTTCCATCAGCTGATAAGAAACAGGATACGGAGCAACAGATTTAGTCAGCTGCATTGCCAACTTTAAGAACAAACAGCAAAAAGCCGTCACCTGCCAAAATAAATGTTAAAAATAAATGTGACACCCACCTTTTAATCTTGAGGTTCTTTTCCAAGAATGACATTTGGAGACCAAGTAAATTGAAACTCCGATAAAGCTCTTGTCGAGAAGTTACCTCAGCCATTTTGGAGACGGGAAAGTGGTTTCGTTCCTTTTAACAACATCATTTTTTAACATCCTTCCCTGCCTTTCACAGCCAGATTTCTTGTATAAAGAAACAAGATACTTTGATATTTCCTGCTGTTTTTTGTTTGATTCAGAGAGGGAGCCAACAAAACTTTCATGAAGTGAGAGAGACGAAAAAGTTCTAAGACCAAAACACGCACACGCACACATTTCATCTTATGTGATTCATCTCAGAATGACGGATTCCTTTGAAAGAAACGGTGTCACATTGTGTTGGTTGCATTCTTCAAATCGCCTGTGGTATTTCTTTATTGCTAAAACATTTTCCAGGGAAGCAGGACAAATCATGCTGCACAACCATTTGAAAGAGTTGGCAGCACATAGGAAGCGGCCTTATTTCAACTCCGGCCACTGGTACAGTTAGCTCAGTGCTGTTTCTGACAGAGGCTCATCAGGGTTTCACCAACAGCACTTTCCCAGCCTGAGCTGGAGATCTCAAAGATAAGACCCAAGCCAATTGGATGCAACGCCTGCGCTCTATTACTGAGCTATGGTCCTTTGCCCAATAAGAAGATGTCATAGTATAGATCAGAAAACTGTGTAGCATGCAGTGTGCTTTATGAAACTTCATTCACTAAAAAGAGTGTTTCAGAATCTATTCCCGCAGCAGCAGAAGTCCCTAGCTCAGGCATGGCCAAACTTGGCCCTTCAGCAGTTTTGGGACTACAACTCCCATCATCCCTCGCTAACAAGACCAGTGGTCAGGGATGATGGGAATTGTAGTCCCAAAACAGCTGGAGGGCCAAGTTTGGCCATCACTGGTGTAGGCCCTTCAGCTCTTTGACCTGCTGCCTTTTGTCCAGCAAACCTCCTTTACTGCTTACTTCTTTCCTGAAAGCTTTACTTTCCAGCTTTGTTTTCATCCTTTCCTCCTTGCTTCAACTGCATGCTTCTTCTACCCTGCTTTCTCCAGGTTCCTGCTTTTCACAGAATCACAGAATGTAGAGTTGGAAGAGACCCTGAGGGTCATCTAGTTCCATGCCCCTTTTGCCCAACATGGGGCTCAAACATCCGACCCTGAGCTTGAGAGTCTCACGCTTTACCAACTGAGCTATTCCAGATAGAGAGATGCCTACTGCCTACTGTTCCCCACTGTCACCTAACCCCTTTCTTGACCTGCCTTGCTACTATTCCCCTGTCCTTCCCCCTCACAGCATACAGACCACAATCCTGATATTAAACTGATATGTCAGGCCCTGTCTTGATGAGATTGCCCTTTGCGTTAGAATGCCTCATCAGAAAGCCTCTTTCCTGGGCATCTTTCAGTCCCCACTTTCTCCAGCTTTTTAGAATCCTCTAGGAGACTTTTCCATGCCAATCTCCCATCAAGCCTCTCTGATCATGTGGATGGCTGTTGAAGCAAGACTTCATCTTCAGATTGCCTAGGTGCTGGGACAAGCCATGAGGAATGTGTGACAACACATTCGTTTTCATTTCCAGGGAAAAAAAAGAAAAGAAAAGATCTGCATTGAAAATCTATCAGGGCAACATGAAGGAAAGGGTAGCATAAGCAGCTACTTTGTCCTTTTCTGCAGTAATATAGAGGCTGAAATGGTGAAAGCTCTGGATATTTGAAATGCAAATCAGGAATTGGGAAGAAAAGCCTGTTTCATTTTAGTGCTGTATGTAAAATAGATAAGCTGCCTTTGCAGGCTGAGCTATTTGAGATATAACTCTTCCTACTGAATGAATGCTCTGCTTTTGTTTTTCCTCATCATGTTACGAAACCATGTTGTTTTGCCACCGTCCAGCCGCATCCATGCAGCAGCACAAATGTCGATCTCAATTGAATTTCACATACATTTCAGTAAAACCCTTAAATGCTTTATTTCAACCCTTAATTACATTGATAAGAAAGAGGCCGGGGGGCGGGGGGAGGAATGAATATATTGCTTAATGGTTTTACAGCATGAGCCTCCTATAGCAAACAAATCACTCATTTTTTGTATTTTAATTTGTCCTGATCCAATGATCAAAACCCATTGAAAAGGAACCTTTCTTGACTGGATGACTGAAGAAAAGCCAGCATAATCCTGGTTCCTCCTAGAAGATCAGTGGTTGTTAAGATATTTTTTTTGGTGTGTAATATTTTACTTATATTAATTGTCCTTTGCATATTAAGGGCCACGACAAATTGCTGGGTTGTTGTTTTTTGCTGGGTGTAATCTGCAGTGTGCCATTGATGCAATAACGCTGCATAAGTGGTAGATTTATACTGGATCGTCTACACAGCATTCCACTGTTCTACAATACTTTCCCAATATTACCACATTGTCTGGAAAGCTACTCTTAATCTCAAGGTCATGGGTTCGAGCCTCAAATTGGGCAAGAAGATTCCTGCATCGCAGGGGGTTGGACTAGATGACTATTGTGGTCCCTTCCAGCTCCACAATTCTAGGATTCTATGGTTCTCGCACTATAGGACATTGAAAGCAGGACAACCTGTGTCCCCAAGCATTTGTGATATGAAAAGTTACAGGATTTCAGCAGGAAGTTATGGGATATACACTGATTGGGGGAAAAGCAATGTGTCTTCCCTGAAACATTAGCAAGTGCAAAAAAGTATAGAAATGTGTAAAAAGGTAAAATGGGGTGACGCAAGTGGTGCTGTGGTCTAAATCACTGATCCTCTTGGGCTTGCCAATTGGAAGGTCAGCGGTTCAAATCCACTCAATGGGGTGAGCTCCTGTTGCTCTGTCCCAGCTTCTGCCAACCTAGCAGTTCGAAAGCACACCAGTGCAAGTAGATAAATAGGTACTGCTGTGGCAGGGAAATGGTTTTTTGTGTGCTCTGGTTTCTGTCATGGTGTCCCGTTGCACCAGAAGCAGTTAAGTCATGCTGGCTACATGACCTGGAAAGCTGTCTGTGGACAAACGCCAGCTCCCTCGGCCTGAAAGCGAGATGAGCGCCGCAACCCCATAATCGCTTTTGACTGGACTTAACCGTCTTACTTTACTTTCATTACCTAGAAATGTGTATAACTGTTTTAATACCATCCAGAGCACAAGTAATCGTTGAATTCACATTAAAAAGGATGTATGGAGGGACTCTGAGTGGTAGAATAAAATGTACTTCACTTTGCTGATTTATCTTAGACAGCAGAGAGCAAAGTCAATGAGTATCTGTCAGCATCATATGCTTAGTTTATATGTATCATATGCTATAGTTACAAGTCAGTGCCAAAACTCTACTTTGGATTTCACCCGTCTCTTGGTCACCAAATAATCACACATCAAATAGCCATCTGAGAACAAACATTTAAGGAACTTTTTTTTATTCTGCCAAGAGACATGTTGGTAGATTATAAAGATCAGTTTTAATGCTGTTTGCTTCCAAGTTATTTTTTTAATATAGCAAGAAAGACAGCTTGAGTAATAAAATGAAATTCAATCCCCACCAGACCAACATTTTAAAAGAAGAAATACAGTTCCCAACTGCTGAGGGAAAACATTCTGTTGCTATTGCAGGGTCACAGATGGGGATGTAAACTATTGAACTTGGATACCTCTTTGCAGATGAGACAATAGTTGGTAATTAGTTCCATTCCTTCTTAGTTCAGTAAGAGAAAAAGGATCCAAATGTCTGCATGATTCTCCTTGTGAGTGTTGATAATAACCAATATTTCCTGAGCTCTCTAACAACAGAATCCTATGAGTTGTAACACTAAGGCAGGGGCCCTCAAATATTTTATTGAGCCGCATTTTAAAGCAAACTGACTGATTCGCACTTTTCAGCCTAACAAGCAGATCAAAGCACAGTTTTCTGTTGATTTTTGCACTTCTCTGAATTTTTCAATATAGTTATTGGCTTAAAAAACAAGTACAAAAATGCATATAAAAATGTGCATTGGGGTAAAAATGAGCACAACCTGTGCGTTTTAGGAGAAAATACATACAAAATGCATATATTAGGAAATATGTGTATAAAAATGTGAATTTTATGAAAAGATTGTTAAAATATTGCGAATCTTCATGCTTTTTTTAAAAAAGAATGGGATAGAATGGACTAATGTATGTACTAAAATGAACTAGAAATAGACAGATATATCAATTCCTTCTCTGAAATAGCCATTTGTGGTGCTTTCATAGGACTATTAGTGCTTAAAGCAAAGTTTCAAACCCAGAAGCTCCCTTCCCCAACTGCCACAAAAGCTCCAGGATTTTGGACCCACAGAACCTTTAGAACAGGCATAGGCAAACTCGGCCCTCCAGATGTTTGGGGACTACAACTCCTACCTGGTCCTGTTAGCTAAGGATGATGTGAGTTGTAGTCCCAAAACATATGGAGGGCCGAGTTTGCCTATGCCTGCTTTAGAAGCTGATGACTCAGGGCAGAAGTGCACCAGCCATATTTGGATACACAGTATACTTTTAAATCCTCCCATGTAGTTTGTTAAGGGTGCTGGGAATTATAGCTCTGTGGTGGAGAAATCTACAGTTCTCACAATTCTTTGGGGGAAGCAATGTGCTTTAAAAATACGGTATGTGTATAGTGTAAGAGTCAGAGGTTTTACACACAGTCCAGTTGCTAGTTCTGATCAGCTGTCCTATAACCAGCATATTCTAGAGGACCAAGTGCATCCATCATCTTTGAGAAATTGGTTCATATGATCTCCAGTTTGCCGCTGGCTGCATTATTAAAGAGCAACTGGGACACAGATATTAGATTCATTTTTACAATAAGCAAAATATACAGCTGTTAATACAAACACACCTGGAAATCATTTCTATTGTGCTATGCAATGCCATTTTCCTGTTTGACAACATCTCCCGCTGAAACCCCATGGGGAATCTAAGGGCATGAGGGTCCTGGGCAATGCCATACCTTGCTCTTTCCTGCCCATTCAAAGTGACTGAATGCTACATGTGAGGTCCTTAGGTAAAGGCAAAGGTACCCCTGCCCTTACGGGCCAGTCGTGTCCGACTCTGGGGTTGCGCGCCCATCTCACTTAAGAGGCCGGGGGGCAGCGCTGTCCGAAGACACTTCCGGGTCACGTGGCCAGCGTGACTAAGCCGCTTCTGGCGAGCCAGCGCAGCACACGGAACGCCGTTTACCTTCCCGCTAGTAAGCGGTCCCTATTTATCTACTTGCACCCGGGGGTGCTTTCGAACTGCTAGGTTGGTAGGCGCTGGGACCGAGCAGCGGGAGCGCACCCCGCCGCGGGGATTCGAACCGCCGACCTGACGATCGGCAAGTCCTAGGCGCTGAGGTTTTACCCACAGCGCCACCCGCGTCCCTGAGGTCCTTAGTTAATGTTTAGCCTTTGAACAAAAACTGCAGGAGTGAATAGAATGAAAATTCATGTCACATATTTATTTCACAAGGTAGAGGCTAGAGCAGCACAGACCTCTGCTATGTATTCCCAGCACCTCTAAATTTGTTTTACTAGTGATTTAACTTTACACTGTGCTTGCTTTGCACTCTCCAGTTTATTGGTTTTACTGTCATATAAAATTATTGGCATTTTCTTTATGGTTTGGATTTCATAAAACCAAAACCCAGCATTTCCTTAAAATGGTCATATGCTGCTTTTTACAGCGCAGTCCTAAGTCTCCATGCAGAAGTAAGTCCCACAGGGTTTACTCTCAGGTAAGTGGGTATAGGATTGCAGCCTCAACAAATTTTGTGTTTCATAATAATAATAATAATAATAATAATAATAATAATAATAATTTTATACCCCAGGAGAATAGTAAAAACATGATAAAACATCAGACATTAAAAACTTTCCTAAACAGGGCTGTCTTCAGATGTCTTCTAAAAGTCAGATAGTTGTTTATTTCCTTGACATCTGAAGGCAGGGCTTTCCACAGAGAAAGGCAGGTGATCGACTGACAGCAATTTCGTAAGAGAACCAAGTTTCTGAATGTCTGTACTATGATATAACACTGACTCAAGTACCCAGCCATTCATAGTTCTGCACTCCTGTAAGTCACACATCCTCTATTTTCTAATGTGGTTCATACCTAGATGCTTTGTTTCCCCTTTCTACATAGCAAAGCACCAAGAGCCTTTTTTTCTTGAATACAACCATGGCTTGCTTAGCAACCATCAATCTTCATATGGCAATGGGTTTGCTGCATTCCTCTGAGTCAGTTTCCTTGGACCTATGTCAGCGAGAGCAAGGATGAAGTAACTGCTCTATGCACTGCTGCAAAAGTCAAGGCAGATGTGACACTGCAATCCTATAGATATCTATACATCTATAGATATACGGTATATGCTTAAGTGATAAGGGAAGCACCAAAGTAATTCTGCTGTACTCTATCACTGTGGGTCCATGACTTAATATTCATCAGGTATCCCTCCTCATTTTGCAACTGGTTTTCCCCAGAGACCTATAGCCTGTGGGATGTGTCTAATAGCAGCATGGCACAGCTCCAAGCGTAATGGCTCAAATACTAGGAAAATATACGTTTACCACATGATTACAATGCACATACTGAAACTGGACACTGCATGCTTTAGGAAGTGCAGTAGTGCAGAATTGTACCTCTAGTCCATTGTCAGACATGATCATGCCTCAGAAATATTATGGTTATGCAATTAAATGTAATGGGTAACCAAGGACTGATAAGTGAGTGATTCTCACTTTCCTGGAACAACTGCACTGTTTACAACCCACTGTTTTTTCATGTCTAAAAGGGTAGGAGGTGTTTTTTATGTGGAAGGTATTTTTATATGATTGGAGCTTCCTGCCCCCCTGCCCCCCATGTTCACGTTTTAAATGTGTTGCTAGCTGCTTGGAGACCTTTGGGTAACAAGTGACCAGAAAGTCTAATAAATAAATAAACAACAGATTATTAGGTTTGTTCACCCTAACCTGGAAACACAAATCTTTATATCAGAGAAGCTGATTTTCTGGAGCAAATCATTGTGTCTATATTCTGAATTCCAACATGTGCTGCTCTGAACTCCTTGGAGGAAGGCTAAGATAAAAATGTAATAAGGAAATAAGGGGAAGGTTCTGTTTATGATCTAGTTGTTCATTTGTTAACAGCTGCCCATACAGTAACAAGCTGCAACTGGAAAAACCTGTATTCTTCTACACTGGATGATTGGTTAAATAATATATGTTTAAATTGAAAATCTGGTAGAAAGAAGACACTATAACAACCAATTTATTTATTAGTTCTCAGCATGGCAAAGTATAAGATAATATTGACCTGTGTTTGTTTGCTCAGTCACATCAGGATGAAACTATAAATAATAATAACAACAACTGACTATTAAACTTGAATTGCTATTTTTCATTTAAGTGAATAATTATTCAGGGGGTATACTGTACTGTACATTGTACATCACAGAAATTTTTCAGTTAAAAAAACTGGGGAGGAATGGGTGAGTATCCACTTCTATTGACTTTCATACTTCCTGTTTCCTTAGGAAAGGTGCAAGACCAGTGCTATTGCAGAAAACCCCTTCATTTCAATGGGGCCTGGATAGGAGATCACCCAGATGGATGATGCCCTTATTCAACATTTGTTCATACGCTTGTTATTCCATTCCCTCTGTAGCGCACCGGACATGCTGTGTTAATATCAGGCAACCTCTACATGTTGCTGGAATTTACTGAGGAATTAATTATTCTGTGACCTAAACGGACTTGAGACAAAGGCTAGGGATGTCATTACACAGTTTAGAAACACACTGGGATCTTCTTTGTTTCCACTTCTCATGATTAATCTGAGATGCTTTAAGACTGGTATTTAAATAAATGAACAGGCAGCTGCAAGGGATCAGATAGGCAACACTCAGTAAGATGAATAATATTTGCAAATGTAAAACAAAATTTGAAAACTTTGAAGCTGAGCTGACTCACCAAATGCAATTATGTTAGATATAGGATGCAGCTGACAAATGGGGCCTGTAACAAAATGTTGTGCTGCTCCTGCTCAAAGTACCAGCCTGCCAGGCCCATTGAGTTCCACAATCCTCCCCTTCCATTTTCACTACTCTCTTGGTTTTCTGTTCATTCCACCACAGTCAGCTGGTATTCTGTGCCCACTGAGCATGGTGTCCTCATTGGGCTGTTGTTGCTTTAGAGGGGTTTTCCCTTAGGATTTCTTCCCTTAAAGATTTTGTCTGCAAACTTTGCGGGGGGTGGGTGCGTTTTCCCTTGAGAATACTGATACCCACCTCTTCTTTCTCAGTTGCCGCATTTTGGCTCCTGGCCTGGTGACACTTCGTATTGGTATGATATCAGTTTTAATTCAGGGCGCCATCTCGTCCTCAGGTTTGTGGGTGCCTGCCGCCACAACGCGGACATGCAGGCATGCACGTGCAACATTGCACGTCTGTATTGCGGCGGCCGGCAGCGATTCCTCTTCCTCCTCCTATCCACAACCAGTGAGGCACCCTTTTCTGTGGGGAGAGGCTCGGACCCGGAGGCAGAGAGACTGTTGCTGTATCTGAGCCCCAACCCCCAGAAAGGGGTCCTTCGCTCTCTGGCTGTGGAGGGTGGAGCTGAACTGCTTCTCTCTCGGAGGCAGCACCATTGCTGCCTGTCGGCTTTTTTCAGTGACTTCGTGGGAGTCCAGCCCCACAAATATATTATTGTGGGTGCCCACGGCCACCTGGAGTTGGCTCCTATGATTCAGTTTACCTGGGAAGAGTAAATGTGGAGCGTCCCTTTACAGGCAGTGCTGCTATACTCTGCCACTTGCCAGCACTTGACAAAACATCCCTTTCATTTAGGCATGGATAAAGTCTCCAGCGAACCAATTAGCTGGTGGGTGAAGAGGATCCCTGCCTTTAGAGTAAAGAAAATGAGAGATCCATGACTGGATCTCTTGCATTTGGTTACAAGGGTGAATACAGTACCTTAATGTTCATCTCGGGGGCAAATAGCAGTTCAGCAGGGCGGGGGGCACGTTGGAGATGGAAAGGGTTAATCTTCATTCTCCCTGAACCATAGTCTCAATCTGAATTGTTCCTTCTTCCATGGCTCCCATTACATATTGGCTGTACAGGCGGCAACCATTTTGTGTGTGTTTGATTGGAACACAACCACAAACACACATGCCATTTTTGGTCCCGGAAGCAGGTGGAATGGTGGCAGAACTGGGCAAGGTGGGGTTGGCTTATGTGGACTCCACCAACACTCACAATGACCCGGAACGTAACACCCACGCAAATGGGGAGTTGCCAGTACAGAAAATGCAGGAGACCAAATCCCTAGTTATGCAAATAATGAAATTAGAAAAAGGATCAGGTAGTGGGTGATTTAAGAAATACTAGGTTCTGAGACCCTGAAGAGCACCTAATGTTCAGGATATTGGATCAGATGGGAAATAATCTGTCCTGGTATACTTCAGCTTCCTATCCTTTAGTCAGTAGTTAAATAATAAGGTTAAGCAAAAAATGATGTTCTCAAGGCTATACAAAGAAAACCTCCTATTTTTCAGGCACCACATATAAAAAAGCAATTTGAAAATCTTTTAGAAAATAGATTTTTTTAAAAAATATATAAGAGTACCTCTACATGTCTGAGCAACTCCCAGATGAAAACGGAGGGAACACAGGTGACAATGGGAGCTATAGCTTTGTAAAAGTTAAATACCCATACAATATTTTACTTTTACGCTTCTGACCAAAGGGAGGGGGAAACCTTCAATGAGCTAGCTGATGTACTTATTAACTTTGGAGAAGGGGACCTTGTCATGGGAAGAGATATGAATGTTGCAGTGAACAACTTCATGGGTAGCTGTGGCACAAATGCAAAAAGCAGGCACTCATTAGTCAGATGGTTTTAAAAGGGGATTAAATGTTTTCAATTAAAAAGATTTTCGGAGGATTCAATATCCAGATGAAAGGGATTATACCTTTCTTTCAATGATAGACATGTTTCTGCTTCCTGCGCTGTTAATTAGCAAAGACCATCACAAAGAGAGAGGTAGCTCCTTATATGCAAATCATTTCCCGGTATATGTCTGCCTTGTCTTTCATTTGAACTTTTACATAGATCATGGAAATGAAATCAAATGTACCTGGAGGCATCAGGGACTGACCATGGAACCTCCAGCATGAAAGGCATATAGTTGGCAACTGAGCTATGGTTCTTTCCCATAGGGAAATGGGGAAAATAATAATAATAAACCAGCCATCCTTCAGCTCCTACCCTTGCTTCTGTTAGTCTGCAGGGGTGGTTCTGTCACAGATTTTTCCACCCAGGTGGTAAGGACTGCTCTGTTAATATGGATAAAGATATAGAATCATAGAATCATAGAATCATAGAATCATAGAATCATAGAATCATAGAGTTGGAAGAGACCACAAGGGCCATCGAGTCCAACCCCCTGCCAAGCAGGAAACACCATCAGAGCACTCCTGACATATGGTTGTCAAGCCTCTGCTTAAAGACCTCCAAAGTAGGAGACTCCACCACACTCCTTGGCAGCAAATTCCACTGTCGAACAGCTCTTACTGTCAGGAAGTTCTTCCTAATGTTTAGGTGGAATCTTCTTTCTTGTAGTTTGGATCCATTGCTCCGTGTCCGCTTCTCCGGAGCAGCAGAAAACAACCTTTCTCCCTCCTCTATGTGACATCCTTTTATATATTTGAACATGGCTATCATATCACCCCTTAACCTCCTCTTCTCCAGGCTAAACATGCCCAGCTCCCTTAGCCGTTCCTCATAAGGCATCGTTTCCAGGCCTTTGACCATTTTGGTTGCCCTCCTCTGGACACTTTCCAGTTTGTCAGTGTCCTTCTTGAATTGTGGTGCCCAGAACTGGACACAGTACTCCAGGTGTAGTCTGACCAGAGCAGAATACAGTGGCACTATTACTTCCCTTGATCTAGATGCTATACTCCTATTGATGCAGCCCAGAATTGCATTGGCTTTTTTAGCTGCCGCGTCACACTGTTGGCTCATGTCAAGTTTGTGGTCAACCAAGACTCCTAGATCCTTTTCGCATGTACTGCTCTCAAGCCAGGTGTCACCCATAGATATGACGATAAATAATTATACTGAATGCTGAGACAAATATAGAAAGAAAATAGCTTCAAAATTATCACCTTTGAATTAGTTTTAGATTATGAACTCACTAACTTCAAATGGTGCTGTGGGAAGTTTGAAATAGGGAGAATGTTGCCTGACATCAAAGCATTACAGATGGTTTGCGGAGTTTATATGTAAAATGCTTATTTCAATATTTATCCATCAGGTTTGTTTGCTTACTCAAAACTGGAAATGCAGCATTATCAACACCTCCCACTAATTTTGAAATAAAACTCCTTTAAATGGGAATAAAAAGGCATTATCAACAACCTACCACATCTAAATAGAACCTTGTGCATGGCCAGCAGAATCACACTATTACGTACAAGATGCAGCTCGTTCATTATTTTTAAATGTGTTTAGATTTAAGAGAATCACTCCATGGTAGCTCTGCATTCACATCTCATGCCATACAAAGTATCCAAGATATATACAAATGTGTTGGTTTTGTGCTAAACCCCAGTGGAACTTTATCAGTTGTGGTCATTTTTGAGAGCACAAAGGGCTACAGTATTGGGAAGTTGTGAATGAAATAATGGCAGAAACTATGCAGTCTCATTTATCCCTAGATACTTACACTATCCTGCTTAAATTCAAAGGCCACCACTACAAATAAGTATCTATAAGCGATGAACTCTGATGATACATTACACGGTAACTGATTAACATATTGTTAATTTGGATAATCTGTGCCTGAATCAAAGGTTTTCCTCCTCTCTATATTTATTAGTGATTTTTATAGGTTGAAAGTAGAATAGGAAGTAATCCCCATTGAATTCAATACCATAGACATAGTTAGGCTTATGGCCATAATTTATAGTTACAGTGCATCCATTATTGAAATGTAATAACATCTATGTAAACATGAGTACTGTAACATTTAAGCTGGCTCGGACTTGTCAACCAAGGTTTTTAGAATGATTTTTAATAAGCATTTTATGATTTCAGAGTGCTACTGTACAATGTGTTCTAACTAGGGCTGACAAGGAAAGGAGAAAGAAGAAAAACATCCCATTCTCCTTGTACTTTTACACTTACTCAAACAGTAATTTTAACGTCTGGCATATTTATTGTGGGCTGCTGCAAATGGCTTAATTAATATTTTGTACTTTGAGCAGGAATTTGCATTCCTTTTTTTTAATATAAAAAAATAAATAATCCCAAAATGTCACAATTCTTTCCTTCTCCTCAGAATGCATTTAGTGGCCCCCAGTTGCTAAATAGCCCGGTTGCTAAATAATTAAACGGCAGAGGAAAAAGAAATTAATGTTAAGTGGGTAAAGAGCTCCTCTTAAATTGATTCAAAAGTCCCGTTTGGCTGTTCTGTTTGTGCTCCTGATAACAAACACATGAAGGAGAGGAAGTGTGTGCCTTGCCAAGCCCCACCCCCTCCAGCGAAACCCCACCCCTTTTTCAGCCCTTCATGAATGCATGAAGCAGGGAGTCACTTTGCTCATGGAGGTTCCTCTTGTGCTTTAAAACCCTGATTTTGCCAAATCCTGAGTCTAACATTAACACATAGTGCAGAGAAAGTGAAGTTTTTCTCCCTCTCTATAATAGAACTCTAGGTCAACAAATCTACATGGTGGGTGATTCGGGAAAGTTAAAAGTGCAGGATGTTTGACCACAGGACTGAAAATGCTGATGAATTTGAGAAAAGAGGGAGAAACTGAAACTGATGGATTCACCCACTTTTGTGCAACACTGACCCTGCCATACTTTGCTTCTGCTCCCTTCCTCCTAGTAAGTGGTCACGAATCTGCTGCTAGAAAGCTATTGCAGGGGCACACTTTCATAATCTTTTGTAACATGGCACCCTATGTGAGGCCAAAATCTGGAGCCCCCAAATGGATCTTCTCAGTTATGGCTCTTCTCAATTTTGCATCCCCTCTGCTCAGCACTGAAATCTGGTGCTGGCTACAGCTCTGCTCCACTAGGTAAGCCGGCTTAAGTGGGATCCAGCAGAGCTTTTTCAAAAAATATTTTCAGAGGTGGCGGGGGCAAAGCACAATATAATTGATTTGTTGTAGTATACATTTCAAAAATATTTGGGATGCATGTATAAAAGATGAGAAAGAACTGGCCCGAGGTGATTAATGTGCAGAATCAAAGGTTCCTTCTCAAAGAAATAAGTAAAAACAAAGATAACGATAGCAATCAATGAAATTAACATAAATATTTTTTCCTTTGTCTTTGGAGAGAATAAAGCAGCGTTCCCTCTATTCAGGTGGGTTCACAGTATAGTAAAACAAAAACAGAAACAAATCAACCTGCTATTCCTGAGAGATGAAAAAAGCACACGAAATTATGAAAAACTGGAATTAGCATAATTAATTTGTGAGGAAGTTAAATGAAACCCAAGTGGTGTGAAATATTAGCAACTAGTGCTCAAGGAAAAGCTGGATATATTTAATACAAGAGTAATAAAGAATGAACACTCTCAGAATAAAATGTTAACTGTATTTTTTTTGGGGGGGGGGGCTGGCAATAAGCTTGAGCCATGGTGCAGTCACTGTGAAGTGCAAAGATATAACCCAAATTATCCCATTTTATTTCACTGAGATGAAACAACAAGAAATCCAAATGCTTCTGCTTAAATGGATTATGGATTCAGTTTTACAAATGTTTCTATTGTATCAGGATTATTCAGATTGTACTCAAGAAAATCCATGTTCAAAACCAAACCCTCTAGTTTAGACTCTTTTTAAACAGCAACAACCCTACAAATGAAAGCTTGCTATTTATGAAAATGGTAGGTTTAGAAGTGTGTTTAGAACATTTCTAAAACCGTACTGCTGGAAGAAGAGTTTGGATTTGATATCCTGCTTTATCACTACCTGAAGGAGTCTCAAAGCAGCTAGCATTCTCCTTTCCCTTCCTCCCCCACAACAAACACTCTGTGAGTGAGGCTGAGAGACTTCAAAGAAGTGTGACTAGCTCAAGGTCACCCAGCAGCTGCATGTGGAGGAGCGGAGACGCGAATCCGGTTCCCCAGATTATGAGTCTACCGCTCTTAACCACTACACCACACTGGCTCTTGTCCTCCAGATATTGTTGAATGCCAACTTCCATCAGCCTTATTTATCATGGCCAGTTGCCAGGCATGATGGGAGTGGCCCAACATGATCTGGATCAGAGGGCAACGTTTTCTTTACCTCTGCCATACTGTTTCAATAAATTAGCCCAGATGAACAAATACCAAAACCCAGACATTTTTTTTTCCTCCTTAAGATTATCTGCAAAGGACTGTAGTTTTGCAAATATCTTGAAAAGGGTAGAAATCCCTGGCTCTCCCACATTGCCCAGAGTTCACTGCATGGAAAACCATTGCTGTTAAACTAATGGACGTTCATAATGTAGCCATGCTGTAAGAGATTTAAAGCAGCTGAATGTAAAAACGCCATTGCAATTTTACTGATTTATTATGCAATAAGTGTAGGTGACTGGCTGGTTACCATTTTGGTAGAAAGATACCATACTGCATGTCTGTTTATCTTTAGTCTAAGGTAGATTCCCCTACCTCCTTTTAAAAATGCACTCAGGGGAGTAAATCATGTCACTTCAAACAAACTGGCTGCTAAGCCTTTGACAACATCGGCAGACAACTCCTCAGCAGTTCAAGAAATGTGACTAACTATAGCGTCAAAGATGTGACAGTAATTGCATGGAAATAAATAGCAGTCACCCCCTTATCAAGGCCACTTTATAGAGCCCATTGTTAAAATTAAAAATGACTAGTTTCAAGTTCTATTCTAACTTCATCATATTCACTTCAAAACATCTTCTTTTACATTGGGTTAGCTCAGTCAGTAGAACACAAGACTCTTAATCTCAGAGTCATGGGTTTGAATCCCATGTTGGGCAAAAGGATTCCTGCCCCTTATGGTCCCTTCCAGCCCGACAACTTGATGGTTCTATGATTCTATTTGGATTCTATTTGGATATTAGTAATGCCTCTCCAAGTTTTACATTTTACTTTTGTGTTACTAAGTAAGAACCATTAGTTAAATAGTTTTGTGTTACAGTGCAGTTTCATTAAATCTCACATCAGTAGGGTGATTTATTATTATTATTATTATTATTATTATTATTATTATTATTCTTGTGTGACTTTGGTACTGTAAGTAACTTAACCGAAATAACCATTTGTTGTCTAATTTCTTTGTCCAGAAAACCGGTGCAATAAACGACTTCATAATCCAGAAGGCATGCAGGAGTGAAGAACATGTTGCGGGGCTATGTTTAGATTTCAGGCATGAGTGAAGGGTTTTATTAAGTTAAAGGTAAAGGGACCCCTGACTGTTAGGTCCAGTTGCGGATGACTCTGGGGTTGTGGCGCTCATCTCGCTTTACTGGCCGAGGGAGCCGGCATACAGCTTTCAGGTCATGTGGCCAGCATGACTAAGCCGCTTCTGGTGAACCAGAGCAGCGCACGGAAACGCCATTTACCTTCCTGCCGGAAGGTATTTATCTACTTGCACTTTGATGTGCTTTAGAACTGCTAGGTGGGCAGGAGCAGGGACCCGAGCAATGGGAGCTCACCCCATCACGGGCATTCAAACTGCCGATCTTCTGATCAGCAAGCCCTAGGCCTGTGGTTTAGACCACAGCGTCACCTCTCTTATTAAGTTAAGAGAGGTCAAATATTCTGTGAAAGATATCAGTCCCAAGCCCATTAAAATGAATGAGCTTGGAGAGGGTGGGGGACATTCTTGGTGGACTGAATACATACTGTACAAAGCAATGGATAAATGATTTGGTCAGAATGAGCTAAATCAGCTGAGTGGGGGGTTGCTTTTTTTAGTCCAGTATGATTTTGTGCAAGGAAAGAAGAATAAGGAGCTGCTGAACATTAATGATTCAGACTTCAGTGAGATGAAAGGCAAAGATAGTGGGAGCCCACAGCGTTGCTGGAGAAGTAGAAGAAAGTCGGAGATGGTTGAAAGTCATAAGAGAAATTAATTTTCCTTTGTTTTCCTCCTCCAAGCTATCTGGACCCTCCTTCCCCATGCATTATTACAGAAAACAAGTTCAACTCTGATAAAGCACACGCAGTATTTACTCCCAAGCAAATGGTAAAAGCCTGTTATGGAGAAGGAATGCATCCACATTTTCATGCAAGGGAATGCTCTTCTGTCATTTAAATCACCAGGTGCTTGCTTTTGACACATTAAATTCATGAATATGTTACTGCAATTGTAGCTGCTCTATGTTAGACATTTTTGCATGGAACTTCTCCAATAGAGCAATCCAGAGTCTGCAATTGTTCCTTCCAATGCAGCCCTACTTATACAGAAGGAAGCTGCTGTCCGCAGTTGCTTCTTTATTTAGGGAGCAACCCTATACTTACTGAAGGCTGGCTGAGAGGCCTTAAGGTGTGGCATTGTGAGCTGGTGGGTGGCCAGACAATCGGTTTGTTTGCGCAACAACCGTAAATACTCCTGAAGATTCAAGTTTTAAGAAGATTCATATCTATAGATACAAGAAAATCAAAAGGGTGCTGCTTCCAGGCCAACAGCTACATCATTCCTCTCCAATGCAACCTAAGTTGTTCTTGACTTGAAATAAAAGCTGCTAAGTGTAGAGAGTGGCTGAAATCCATCACAGTTAAGAGCTGTGAATTGAAAAGAAAGGCATTTTCAAATGCATGACAAAGGAGTAATAAGCAGTTGTTGAATGGACCCTTTTTTGGGGATGAGAAGATTAGGTTTTCCTTTGTTGAATGAGATTCCTCCCCCCCCCTCCATGGCAACTGATGGATTAAGTGACTCATTGCAGAAGCACCTAACTGGGCCACTTAGGCAGTATTCAGGCAGTTATAAAGTTAGATTTTCTCTCCCAATTTATAATATTTGTTTTTACGCTGCTCTACCTATTGTGTTACGGAATTAAGGCTTTATAACCTCCAAGGAGAGAGGAAGGAGAGTCCACCACTTTCAAAGGGAGTCCTTGCCAATGTTGGACTTCTGCTGCCCCAGGTGGCTGCCCCACCTTGCCTCATAGCTCAGCCCTGGGAATGACGAAAACTATTCTTAAAAATGGTACCCTACCTAAACTGAAAGGCGCCACTTTCCTCTTGGCCCTGTATAAACAAACTTATAAAACTTCCCTAGTTTTGTTATGTCTCAGTAACATACTTTCCAAAGAACTGTCCAAAATGGCACATTTCTCCCATCTTCAAGCTTTTTGAAAAGGGTAGTATTTTTGTGGTTTAATCTCGAAATCTTTCCCTCCCTTTCTTCCAAAAGCAAAGAACTGTCATAGACTCACCATGGCATGGCTCTCTGAAAGGTCTTTTCAGTTGACAAATATGAATAAGTTAACAAAGAGGACTGTGCATATATTGACCTTTATCTAAAGGCTTAATACATTCTGCACTGAAGCAAAATGGGGAAAGAGTGATGGGTGGTTGGGGGAGGAGGGAGAACATTTTTGTCATTCTAGAAATCATGGCATCATGACATTTTTGTCATTCTAAAAACCATTTTTTTTTGGGGGGGGGGGTGTGAGCATTTATTTTTCATTTCAAGAAAGTGAGTGTTTCCTGCTGTCCATACATTTTGGGGCTGGATGAAAAACTACAGGCTGCCTTTCAGAAATAGTAGGGGGATGTGCGCTGCTATGCTGTCTCCTTTATCTTCTGTGCTCAGAAAAGAAAGCGTTTACACTGCTTGAAGCTGAAGGCTGGGGCTGCATGAATCTTTGGATTCGACGGGAACTTTCATTGATGTGGAAAGGCATTGGGAAACGCTTCAGCCAGGGTTGCAAACATGCAGGGAATGGAACCCAGGCTAAGCACCTCACATACTAATGTCCATGCAAGAGGGAAGATTCTTGTGCTGACTTCACTTTGGAAGCAATAGGCTGAAATACAGTTTTGAAGGCATCAAGTGTGAGGGTGTGCTGGTGTCAAGAGCATGTGGCCAATGTGGACAGCTCAGTGAGGGCACAATCGTGAAGACAATCTGACACTCCTTCCCCTGCACCTGCGCTGTATTGAGTCCTGCTGGCCACTATTGGATCCTGTCCTGTATATTAACCAAATGCACTTCAGAGGGTGGTAGGACATTGATCTGAGCCAGGAGGGAGGAGGAATAATAATAGAACCTTAGAGTTGGAAGGTACAGCATCTAGTCCACCCCCCCCCGGCAGTGCAGGAATCTCAGCTAAAGCATCCAATGACAGATGGAAGATGCCATCTACAACTAACCCAGAATGCAGCAGCTAGACTGGCTACTGGGAGCAGCTGCCGAAAACATATTACACCAGTCTTGAAAGACCTACATTGGCTCCCAGAAGATAAAGGAAACAGCATAGCAGTGCCCATCCCCCTACTATTTCACCTTCTTCTGGCAGTTCCCTCACTGCAAGAAGCCAAGTTACAGGGAACCAGTGCCTTCTCGGTAGTGGCACCCACCCTGTGGAACGCCCTCCCACCAGATGTCAAAGAGAAAAACAACTACCAGACTTTTAGAAGACATCTGAAGGCAGCCCTTTTTAGGGAAGCTTTTAATGTTTAATAGACTATTGTATTTTAATATTCTGTTGGAAGCCACCCAGAGTGGCTGGGGGAGCCCAGCCAGATGAGTGGGGTATAAATAATAAAATTATTATTATTATTATTATTATTATTATTATTAACCTTTCAGATATGCCAGACCCAGTATTGGCTCTAGGCACTTTCAACATAATTCCTGCACAGAGCCTACATGGATACATGGCTGAGGGTGGGTGTTATGTTGAACATGCATATGTGGATTTGACTCAAGAGGGTGAACTGGAGGAGGAGGAGTGATGGAGATCACACACACCTTCTCCTGCAGCTTCCAGTGAGGAGGAAGGCAGTCTCAAATTACAGCAGGGCTTTGAGGAAGATACGTAACAGCTCAGAGACAGGCGAACAGCAGAGTTATGCTGTGTTAGGAGAAGGAGGGGGAGAGACAGAGCAGCTATCTGACACGTCACTGGGCAGCATAACCAACCCCCCTTCTCCCAAAACACAGCGTTCATTAAGGGTGCAAGAACAAAGAGCGCAGAGACAGTTGTCCACGGACAGACGCCATAGAAGCAGGTGTTATTGCTAGAGGGAAAGGGGGAGGAGCTCAGTGTGAGCAATTCCATCATGGAGGAATGACTTGGATTCTCTTGTTTCCTCCTTGCTTCTTGGTGCCATCAGGGGGAGGGAGAGGATCCCTCAAGCCTGACAATATGTTAATGTCTAATATGCCTGGCCTTCTCTTACTATGGGGAAGGCAGGGGGCTGCATACTGGTGGTGGGTGGCAGCAAAGCCAGAAACTGTCATCTCTAGCTACCCCCCTCCATCCTTTCTGTCTCTCTCTTCCTCTTTGATTCCTTCAAATCCTGTGGCAGTGGTAGCTCTTCATAAGAATGTAAGAACAGCCTGCTGGATCAGGCCAATGGCTCAACTAGTCCAGCAGCCTGTTCTCACAGTAGCCTCACCCTTCTCACAGATGCCAGTGGGAAACCACAAGTAGGGTCTGAGTACAAGAGCACTCACCCCTCCTGCATTTTCCAGCAACTGCTATTCAGAAGTACATACCATCCAACTTTTTCTGACGCAAAACCAGGACGCATGTCTTGCAGGACAGACTCCTGGGTGAATCACGTGATCCATGCCTCACTCTTACCCTGGAAAAAAACAACACTTTTTCCAAGAGGGAGAGTACAGCGAGATCATGGCACCCAAAATGGCCGCCGAGATCTCATATAAAAACAATGGGATGTCCCATTTTTCAAAGGCCTTTGGAATGTATGGAAGTATATTGCCTTTTACTATGGGTAAAAAATAAAAATAAATATGGAGGCAGACCATAGCCATCATGGCTAGTAGCCATTGATAGCCTTATCCTCCACAAATTTGCCCAGTCCTCTTTTGAAGCTATCCAAAATGGCCGCCATCGCTTCCTCCTGTGAGAGGAAATTCCATAGCGCTGTATGAGGAAGCACTTTCTTTTATTCCTTCCTGAATCTCCCAGCATTAAGCTTCCTTGGATGTCCATGAGTTCTACTGTGGTAAGAGACAGGGAAAAACTTTTCTCTACCCACTTTCTCTGCTTAATTTTATAAACCTCTGTCATGTCACATCTTGCTTGCTTTTCCTCTAAACTAAAAAGTCGTGAACCATTTCTCAAGGTGGAGCCGTTCCGAGCCCACCTCAGCCCTTTGGGAACTTCTCCCCTATCGACAAGACTGCCGCATCATGCAAAAATCATGTCCTATTTTTGTCACTGTTCGTGCTGTTAAAATGACAAACGATGACAGAAACCCCAGGAAGAAATTTTACACTAGATAAAACTGACGGGTAAGCATGAAATTTATGTTAATTACTTATTTCACTTCCACTATTTTAGACACCTACAAGGTAGGGAGGGTGGGGGTGGAGGAACACACGCTCTTCTGCTGGGATGGTAGTGTATAATTCAATGTTGTTGTTGTTGTTTAGTCGTTTAGTCGTGTCTGACTCTTCGTGACCCCATGGACCAGAGCATGCCAGGCACTCCTGTCCTCCACTGCCTTCCACAGTTTGGTCAGACTCAATAATTCAATGTAATTCAAGCTAAATGCTTCGTTTGCATTTCACAGACCTAGGGAGGCCCTGTGGTGCAGAAATGATCCAGAATTCATCTTCAGGCAAAGGTGTTCAAAATGCCTCCCAAGAAATGGCACCCTCCCCTCCTTCCTTCCTTCCTTCCTTCCTTCCTTCCTTCCTTCCTTCCTTCCAACAGAGTTGTGTACAGCTAGAGAATGCATTATTGCTTTCCAACTCATGGTACCTATTTCAAGCCACCTGGACTACTGCAGGGATTGGAATATCATTGTGCGAAGTTTTCTGGCCTTGCTTCTATTCAGGCACAAGGTTAAAAACTGCTTTATTTCAGAAGACATCTATGCTATCACTGCTGTTTTAATTTCTGCTTTAAATTTTGTATATTGAATGCATCGAGAACCAGATGTGATGAAAAGCAGGCTGTAATTTTAAAACAAAGAAAATCCTTCAGATTTCACATTTCTCCAGATAGTGTCATATAGTTACCAGTGTTGCATCCCCTTTTACAATAGGGGATGAATGGATCAGAGCATTCCCGGTTCCCAGTCCACGTCAATTTTCCAATTTTCCTAAGCCCATTCCTGTTTTTGGTATTAATCTGCATTTTTAAAAAACATACGAAAATTTGCATTAACCGTATTTTTTGCCCTATAGGACGCACTTTTCCCCCTCCAAAAATGAAGGGGAAATCTGTGTGCATCCTATGGGGCGAATGCAGGCTTTCGCTGAAGCTTGGAGAGCGAGAGGGGTCGGTGCGCACCAACCCCTCTCGCTCTCCAGGCTTCAGGAAGCTATCAGCAAGCCTGGGGAGCCCGCGGGAGTTCCCGCAGGGCTCCGTAGGCTGCGGATAGCAGCCTCCTGCATGGAGCTCGGGTTTGGAGGCTGGCGCTGGTGAGAAGCGCGCTTCTCCCCAGCGCCAGCCCCACAAGCTCGGGGGACAGTGGGGGGGGGCAGCGCCGCCATCCCGCTGTTCCCCGACCTGGTTTGGATTGCCCTACCTGGTTTGGGGGGGGGGAATAAAGGAAAAACTAGGTGCATCCTATGGGCCGGTGCCTCCTATGGGATGAAAAATACGGTAAATAAATGTATTTATTGCTAAATAAGCAATGTGTTCTCCGTGAACACATATCTAAATATATGTTGCACTTAAAAATGTAATTTGGTTTGGGGTTGTTGTTTTTAAACTGAAAACTCGTATCACACTACTTCAAAGAAATGTGAAATCTCAACGATATTATTTAATTATTTTATTCCTACTGGACAGCAAAGGTAATTTTGCTGACTTCCGGGGTTGACGCGATCTGGGAATGGCGGATTCCCTCCGAGCTCCGGAGGGAATCGGCTCAGCAGGGGACGGGTCTTTGCCGTGCCGGCGACACGGGGACCCTTAAAACCGCAGGCGCGGAATGCCTGCGGACTGAAGACTCGGCGGGTGCCTTAAACGCCCCCCTGATTCGCGAAGAGCCTTTTTAAAGGCTGCGGAGGGGATACGGGGGGTGGCGCGGCACTGAGAGTCCATCGCTACCTCTGCTGAGCGAAGCCGCGAGCCATGACCGGAGAGCGCTGACTTCCTTCCTTGAAATTCGGCTGAAAAAACAACCCGTGAGTAATTTGGACTTGGCTTTAAGAAATTTATCCACTGAATTTGAGATGATCGGGGGATGTGCTAAAAGGAAGTCCGCACCCCCTACCTTGCAGACGATCTAGAGCAACGAAAAAAGAACTAAGCTGGAGTGCCTACCCTGTAAAGGGTGAGTTTTAAAAAAGACAGTAACTTCCAAGATTTGGAAATTTTGAGCAGGAGAGAGAAGTGTTGGATGTTTTATGTTCTGATGTAAACAACCCCCCCTCCCGGGCCCGGGAGCGTCCTGCTTTGGAGCTGGTTTAAGAAGTGCAGAGTTTGACAGCTGTCAAAGCTGTCAAACGGACTGTTAATAGTGGAAAATTGCTACCTAAGTTACCTCTGGATTAAAAAGAGTTACAATTGATCTAAAATTGTTGGAAATAAAGAAACAATAACAAGACAGAGGACTGTTGGGGAAAAGAATATTAAGTAACCAGATTCCCTCTAGAGGGAATTCTGTGGAATTACAATGGCTGTGGATGGAAAGATACTGGGAGAAATCGAAAGGATGTTTTATTTGGTTGGAATCTTACAAGAGCAGACTACGGCTATGAGTGAACAATTGATGACCTTGACTTCTGAAACAAGTAGTCCTGCTGAATGTAAAGAGGACCTCAATGAGAAAGAATCCACAGCTGAACCAGAAATGATAATAAAAGCAGAGGAGAAGACAAAACAAGAAAGAGAAGAAGTGATGTGGGAAAATACTGAGCAGAAGCTGACGCCTGTGGAATACAAACAAGGAGACTATTGGAGTAAATCTACTATAAATCCACGAAAGATCCAGAAGACGAAAGTGGAGGCCCTGGGAGTCTATGAAATTAAGGAATTTAAAATAAAGAAATATAATTGGGGCCTCCACATAGACTCTGACTTTGATTACCTTCAAGATTCATGCCTTGTGGAAACTCTTCAGCAGCTGTTTGCAAATATGGGAAGAGACTTTGGATTGATGGTGAAAGAACTCTTTCGAGATGTGACGACTGGCATAAAGGGTTACCAACAAGACCGGCGGAGAGGGACTGAAAGAGACTGGAGGGCCTCGGACGTGAGGAACCCGGGCTAAGAACTGTTATTTTGGACATGCTTTGGGAAGGGACGCAAACCGGGGATGGGAGGGAGGGAAAAATTAAGTTCTAACAACACTCATGATTATGGGATTTGGTTAAAAAGATCATTATTCAAGACAAAATGGGAAATCGATGGAAGGGAATTGAGGTCCAACTTAGAAAAAATTAATTTTGTTTGCTTTTATAAAAGGACTAATATTAGGATAGGGAAATGCCAATTTGCTGACATAAATTTGGAAATGGGGATGCAAGGGAGGGGGTAGGGGGAAGTCAATGACCAGGGTTAGGAAATAATATTTGTGGGAAAGTATATATGTTTGTTGTTGTTTTCTTTTTTTTTCTTTGTTTATGTGTTTATCTGTTTTTTGTGTTTTTGTTTTTGTCTATATAAAATGTGAAAACCCAATAAAAATTTTATAAAAAAAAAAAGCAAAGGTAATTTTGCTACTCAGTTAAACTCAACTGGATAGACCCTGATGTTGTCAATATTAGAATCTACACTGAAGAACTTTGTTCAGTTATTAGCCATTCCTAAAAGCCCTCTTCAAGCATTATACATGTGAAGAAATACACAATTTCTGGGAAACAGGACTCCACCACTGGCTGCACCCAAAGTCCATGTGGTTTCCTCTTGCCCCACCTATGATATCCATGCACTGGGTGCAGATATTTGTAGGCATAAAGCCTACACAGATTGCCTTTCCCATAACTGAAATCCTTGCTTGCAATATTCCAAGTCCTGGGGAAGTCTACTCACAAAGTGCTCTAAGCACACGGACATTTCCCCTAGCCATACTACCCTAAGGTCAGAGGCAGCAGTGTGATCCCGCTCCCTGGTACCCATATAAGAACACCTTCATGCACATAGTATGTATGTAGAAACTTCCATGTTGCACATTATTGCAAATACTGCAAATGAGAAGATCTGTATCAGCATCTTTACAAAATGGCCATTTTTAAAAAAACTGCACAAAGCACACTTGACCTTAAGGTTGTTCACTTTGCAGGGAACAATGGTATAGTAATGAATTTTTGGATGAATGAACACACACACACATGACATTCAGCTCTTGGTGTATCTGCTTATGCCATATTTACAATTTCAGTGGCATATTCTTTATCAATTTCAATGCTCAGCAAAGATACAGTCCCTGAAAAATTTTAATTTCCATCACCAGAGCTTCAGTGTGCGACACAGCTGAGCACCCTGTGCTTTATCATTCAACTTTTATAAACTGCAAAAGAAAAGTATTTTCATTCTTATTGCCTCTTTTTGAAAGACAAGGCAACTGGTGACTTTCCACAGGTTACATTCTTTCTTGTCACTATTCCCTTCATTTCAAGTCTCGGCCTTCAAAAACAGGAAATGTCAATGCTGCAAACAGCACCTTGATGATGAATTTCCCCAAGCATTTTTAATCTTTTTTCAGGAGCTGATTTTCAGTGTCGTTTGCTAGTGCTATCACAGGATGCTATCAGGATGTGTGGAACCACATTGCTTCTGGACTTCTGCTGTATTTTCAGATTTCAAAGAAGTCTTCAGGCACTGGCTAAAAAAAGATAGCAGGCATTGTCATTTTTATTGATGATCGTAACACTTCACATTTGCGCAAGCTTCTATAAAGTTTGAGTGTGCCATCCTCTCTTGTTGAAGTGGCCATATGTTCAATGCAACTGGAAGCTTCATCACAGAGTACTTATGGGATTAAACTATTATGGCATGCTTGTGTGTTTTCCCCTTCCTCTGGGTTCAGTTGCTCAGTTTTGTCCACCAGATACCAGCAATATCTAATATAGCCATGTCCAGTCCAAGTGGATAGTCCATATGAAAAAAATGGACTCTTAATGGCATGTCTGCCTGGAGAACAGGTGTATGGAGTGGGATACGCAAAATACTGCACACCATTTAAAGAACTTTTTTTTTTTGCTTTTTTAAAAAATTGAACACACAATATTGCTTTAAGAATTGTGTGCATGAACCCGCCTTCCAGTACTGTCAGAGCTGCTTGAAGATCCTAGCTCACAGAGGATCACGCTAGCCAGCGATCATTAAGTAAAAGTCTTTATTGAATTACAGTTTCCATTCTCACGCTGCTGCGCGCAACTCTACGTCTAGTAGCTAGATCGACGAAGCTCCGTCTGAGTCTCCGCCCCGTGCGCACCAACTTAATATCCTAGCCCTGCTCCACCTTTTCCGCCTGACTGTCCTCCTCTGGGTCCCTCTACCCCCCGGGGCTTCTTCCTTCCGGGATTTTTCTGACGCTGACCCGGACCCTCCTGCCTCCTTGCGCCGGGCTTTAGGACCTGGCTCCCTTTCCGGGCTGCTTACTGCGCCGCCTTCCTCTGCATTTGAACTTGGCGCGCGCGCCCAACCTTCCACTTTCCTCTTAACCGTTTCTTCGCTCCCCGATGGAGGTGTGGCCACTCCTGACTCATGCCCTCCCTCCTGTGGTGAGCTGCCAGCGCTTGCCCCCTGGCTCCCTTCCTCTTCCCTGCTCTCTGGCGGTGACGCTGGTCCCGATTTCCAACTGCTCTCCTCTGAGTCCCCTCTGGCTCTATCTTCCTGGGGTGCCCCCCTAGACTCCCCCCTTGCCCTGGCCACTGGTGCTCCTTTCTGTGAATCCTCTGATTCACTGGAAAGACTCGGAGATCTCGGGTCGTCGTCATCACTCATCTTTTCTTCTGCCTCCTCCCCTTCGCTCTCTGTTTCCTCCCTTGCCCTTGCCTCTGCTCCTAAACCCCTGACATCCATCCCCCCCTCGAAGCCCCCCATTCCCCCCTCCCCTCCTTCCGGTGCTGGAGCTGGGGTCTGCTGTTGCAAAGGGACGAACGTCGGATATCGTTCGCTTCCCGTGGCGGGCCTCCATCTGAAGTCTCGCGGGTCTCCCTCCCTGCTCTCGTCGACGACGGTCACCTCCGCTTCCATCTCTGTGCCGCCGTGCTCGAAACCAGGGTCGTCCCCGAAAACGTCCATGTCCGTCTCTCCCTCACTTCCTCCTGGCGGCGTTGCTCGTCCTGGGCCTTCCAGCCACCTTCTGCGGAACTGCTCCTCTGGTCTATCGTCCCACCAGTACGAGGGTTCTGATGCAGATCCCGAGGGTGACCCCTCCGGGGAACGGACGTCTTGTGTCGGGTCCTCGTCCGAGTCGAACCCCCGGAAAGTGCTGGCCGAAAGCGTGGGCGTGAAAAGCCAGTCGTCGAAAAAGTCTGCTGGCATAGGTCTATGTGGGAAGAGGGCATGAAACTCGTCTTTGAGTAGAGGTTCGTCCAAGGCGTAGCCCGGCACCCAGCTGTTCGCACTGGCCGGGGTGCCCTCCTTGGCGAGAAAGTATTCTACCCCCTCTTCCCCCCATCTGGAGTCCAAAATCTCCGTGACGTCATTGATGCGCTCCTTCTGTGCCACTCCCGCGTGCCCCGTTCTGTCTCTGACCGGACTCGGCGCCGTTCCGGGTTCCTGGAACCTGTGCGGTGCCTTGTAGGGAGTGAGCACCGATCTGTGGAACACCGGATGCATTCTGGAACCCTCCGGAAGTGCCAGTCTGAAAGCTACCGGGTTGACCTGCTCTTCGACTTGGTAGGGCCCCAGTTGTTTATGCCCTAGTTTCTTCTTGGCCAACGACCTGGCCGGCACTGCGTGGGCTGCTAACCAGACCCAGTCTCCCACGTGGAGCTCTTCGCCAACCCTTCTGTGCCTGTCCGCTTGTACCTTGTATGCGTGTTTGGCCAGCTCCAGGTGGCGCCGCAGCTGATCGTGGACTTCCTGCAGCTCCGACGCGAACGCATCTGCTGTCTGCGGCTCCCCCTCCCCCATTCTTTCCAGTCCCGGGAAGGTTCTGGGGTGCCTCCCGTTGTTGGCGAAGAACGGCGTGACCCCCGTGGACACGTGCTTCGTGTTGTTGTAGGCGAACTCGGCAAGCGGCAGGTAATCCACCCACGTCGCAGGCTGTTGATTCGCATAGCATCTCAGGTACTGCTGCATGATGGCATTGACCCGCTCCGCTTGCCCGTTGGTCTGCGGGTGTCTCGCCGACGCCAGGTTGATCTTGACGTTTAGGAAGCCCATCAGCTTCTGCCAGAAATTCGAGATGAACTGCCGCCCGCGGTCGGACAGAATAGACCGCGGCAGACCGTGAACCTTGAACACGTGGTCTATGAACAGTTTGGCGGTTTGCTCCGCCGTGGCCACCTTCGCACACGGAATGAAATGTGCCATCTTGGAAAACAGGTCCACCACCACCAGCACTGCCGTCTTGCCCCTCGAGCTGGGCAGATCTGTGACAAAGTCCAGAGCCACCCTTTCCCAAGGTTCGACCGGAGTTTGCAGCGGTTCCAACAGTCCTGCCGGCGGTCTGTGCACTGGTTTGGCCCTCTGGCAGGTGTCACACCTCGCCACGTAGTCTGCGACCTCCCCTCTCATTCCAGGCCACCAGAAATCCCTGGCTACCAATTCCACCGTCTTCTCCTTGCCAAAGTGCCCGGCCGTGGGCGCGTCGTGCAGCTGCTGCAGCACCTTGGCACGAAGGTCGTCTCCCGGTACGTAGATGGCCCCTTTACGGATGAGCAATCCATCTCGTAGCTGGAAACCGTCGGCCTCAGCCTTGCCCCTTTGCACCTCTGCCATCTTTGCTTGCGCGAAGGAGTCATCCTGCAACGCTCGCCGCACCGCCTCCAGGTCCACGGTGGCCGCGGCGCACGCCCATACTGTTGGTGCGAAGATGTGCATGGCGGCCGCTGGCGTTGCGTCCTCCAGATACTGTGGCTTACGGGAGAGGGCGTCCGCCATGATGTTAGTGTCCCCCGGGACATACTCTATGCGGAAGTCGAAGTTCGCAAAAAACTCAGCCCAACGTATCTGCCTCTGGTTCAGGAACTGTGCCGTGCGCCAGTGCTCCAGATTCTTGTGGTCCGTGCAAACCTGCACCGTGTGCTTGGCGCCGATCAGGAAGTGCCTCCACGCTTTGAACGCTGCATGAATGGCCAGCAACTCCCTGTCCCAGATGGTGTAGTTCTGCTCGGACTTGCTGAGCTTCCTGGAGTAAAACGCTCCCGGCCGCCACACCCCCTGCTGGTCCTTTTGCAGCAGGACCGCCCCCACGGCTCTGTCCGAGGCGTCTGTCTCCACCCTCATCGGCCTGCTGGGGTTGACGTGAAGCAGCTGCTCTTCCGACGCGAAGAGACGCTTAAGTGCCTGAAAGGACTGCTCCGCCTCCTCTGTCCAAACGAACTTCTTTTTCTTGGAGCTAAGCGTGTCTGTGATGGCCGCTGTCTGCATAGCGAAGCCCTTGATAAACTTGCGATAGAAGTTCGCAAAGCCGACAAACCTTTGGACCTCTTTCCGGTTGCGTGGACTCTTCCAATCCAATACCGCTCGAACCTTGGCGCTGTCCATGGCGAGCCCCTTGTCAGACAACTTGTAGCCCAGAAAATCCACCTCCGTCACGTCAAATTGGCACTTCTCCAGCTTGGCGTAGAGCCTATGTTGCTTTAGTCTGGTCAGCACTTCCTTGACGTGTCTGTCATGCTCCTGCTGCGATTCCGAAAAGATCAGGATGTCATCTAAGAAACAGACGCACGTCTTGTAGAGAAGTCCCGCCAACACGTGATGCATGAAAGCTTGAAAAACGTGGGAGCCATTTTGCAATCCAAAAGGCATAACTCTGTATTCGTAGGTACCCAGTGGCGTGAACATGGCCGTCTTCCACTCATCTCCCTCCCGCATGCGAATGAGGTTGTACGCCCCTCGCAGGTCTAACTTGGTGAACACTTTTCCCTTCCGCACCTTCGCCAGGAGGTCGTCTATTCGGGGCATGGGGAAGTCCGACGGCTTGGTCCCATTGTTTAAAATGCGATAGTCCACGACCAGTCTTTTTTGGGGCGTGTCTCGCTTTTTAACAAAGAATACAGGACTGCCCCCCGCTGCCTTGGACTCTCGGATGAAACCGCGCTCCAAATTATGATCTAAGAACTCTTTGAGTTCCTGCAGCTCGTCCTCTGACATGGAATACAGTTTCCCTTTAGGCAGCGCCGCCCCCGGAAGCAGGTCAATTTTGCAGTCATATGGTCTGTGAGGGGGTAGCCTGTCCGCCTCCTTCTCGCAGAAAACTTCCAAAAATTCTGCATACTTGTGGGGAATCGCTTGCAGCGTGCCTAGCAGCAGCTGTGACTCCTCTTCCTCTCCTTCCTGCCGGGGCACGATGCAGTGTTCAGCACAAAAGGAAGAGCCGAAGATCAGCTGCCTCTGGTACCAAGCCAGCGTTGGGCTGTGCTTGTCCAGCCAACTCATTCCCAATACAATGGGCGTATCTGATAGTTGAGTGACATTGAAGCTGATGATTTCTTTGTGATTCCCAAGTCGCATCGCCATTGGCGGCGTCTGCTTCACCACTTGCCCCCCTAGCAACTCCCTGCCATCCACCGTGACAACCTGCAGGGGCAGTGTGGCCGGCAGCAACTGTATAGCGTGCTTGTCGACAAACTCCTGCCCTATAAAGTCCGCGTTGCTGCCCGAGTCGATAGTAATTGGCACGTCCATGGTGATTCCATTGGGCAGCTGGAGAGATGCGGTGAGCCTCACCACTGGTTTGGGCGGGAGGGGGTTCACGGGCTGTAAAATCTCTGGGGACTGCGTCACTAACACGTCTGGCTGGGCCCCAGGGCCTCTTCCTCCAGCCAGACTGCTTCGTTTCCCTGCTGTGGTCCTCCTTGCTGCGTTGCTGCAGTCACCATTGCTGAGGCTGCAGTGAGCTTGTGGAGCCTCTGGGGACACTCTTTCGCCATATGCCCTGGCTCCTCACAGACGTAACACTTCCTGTTCCCTCTAGGAGGCTTCGCTTTCACTGCTGCCGGTGCTAGGGCTCTGGTTGCTGACTGAGCCCTTGCACCTCCAACCTCCATAGGTTCGGCTCCTCCTCCTGGCGGAGGCGTGGATTGCGCCCGCGCTGCTTCTCTGGGAAGGAAGGAGGGGCCCCTGGCTGGTTCGCGCCCTCCACGCCCTTCGTCCCTGCTCCACGGACGTTCTTCCAGCCTCACCCCCACTGCCAGTGCCCTCTGAACGACCTCCTGGGTGGTTCGGGGTCTCTCCCCCCTCGCGATCTCATCTTTAATCGAGCTGTGCAGCCCCTCCCAAAAGAGGTCTCTTACCGGGGCCGAATCTCTGTCCCATTCCAGGGCACTGACCAAGGCGAAAAAGCGGGCATGGTACTGCCTGACGCTGGCCCTCCCTTGTCTTAGTCCATGCACCTCCTTCCGGGCAAGATCCACGTCAATACTTGATAAAAAACACCCATCCATCGCTTTAATAAAGGCATCTGCATTCTGGAGCGCCGGATCCTTATCTCTCCATAAATTGCGTAGCCATGCTTTAGCATCCCCATGCAAATGGGACATGATGAATCCCACTCTCTCTTGCTCATCTCTAAAGTCTTTATGCAGCAGTTGCAGTGCGCACAGTACGTCTGCTCTAAAGTTGGGATACTGTTGCAGGTTCCCATCGAAGTGAGAGACCAGCCCGCCTGTTCGTCTCGCCAACCCAATTCCCTCCTGCCGGGGTGTCTGCTTCGTCAGCACGTCTAACCTGACCTGGAGATCCCTGCAGGCGGCAGCTGCCTCCTCCTCTCTCTTCCTGGATGCGAGAGCCTCGGCATTCAGTTGTGCCACTGCTTTTCTGAGTTCCTCTATCTGCTGCTCAGCCGTCATGTCGTCTGCTGTTCGTGAGCTCACTAGTAGGCACCTGTTTCTCTCCCCTCCTCGGGGCTGTAGATGCCCACAATTTGGAGACGGAGCTTACTGTCAGAGCTGCTTGAAGATCCTAGCTCACAGAGGATCACGCTAGCCAGCGATCATTAAGTAAAAGTCTTTATTGAATTACAGTTTCCATTCTCACGCTGCTGCGCGCAACTCTACGTCTAGTAGCTAGATCGACGAAGCTCCGTCTGAGTCTCCGCCCCGTGCGCACCAACTTAATATCCTAGCCCTGCTCCACCTTTTCCGCCTGACTGTCCTCCTCTGGGTCCCTCTACCCCCCGGGGCTTCTTCCTTCCGGGATTCTTCTGACGCTGACCCGGACCCTCCTGCCTCCTTGCGCCGGGCTTTAGGACCTGGCTCCCTTTCCGGGCTGCTTACTGCGCCGCCTTCCTCTGCATTTGAACTTGGCGCGCGCGCCCAACCTTCCACTTTCCTCTTAACCGTTTCTTCGCTCCCCGATGGAGGTGTGGCCACTCCTGACTCATGCCCTCCCTCCTGTGGTGAGCTGCCAGCGCTTGCCCCCTGGCTCCCTTCCTCTTCCCTGCTCTCTGGCGGTGACGCTGGTCCCGATTTCCAACTGCTCTCCTCTGAGTCCCCTCTGGCTCTATCTTCCTGGGGTGCCCCCCTAGACTCCCCCCTTGCCCTGGCCACTGGTGCTCCTTTCTGTGAATCCTCTGATTCACTGGAAAGACTCGGAGATCTCGGGTCGTCGTCATCACTCATCTTTTCTTCTGCCTCCTCCCCTTCGCTCTCTGTTTCCTCCCTTGCCCTTGCCTCTGCTCCTAAACCCCTGACAAGTACGTTCAAGAATATTTTATCTCTTCCAATTAAGTAAGATTGAAATGAAGATTGACTGAATCAGAAGCTGCTGGAACTTTTGAGATGTTTGACATTTGTTTTTACTTTCAATAGGAACAATTTGCTTTGAGGTATGTAAAAAATCTAAGGCCTTAATTTTTTTATTAAAAAAATAGTATCATTAAAAACAGAGATAAAAATAAAACACTACTGGAGCAAGGAACACCTGGGCAAAAAAATGTCTTTACAAGATATCTAACACAACTGATGGATGATTACTTCATGTACAGCAGAGGAAAGTACATTCCAAAGTGTAGGAGGATGGCAGAAAATTCTGATGTTGGGGCCACCACCCCAAGATATTCTGTAGGGTATGGTGCCATGAGTAAGATTTTCCCATATGACCCAAGTGATGCTACCAGTCTATGCAGGTAATCTGCCCTGAATTATTCAGGGCTTTATTTGTTAATAACAACTCCTTTAACTTGATCCGGTAGTCCACCATTTGATGTACAACTTAGACCATCACCATTTGAGGTTTAGATTTGCGTGGGGAAACTTGAATTTAAAAATCTGCCATTGTTACCACTACTTTGACCGCGAACCGATGTCCACTTAGTGACACTGGTTTAAATTCGGCTCACCTGAAAAGTGCAGGTTATTTGGCTCACCTGAAAAGTTGTCATGAGTTGAGTTCTTCTTCCATAGCAGGCTTTCTCTGCCATGCATTTTCTTAAGAAAGAAGTTATTGGGAGATGGCAATTTCACACTGCCACTAAGGACAGAAGTTATAAAAACTGTCACCTTACCAAAGTAATCTTTGAAATATATTGTTTTAAGTTTCAGCTCTTGGAATGAAACACAGCTATAATAAACAATGGCAGTAAAACAAACTCTGAAGATACCATAGTTCTTCTCTTATCACCGGAAAGACAAATGAAAAGTTCACAAATGTGAATGGACTTGTCTTACGAGGGTTCTTTCTCAGAGAATGGGGGAGGGGGAAATAAATGAACAGCTTTTGCAGAAAAGGAAAGCTAGCAAGCTCTCCCAATACTTCATTTGATAAAGGACAATTAGCTCAAAATGGACAGCCAGAAACAATTAGGGCAGTATGAAATGGCTTGTTGTGTGGTTGTATTTCTAACATTATATCTATATCTATAATAATTGGGACAGGTGTCACGGTGCAGGCAAGCTCTCCAAATGTTTATGAGACATTGGAGGATGAAAAACTGCTGTTTTCCCCCAAATACACCTTTTATCAGTGCAAGGCCCACGGTAAGCTCATCAGCTAGCTTCTGCATGGAGAATTTGACTCTCTCTTTAGCAAACAGTCTCCTCAGATAAACTTTGCACAGAAAACAGGATGTGCTAGACAGAAACTCTGGCTTCAGTATTTTGTAAACCTTTTCTAACAGTCCAAATAGAAACAGTGAGCTTTGGATGAAGCTCAGATCACCTAAGCTGGGAGGTCACACAGATTTTTAATAATCAGATATAATATGAATATATAGCAAAGACACATGAATCCTACAGTCCAGCGGGTTGCATTTATATTTACCCATTTCCTTTGCAATAGACAATGCAGCACAAGAAGGCACACCTCATATTCAGATGTGCAGGACTAAAACACACAGTTAAATTATTAAGATCTGTTGATGTTAATAGATGGTGCCATCCATATATGTATATATGTGTATAAATTGCACAGTATTACTACCAAGGAGCTCATTAACAGATTCTGGGGAATGATTAACTTTAGGAATTCATGCTTAAGCAACATAGAACCGGCTGTCACTCCAGTCAGAGATGGGCCTATGTAAGTGGCTCCTTTTGGCTCTGCACCCCTGACACCTGCACCAATTTTACCCCTGTATGGGAAGAAAGACCGAGTTCGTTACTGGCCCAGGGAGAAGTGATCGCTGTGAGCCCATTTCCTGTAGCTGCCCCTGTGATGTTAACATATGAGAGTGCTGGAGGTGAAATAGTTAAACAAGTTACCCAATCAGAACCCAGGGGGGTGGAGTCAGAGGGACTATAAAACCAGCTCTGGGAGGGGCAAAAGGAGAGTTCGTTGGGTGTTGGGTGGTTGGTTGGAGTGGGAGTGAATTGGGATAGAGTCTGTGGGTAGGTTGAGTTAGCGTAGTGAAATAAGTTGAGTCGGAAACAGTTAGGAGCTAGGAAGATAAGTAAATATCTGAGAGCTGGTTTAGTGAGTGAGAGCAGGTAGCAGAAGTTATTGGTCTGGATAGGCACCCTATGATTGTAATTGACCAATACTGTTTATGAAACCACACGCTTGTTAAACTGCAATAAATAAAGAGAAGTTTATGTTCCAATTTAAACCTGACTGGACTCAGTATTGTACCAGGTAGGGCTTGGGTGGTGGCAGCGAGAAATAAAGTGGTGGCACAGGGATCAATAGACGGTGAAACGTCCGGGGACCCTATGTGATCGCCACAGCCCCCCACCAGTGGGAGCTGCCATATCCTCCCTACCCAGAATGCCCTGCAATGGCACTGTGAGAAAAATAAAATGGCTGACGGCTCCCAGCTGCTGCCAACATCAGTTCAGCTACCAACACGGTTGCCATAGACAGCAACAGAAGAGAAAGAAAAAGAAAAGATATGAAGTTAATAGTGAAATGAATGCAACATAAACAAATGAATAAGGAAACAAATGTGATTTTAATTAATGAATTAGGTTGGGGGGGGCAATGCCATTTTAAGAAGCATTAATTTTGCATGTTCCTTTTACAGTTAAGGATGCTGTTCCGCTTGGGTATTTTCTGTGGGCTTCCCACACACGTCTGTTTGCCCACTGCCACAAGAGGATGCTGGACTAGATGACCTTTGACCTTATGTAGCAGGCTCTTCTTAGGTTCTTATTTTGGGGAATTCTTTGATATTTATGCATAGCTGTCAACATTTCCCTTTTTTAAAGGGAAATTTCCTTATTCCGAAAAGGATTCCTCGCAAGAAAAGGGAAAAGTTGACAGCTATGTATTTATGCCTCCTTAGTCCTTGTATCCCAAATGTAGTGTAGTGAGTCTTCACAACCACCACAACAAGTAGTAGTTTATAATTATAATTATTACCATGATATTTATTACTGTTATTAAACTTATTCATTGATTTTTTTTAACCAATGAAGGGTTAAAACCAAAGTAACTCACATGAAATTAAAAATATGACAAACAACCAGAGCAATACAGCCATAATTAATACTAAGAGTGTTCATGCTGAAAGGGACTTCAGAAATACAGACCAGGAATGAAAAAATCAGGCAGCAAAGTTTCTTAAAGAAAAAGTTTTTTTTTATTTGGATTTTTGTCAGACAAAAAGCAAATAGGGTGCATTCAGGAAAATGAAGAATGCCCACCCCTCCTTGGGGGTAGCTAACTCATATACCCTTTTTGCAAAGCACAGTTCAGCCCCTTGGCATCCCTTTAGCCAATGATTGACAATTTCCTATGGTCATTAATGCATATTCATTAAAGCTCAACCAATTAATAAATTGGTGTGTCCTTTCGGTTCCAAGTTGCCTATTCCACTAGGTGGCGCTACTGGCTTATAACCTATTTACCAGTTCCTGGAACTGGGCTTGAGCAGGTGTTTACTGGAAGCGCATCCTGTGGTTTTGACAGTTTCTCTAGGTGGTTAGCTACGTCCTGCTTGTCAGGGGTCGTTTCTAAGAAATGGCTTAACCTCAACTGGCAAACTTCCTGCAGGGGCAAGCTAGCTGCACCCACAAGCTTGCATGCTTGCTGCCTCTGCAAAAGGTGGCAAAGTGACAAACATGAGAAAGAGAAATAGTCTTTAGCTTTCTAAAATGACTTTATGCTTTTAGCTTTTAGATGGCTCTATAATATGGCTTCAGAGGTTCTTAGCCTGGCTCTCCATTGGTCATCCTGGCCTTCACCCCTCCATTCCCCCCTTTCCATCACGAAAATGCTGACCGGCACGGTTCTCCATTTTCGCTTGATGGACCTATAGGTACAATATCATAGAGAGCCAGGAAATGTACACTTCTGTGGATACACGGGCCTCCCTCTATGACCCTGTCAAGTCTTCAAATATGGTGCTGGGGAACCACGTAGGTGGTGTTCAGAATCGTGACCTCGCACGCATACCCAGCACTCAGACCTGTTCAGGCTCTTGGCCACAGCCGTGGTCATGTTCAGGAAGGTGTTCTCCCTCCACCCGGTGGCCATCTGAGAGGCGAGAACCATCAGGAGGCAGGGTATGATCCACATCCTGATTCGAGGGATGTTCGGTGCCCCAGAACAAAGAACTGTACCACCAACATAGAAATACCACAGGCCAAAGGGATGGGGGCCCACGAAGGCCAGGTCATGTGGGCCTCTAACTCCTGGCCCTACTGAGGCGTGAACAGCGTCTACACACAAAACGTTCCCACTCTACGCAGGGAAAAGTGGCCGCCTGACACTGATACACTGCTAGGCCTCGGGAGCTATAGGGATGGCAATAGACTCTGTAAAGTTCAAAGGCTGGTCCTACTGGGTGGAGGTCACCTACGTGGTCTCTGACCAGGGCCTATGGAGGCTGAAGCCTGGGGTGGCAACCCTTATGCAGCCACAAGAATACCCTACCACATTCAAGGGTATTATGTGTGGAGTTACCAGGCCAGGTATTCTTCTGGGATTATGGGAGGCTCGAGCCACCACGACAACCACAGGTGGGGCTGCAGGATTTACTGGCACTTGTTCAGCAATTTCAATGCGCACCTGGTTCAGGCTCCCTCCCCTGCAATATTTGCATTAAGATAGGCTCTGTCCCATGCAACACCTGGATTAAGATTAGGACCTGGTCTACCAGATGGGGTTGGTACAGTGCTCTACCCCCTGAGTGACAGTTGGTTACCCCCCCACAACAGCAAGAGCGGTCCAGAACTCGATAGATTTCGACTGTCTCTGCAACTTCCCGTAGGAGCAGTACCCATGTGCGCTGGACAGTGGTGTGGAAGAGAAGCCACAGTGGGGTAGTGGGATGTTTCAATACGGCAACCTCATCAAACCCCTGTTCCCAATAGCCAATGAGCACGCCATTTCTTACCACTGGCAAGACGAACCAGTCATAGCAGAGGTCCGCAGGCCAATAGGGTCGGTATGGCTCAGTGGGGTCAGGACAATAGGACATAGAGCAAATCAATACAGAACATAATAGAGAAAAGGGGAAAGTCCTTGTGAAAGTCCTTGTGATGATCAGTCGCAGGATCTCGTTGCCCGTGGCCCAACGCGTTTCCGGTAGCGTCAGACACAAGGTGATGATCAGACGCGTGTGATGCACCCAGGGAATCACGTCGGCTATTCTCACCGCAGTTGGGATGGAGAGGAGGACGGTATACGGGTCTCGCCACTTGGGGATGAGGGGGTTGCGCTTCCACGCTGTCACCCGGCTGGAACTGGTGTACCGGCTCAGCGAGACTGCACGGTGTAGGCTCGAGGTAGTACCTGGAAAGGGAAGCAAACACACACGGGGACAGGAATTGCACTTGTTCCTGAGTGATGTGATCTCCCACCCGCCCCAAACTGGCGGGGATGTCTCGGACGAAAGCGGGTGGTCTGCCATACAAAAGTTCAAAGGGTGATAGTCTCAGTCTCTTGGTTGGAGCGCTCCAAATCCGAAACAAGGTAATGGGCAGGACATCTATCCAGTGTAGTCCCGTCTCCTGGGTCAGCTTGGCCAAGTGGGTCTTAGCCAGATGTTGGGGCACAAAAACACGGTTGTCTGGTAGACGGAACCATCCCTCCTGGAGTGTTGCTCCTTCCTGGCGTGCCAACTGTTGTTCCTCCGGTGTGTAGCGTGGTTCCACATCGTCTGGAGTGAGTTGTGGGATGAGGGCTGCGTTGAGTGCTGGTGGAGGTTTCAAAACTGCTTCACGAGCTGCGTTATCTGCCTTCCGGTTGCCCCTAGTGACCATGTCCCGGCCTCTCCGATGGCCTTTGCAGTGCATCACGGCAATCTCTTCGGGACCCCATACTGTTTCCAGTAACGTCTCAACTTCTGGACGTTATAGCCTTGCATCCAACTGCCAATTGCAGGGCAATGCCTTTTGCTGTTGGACTTCGCCTCAAAACACAAACAACTCTTGGAGACTTTGGCTTTCTTAGAACTCTTGGAACGGCTTGCCTGGCTTGCACCCCCACTTCTGGGTGCTCTGCTGCCTGAGGAACAACTTGTAACTGCCTTCCTCTTCCCATATCTCAGCCTCTTTCCAGCCCACAGTCCATCACACAGATTTATTGAAGCGTAGAAACAGCTTCCCAAAACAGCCTCAGCCCCCTCTGGGCTTGGTACTTTTTCTGGCCATCCTCTAGCCCCCTCTGGGCTTTCTGGGCGTCCCACAGCCCCTTCTGGGCTTCCAGCCCCCTCTGGTCTGGCTGCCACTGTGGCCTGACATGCTGTCTTCAGTGGCTGCCACGCTACCCAGGGCTTCCTCCTTTGGAGTATTGCCAACAGCCAAGAATCAATGCTGGCCCTTAAAATGGCTAGGACCCTTTGGTCTCTCTAGAACATCAGGCACGTCTGCTTCACAAGCTTCCACTGCGCCTGCAGACTTCTCAATGGGTTGGGCAAAGCCTGTTTCAGCCTGTATACCCCTTATATTCCATAAGGGTGAGAACCGAATGGGGCACATTCACATGCATCTCCTGGCCAAACATGAACTTGCCTGCTTCTTCCACTAGTGTGACGGTGGCAGTGACAGCCCGCAGACAGGGTGGCCAGCCTTTCGCTGTGGAATCTAATTGCTTGATAGTCTCAAAGGCTTCTTGTTGGGCCGGTCCCCACTCAAAGGAGTCTCTTTCCCTTCCTCTGGTAACTTCATTTAGAGGTTTTGCTAAAATACTGAAGCCTGGGATCAGGATTCTGTAAAAGCCTGCTGCTCCACAACTTTAAACTTGTCTTTTAGGGATATCACAATCTCTGCCTTTTCTTCCAGTGACCTTCTGACAATTTCTAGATGGTCAGTATGTTCAGCAAGTTGTCTGGATAAATTAGCTAAATCTTCATCCCTTCTTTTGCATTTTGTAAAGTGAACTGGTTGTGTGAATCTTTCACTGATTTCAGCTCATTCACAAAACTTTGTTCTCTGTTTTTCTTTTAATTTTAGTAACTTGTTCAATTTCTCCTTTACAGAGATATGTTCATCAACCTGGGATTTAAGATGGTCTGTTTCCTCCTTACATTCTATTTCTGTTTCTTGCAAATTTTTAGCTGATTTACTTATTTGTTCTTTAAGCAATTTAATTTGTGAGTCACACTCCATGAGTTTGTTGTTGTAAGTAACATCACAAGTATTGATTGCAGAATGAAGATCTTTAACTGTTTGGCTAGTCTCTTTGTTTTGCCTAACAAATTCTTCATTCTCTTTTGTTTTACTAGTGTTTTCAAATTTTTTTTTTCTCAGCCAGTTATGATTTTATTGCACTTAACTGTTCAGAAAGTTCTGAAAGCTTTCTGCCTCCACTGTTCACACCTTTGGTTTGTACATCTTTCAGCAATTTCCCTGTCTTGCATTTCATACTCTTTGCATTTGATCTGACATTTCAGAATATTAATCTGCTCAGAATACACATTTGTATTTGAAATAATAACAGAAATTTCTTTGTCTTTCTCAGCTAAAACCTCTCTGAGGTTGTCAAATTCTCTTCCATGCCTCTGGAGGTCTTGAATTAGTTGAGACCTCTCTTCTAAATGACTTGTGTTTAATCTATTAAGTCCTTCATTTGTCTGCTCAAGATCCTGTTACATTAATTCTATAGCAGCATCCTGTTTCATGCTCTTTTCTTTTATTTTCCTCTGTTAATGCAGTAATAACTGCTTACTGTTCTGTACACTCTTCTCCATAAACACTGCACTTCTTTTGGACATCTTCCCTCTCCAAAACCTGACATGAGGGAGTGACTTTGCAATGTTCAGTCCTGCATTTCTTCAACCGGGGGGGGGGGTTGTCATCTACAACCTTCAGCCAGTTGTCTATATAGGGGATCTGGTCAGGATGTCCCCCCCTGGTCTATGCCATAGTCTCCGCTGAATCCTTTCTTGAAGTTGTTTAACATACATTGAAGGGGAATTACTGGACCTTTCAAGCCTTTCGAGCCTCCCCCTCCCATTTTCAGTATGGCCCTGTACAGCGTCCCCACACCAAACACTCACACATTCATTTCGCAACTTTTCTCGCCCAGGTGCGGTCGCCCGACTGGGAAACGGAGTACTTGTTGCTACGACCCCAGGGGAATGCCCCGGGGTAACACACATACATTCACAAAATGCCTCTCTCGCCAGACGTTGTACCATACACTAACCACCCTGTGCCCCCCTTTCTCTCCTTCCTAATACCAAAGCGTGGGTGGTTGGGTCAACCCTTCTCCTTAATGCCACTATCCACGCTGGAGATTTGATCAGGATCTCCCTTCTCCTTAATTAAAAGGAGGATTTCCTATCCCCTCAGGGCTTGTTGCCATGTACTCACCCCAGCCGGCTGTTCTCTGCCCTGTCCTCCCAACCTCGGCTCTTCAAATCCGTTGTCCTCTGTCCCAGGATACAGCAAGAGGGTCAAGTTGCCTTCTGTCCCCCTCCGAAGAAAAGGTTCGGTGTGCACCTGGAAGCCAGGAGGTCTGTTGGCCCTCCGCCGTCACTGCCCAGAGGGCAAGGGAGCTGCCTCCTGGTCTCTGAGGACACTTAAAGTCCTTCTGATCCGAGTCACTTTTGGCACCAGAAATGAAAGGGACTTCAGAAATACAGACCAGGAATGAAAAAATCAGGCAGCAAAGTTTCTTAAAGAAAAAGTTTTTTTTTATTTGGATTTTTGTCAGACAAAAAGCAAATAGGGTGCATTCAGGAAAATGAAGAATGCCCACCCCTCCTTGGGGGTAGCTAACTCATATACCCTTTTTGCAAAGCACAGTTCAGCCCCTTGGCATCCCTTTAGCCAATGATTGACAATTTCCTATGGTCATTAATGCATATTCATTAAAGCTCAACCAATTAATAAATTGGTGTGTCCTTTCGGTTCCAAGTTGCCTATTCCACTAGGTGGCGCTACTGGCTTATAACCTATTTACCAGTTCCTGGAACTGGGCTTGAGCAGGTGTTTACTGGAAGCGCATCCTGTGGTTTTGACAGTTTCTCTAGGTGGTTAGCTACGTCCTGCTTGTCAGGGGTCGTTTCTAAGAAATGGCTTAACCTCAACTGGCAAACTTCCTGCAGGGGCAAGCTAGCTGCACCCACAAGCTTGCATGCTTGCTGCCTCTGCAAAAGGTGGCAAAGTGACAAACATGAGAAAGAGAAATAGTCTTTAGCTTTCTAAAATGACTTTATGCTTTTAGCTTTTAGATGGCTCTATAATATGGCTTCAGAGGTTCTTAGCCTGGCTCTCCATTGGTCATCCTGACCTTCACCCCTCCAATGCCACATGAGGCTTTGGTTTCTTTCTAATCAATTTCTCTTTGGGTTGGCCTCATTCTTCTGCTTTGTTCAAAACACTGGAAGGGAAATTCAGCCAAGCATCGCACAAACGAATACAAGCACCCTTTTGCTAGACTCTTATATAATCTGTTCTGAGTTGGGGATAGTCCTGCAACTTTTGATACTTTTCTAGACTAAGCAGGCCTTTAAATAAGAAGCCTGCTCATTCCAGATAAGGATCGTTGCTGTTGTTTTAAAAAAAGGTTTGCTCACTGATAAAGTCCAGCAATAAAACAACTGGGAATTCCTCAGGCAAAGAAACCAGTAACATTTTACAGCAGCTGAGTACTTTTGCTTCATCTCTGTTCTTTTACTGTTTCCAGTTGTCTCCTCTGATTCACCAAACTCTGCAAGCACTTACAAATCATGGCAATAAAATACAATGACAAAAACCAGTGCTTTTGTTCTTTAAAAAAATGTTTAGGGGGTATTCTCATTTTCCTACTCATATTGAGATACGGCCCCTCAATGAGGCCAAACTTAGATTAACAAAATGTTTAGGGGTATGCGTACCACCCAGAAAAAAAGCACTGTACGTAACAAAACAGCAGAACAATGCTGATGACAATGTGAATTTTGCTGCAAAGGGCATTAACTTCCGTTTTTACCATTTTATGTTCATAAAATTCCTCCGTCATTGCTTCATTCCAAGTCATTCTAGGGCAAAAATGATGGCCACCGGTGGAAACTGCTACCAATCCACCCCGTACCCTGGAACAATGAAACATACAGAGCAGCCTGAGAAAATTAAATGGTTGGCTGCTTTTAAAAAGCTGGTACTGAGGACAGAAAATGTGAACTAGCTTTAGATCTCATCTTCCGTTCTGTTCCTTCCACATTTCAATCATTTTCTTATAGTGTTTATATGGGTAAAAAACAGGGGGAAATGATGGATGATAAGAGGCTGAAAATATATATTTTCTATTTGTCACTTCATAGGAAAAAGCTGAAAATAATTTGAGAGCAAATACATTTTCTCTTTTGTAAAAATAGGAACCTCTACTCTCTGTTTATTACTGTGTGTGTTTTGGAGAGTCTGGAAAATAGATTTGTGATATTTGCACTTCACATTTCGCTCTGCAAAAGGAAAAGTGAATTTTGTCTGCTCAGTGGCATTCATATGAATGAGTGTTCAGAAACTAGCCATATTTTAAAGTGGCCTCATTTCTATTATTTCTTCCATGCTTTTATGGGAACACAATAGTACCAGCATCTATTTAAATATACATCACTTAAGCCAGTAGGCTTCAATTCTGCAAATTGAATTCATCACAGAATTTTAAAAGTGTTACTGCAATCAATCAGACTTTCTTCCAGGATTTGTTGCCCGAGGGTTTATGAACCAAAAGATTCATAGGGTCCTTTGATGAGCACAGTCAGTAGGCAGCCCATGAACAATGTCCAGCTGCTCTCATTCATACTGGAGCTTGCCACTGCATCCTTGAACAGTTTGTCAGGGCGAGAGTCATCACTGATTCTTACCTGGAGAGCATTCCTCTTTCCTGGGAGGAGCAACTGCAAGAAAAGAAGCAGTACCTTTCCTAGAAGCCAGAATTTGGCTTAAAAGGGGGGCCAATTGAGAGTTGCATACAGTGGTACCTCAGGTTAAGTACTTAATTCGTTCCGGAGGTCCATTCTTAACCTGAAACTGTTCTTAACCTGAAGCACCACTTTAGCTAACGGGGCCTCCTGCTGCCGCTGCCTCGCCGGAGCATGATTTCTGTTCTCATCCTGAAGCAAAGTTCTTAACCTGAGGTACTATTTCTGGGTTAGCGGAGTCTGTAATCTGAAGCGTATGTAACCTGAAGCGTATGTAACCCGAGGTACCACTGTACTGCTTTTTCTTACAGGTTCATTTCCCATTGGGAAATGAAAGTTCACTCCAAAAATCCCCTGGATCTCCAAGATGGCTCCTCATTTCTTGAAGAACATTAAGATGTAACAATTTCCCATCATTAATCATTTACTGTTTTATCAAAATGATGGTGTGTATTTTCATACTTTCAAAGCATCGCATTCCTAACTCTAGAACTATGTAGAGATAAGATCTCTTTCTGTTCCTGCTTCCCTACTGGAAAGTCATACTCCCTTATTGAAATTCCTTCCACATGGTGATGGAGGAAGGGCCTTCAGCACCAAAGGGAATGTGTCACAGCACAGCAAGTCTCCCTCACCTTCAGCTACTCATGTGCAGTGGACAATCTCTCTCTCTCTCTTCTTCTCGCCCCCACCCCCAATTCGGTTACTGGATTCCTGTCATATAATTCTATGAAGTTGAAATAGCTGAAGGGCAAAGCAAGACAAGATTCTGAGACTCACCCTGAGGGGGAGGCATTTGAACCAAGGTGATGTCATCAGAAGAACCAAATTTGTTATCTGGTCCAAATTTAGAAATGAGGCCAAGTAACAAAGTGTGCCCACTGTTACTCAACTTGTGTTGGTGGTGATGGGGACAATGCAAGGTCTTGGTGAAGGTACATATCTTTGTCTTCCGCACTCTCTGGCAACTGGAACACAGCAACACCAGAATCCCATGCACTAAGGAACTGGGAAATGCAATTTTCCCATAGTCTCCGTGTCCTCAATTGAAACAAAAAAGAATGGTCATGACAAGACATTTCCCTATTTATTGGAGCTTTCTGTTTTTCCTCTCACGCTCTCAGGCATCCATGGGAAGTCCATGATATGTCTAGAAAAGGGATAATAATAATAATAATAATAATAATAATAATAATAATAATAATAATAATTTATTATTTATACCCTGCCCATCTGGCTGGGCCTCCCCAGCCACTCTGGGCGGCTTCCAAAAGAATATTAAAATACTATAATACATCAAACATTAAAAGCTTCCCGAAACAGGGCTGCCTTCAGATGTCTTCTAAAAGCCTGGTAGTTGTTGTTCTCTTTGACATCTGGTGGGAGGGTGTTCCACAGGGAAGGCGCCACTACCGAGAAGGCCCTCTGCCTGGTTCCCTGTAACCTCACTTCTCACAGTGAGGGAACCACCAAAAGGCCCTCGGGGCTGGACCTCAGTGTCCGGGTAGAACAATGGGGGTGGAGACGCTCCTTCAGATATACTCGACCAAGGCCGTTTGAGGAACTTGTGGCCACCCAGAAGTTGCTTGATTCCACCGGTCCCAGCCAGCGTGGCTGATGATCAGGAATTATGGGAGTTGTAGCATAACATCTTGAGGGTCACAAGTTCCTCATCCCTGGGTTTTCTACACAACATCCACATGTGTGAGCAGGGCTGCCAACAGATTGGTAGAAACAGTTGGGTTTGCGGTAGAGGGAGGCATAGTCAGCTTCCATTAAAAGTACCGTAAGTTCCTATATGCTTTAGATCAAAATATATAAGCTAAAGTGGAAAGGACACGCCCTCCAATTTCTGTGAAATGAGCTAGCCTGGTTGGTAGTCCCCATTTTAGAGGGTTTTAACCAATGGGTGAAGTTTAGAACTGTGATTGGCAAGTGACCTTTTTGGACACCACAAGGCAGCGCTAGGAATTTGAGAACTGCTTTTCCCTAATTCTCTCTCACTGCTGCTCAGACATTGCATATAATGGTGTGCGCATACATATTACATGTGTGAGTTTATGGCTTTGACATGTGGCTGCTCCCATCCACTGTTCTCTTCTTTGTGTCTTTCATTATATTACATTGGTCTGTTGTGCTTTCCTCTCTTTTAAAACTGCATCTGGTCTCAGATAGCTGAAAATATTTTATTCTTTCAAAACAAAAATTGTGTAACACCTTCTATTTCCCTTGGTAGTAGCTAATGTCTACTGGCTTTCTTAGGAAGGTACCATCTGCTTGAGCTGCACAGTCTTTAATTAGCCTGAAGATGCCTAATGAAGTCTAATTTTTTGTTGTTGTTATGCAGTGATGAGACCAAACATTCCCTAACTATATCTTTCCATTTCTAAGTCATGCAGTTTCTTTGTAGCAAATAGAAATGATATACAGGAAGATATTTAGCATAATTTGGGGGGGGGGGAGAGGCCTTAATGCTATGTGCATTTTCTGTCCTTCTGCTCACTCATTTTACCATGAAGGTCATGATAGGTTTAATCAGCTTTTTTTCTGCTTGGTTGCAAGTTCCCTCAGAGCGGCTTCTAAACAAGAGATGGACTTCACACATCACTTGAAGATTTACCTTCAGATAAATCTTTGAATGTTTACTTAGGGCTGGTCCTGTCATTTACAGGGTGAAGGAGCTGCCTCATGTGGCAGATGCCAGGATTGAAATTATATTATTCCCCTGAACTAGCTTGATGCCATCAGGTACTGAAGATGCGTCATGCTCCATACTGTCCTGTCACCAGAGTTGAAGAGGTAATATTCAGTGGGTGGCGCTGTGGTCTAAACCACTCAGCCTCTTGGGCTTGCCAACCAGAAGGTCGGCCGTTTGGATCCCTATGATGGGGTGAGTTCCTGTTGCTCTGTCCCAGCTCCTGCCAACCTAGCAGTTCGAAAGCACACCAATGCAAGCCTGGTCACCCTTTTGCGTGCTGTGGCTACAGTGGTCGCCGTTCTTTACGGGGCCAGGTAGAAATTTGCCCACCGGGCTAATTGACACTGACTCGGTGGTTTTGCCTACCTCACAGCAAATCGTCACAACTGGTTGGGCATTGGGGCAATCCTTTGTTTTGGATGGAGGGGAGGTTGTAGTCTCTGCCTGCCCCTCCAAATGCTGCGTATCCTGTTAAAGGGATCCTGAGGGAGTGGCCATGTCCATGTGCCCTGGCGGGGCCAGGGCCGAAGACACTACCCCGGACAGCGGTCCCTGTGGGGGTCACCCTATTAGATGTAAGTCCTAGGAACCCCCGTCTGGATTGACCATGCATCACGGGCGGGCCGGAAGTATTTTGATTGCCCCATGCTGAAGCCAAACCTCTTTAATCTGTATTCAACAAAGTTGTGACCTGTTTTGACCCAAAACCAGTCTCTTTGGTCTCTCATTATACAGGTCGGGGATGGGAAGTCCGATGCCTGGTTCTGCGGGAAGGTAAATGGCATTTCTGTGTGCTATGGCTTCCATCACAGTGTCCCGTTGCACCAGAAGCGGTTTAGTCATGCTGGCCACATGACCCAGAAAGCTGTCTGTGGATAAATGCCAGCTACCTCGGCTGGAAAGCCAGATGAGCCCCGCAACCCCATAGTTGCCTTTGACTGGACTTAAGCGTCCAGGGCTCCTTTATCTTTACCTTTTTACCTTGACATCTTTCCGCAGGGCCTGCAAGACAGAGCTGTTCCACCAGGCCTTTGGCCAGGGCACAGCCTGACTCCCTCCTTTGGCAATCTTCACAGAACTCTAGCCCAATGGTTGCCATTAATTTGATTTGAATTAATTTTATAATGAAATGATTTTGGAATGTTGCATTATTTTATTGTTGTTAGCCGCCCTGAGCCCAGCTTCGGGATATAAATAATAATAATAATAATAATAATAATAATAATAATAATAATAATAGTTGTTGTTGTTGTTGTTGTTGTTGTTGTTATTCCGAGGTCCCTTTGGTTCCCCCAATAAAATATTTGAGTGCCTCCCCCAAGGTTGATGGACATTGCCATTCAGAGGGTGTCTGTGCACCATGTCATGTGAACCTGACTGAAGACCCCTGACAGAAGTCTTCAGCCAGATACAACTCTGTGGCCATACCCCCTTGCATGCCCAGGATTGGTTCGTTCAAATGGGCAGCCTCCCGGCATCCCACATGGCTGTCCTGCAAGAGCTGTGCAGGGCAGAGCAATGGCCCCCAGCTCAGCCACGGTCACACCAGGCTCCGAACCGCCACTCTCTGGCAGCGGATGGTAAGCAACATTTCTTCTGCAGGATCCCTGCAAATCTTTACAAAAACTAGCTGCAAGTTTACGCCACCTTGGGGGAAATGTTCATTTTACTTGTAAATCTGCTTATTGGAGAGACAAGTCTGTTTTGAAGCTCCAGTTTGATCATTCGGAACTAGTGAATACATCTGTTCACTTGCAGATAAAGGGCAAGATGGTCTGATGAATCCAGTAAAACCATCAATATATTTTTTTTTTGCTGCAATATTGCAGATATCTATGCATTCATCCTTAAAGCATGTGGCTTATCTTCTAATTGGAACTGGGTTATATTTATTTATTTATTCTTACTGGTGATCCATTAGCTAGCATATTTTTAGTGATAGAAGTGCCTTCTAATCCTTACCACAGTTTCTTGCTTCTCTTCTCCTTCTCTGTTTCAACATGATCTCTGGACATTTTTTTCTTTCTATTCCAAATTATTTCACCCAGCTTATTGTTTTATTGATATTCCAACTGGATCTACGCGGGCCCAATGAGGGCAAGCCAAAGGAACAGAGTAAGATGCCTTAAACTGAGTCAGACCATTAGTCCATTCAGCTCAGTGTTGCCTACACTGACTGGCAGCTACTCTTCTGGGTTTCAGATGGGAGACATTGTGAGTCCTACCTGGAGATCAGCATCCCTCTGCCTGCAAAGCTGATGTTCTGCCACTGAGCTACAGCCATCTTTCCTCTCCAAAGAATGACCCTGAGGACAATATATTGCCATGACACAGCATGACAAAACATGGGTCTCCAAACAAAGCGAGTTCAGCAAGTGTTAAAACAAATACAGTTTATCCTGACCTCTTCAAATGCCATTTATCACAAGGTTTTAGGCACAGTTTTGTTGAAAAGGTTACTGCAGAGTAAAGGCTGACAAAATGTAACATTTGCCTTCACGAAATAATAATAATAATAATGTGTGCATTTCTTCGATTGATCAGAGTTACAACAACGGGGCAGAATTTGCTTTCCCTTTCTGAGCCACTTTGCATATTTATTTATTTCACCAACAATGGTACAATAATGTTCACGATATAACATGGAAATAGCTATGTGCCTGTTTTGCTCTGCATAACAAGCATCAATAAGCCAACAGAATGGTGAAATGCAAACCCATTTCTCATAAGTGCTCATCATCCCGTTATATTTCCCTTTCTCATCTCCACCACAGCATTGTACATCAGGAGTCTGCATCACTGTCGCTGTTGCAATAGCGGGGAGTGGGTTCAAATGATACCCTCCCATTTGTGGACTTTTGCAGGGCTACACAGGCCAGCCCTGCCTCCTGCTGCAGACATGTGCTCTGGTCATGCCTGCTCCCACCCACAAGTTCAACTGGTCCTTGATGCGCTGATGTCCTTCATGCAAGAGGAGACACCTCCCATATGGAAGAGCAAGCTACTAGACACAGATACATTAGCATTAGACACAGATACATTAGCATGCTACTAGAGTTTCTTTCTTTCCGCGTTCTTTCGGGATGCGGGTGGCACTGTGGGTTAAACCACAGAGCCTAGGGTTTGCCAATCGGAAAGTCAGCGGTTCGAATCCTCACGACAGGGTGAGGTCCCGTTGCTTGGTCGCTGCTCCTGCCAACCTAGCAGTTCGAAAGCACGTCAAAGTGCAAGTAGATAAATAGGTACCACTCCGGCAGGAAGGTAAATGGCGTTTCCGTGCTCTGCTCTGGTTCGCCAGAAGCGGCTTAGTCATGCTGGCCACATGACCCGGAAGCTGTCTGAGGACAAACGCCAGCTCCCTCGGCCAATAAAGCGAGATGAGTGCCGCAACCCCAGAGTCGGTCACGACTGGACCTAATGGTCAGGGGTCCCTTTACCTTTACCTAGAGTTTCACATGCCAACAGAACATGTGGGCAGCAGGGAGGTGTACCCTCTGCATGTGGCAGGGTGCAGCGCAAGCCCATGCAGCCCCACAGGTATCTTCACAGGTTTTCTCAATGCATGTGTGGGGCGTAATCTGAACTTTGGGTGTGGGTTTGGACATCATCAGTATGAGAAAGCAAAGAGTGTAAGCGAAACATACAGTACTTCTGACCATGGATTATGCTGCTGCTGCTGTCCTACCCTGTACTGTAAGATCCTATGGAAATGATACAATATTAAAATCAGCAATAATAATAATAATAATAATAATAATAATAATACAATTAGAAGCTAAGACTTGATACGGAATGCACGTAGTAAATAAATGCACAATACGTTTAGCATTGCTACGACTCCATTTCAGCCATTTTTGACCAGCAGGCTTCCATATCATCTTTCCCAAAGCCTCTCCTGCTCTTTTCTATTATGAGATGTGACAGCAAGCCAACAAAGTGTTCTTTTGTTGTTTCCTTTGCAACATCTCTGTATGAAGTTAGCAATTAACGGGTCTATAAACACCCAACCAGAGATGCAGTTATTGAACAAACTTAATGGAATGTCAGTAAATATAACAAATAGGTGGAAGGAAGTCAATGGACAGTCACCACCACGACTGTAACAAAAGGATGAACCTTTATTTAATGGGAATCCAAACAAATGACCTTGCCTTTTTATTGTTTGCCTGGATAAATAATAAAACCAAACAAGTGAAATGAGCTCTTAAATTTAGGCTAAACAAAATGAAGCCATAGCATTATGGGTTACAACTTTGATCTTCCCACGCCTTCTCTAAGATGTACATCAGGAACAGCAATCACACTGCAAGTTAATCTGAATCTCAATAAAGGCACAGTATACTGTATGTTGTTACATAGTTTAAAGTCATATCGAGTATGCCAAGTCTGCATCAGGCAGCTTTCTTCCCCTTGCAAGTAGCAGTTTGAGAGGAGCAATTTTTGTTAGGACCTAGAAGGAGAAGGGAGAGTTATACTCCCCCTTCGTTCCTGCTGTTATTTGCATTTTTAAAACAGTGTGTTAAATGCAAAACTTTATTTAATGTCATGTCCACTTTGGCCCTCATTTATTTTGGTGTCCCTGATTCTCATTATTCAAATCTTAAATTCAATTCTCTACATTTCTTAAGAATCCTCATGAAAATTTGTCATTATTTTACTGCAACTTTATCGTGATATCTACATTTTTCTGTAACTCTGATGACTATACACATTTTTTGCCAACTATTTCCCTTAATTAACACACTTTCTTGTGCTATTTTCACTCATTTCACTCATACATGCACTTTTGTACACTTTTTTTTTTTAGTTGGAGAATTGCATCGCAAAATCTGGATAAGTGTGAATCCGGAAGGATAATTGTGTTACTGTTCACATATTGGTTCAAAAAGTGCAAGCTAGATTGTTTCTCATTATAACACAAACAAAATCAGATTTCTCCCCACCCCCCTGCCCTGCAGATCCCTAGCTGGAATTGAGAAATGCTATACATTATACAGCGCTGAATTTGTGTGATCTACAAGAAGTAGCATGAGCTCTCAGGAAAATCCCTGGAGGAAACTGTCTTGGATGTTTCAACAACAGCATCAAAGGAAATGCTGTTGGCAAACTTATGGTTAGCCTGGGAGCATTGTGTTGAAATTAGGGACTTTGCAGTATTGCAGGAGAAACTGGCAAGCTCACCTTTAGCCTCTTGCAGCAGGCAGAGAACAAAGCAGTGCTGGAAGCTATTTCCTCTTCACCATTCTTGAAGACAGACAGACAGACAGGCAGGCAGGCAGACGGTTAAAATTTTCACAGCAATGTATGGAATCTTCAGTTAAAGTAAATAGAAAGGAATGTAACTATAGCCCTGGCTCTGTTTCAGACCTCAAAACCATGCATTTCTCTTTGTAATCCTTACAGATCCAGACCAACAGTTTTGGGGGCATGTTTTCAGTTCATGACCAGCATCTCTAAAGGAGCAGAGTCCTTCATTGTTATTCTCTTTCTCCTCCATGTGATACAATAGTTAGAAAGCACCTGCAAATGCTTCACAATCCAGGCTGAGCCGCTTTTTAATACCTGTTTTATGAACATAGGCAGGTGTGAATAAATCAAATGATCCTGAACCTATTGGCTCCATTTGTGACATTAAGTGTGCAATTTGCATAATGGTGCTGTCAATCAAAAGTGAGAAGCAGCTGGGAATTTCCCTTTACCCTAATCCCATATTTAGAGTGAGGGGAGTATTTCCCCTCGGTAACTTTTATCCCTGCCATGTGAGTTGTCTGAAATATTTTTCTCAAATGCATGAAGTTTGTTTTGAATTGCATGCATGGCCAGTGTGAGTCTTTCTCAGCCACCCACTCTTAATCACTGAACTAAAGAAGCTTTAAGGTTTAAGAATAGCATACCTTCCAAGTGCCCATTTTGGGTGCCATGATCTCGTGTGCTTTTGCACTGCGCTATTGCCTGGGAAAAGTGCTTGGGGGGGATTATCTTGCATGTTTTGGGACACCATGCAAGACCTTATCACCCACCCCAAAATCACTTTTTGGGGGCAAGTAAGAGGCACAGGTCATGTGACTTGCCCAAAAGTGCATCCTGGAAGACATGCATCCCAGTTTTGCACCAGAAAAAATGGGAAGGTGCGGAATAGGCATGTCACTACCATGTTTTCCAAGACCGATTAAGTTTTGATAAACCTAAGTAAAGAAAGCAATGTCATTACATTGGAAAGTATTTGCACCAATACACTGGATCAATACTTTAGACCCAACCCCACTTACAAAGGACCTTTCCTAGACCAATGGCCCATGCCAGCAGTGCAGGCCTCAATGGGCAAAGTGATGGAGCTGCAGGGTGAAAGAGAAATTATTAGCACAATCCTGAGTCTCTCAACTATTTCTCTGCAAAGTAATGTAAGTGGAAGTATAAGCTTACCACAGCAACAAATGCCTTCTTGCTTACTGACTCTTTTCATCCTTTTCATGTAAGCCTCCCTTTGATGTCTTGATGACCCAGTCGAGATCCCACTTCCAGTATCCTCAAGATACGATCAGGAAAACAAGTCCAGTCATTTCACTGGGTTCATAAAATGGAGAATGTTTTTCTGCTTCAGGGTCTCATGACAGTGCTGGACAGGCAAATGTGGGCAGAGCAATGAATGTGGATTGTGCCTCAGTACAGTAGGGCGGTTTCTATGCACTCATACACCACTGTTTATCTAGAAAAGAAAGGCCAAAATCAGGTTTCAAAGACACATGACAGCCAGGTAAGAACATTTGGCAAAGCAGGGCCAATGAGAAATGTGGCCTGAGGAGAGGGGGTGTGGCCTGAGGAGAGTCCTGAGGGCCTGACAGAGAGGCCTGGCTGATTGAATGCAGCCCCAGGCCATTGCAGTAATGGGAAAGACAAGGAGTGGAGCATACAGAAAACTTCCTGTCCTCTTTTGAACATTCTTGCTTCTCTTTGCTTTACTGGAGGAATGGGACCTGGCAAGAAATTGTCCAAGCAAGTCTCTCTCTGTCTCAGTTCCTCATTTGACTCAGCGGGGCCGTGTGTGTGTGTGTGTGTGTGTGTGTGCTTTAACAGTCATCTTCATTGGGGTATAGCAAAATACATGTTGGCTTTTCATGACACCAGCAAAACATTCATCCATTGGGTAACAGAAAGAATGAGCAGATTTGCAACCACCAACAGGTGCATATGGTGGAGCAGCCAACCCCCCACCCCCGCAAAATGCCGCGGCACACATATTCCAGCTCAGATATTTCACAACATGGCCAGGAAAATGATACAACCAGGCCAACCGTTTGTTAGCTAAAATCCTATCCAGTGACTTCTCAGCTGTGTGCCCCAGATAAGTAAGAGAAACACTATTTGAAATTAATCCAAAAGAATGTCTTTGTACTACTGATTTTGCTTTTCCATACCTCTAGCCAAGTTTCTATGCACTAAGAACCAGGACTCTTGGAGCCAAAACCTTTCCCCCCAGATACAAGCTTGAGCTGCTCTCAGATGAATTTTTAATACAGCTGCCTCTGAAATATTCCAAAACAGCAATCCTAACAAAAAATATTGGTTCCCAGATCTCAGCATGACTGACCACTTACCATTTCATTCTCTTCATGTTTAAGAGATGAATGCTTATTATGACAGCTGGCCCTTTGGACAAAAAAATAAAAAAATGGAACAATGTAGAAGACCAAGAATCATGTAAAGCTGTTCTAAAGCCCCAACGATAGAGGTGGGCATCCTGTGGCCCTCCAAATTGTGCTGGACTACAACGTTCATAATCCCTGGCCCTTGGTCATTTTGGTTGGAGCTGATGGGAATTGGAGTCCAGTAACATTTGGAAGTACACCAGTCCCCCATTCAACATACCCTAAGTTCTCTTAGACCTCTATTGTATACATCAGGCATTGCTACAGCCTTCTTCCTAATAGGGTTCCTGCCTGGTAATTGTAACTCCTTTGAGGGAACTTTGTTTTATTCAGGGACAATGAATTACTAACTGAATACCGTGTTCTAGGTACAGCTCTGATGAGACCTTAGCCTATTTCCCTGTTTTCTTATCTGATATTAGGATAGAGTTCTCTGGTTTGGATGTAATGGGAAACTCTAGCTTAATGCAGCTTGGGATTGCCATGCCTAAGTCAATGTCTGATGGAAGAAAAAGGGGGAAGAAGCAAGGGATGAGTGTACTCACCCATAGCTTCATGAATCATAGGATTCAGCTATATAGCTGCAACCAAAACAGTATAAATGTTATGAAACCTTAGATGGTTGTCTGAGTATGACCATTGTGCTTTTTGGATATGGTGGATGCATGAGGATGAAGGAGAAACAAAAGGGTACCTTCTTGACGAGGTGCAATCTCCGCGTCTTCTACCTATGAGTGCCGAAACATTTTGCAGATGTGAAGAATGGAAATGTTTGTATGCACCTCACGTTGGTGTCCTGTTCTCTATTACTTTCCTCTTTCTTAAGTTCAGCAATTGTGTACATAAGAAGCAAAATTATTTTCTATTTAACTACCGTCTGCTCTACCATGATTATTTGTGAGATAATATATTTGCCTTCTGCCACGCAATAAAAATTGAGGTTTATTTTTAGGCAGGATGCAATTATGTTCCATGACCTCTCATGCCCTGTTTCCTATCTAATCAAAGATTATCCCTAACCTGACTGAAAAAGGGGGTTCTGCTTTCTACTGCTTCTGCATTTTTATTGTGGGATGCTGAACCAATAACTATTTGACAGTGCAGAGGATTCTGGGGCACGCTAGCTCTTCTGCCACCAGAGCCATTCTCCCTAGTAGTAGCAACCCACAGAAGTCGAAGGAGCTGACTCAGCAATATTGGATTCCCTCTGAAGCAACCCCATCCAGATTCTAGGGGTGCCCACAATGCTCATATATAAAGATTCTTTTTACAATTGAGTTAAATCAGCATGTTCCAGCAAGCCAATCTTGGGGACCTACAAGGCAATATTTCAATACCTGTAGGGAGGGGTTTGACACTGTATTTGAAAGGGAATTTCAATTAAATATTTGGAGGTTAAGACAACAATAAATAGCAGGAACTCTTTATGGTTTGAATAATTCCAAATTCGTTCTGAACTTTCTAAAATTTCAATCAAATCAGAGAAATGGGAGATTTTAAATAATACTAAAACAGATTAACACAGATTAGTGAAAATATATATTTTGTTGTTGCACTACAACATTGAACCAGAGCAGGTTAGATGCTAAATGAGCTCAGAACACTGGGGAAAAATATACTAGTGGAGGTTTGGGAGAAGTTATGAACAACTGCACATAGGTTTACCTGAATTCAAGGATAAGAGGAAATTGTTATAAAATAACAATTGACAGATCTTACACGCAGGCAAACAGAGAGCAACAACTGTTCCAACAATGAAAAAAGGGTATAATAAAATATGTGATTATGCAGTAATGGTAAAATTAACATATTATATAAGGTTTAAGGAATATAATTGCATAAAAATAAATACTTTTATGTTAAACTGGAACATTTGGGGGGGGGTATTGCAAGTTACATGGAGAATTTCCAAGAGTTAGTTACACATTTTCAATGTTCTGACGAGGAGGAAAATTAAAGAGTATCTGTATGTTGTTTCTCTTTTCTTTTTTGTTGGTACAGTATCAAAAATTATTTCATTATTCAGTATACATAATACAAATTGGAAAAAGCTTTCTTCTTGCTGTTCTCTCTCATTTAAGAAAGGTAACACCCACACCATAAAGTCCTCTTATACCACTTCAAGAGTAATGGCTTTCCCCAACCTATGACCTCTCTTTCTCTCTTTAATGTTTAGACTGATAAGCCAGTACAGCTTAGTACACTGTCTAATGTTTAGACAGTAGTACCTCGAATTACAAACGCCTCAGGTTACAAACGCCTCAGGTTACAAACTCTGCTAACCTGGAAGAGTTACCTTGAGTTGAGAACTTTGCCCCAGGATGAGAATGGAAATCGTGTGGCAGCAGTGCAGCAGCAGCAAGAGGCCCCATTAGCGAAAGCACGCCTCTAGTTAAGAATAGTTTCAGGTTAAGAACATACCTCCGGAACGAATTAAGTTTGTAACTAGAGGTACCACTGTACAGGGATAGTCTGGCAAGCCAGAGATCCCTTACTTTGTCTAAACCCATGCAAATCCATTGCAGCAAGCTAAATTGCAACAAAATTTATAACAAAAGCTCCTGCATTGGAAATCACAATGATTTACTATAGCTCATAAGCCTTTTCAAATTTGGATGGGACTGTAATTTTCTTCTTCTTCAAATTTAACTACTAAACTAACATGATATAACTTGGTCGCCTTTATAACAACATTAACCTGCCAAATTGGAGTAAAAGCTTTGTAGCTAGAAGAGAGCCTCTGTTATGAAGGTCAGTGACAGCAATCAAGAATGCAACCTTATATATTAAAAACAACGCGTAACTTAGAAAATGAACATATCAATCACCCTGCGGCACTACATAAAAGTGCCCAATCAAATTAAAATGTAAAGTGATGGCAGAGTAAGGGGACTTGAACGTGCTGCAGAGCTAAAGTGGAAAGACACACAGCCAGGCAAATGCAGGATCTGGGCACCCTCTGCCTTCATCATAGCCCTAATGCTGGGAAAAGTGAGGGCAGCTGCAGGGATGACTCAAAGGGTGAGTGGAAAGTGCTTAACTCTTCAATTGCTTGCCAATTATTTTCTACAACCCTTACTCCAAGCTGCCTTTTAACTATCTTTACCAGCTGGGACCCCAAGAACAGAAATAAGTTCACATGACAAGAGAAGGGTCACTGGATAGTCGTTTCAGAGAAGAATGAGTGGATGGGGAAAGGAAGGTTTAACACAGGCATAGGCAAACTCGGCCCTCCAGATGTTTTGGGACTACAACTCCCATCATCCCTGATCACTGGTTCTGTTAGCTAGGGATGATGGGAGTTGTAGTCCCCAAACATCTGGAGGGGCGAGTTTGCCTATGCCTGGTTTAACATCTCCCTCTAGCTTTTCACATTATTTCTGTCTTGCGAATGACTTCCAGCACCTATGGTCCTGTTATGCCAACAAGTATGAATATGGGAGACCATGTTTTCTGGGATAAGGTGTAGTTCCACCCTTAATTGAAACAAGCAATGGGAATGTATTTGGAGAAGAATTCCATTGGGTAGCAAAGTATTTTGTGGCATTTCTTAGCAGCAGACTCCTTCCAAGTCTGTGCAGCTCAATCAATCAATTATTATTGACTTTCATATGGCATATTCTTAATGGACATGTGGGATGTGCAATAAAAAGATGGAGCAAGGAGTGCAGCTGTTCAAGATTCCAGACAGTGCCTTCTGCTTCCTCTTAGGGACTGGTGAGTCTGTCAGTTTCCGTGTGTCCTAGTTTCTCAGTTTTCCAGTCTTAAATTCAGATCTCCGCATCAGTCACAGTTGTTATTGTTTTCTGAGGTCCTCATTCTTGTATGTTATTTTCATGAGGATCTGCATTTATAGGTTTACCTTTCAAAGGCAGATGCATTTTTTTGTAGACATTATTTGACTTGGTTTGAGAACAGCACTGTTGAAGGATGGTTCTATCTTAGTTCCCTTATTGTTTCAGAAGGCAGGGCAGGTTCATCCTTAAATGTGAACTGAATCTAATTTCTCCCTTATCCCTTCTCCCTCTCAGGGTAGGCAGAAAACAAATAAGGATCTACAGGTGAATCTCTGGATTGGACAGGGTTTCTGACTTCCCGTTGTTTAGCAGTAACAACAACAATTGCCCCTCCCTTCTAAATAAAAGCCCTGGATCAAAGGAAACTTGGGGAAAATCAAGAAGTGGATTTTCATCTAAAAGGCTACAAATGCTGATAGAGGAGGTCACCACCAGAGGGTGGGCCTTCTCATTGGCAGCAACCCCAGCTATGGAACTCCCTCTCTGTAGAGATCAAGTTGTCTCCTAAATTATGTTCATTCAAGCAGCATCTTAAGACCTATTTGTTCTGGCAGGCCACCTGAACAGAACAGGAGTCGACACCATTTGCAATATTTGTCTGTATCCATTGGACTTGAAATCAGTGGTGTAGCGTGGGGGGTGCAGGGGGGGCGGGCCGCACCGGGCGCAACATCTGGGGGTTAGGGGGCGCAAATCCATGGGTTAGGGGGCGCAAATCCATGGGTTAGGGGGCGCAAATTACTTGCCTTGCCCCGGGTGCTGACAACCCACGCTACGCCACTGCTTGAAATTCCTTTTGTATGTTTTTTATTGTTGGTGTTTTGTCGTTAGGCACGTTGGGATGTTTCATGGGAAGCAATTAATAAATTAAATGGGAGACCAGAGTTCAAATCCCATGAAGCCCACTTGGTGACCCGGAAACAAGCTCTCAGCCTAACCTACCTCATGGGGTTAGAGGAAAGATATAGTGGTGAGCATGAGAAAGCATATATGCCTTTTTGAGCTCCTTGGAGAAAACACAGAATATCAATGCAATAATAAATGAAATAAATTCCTGAGATGAGCATCTGCTTAGAATTACCATGTTCCTAAGTTCTAAGTATATGTTTTCCTCCTGTGCCACTATTTTGTACTTGGCTCCTGTTATTGTATGCTAGGCTTCCAGTAAATGACAGAGTAAATCCCATCAGCCTGATTTCTGCCATTTCCTGATGTAAAGGCTTAGACCCATACCAGGATTCTGTGTGCGTCAGATCTGAGACACAGGGTAGCATTTCCTGGTAACAAGTGGGCATAACTGTACAGTGGTACCTCTGGTTATGAACTTAATTCGTTCCAGAGGTCTGTTCTTAACCTGAAACTGTTCTTAACCTGAGGTACCACTTTTGCTAATAGGGCCTCCCGCTGCCGCCACGCTGCCACTGCACAATTTCTGTTCTCATGCAAAGTTCTTAACCCGAGATACTACTTCTGGGTTACTGGAGTCTGTAACCCGAAGTGTTTGTAATCCGAGGTACCACTGTCTATGACACCAGCCTATATTTGATTATCCTAAAGTTGATCAAGCATAAAGTAACTAATTGGCTTCTTCAGAACTTAAATTAAGCTACACATTTCAAACAGCAAAAATCACAAATTCAGAAATCATTAAAGAACATTTAAAACACTTAGGAAAGTGTTTGCAATGCTGAGTATATCGTGGCATTTATTCTTTGACTGACTGGAAGTTTTTAAAAAATGAATCTAAAGCCAATAAAGGGATTTATTTTTAATGCCATGTATTCCCTTTCTGCAAAAATGAAAAACATACATCAATGCTTAGTTGATCATAAATAATAGAAAATGAAGTTTGGAACAAGCATTTAAAACTCAAGGTATCAATGTAATACTATTACTGCTTTAGCATTTGAAGCAGAATTTAACAATAGAAACATATAATGTGAAACCATTGATGAAACAGATTATATTATCGGCCTTAAGTTCATTGTTTGGTTTTTCTTCAGAAATGCATCAGTTACATCAGCACACAAGAGCATCTCCAGAGCGAAAAGAAGATCCCATGGGCATGAGCAAGCTATCAGGTGTATAAAAACAGTTATGTGCACTTGTGCATTGTGTTTTGGCAAGAGAACTTCATCTTCAGAACTGGAGGCTAACTCAACAGCCTCTACATTTTAAGCATTTTTGTTGACATTAGTTGAAGAAACACTTCATCAAAATTGGACCTGTCCTGTCCGATTTGGAAATAAACACAAGAAGAAATACAGGTGTCAAGTACCAGCTCCCAGAGGCTATGAGCTTAACAAGACAATGAGAGAGACATCAGGCAATGTTGTGTGGTTGTCCTTGTTCCAGTCTTATGGGCAAGGGGAAATTGCCGAGAGTCCATGGATCAAGGATAGAAATACGACGGCTGGCTTTTCAGAGTCCTACAAGTGATTACCGCTTCTCAGTCCATTATATGGTTCTCCATATCAGCTGAGAAAAAATGCATCAGGGACTCTTCTTGGGGATTCTTCTCTTATACCTAATCAGAAATTTTGAAGAGTCCATATCTCACTACTAAAGCACTACCACCTCTGTGGATAATCATAGAATCATAGAATCATAGAATCATAGAATCATAGAGTTGGAAGAGACCACAAGGGCCATCGAGTCCAACCCCCTGCCAAGCAGGAAACACCATCAGAGCACTCCTGACATATGGTTGTCAAGCCTCTGCTTAAAGACCTCCAAAGTAGGAGACTCCACCACACTCCTTGGCAGCAAATTCCACTGTCGAACAGCTCTTACTGTCAGGAAGTTCTTCCTAATGTTTAGGTGGAATCTTCTTTCTTGTAGTTTGGATCCATTGCTCCGTGTCCGCTTCTCTGGAGCAGCAGAAAACAACCTTTCTCCCTCCTCTATGTGACATCCTTTTATATATTTGAACATGGCTATCATATCACCCCTTAGCCTCCTCTTCTCCAGGCTAAACATGCCCAGCTCCCTTAGCCGTTCCTCATAAGGCATCGTTTCCAGGCCTTTGACCATTTTGGTTGCCCTCCTCTGGACACGTTCCAGTTTGTCAGTGTCCTTCTTGAATTGTGGTGCCCAGAACTGGACACAGTACTCCAGGTGTGGTCTGACCAGAGCAGAATACAGTGGCACTATTACTTCCCTTGATCTAGATGCTATACTCCTATTGATGCAGCCCAGAATTGCATTGGCTTTTTTAGCTGCCGCGTCACACTGTTGGCTCATGTCAAGTTTGTGGTCAACCAAGACTCCTAGATCCTTTTCACATGTACTGCTCTCAAGCCAGGTGTCACCATCTTGTATTTGTGCCTCTCATTTTTTTTGCCCAAGTGCAATACTTTACATTTCTCCCTGTTAAAATTCATCTTGTTTGTTTTTGCCCAGTTCTCTAATCTGTCAAGGTCGTTTTGAAGTGTGATCCTGTCCTCTGGGGTGTTAGCCACCCCTCCCAGTTTGGTGTCATCTGCAAATTTGATCAGGATGCCCTTGAGTCCATCATCCAAGTCGTTGATAAAGATGTTGAATAAGACCGGGCCCAAGACAGAACCCTGTGGCACCCCACTAGTCACTCTTCTCCAGGATGAAGAGGAACCATTGATGAGCACCCTTTGGGTTCGGTCAGTCAGCCAGTTACAAATCCACTGAGGCACACCAAAACACTGTTGATGGTTTCTCTAAAGCCTTACATGCCAGCATCCCCTTCCTCTATCTTTCTTCAGTTTGCAGATGTGGGGTACAAAAGATTGTGGGAGATGTAGTATTGTATAAATTTCAAACTATAAAGGTAGTGGCTTAGGCTCCTGAAATCTTAGGACTGTTGTTTTTCATTCTGTTTACTCCCTGCCTCCCTGTCAGATGGGCATTGTAGGTGACTCACGGCATTCTAAATCTAAATGGGTACAGTGATTTAAAGCAAGATAATTAACCATGCTAAAATGGTTCATTGCTGAATAATTTGTTTGTGTCAGTCTCTTGCACAATGCAAAACATGCCCAGATATCATATGCTCTTAGGAGAGGTGACATAACTCTGAACTGCTTGTGGCATTTTGTGACCTTAAAATATAAATATTTACTTTTTCGGAGGCTAGGTTCTCCACTGCTGTGCTACTAAAATTTTAAAAGTATCCTCCCACAGCAAAGCTTCCTTCCCACACATACACATGGCCATCACACTGTTTCCCAACAACTGATTGTAGCAACTTCTTACACCTACAGATATCATGTGAGCAGCATAATGTGTGAATGCACCTCAAGCGAGCACCTCAGCTGAACTAGTTCAACTGAAACTTGAGAACAAGAAAATTTTGCACCCACTTCCTGGATCACACTTCTTGCCCATGGAAATACAGGGCGGCGGCCAGCTGCACATTGTTATGTGGGATCTTAATTGGCTAGAATTGCACAAGGAAGTGCAGCTGCACACAGAGAGAATTATGTTGCCATAGATGAATAAATCATGTGCATTGTAAGCAATGGCCATTTTGCACAGAGAACAATTTGCGACCAGTCAATTCAAGGAGCTGCAATCATCTCAGATCTAGCCAAGAAGTACATGGTATGTTTTGTCTTCTGTAATAGTTCAGTCTTTATTTCCCATTATTTCCCAGAGTTAAAGTCTGTCATATTTAATGTATAGTCTCTGGAGATTAGTTCTGAAGGCAAGATAAAATAAGGAAGGCCCTGAAGCGTTCATTCCTGAATGAGAAAATATTGCAGACTGCTATGCTATTAATGTGACATTCATTCACAAATCAAGGGAGGGTGCAGCTAAAACATATTCTGTTAATCTTTCACATTAAAAGAGAGGAAGAAAATTATACTGTAAGAGAGAGAGAAACCAGTGGCAATGCTTAAAACTACTTCCCAGGGTGTACATCCCATAGACCAAACTTATTTTTAAAAATCAGACCCTGCTTTTCACATGTGTCTCAAAGCAGCTGACAAAGAAAAAAAATGAAACATACAAGGTACAACATTTAAAACAGAGATGAAAACATCAGAAAATAAGAGCATTGGAGTTGCGTTCTTGGAGCAAATGCTTCCTGAAATAAAACTGCTCTGACCTGACATCTGAAACTTAGCAGGAATGGTGTCTGCCCACTGGGAACAAGTTCCACAGAGTTGGGCCCACTATGCTGAAGGTATGACTCTTTGACATGAGTTTTGCTTCTGGACCACTAATCATGCTTCCCCAGATTATCTTGGTAATCACTTGGGACATATGGGACAAGGCAGTCCAATAAGCATGTCTAGAACTGCCTGTGAAACTCATTCATATTATGTAGTCGGTTGTCATACTTACAAAAGAGTTAACGGAAGTGTATGTAGCAGTGTTTTTGAGGAAAGGATACTGGTAGAAATCCACCTGTCGCAACTTGCCAATAAGTCAAACAAATATGGGCAGCATACAGAAGCCATCAAAAACCCCTTTGTCCAGAAGGAAACATGAAGCCTTCAACTGGGGGGTAGGGGAGTTACCAGAAGGTTGGTCATGGAGGAGGGTAAGATCTGAAGGTAGTGTGTGTGCTCAACTGAATATGTTTACATGCCTCCTCATGATCAGGTTTGCTGCTAAGATTGTATCCTGAAGGAGGATGTTGCTGTGTAAACTGCTGGAATCCTGAACAGAAGCACTCCTGTTAGAGCTGGTGAGGCACTGCAACATTTGGGTGTGGGTGCCACTCATGTGACACAGTTCTATGAACAAAAGCAATTGGTTGTCTCATCTCTCTAACTGTACCAAATGAATGCTGAATGTCCTTGTGCCTCATTAACCTAGTCAAAAGTTAATTTGTCCTGGATATTAAAAGTAAGTAAAACCATCAAACTCAACATTTCTTAAACTAGTATATTCTTCTGGTCCATTCCTTTTCAGCACTAGGGTGTAGTTGTATATTTTCATATTTCTATTTTGGAGAGGGGGGAATTAATAGGAAAGCCCACATGAACACAGAATGAGGATCAGTCCTAAAGGGGCTAGATACGATTTCAAGGCCATGGGCAAGCTTCTAGATGGCATCGTCACCTTTTTGTCATTTATTTCAGTGCAATAAATCTCAATAATAATGCTCTACTTCACAAGGTTGTTAAGTCCTGCAATGCCCTATGCATCTTTAAAATAATACTTAAATGTTTAATAAAAGCTATTTGAGAGAAAGCCTTACACATCTTATATCAATTTTAATTCCTATGAAATAATGATTGCGTTTTTTGAGAGTATATTGCGGATTAAAACCCAGCATAAACATTTCCCCTTTCTGCTTGTCTTTCTGCTTGTTCCTTGTCAGGAATGATAGGAAACTACCGTACATCTCCTAAACATCCCAGTGGGAAATGATGTATCTGAGTGGCCAGGTCAGGCAAGGAAGGCCTACAAGGTCTTTCCAGTGAAAAGCCCCATTGTAGGAGACGCCTATGCCCCTCACAGAGCTACAATTCCCAGAGTTCCTTGGAAAGAGGGATTGGTTTTAAACCACTCCGAGGACTGGAGCTCTGTGAGAGGAATAGGGGTCCCTTAACAACTCTCAACACCCTTAGAAAATGACACTTCCCATGATTCTTTGGGGGAAGCCATGTCTGCTTAAAGTGGTGTGGCACTGCTTTAAATGTAGAGTGCAGAAGGGGTCAAGGTCTGTTCAGGTGCTCATCTGGGGCCTCATCTCTATTGACTTCCAGCTCCTTTTGTCCATGGTCGCCATTTTGTCCATACAGTAATTGGCACTGGCACTGGCACACAAGTGCAAATGGTGATAAGCAACATTTTCAGAGGGAGTGGAAGACTGAAGCTCCACATGTGCCAGGGCTGGTTCAGATGCAGGTCAGCACTCAAGATGCAGAGACAACCAGAAAAGTTAGCTCATTATTTATTTATTTATTTATTTATTTATTTATTTAAAAACCCCAGCATACCAGGCAGCAATGCCTACAAACAGGACTGGCCCTCATAAAACAATTACCAGTAATAACATTATTATTTCATAGGAATTAATTAACAGATATATGGAAAATATTTGAATATTGCAATGTTTTGGTCAGCACTCCAGTAATGATCACAATTAGCGATCATATTTTGATTGAAATATATCAGTCCCATCAGCTTTTACTGCACTGTAATGTGAACCATCTGATTCTACTCCACATTGCATGTATAAACTGTGTGAAAATGAGTTTACCTGTTACAAACTTTGCTTTTCAACCAGACAAAAACATTTTCCTTTAGATTTCCATTTGCCCGAAGAGTCTTCTGTTATAATGGGTTTTATTGTACAGAAGAAGAGAATGCAGCAAATAAATAAATAAAACATTTCCATACTCCATCAAAGTAAATTAGCCATTTTAAAACTCAACTCTATTTAAAAAAAACCCAAACAACTTGTTTTTAAAAATTACCCTGTAAAAATGAGTAAACTGCTAGTTAAATCTGCTTATGCTCTAAAGTAAATGCTTAGCTCATGAAAAGCCTGAGATGGTAAAAAAGAACGAGGAAGCGAATAAAAAGGAGGGGGTAAACTTCCTGCTTTGCATACAAACAACAGAGACTGTATTAGGCAGAAAGAACTTAGCTATGCTTCGTTCGCATTGAGTTTATAATAATGTTAACTAAGCCACACCCCTGTTTATTCTAATAAACTGTTATCTCTCATTTATTTGTACTATCATTCAAAGGAACCGAGGTTGCCCCAACCTAACACTGTATAAACATATACAGCGGTACCTTGGGTTACATACGCTTCAGGTTACAGACTCCACTAACCCAGTAATAGTACCTCGGGTTAAGAACTTTGCTTCAGGATGAGAACAGAAATCGTGCTCTGGTGGCGCGGCAGCAGCGGAAGGCCCCCATTAGCTAAAGTGGTGCTTCAGGTTAAGAACAGTTGCAGGTTAAGAACAGACCTCTGGAACGAATTAAGTACTTAACCTGAGGTACCACTGTAATCAGCTGTAAGGGCAATTATACATGTAACAAAGCAAACACAACTGTTGTATATGCACATATATTTTGAATGCTGGTTTAAGCAATGCTGCTTGATGCATGTAAATAACTGTTTAAAGGGGGACTAGGATCTGGGAGACCAGGGTCTAAATCCCCTCTTGGCCATGAAGCTCACCTTGGGTCAATCACCATCTCTCAGCCTAATCTACTTTGCAGGGTTGATGTGAGGATTAAATGAGTATGCCACCTTGAGCATGCATCTATTTTGAAAATTGGTTTGTCTGTCTCTCTGCCCTCTATAGATTCGAACACCTCTTGAGATATCGTCACCAAAATTGGCACAAGGGTTCCAAGTGGAAGTCGTGGTTTTCATTGACGTTAAGATGCTGGCTGCCATTTTGAATCAGGATGGTGGACCGAAATGTGACACTTGCACGACTACATCCATTTTGGGACATAGGTTCAGCCACCACTTGTAATTTCATCACCAAACTCAACACAAAAATGGTACAGTACCATTCTAGCCTATGAAGTCATTGCTCCAGATTCAATCTGCTGCACAGCTAGCCGTGTTGGCACTGGGTTTTGGGGGTCCCTAATCTCGTCTTCATTGCCAATGCCAGTGAACATTCACTGGCCTTGGGTTCCCAATATACATAGGTACCTAAGGGAGAGGACAAGGTGAGAAGAGGCTTCTTCTTACTCCTGCCACTGCTCATTTGCTTAGAAAAAAATCCCCAAGTAAACAGGCAGTGACAACAAAGAGGTGATGCAGAGTGGCTCCAAGCGTTAACTTTGCCCCACCACCTGCTGTGATGTGGGCCTTTGCAGGTTCCCAGAAATGCCATCCCAACATGATAGAAACTCAGGAAGTTGCCTTATGTGAGTTGGGCTTAGAAATAGTTACTTATTTTCAAAGAGTGTCTTCTCCAGCCAAATGAGCACTCCATATTTTCCTTTAGGGGAAAGTTTCCCTAACCTCTATCCCCAACCAGTCACTCACAACCAAGAACAGATGCTTATACAGACGACTCCCAGAGCCTCAAGCTTTTCCTGCTTCTTCCAATTTCAAAGTTGGGTCAGATGTTTCAATAACAGCTTGTTTATATTCACCCTCTGATCAGAACACTGCCTAAAGCCCTCTAGTGTGAGAGTCTGCTGCTTACTTGAAGCTTCACTGCAGCCTCGTAGAATAGTTCCTTTCTCCCCTTAGCCATCAGTTCCACCCTTAAGGTCTTTTTTCAGCAGGATTCTCTCTGATAGCCCATCTTACTTTTTCCTGATTAAATAGGAATAAGAATAAGAATTTATATACCGCCCTATACCTGGGGGTCTCAGGGCAGTTCAGGACTGATAACCAATGGTCTCCAATTGATTATGCTCTTCCCCTGCTGGAACCTTCGTCCAATCATGTTCTTACCTCTATCAGGATCCTCACCTATTGGTCTTCTTTAATGATGAATCAGTGGTTACATATGGACCTTCCAACAACCAATACAATTTATTGACCCCTTGATTGTTCCAAATGGTATTTCGCCATATAAAAATAATTATAGCTTATCCCACTATAATAGTGGAATGATGATGAAGTCAGGCAATCTGGTGGGACTGCTGCATTGGCTCTGCTGGTGCACCTGCACAGCCCTGACCTCATCACTACCTCCACCTCAGACTATCTGTATCCAGATGTTCTTGGACTCCAACTCATCAGCCCCAGGAAGCATATCCAATAACCAGGGGTGGTTGGGGTTGTTGTGGGCACCTGTCTGTCTCGAGAGACAATGGAAGACTGTGTCATTGGAAAAACTCTGGGGCGCAAGGCTGGGAAGTGTATATGAAAGTTCTGGGCTGCCCAGATAACAAGATCAGCCTCACTGATGTAGGAAAGCAAAATGGTACATTTGGCACCAGTTTGGCTGCAGGAATTGCCACTGACATACAACATCCAACCGTCTTAGGGACACCACTCTAGATTTTTGTAGGGTTTAATCCTTGGCCCTTTCTTCTCCCACAAGCCAGTAGACATAGATTATTCCTCAGGGTTTACTCTTGAAGCCTTTCTCATGAATGAGTATAGCCACAAGGCAGCAGAAGTTTAAGGTCAGAGTTTTCCTTCTCCTAGATGGGCTACCTTCCCAGATTGACAAGCCCCATCTGCGGTCCAGCAACATCTGAGGGCTACAGGTCTACCACCCTAGCTGTAGTGAGGAGGAGTTTTCTTCTTAATTTCTTCATATACTGAGCCCTCTACCACCCTGAACAGGATACCATAAGGAATCTGACTTTAGGAAGGAAGTGCTTGGGATTTGTCTGGATGTGAAGATAGACTGCTCTGCCTCCTTTCTTTTAGCAAATGTTTTGTGCCACTGGGGAAGTGGTAATTCTGTATTGATTTGTTTTGGATGTTTGTATGTGATGCCAATAAAAGGTTTGATGATGATTGGTCTGGAGTTCTATGTCTGGTCTGCAGTTTCATCTTTAAGTAGTCTAAGCCATTGAATGCCTCTGTGGTATGGACCTCTGCCATCCAAGAACTCAACTGCTGTTTTTGTTCTCTTATCATTACCCTTATCAACTCCTAAACAAACCAATAGCAAATTATAGTGATTACACATTTTCTGCATAAACAGTTCCTGGCAACTAAGCAATACTACACTGTTAAGCAATAGCAATGAATTATTGTTCTTGGCTAGTGATACAGTCTTATGATTGCATATTTATAATGTCTTATCAACACATGCATTTTTCTTTCTTTTTTCAATAAAATAAGAGCATTTCAGTAGTCTCTGCTATTTCTAAGACATTTGTGCTAGGTGATATTTTATGCTTTGGTATGACTAACAATTTACAAGATAATATATAGAAGTTTCCCCACTGGGTGCAAAGTTAGTTATTGATACACGCTACTTCATGCAGAAGGTCACATGAAACTTCCTGCTTGAAGAACAGGAGCTGCCTCATTGGACTAGATTAAAGGCTTGGTCTACCCAGGATGAAGTGGCAGACTCCTTAGGTAGTAATGTTCCACATCAGAACAATAGGATAGGATCATGTTGTAATATATAGTTGCTGATTCACATTTGTGTGCATGAAAGGGTTAGCCTGAGTCCAGGTTGCCAGTGGAGGGTGGAACTTAGCAGGAACGCTGCAGCCTTTTGTTTTCTCCCTCCCATTCTTCTCTCTCTTTGTGCTTCCTGGAACAAGCAAGGAGCCATGAGATAAATGGCCCCCAGCTGCAAGAAAAACCAAGTGAATGAAATCTCTCCAAAAGGGAGATTTTACTGTCTGCATCTTTGCTAAACCAAAGATTGCATGATTTTTTTTAAAGGAAACCAAGTAATTTTATTTTTATATCAATTGAACCCTTTTCATCTTCATTTTACTGCCAGTAGATGGAGACTTCTTTGATGTAACTTCTGGAAACGATGAGTAAAATACTAATTTGCAAAGCTAAGTGTGATTTGTTCTAGCCTAAGTATTTTCATGGGGAATATTTGTTTAAAGGTGCATTAGGAAAGATGCAAATCTAACCAGGTTTTAATGTGCTTGAAGCAATTGCCATTGTGCCAACTCTGCTACAAGAGAATAAATTATCTCTCTTCCAAACCTCTCTCTGCAACAGATCAGACTAAAGACCTGTCTAGGTGAATATCCCTTTCCTACTTTCACAGGGGATAAATAGTCTAGCAACACTGTGTGAATATTGGAAAAGGCACACCTTTAAAGTCAATATAGTGTATCTAGCAAAGCTGAAATCCCATCCTAGCTTCAGGAAAGAAACAGTTAAAGGGTCACTCTGAAAAATCCAATGTTGTTGCAACACGATAAAACTTAACAAGATAGAAGTAATCCCTTTACTATGGTAGTGGCTAGTTTTAATCTCCCCACAGTGATTGCTTTTAAAGTAGAGGAATAATCGGCGTATGACCTCTTTTGTTTATCCTTCTTGGCTAAGTACTTTCCCTTCATAGCCTTAATATACCAGTGTGCCCACAGATAAAGCAAGTCAGTATATGTATTCAGCTAAGGTATATATATATATTACACAAATGGCTGTTTTGTTGTTGATTCTGAGAGCAGAAAAGCCATGGTATGAGGAGTAAAGGAACCTAAAGCATTTGCCTGTACCTAAAGGAATTCCTCTGTTGCAAGATCTCACAAATATGCTCACCTGGAAATTTCACTTGGCTTAGTGGCCCTGTATTGAAGGGCATTGATCGTTCTATTCCCCAGCTTCCCACTGAAGCCTGCCGCAATCTGTCCTTATATGCTTTCTGCTACCAGGTTAGTATGCATTTTCTTTCTTTCTTATTTGTTTACAGTGTTTCTAGGTAGCCCTATACAAAAGTTCTCATGTGGACTCACATCAAAAAGACAAATAAAGCTTTTTAAAAAATCAGTAACTCAATAATAAAATTCAGTTCAACCATTAAAGTACAAAGACAGCATAAAAAGAGGCACAGAGAAAAATGAAAAAAAGATAATTGGCAGATGCAAAAATGACACCAAGTGCAATCCCATCCATGCCTTCTCAGACATAAGTCATATTGGATTCAATGGGGCTACTCCCAGGTAATCAGGGCACCTCTAGATCCACTCCATTTGATTATCTGGGTGGTGTTTATTGGTTTGCAAAAGCTACTCAGAAATATTCAAATAAAATAAATGACAATAAGTGATGGATGACCTGCATTTGTGAAGCTTTCTCATTAACTCATAGGAAACCTAACCGTTGTTCCATGGAGGACCTCATGAGAGATGCATGACTTGTCCATTATACACATTGCTGAAAGGAAGAACAGTTTCTGCACAACCTGTACATCATCAATGGGGAACCATTGACTCACAAGATGTTGCTGGACTACAACTCCCATCAGCCTTGACTATTGACCATGCTGGCTGGGGTTGGTGGGAGATAGAGTTTAGCAACATCCGGAGGGCCAAAGGTTCAGTGCCCCATCTCTGCATAAACAGTTGGTGTGCTTCCACTTTGTCTTACTAATAGTGCAATTGTATTCATGCCTATTCAGAAGCAAGTCCCAGGAAGTTCAGTGAGATATACTTCCAAGTGACCTTGAATAGGATTGCCACCTTAAACTAGCAAGTTCCTATTTATCATAATGACACGGAAACAGTAATCAAACTACCACACTTTAACGAGGTTGCCTTTTAGAATTCAAATGTACATCTGTACAAAACGAAAGGAGGCATTTGAAGTCACCGAACTGAATGTGACTGAGCACAAGAAAGATGTTTTAACTCATATAAAATAATTCACTAGGCCAGAATGAAGTTGGATATACATCACAAATTGATTAAGGGCTGCATCAAACATAATGTTGCAAGGAAGTCCTTGGAATGCATGGTGGCAGAGAACGTAATGTATACAGTGGTGCCTCGCAAGACGAAATTAATTCGTTCCGCAAGTTTTTTCTTCTTGCGAGTTTTTCGTCTTGCAAAGCACGGTTTCCCATAGGAATGCATTGAAAATCAATCAATGCGTTCCTATGGAGACCGTCCGGGGACAGAGGGGAAGCGCCACGCGCCTTCCCCTCTGTCCCCGGACCTGTTTAAAGCAAGGGGCGGCGGGGAGAAGATTGCTTCTCCCCGTTGCCGCCCCTTGGTTCAAAAGGGGTCCGGGGACAGAGGGGAAGGCGTGCGCGCCTTCCCCTCTGTCCCCTCTTTTGAAGCAAGGGGCGGAGGGGAGAAGATCACTTCTCCCCGTTGCTGCCCCTTGGTTCAAAAGAGGTCCGGGGACAGCGGGGAAGACGCGCTGCGCTTCCCCGCTATCCCCGGAGCTTGCGGGGCAAGCTTCGTTTTGCGAAGCAAGCCCATAGGGAAATGCGTCTTGCGAAGCGGCTAAGAAAATGAAAAACTCCTTCGTCTAGCGAGTTTTTCGTCTTCCGAGACATTCGTCTTGCGGGGCACCACTGTAATTAGGGACACCCAAGGGGGCAGCCACACGTTCCTGACAGCAATTCTATTATCAGGATAACACTCCTTTCAACAGCCTGGACGACAAGCAGCACTTAGGGGTAGATCAAGCTGCCTTTATGAATGGTCCAGGCCATGTGGTGTTTTCATTACATGAATGTGTCTGAGAGACAGTCAGAGTGCATCATATGGAGAAGGTTGTGAAAATCTAAAGGTAATTCTTTGTGGTAGAAAAACAAACCACTGTTAATCCACACAGAGATGTACACAGTTCCTCATTTTCTCAGCTCACTCTCCCATAACTGCACACTTTTCCTTAACTACACTAACTGAATAGCACTTAAGCAAGGTCAAAATAAGAGACTCTATTTAACTGGGTTCTTTCTTCCTAGATGTTGATCTACTGTTCCCTTGATTAAGGGCTGGTTATGATTTCCTTCTAAAGCGGAGATGGGGAACCTGTGGTGTCTGATGTGTTGGGCTCCAACTCTCATCAGCCCCAGCATGATACAAATGTGTATCGTGGTCAGGGCTGATGAGAACTGTAGTCCAACAAGAGCTGGCAGGCCATAGTTTCGCCAACCCTGCTTTAGAAAACAGTACAGGTGGGGAGCCATGGTGCCACCCTCCCAACATTCGCATCATTGCTGTTTACCTGAGTTGAGATGGGACAGTGATAAAGTCGGATCCACATGGCTGCACCAGTGTGAAAGCTGAATTAGTAACAGTGAAGGTCCTGCTTGTGAACTCATGTAGGCCTGACTCACTGTCATCCTACCTCAGCCCCAACCAAGTGGCTGTGATGCCTGTGTGTTGGGGGGGTGGCGGCTCTGTGGCTCCACCCCAGTCTACCCCCCACTACTGTTAGAAAATGCCAGAACCTGAAGAACCCAAGAAGTGAACACACAGCTGGCCAGTACTACAAATACGCAGCAAACAAATTTGGCAAGAGCAGGTGGCCAAATACCAGAGCACCATGTTCATTCAATAACTGCATTCCATTTTTTTTGTCTTTTAAAGATGCAAAGGATATTTATAGTTTATTGCATGGTGGGTAGTTGGGAAAATGAGTGGTGCTATCAGGGCAGCACTTAGGTGCAAAAGTTGACAGCCCACTTCAGCAGAGTTAGCAGGAAGGACCCAAAACAGAGGTGATGGCTTACTGCTGGAGGGTCAGGCAGCCTCTGTGGCGAGGGATGCTATTTGCAGCTCCAGTTCCAGCTGGTTCCCCAGCTGGTGCCCTTTTTTGGACACAGATGACTTAGCCATGGTACTCCATGCTCTGGTAACTTCCAGGTTGGATTACTGCAGTGTGCTCTACATGGGGTTGCCCTTGGAGACAACTCAGAAGCTTAACTGGATCAAAAATGCGACAGCCAGATTAATGGCTTGGGTTCCATTTAGTACTCATATGACCCCAATTTTAAAACAGCTGCACCAGTTATCAGTTTGTTTTCAGGCTCAATTCAAGGTACTCACCTTAGTGTTTAGAACTCTAAATGACTTGGGCCTCAAATATCAGATAAAATGCCTCTTTCCCTACAGTTCTCCTCAGGTGTTAAGATCAACAAAGGAGACCCTCTTGGCCAGGCTTCCTCAAACTCGGCCCTTCAGATGTTTTGAGACTACAATTCCCATCATCGCTGACCACTGGTCCTGCTAGCTAAGGGTTATGGGAGTTGTAGGCCAAAAACATCTGGAGGGCCAAGTTTGAGGAAGCCTGCTCTTGGCAGTTCCACCACCCTGAGAGGTTTAGGATGGTGGTGGCCCAGGAGAGGGTACTCTCTGCGGCAGCTGCTTGGTTGTGGAAGTCCCTTTCCACAGTGGGGCAACTGGTACCTTCATTATATAGCTTTCATTGTATGCTGAAGAAACACCTTTTCGTGTTGGCTTTGACACCTGAGATAAGTATTTTTGAGGTGCACCCTATTCCTGTGTGATTTATTTTAACTGTTTTATAATGTTGAATTTTGGAATGTTGTAACTCTCCCTGGGATGTGCTGGTGGAGGTGGGGTTGCTGTTTGTAATACACATTACCATCTAAAGAGATGCCGCCCCTTAAAAGCATTAAATTCAGTGTCTATAACATGCCCTAACTGCACTACTGGAAGAAATGTAAGTTTTTTAAAGCATAAAATCTCATAAGACATAAATATATGATGCCCTGTGTACATGCATAAGGCAGAATCTGATCACAGCTAAATATAGATACATAAACTCAATGTGTGTGGTTTTTCCCATTGGAAGCAGAAGCTCATGTAAAGAAAATACGTAGTTAAATATGTCTGTATTACAGGAAACAGGCTTTTTTATTCAAAAAAACCATCAACAAACCCTCACAGTACACTTCTGATAAATATGCATTTGATAAAAGGCAGCTCTCGTATTATATCTCATAATAACTTGCATAATTTTAGGAGTTGCCGTGAAAATGATCAACTTCAAAACAAATACAAACAAGTAATTATAGTGCCTAAATATACTTCAAAAAGGGTTGGAAACGCACTCTTGATTGACTGATTTCCATATTCATAGGAGGCATGAAAATTCATTTTTCACATCTGTATGGATTGCAAGCAATAACTCTTGAGCAGAAATGTGAAATTGCAGGCTGTAACTCTTAGGAATGAACTATACATTTTCATAGCTAGAAAAGAACTTAGCTCAACTCACATCAAAACAAGCAGTAATATTTTATTTGTGATTGGGAATAAATGTTCTTCCTTTTTCAAAGTAGGGAATTTATAACAAATGTATCAGTGAAATATTCACTAAAAGTTTAATAAAGACTTTAGCAAGGAGTATAAAGCTTTATTATATTAGCAAAAATAAATTAGTATCCTAACATACTTGGCTCCCAAAGCCAAAATTGTTACCCTAAACTTATGGCAGTGCCATAGATGAGATAGTACCTTTCCTGAAACCATAAGCAAAGGTGGCAAAAATATATCCAAAATCCCAGCTAGTCCCATGTTGCAGAAAGAGCTGGATAGGAGATGAGTGCGTTGTTGCTTCTTTCTCAAAGTGATGGCTTTGGGGAAGCTGTGGGGCCTTTAAAGCCACATCATACACTGCCCTCTCATTGGCTGGGTGGTATGAAGCCATTGTAGCTGACGCAACACTGCCCCCCCCACTAGGACACAGTGAGCAGTGCCATTGTAAAGATCCTCAAGTGTGTGTGTGTGTGTGTGTGTGTGTGTGTGAATTTTGGTAGTCATACAAGGAAAAAAGGATAGTAATTATACTCTTATAAATTCTCTAAAGAAGTGATCTAGAAATGTTGTCCCCATCTTCAAAAAGTGGAAAAAATAAGGTCCAGGTAATTACTGATTGGTGAGTTTGACCAGGAAAGGTCCTAGAACAAATAATTAAACAATCAGTCTGTGATCACCTAGAAAAGGATGCTAAGACCAAGCATGGGTTTCTTAAAAACAGTTCATGATAGACGAATCTCACTTTTTATAGTTATAAACTTGGTAGATCAGTGGAATGCTGTGGATGTAATAAATCTTGATTTCAGTAAGCCTTTTGACAAATTCCCCCATGATATTCTTGCAGAGAAGCTAGTAAAATGTGGACTGGATGAGATAACTGGTAGGAGGATTTGTAGCTAGTTGACTGACCGAACCCAAAGAGTGCTTACTAATGGTTCCTCGTCATCCTGGAAAAAAGTGACAGTGTGTCCCAGGATTCTGTCCTGGGCTTGTTGTTGTTCAACATCTTTATGAACAATTTGGATGAAGGTACTGAGTAGATGCTCATCAAATTTGCAGATGACACTAAACTGGAAGGGGTAGCTAATGCTGAAGACAGAATTGGAATTCAAAATGATCTAAACTAGGGCTGCCATACATTACCGGGATTTCAAAGGTGGAATTGACATCTGGGAAGGGAGGATTTCCAAAAAGTGGCACATTGTCTTTGATCTTAGGGAAGTCAATTGAAAAATCACAGGTGTTTTGTTGTTGTTGTTGTTTTACTATTTTGAAATATGGCAACCCTATCTTAACAGATTGGAGAACAGGGCCAAACCTAACAAAATGAATTTCAATAGGGACAAATGTAAGATTCCGCACTTAGGCAGAAAGAAGCCACTGGACACCTGACTTGCCAGTAGTACATGTGATATTAATCTAGGGGTCTTAGTAGACCACAAGCTTATCATGAGTTAACATTGTGGTGCAGCAGCAAAAAGAAGAAGAAGAAGAAGAAAAAAGCTATCGCTAGGCTGTATCAACAGAAGTATAGTTTCCTGATCAAGGGAAGTAATAGTCCTACTCTATTATGCATTGGTCAGACCACATCTGGATTCCTGTGTCCAGTTCTGGGCACCACAATTTAAGAAGGATATGGACAAGCTGGAATGTGTGCAGAGGAGGGCAAGCAAGATGATGAGAGGTCTAGAAACCAAGCCTTAGGAGGAATGGTTGAGGGAACTGGGTATCTTTAGCCTGGTAAAGAAGAGACTGAGAGGAGATAGGATAGCCACCTTCAAATATCGCCAGGTATCTAAAGGACTGTCCCAGGAGGATGGAGCAAGCTTGATTTCTCTTGCTCCAGGAACTGGGACCGGAGCCAATGGATTCAAGTTACAAGAAAGGAGATTCTTGTACATTTGACTGTGAAACAGATTCCCACATGACGTGGTGGACCATTCTTTCTTGGAGGTTTTTAAACAGAGGTTGGATGGCTGTCTGTCACATATGATTTAGTTGACATTCCTGCATTGGCAAGGGGGTTGGACTAGATGACCCTCCCAACTCTATCAATTCTATGATTGACACAGTATAAGAAAGGGAAATGAGTATTCCAAAACACTGGAAATATTCCATCCAAATAAATAACTTAAAGGTTGCAACCCTATGCATGCATTTGCCTTGGAGTAAGTCTTCTTTAACTCAATAGAACTTACTTCTATGTAAATATGTATAATGTTAATATCTCATTTCAATAATAATCTGATTTTAAAGTTCTTACCTTTGCCTAGAGCGTGCTCTTTTCATTTTTAACCTGAATGCAGGTTTTAAAAAAGTCTTAAGGTTTAAGATTGTGCCCATTACTTCCATAAGAGTAGCTTTTAACTACCCTAAACTACTTCTATTGTTAAATGTCAAGTTTTGCACATGGAAGCCAAGATCAATGGCATTTCTTTGCATTCTGGACTTACTCTTCTCAATGAAGATGTTTGCTGTCAGATGTTATTTCCTAATTATTTATGCAGCTACAGTTCATATATTTCCAGGTATGAATGTTGAGTAAAATGCAATGACTGACTGAGCTCCTTTAATGCTAAAAATGCAGTTTTTAAAATAGCTTGCTTATTGTGAATGCCTTAAGCAAAAACTGTCATCGTGGGAGTGAGCTGAAATTTGATTCAATTTTCATTTAAAAGCAAGCCCATCTAATTTGTCCTTTATGTAACAGAATGTGAACTAAAACACAGCCATTTTTCTAAATTTGCAGTTTCTGAATTTTGCAATTCAATTATTCAGTCACAGAATGCATGTACAAGGTTAAAGTATGTGTAAAAATGCATATATTAGTGAAAATAACAAAAAAAATCATATATGGGGGAATTGCTTTGCATAATAATAATAATAATAATAATAATAATAATAATACACTAAGCAAAATTGCAACCACACATGTCTATATCAGGAGCCATTGGCCCTAAAATGCTGGTGAATTTTCATAAGGACTTAATTTTTCTCTAATCACAAATATGATGTGAAAATGTAGAAAACTTAACACTAGAAAAACGAGAAACTGAAGCTGATATATCTGCCCATCCCTAACCGTGCTTACTCCTTTGTCTTCAGTGCTTCTCCTCCAGGTGCTCCACTCCTGGGAGCATAGACCATTTTTCAACCTCCAAGCTCTTCAAACTTCCTGTCCCTACTGCACTCTTGCTCTTGTAGCCATTATAGCCTCGCTAGCAGAGCCTGTGCAGCCTTTAAGCAGGGTGAGACCACTGCCTCAGGTGGAAGAAGCCCCCCAGGAGGCATGGACGCATATGCCCCACTTGTCCCACCACCTCTGCCATCAATGAAGAAGCTGTGCCACGATTGGCGCCAATTTTGGACACAGTTGCGTCTGTTTGGGAGATATCATCCCAAATTGGCTGAAATCAGAACTGATGGTGGCATCACTTCTCCACCAGTGGTGGATCTGGCAGGATGTGCAGTGGCAGCAGAAGCAGGTAGGAGGTGGTGGGAGCATTGGCAGGGCAGAGCAACACTTCCTGTTTTGCCTCAAGCAGTGAAATGGGACACACCACCCCTGCTTGCTAGGTTCTGACTTCTCCTGTAGCTGTCTCTTGACATCTTTTTCCACTTTTCCCAGGTCCTGGCCTTCACCTGGAAATCCACCCAGCCCTACTAACATACCTAGATACTTTGAAACTTTTATTTTCTATGTTTTGTATTTTTTTTTTTTTTTGCATTTGGTAAAAGTTTAAATAAAGTATGTTAAATATTTATGTCCCAATTGCTTTGGTTCTTCTATACTTTCTCCAACACAGCAAAGATGCAGAAGTATAGGAGTGTGCTAACTCATTGTTCTGATCCAATATGGTAGTGTCATGTTCACAATAGGAGACAAACAGATAACCAATCTTGAAAGGCAATCCACTGTCAAATATCAGCTTCACACAGAGGACTAGATTTGATGAGTGTTGTCAGTGCAGGTGTACTTAATGCTCCCAGCAAGAAGTTCCATAAAAATCGAAGGTTGATGCTTAGAGCAGCGAAACTGACAAGTATATTCTAACTAGCTGCTTTAAAGGTGGGCCAAAAAATGCTGGAGGGTTTTTAAGAAATATGGATGAGTTTTTAATACATCGTTTGATGTGGTAAACAGTTTTAGCCATTTTCTGATATGATAAAAAGAAGAATGAAAGTAACCTCAGGTTTCAGTAGCTTTTCCAGCATCTTCTCGTTCACTGTGACGCATCTTCTTTACAAGCACCTTATTTTCTTTAGAAGTCTTTCAGATCTTTCTAACAAGGCCTCATTTCCCAATAGGGAAACATGGAAAAGGAAAGGTTAGAAACGGATGCATTTGTATGGGGGGGGGGAAATATTGCTAAAAGCCAAGTAGGTGAGCTGGGGATGCAGTGCAAAATGAAACACAAGTCAAAAACAAGTTCAGCGATACATCAAGAGCACGAAAGCAATTTCTCAAAGCTGATGAAAGAAAATGTGCTCTTTTTTTAGGTCTCTGGAAAACAGGTGCAAAACTAATTTTAGGATCGTTATTTTCCTGCAAAATATGCATTAAGAAGAACTCTTGATTACTCATTTCTTCATGGCTGCCTTTCCCCCTCCTCCCCCATTTTGGGTTTTCATAGGCAGGGATACATCAAAAGGCCCAGTGTCCATACCCCTGGTCCCTCTCTTGCTGCACACAAATAACCACAACCATTGGATTCTTCAGTTTGCTGTTGTTTATTAGGGACAAGGTGTTACATCACACACTCATCCCCCTTGAATATCCTCCAGAAGTTCCTTGTTAAGATACCGGTTGGGCATAGGCTGAAGCTGACACTTTACTGTAGCTAGGCTACTTGCCCTTCAAATTCCTTTCCAGCATCTTCTCTTTGTTGAACTTTGGCTCAATTGGAAGTCCAGTAAAGCCTGCTCTTCCCAGTTATAAGGTACTCTGTGGCTTCACAGCCAACAGTTGAGCCTCTCCCCAGTTATTCCATATCCCCCCAGGCGTTCTCCACCAGGAAGACCTGCTGACCAGAGACCTAATCCTGCATCCACACAACCAACAATTCAGTAAGATTAATAACAAAGTAGCCACCAAAGTCAGTGGAATCACACTAGCTCCAGGTTTTCAACCAGTGTGCCATTGCACCCTGGGGTGCCCTGAATTGTGGTCAAGGGTCACACTGGCCTCTGTGTCTCTTTCCTTCCCTGCCTCCTCTGATGCCCTCTCACGTCTCTGCCTCCCAAAGGCTTGCACAGCTGTTTATTGCAGCAGCCCTGGCTATAAGCTCCACATGCAAATGGTGCCTCATGGAGGCACCTCTCTTTGGGGAAGTGGGGGGCAGCTCAGAGACCAGGGGTGGCAGCAGCAGCAGCTGCCTGGAGGACTCCCAAGGAGAGGGGAGAGGAGGCTGAGGGAACACTCCACAAAAGAGGGTGTTTGAAAAAAGGGTGAGGGGCTGCCAGGTCTGCAGGCAAAGGGTGACATACCATACTTCCCCATCTATAAGACGCCCCCTTGTATAATTGGGGGACTCAATTTTAAGAAAATGAGGGGAGATGGCCCAAAGTTGTTGAGTCTCTCCCCCCACAGAGCTGCGGGCAGGAAACACTCCCTAGATCGTTTCCCACGCACAGCAACAGCGGGTGAATTTGCGCTCCCACCAGCCATCCGGTTTTTGGGAGCGCAACCTCTTCCGATGCCGCCACACAGGAGCGCAAATTCCCACCAACCGATGCCACTATCCGTGTATTGGATGACCCCAGTTTTTTGATGTGATCTTTGAGTCAAAAAACCTTGCCCAATACACGGAAAAATATGGTAACTGGGCACAGGGATGCCGCAGAAAGAATGTAATTGGTTAAGGGAGCCGTGGACTCAAAAAGGTTGAAAACCTCTAGGGTAAGGTTACCAGATTTTTTTCCAATGAATCCAGGGACACTTTTCAACTTCCTGCTGAATAGATGGATTTTGTCAGGGGACTGATCTGTAAATCCGGGGACTGACCCTGGGAAACGGGGACGTCTGGTAACCTTACTCTAGGGCTAACTTTCATAATGAGTTGACTCCCCCAACATGCAGATGAGACTCAGTGCAGCAGCCTAACAAAGTCCACAGCACTTTCTTTACATCCCTAGATAATGCAATAATACATAGGTAATTAATGCATACTAGTGGTCTCAAAGTGATGGTGCAGATTGCCCTGTTGTATAAATTTATAGGACGGAGTAGATTTTTGGTGTTCATCAGGACTAGCTGAAATATTGTTCCTCTTATTCCAAGTAGACTGGCTGCCAAAGCTTACTTTAACCCTGATGATGAGACAGTACTCTCCTCCACACCTGAGGGCAGCAAATTAATGAAAAAGGTCCAGATCCATCCTCTAAGACCTTGCTGCAGGTAACTCATTGGACCTAGGATGACATGGTTTTAGGAGCTGCAGCTGAAAACATTAGCAAGTTGCCTTGTCCTTTTCTTGGAACCATTGTGGAGTTGCACTCGCTAATGGGGCATTTTGTGGCTAACATAATAATCACATAATTAGCATCAAAGATCCCACAGGTGCCCGCAGATCAATATATCTACAGTACAAGATTCCAGACACAACTCAGCAGGTGCAGAGATTCACATTCTGGTATCATCCAAAGGCACAGGGAGTTGCTGCTAAAGCAGATACATTTTGAGATTTAGTGGCAGTGTAACTTAATTGCTACTCGGGGGTATTGAAGAGGGAAAAAAGAGGCAAAGTGACAAAAAAGCATGACTTCAGTGTCCAGAGAGGGATTTTCAACAGGATAAACACTGGCTGCCTTCTGTGCCAAAATGCTCCTCAGATAGTTTTGTTTTAAGATGGGAGAAGCGGAAAGTGTATTTATGTCTCAATACATATTAATAACCATTTCCGATGATGCAAAATCCTTTAAGCGTTTTTCTTTTCCACAGGAAGAAAAGAGAGCTAACTTACCCTAATGCTTGAATACATTTATTGCCTTTGTTGGTGGGAGAAATGCAGGATCAGATCTAAGGTATAAGTGGAAGTCAGGCATGGAGCCTTCTGCAGGGACCTTCCAGCCCGCTCCAATGTTTGGCAGCTCCAAGTGCACAAGAGAGATGCAAGCACAAAGCCGGTCCCAAAATTAATTGAAGAGCTGATGCTCACATGGGAACTCCAGATGTACATCAGAGCCTCTGGCTCATGGCGTGTGTATCTTTCTGTAATAAGCAAGGAGAATGTAGCTTTTCTGTTAGCATGGGTTGATGTTTCCAGAAGGAAAATAACAACCAAGTTCACACAGCACACTGAGCCACACCTTGGCTTCAGAAGACTGCACAGATATGTTGGCTCCCAGCTGCTGTGCCAAGCTAAGCTTGAATGGGTTGTGTAAATAGGACTAGTGGTTAAGCTTTCTCCTCACCAACCTTGAGTGCTAGGAAAGTGCAGCACAGCAGCCAAAAGGACCAGCTATGAGGTCCTCTCTAGGGAAAGGATCATCTGCTTCGTGTGGTCTTCCAAAGCCAAGGTGGTGCTGTGTGAATCAGGCCAATGTGGAATTTCCTGGCCACTTGGGGTGAACCAGTTGTTTATTTATATACCACCTGGTGGCTGGCCGAAGGTTACCTAGTGAGCTTCATGGCTGAATGGCAATTTGAACCCTGGACTCCAACACTGAAACCATTGCAGCACCCTGGAATCAAGGGAGTTTGACAGTCCTCTCTCCTTGGAGCACAATGACTGTGCATAGAGGAACTCATTAATTTGTCCTTAGAAGGGGAAATATTCATTTTATTTTGGACGTTGTAGCAGTTTTGTTTAAGCAAATGTGCATACTCTGGGTTTAGGCAATATTAGGGGCCTGCAATTATTTGCTTGTTTAGCTATTATAATCATTATTAAAAGCTCATTAGTTTAGATATTCAGTAATTAAATTCACAAATATTTTTGTTATTCCACTTTGTTTTCATTTCCCATTGCTTTGAAGAGGAAATTCATCTGCTCTTCTGATGCCCTGCCTGTAACTGTGTTTTCTACCTAAATGCCATAACATTTGACTACCCGCTCCAAGGAATCTGGCATGCAAAATTTCAGCCGTACAGAGAAAATGTTTCCATTTAATCAGCAAAGACACAGGGATGGACAGCCTAACTACTGCCTAAATGCTTTATAAAGAGAACTACTAACAACTCGCTAAGCATAAGTGAATGGGAAATAGAGTGTAATACAGTGTCGAATGGATTCAAAATACTTTAAGGAACTGCAAGAGGTAATGGAAAGGGATCTGTTTTTGCAGAAATACAAAAAGCATAACAGAAGCACCTGCAGACACATTGGACATCTTACAGTGGCAATCTCTCCTCGCCCCCTTTCTCCACACCTCTAACTTGACCTATGCTGGTTCCAAGGGGAAATGAATGTTAAAATGGCACGAGTTCCAAATGAGAGACAAATTAATAAATGATGCTGGGAACCATTTCAGAACACTGGCATTTATTTCTTTAATAATACTGAATGAAATGAATGGGTCACATTCATTTCAACTTTCCATTCATTATGAAATGGATGTGCACTCCTAGATAAAATGAGTGCATTTTAAAAAAGATGAATGGACCCTGTAGCTCCTCCATCAAGGCACAGAATATTATGCTCCTTCCAGGTGTAAGACTGATAGCGCGCATGCGCATGCACGTGCACACATGCACAAGCATACACTTAAAACTCTGTAGATAGGGAACAAGAAGAATACCTGGAATTAGATCTTTACGCTCTTATTTCCTAAGTGAAGTTTCTCCCTGTGTGTAACAAATTGGTCTCTGATAACATCTAGACAATCTGAACAGTTTTTCAAAAAAACAATCGGAGACCAATTTGTTAAAATCCAGACAATCTGAAGGCAGTTCTATTGAAGCAATTAAGAGCCTTTAGCCTTGGTAGTATTGGGGGTATACCATAATTATATTTACTTCACCAATGCCACAAATCTCTGGAGTCAACAGGAAGATTCCCTGCTCCCTTCAGCCAAGTACCTGATTGCAGTCTCTTTACTTCCTCCCATGGAAGTGAACGGGTACCAGGAATTTTGCTTGTGATCTATAATTGAATGACTGTTGCCATTCCCAGTCTTTCTGCTTCCATGTGATTCAAGGAGCCCTCAATGATACTAGTCCATCTACCGGGGGCGGGGGAGTGCAATAGCTCAGTGGCAGAGCATCTGAAGGTCCAAGGTTCAATCCCTGACATCTCCAGGTAGGGCTCTCTCTGAAACCCTGGAGAGCTTATCCAAGTCATTGTAGACAATACTGAGTATAAGGAAGCTTCTTCCTATATTCCTATGCCACACTTCAGTGGTTCTTCAGCTGCTTGGGATGGTGCAGCAAAACTGCTTCTCACCCATAAACCTAAGCATCTCTGTACAAATATCACCTTTACTGATTGAAATAAACTGCTCTTGTGTTCCACCCTCCAAAAGAAACCGTGCACTAGGGACTTCCGGAGGCGGCGCGAAGCAAGCAATGGCGGTCCTCTTTGCGCTGCGAAGAGGGGCTCCGCAGAAAAGGGTCGTTCGCTGCGGCAAAGCGACGACCCGCTAAGAAAAACCACGAGCAGAGTGAGCTCGTGGCCGTGGGATCCGGCGGGCACCTAGAGCGACCCCCAAAACGAAGAAGGGACCCCGTAAGGGGCTCCGGAAGCGCGGAGGGGAAGCGGTGCTGTGGATTCATCGCTCTTTCTGCGGGAGTGAAGCCGCGCGGCTGTTGCGGATGAGCGCCGACCTTTCTTCCTTTTACATTGGATTACAAACCAACTACTCGTGAGTAAGATTTACTCAAAATTGGATTACAAATTTATGAATTTGGCTGAAAGCGGGAGGCGAGAAAAAGGAAGTCCGTCTCCCGAGGATGCTAGTGATCAAAAGCAAAGATTTGACAAGCTGGAAGCAGTGCGGAGAGATTTTAAAGTGAGACATCATACGTTCGGAAAAGTCGGAAACTGAAGCAGGCAAGTTACTTTTATTTCCTTGCTATTTTCTGTACCTTATTTGGGGACTTTCTCCTCTGCTGGACTTTTCTAAATTCTAAAGACTTTAAAACCCCCAGTCCCGGACTTGCAGTGGGACAAAAGGCTACTTTGCGGATACACTTATAAATTTGAAATGGACACTTAGAGGCATTACTGTTGGATACAATTAAACAACTGTACTTTGCACCTTTTAAGAAACTTATGGCAACACTGTGAGAGCTCTGCTAGAGGGAAAAGGTCTTTTCCAAGGATCATCGTTAATTTACTTAACTTAAGGAACTTTAATGGCGTCTGAAATTTTGTTTCTTCTTCCCTGAATTGCAACATTACTCCCTCTAGTGGAACTTGGGACTTACAATTTCCTGAGAACCAACTTTGCTTTGTCTTTCTGTGGTTAGATTGTTTACGCTTGCGCCTGCCTTTCTCATGAAACTTTTGACAGTCTGACCTTGAATCCAAAGACAGGTGTGGAATGAGCGACAGGGTAAAAACAAGAGCTGCGTCGAAGGCAGGGAAAGGCAAACTGACACAAACAACCCTGTTTTCTCAGGGACGTAGATCTTCAGTCCCTGCTGTTTTACAGACTGCACCCTCGCCAACAACACCAGCTGAAGAAGCTGAACAACCAATAGGTGAGGATATGGCATCTGGAGGATCTAACACTCTTTTAGAGGAAATGTTACAACAATTCGCAATTTTGAACAAAAAAGTGGATGATCAAACTGCAAAAATTGACTTAGCCACATCTTCAATTACCAAACTTTCGGAACAGGTGGCCAAGCATTCACAAGACATTGGAAACTTAAACGACGCAACATCTGAAAATCGAAAATTGGCGGAGGCTGCGATTGGAAAAGCAGAGGCTGCAGCCAAAGGAGTGGAGGAACTGAAAGGAGAGGTAAGACCGCTCCACAAACATATTACAGACCAGCAGGCCTACCTGTCTTTGGTGGAACTGCGAAACAGGGAAAATAACCTGAGATTACGCTCTATCCCAGAGATTGAGAAAGAGGATTTGACCGGCTTTTTAACGGCAGAATTTTCCAAATTCTGGGGTATAAACCAAGACACAGATTTCAAAATAACGACTGCATTTAGATTGGGAAGAGTCGTTGGGAAGGACAGGCCTAGAGACTGTTTGATTATTTTAAGGACTAAACAGGAGAGAGACAAGCTACTTGATTTACACTTCAATAAAGCACTTGTGATCCAGGATAGAAGAGCACAAATTTACAAAGATATCCCTAAACAATTACTGGATCTAAGAGCCAACTACACTGACCTAACTGGACTTTTGAGAGGTAACGGAATACTTTACAGGTGGGAGTTCCCACAAGGTGTCTTATTTAAATACAAAGGAAAGAAGATAAAAATCAAAACGAAAGAGGATTGCCAGAAGTTCCTACACGATCACGGAGAAGACCTACAGAAAGGAGCAGCTATTTGGCCACCACCAGAGTTAGGGAAAGAGTTACCACCTTCGGACTCGGACAAAAAAGAGGACACCCCACAAGAGTAACAACAGATTGATACAAGATGTCTCTGCAGCTGTATAGTTGGAACATTAATGGCGCGAATTCCCCAGAAAAACGCAAACGGATCTTCCATATCCTAAAGAAAGAGAATTTGGATATAATTTGTTTGCAAGAAACCCATGTGACAAGGGTACACAGGAAGGTGTTAATAAATAAAAGATTAGGCCAAGAATTCATCTCATCAGACAGAGTCAAGAAGAGAGGCGTGGTGATTTACGCCAAAGAGACTCTTTCACCGAAATTTTTGTTTAAAGATGAACAAGGAAGAATCCTGGCTATTGAGATTTCGACCCAAGGAGAGAAAATTTTGATATTAGGAATTTATGCACCAAACGAGGGGAAATCAGAATTTTATAAGAAGCTGCATGAGACATTATTGGACTATCTGGACTATTCTAACATCATTATGATGGGAGACATGAATGGGGTTGTCTCTACTTTTATGGATAAGTCACAGAACCAGAATTTGACTAAAGATGGAAGACTACCAAAAACTTTCTTTGAACTAACTGACAATATGGATTTAATTGACTCATGGAGGACGAGAAACCCCCTAGGTAAAGAAGGAACTTTCTTTTCTGAGGCCCACCTGTTATGGACAAGGATCGACCAAATTTGGACAACTAGAGGGCTGGCACCTAAGACCACAAAAATAGAAATCTGCCCAAAGACTTGCTCCGACCATAACGCTCTGAAAATGGAAATGAGATTTACTACTGCCGACTCCTTCAGATGGAAAATGAATGACAACCTGCTAAGAGATCAAGAGATTGTAAAGAAGGCCCAAAAAGCTTTAAAGGACTATTTTGAAATCAACTTGAACACCTCGGTGGAAAAAAGAACAATCTGGGACGCGAGCAAAGCTGTTATGAGAGGGTTTCTGATACAACAGAATACGATTAAGAAAAAACTCTGGAATGGTAAAAAGGACAAGATATTGGAGAAGATAAGAGACGGCGAGAAAAAATTAAGATTAAACCCAAAATCCAAAGAGACTTTAAGAGAAATTAAATTCCACCAGTCACAATATGCGCAACTGATTAACCAAGAAGTGGAATGGAGAATTAAACAAATGAAACAAAGATCATTTGAATCGGCGAATAAATGTGGGAAACTGCTAGCTTGGCAGTTGAAAAAGAGACAAAAATTAAACTATGTTACCAATCTAGAAGTTGAAGGAAAGAACATTCAGAAACCGGGAGAAATTAGAAAGTGTTTCCAGAAATATTTTAAAAAGCTGTATACACAAGGACCCGAGGATGTAACCGAGATAGAACAATTTTTGAAAGAAAATGGTCTTCCAGAAATATCTCAAGAGAAGAGATCAACCTTGAATTGTAAAATAACACAACAAGAAATCGAGGATGCCATTCAGAATATGCAGCTGGGCAAATCTCCAGGACCTGATGGACTCACCTCCAAGTATTATAGGACGTTAAAAGACTATTTGATACAACCACTAGAGGAGGTTTGTAACCAGATTATGGGGGGAGGGAAGGCACCAGATACGTGGAAAGAAGCATTCATCACATTGATACCTAAAGTGGAAACTGAAAAGACTCAACTCAAGAACTACCGTCCCATCTCACTCCTAAATGTGGATTATAAAATATTTGCGGATATTCTGGCCAACAGATTAAAAAAAGTATTAAATGAGATAATCCATAAAGACCAGGCCGGCTTTCTCCCAGGCAGACATTTGTTTGACAATACCAGGAACATTATTGATATCTTGGAACTTTTACAAACAAATATTAACACCAAAGCAGTATTGATCTTTATTGATGCGGAGAAGGCCTTTGATAACATTTCCTGGAAATTTATGAAGAAAAATTTGGAAGGGATGGGAGTGGGAAGGGGGTTTGAGAATGGAATAGAAGCAATCTATTCAGAACAAAAAGCTAAGTTGATAGTGAACAATGTGGTGACAGAAGAACTTCATATTGAAAAAGGAACACGACAGGGATGCCCCCTATCCCCCTTATTGTTTATTTCAGTCCTGGAGGTTTTGCTGAACATGATAAGGGAGGATCGGCAGGTACAAGGAATACGGGTCGGAGCGAAACAATATAAACTGAAAGCATTTGCAGATGACCTGGTTTTAACACTACAGGAGCCAGAACCCAGTACAAAAAGAGTTTTAGAACTGATCCAGAAATTTGGTCGGGTGGCGGGTTTTAAGTTGAACAAGCAAAAAACTAAAGTCTTAGGGAAAAACTTGACGGCCATGGAAACAGAAGGGTTTCAGAAAGAGACAGAACTAAATATTGTTAAGAAAGTGAAATACCTGGGGGTCAATCTGTCTTCCAAGAATTTGAATCTATTTAAAGATAATTATGAGAAATGTTGGTTAGAAGTTAAAAAAGATTTAGAAATTTGGTCAAGACTGAAATTATCCTTGTTAGGCCGAATTGCAGCTATAAAGATGAACGTTTTGCCAAAGATGTTGTTTTTGTTTCAAGCCTTGCAGATTGTGGACAGAGTGGAATGCTTTGGAAAGTGGCAGAAGGACATTTCTAGGTTTGTCTGGCAGGGCAAAAAGCCCCGAATAAAGTTTAAGATATTAACTGATGCAAAAGAGAGAGGGGGGTTTGCCCTGCCGGACCTAAGGCTATACTATGAAGCGGCAGCCTTCTGCTGGATGAAAGATTGGATTCTATTAGAAAACACTGATGTCCTAGATCTGGAAGGCTTCAACAATTCGTTAGGTTGGCATGCGTACTTGTGGTATGACAAGGGTAAATCATATGGAATGTTTAAAAACCATATTGTCAGAAAAGCAATATATATGGTCTGGAAAAAATACAAAGACTTATTGGAAAGCAAAACTCCGAGGTGGATCTCACCAATAGAGGCCAAAGCTCGGAAAACAACCAATATGGAGGCTTATTGGCCGAAATATTGGGAAATAATAGAAAATATTGAAGGTAACTGGAGATTGCAGAGCTTTGAAAAACTAAAGGATAAGGTGCAAAATTGGCTGCATTATGCCCAAATTAATGAGGTTTTTAAGCTAGACAAAAAAACAGGTTTCCAGGTGGAAAAATCGAAACTTGAGACAGAGTTGCTTGAACCAAAGACCAAGTTATTATCGAGAATGTATAACTTGCTGCTTAAATGGAACACTCAAGATGAGACAGTTAAACCAGCAATGATAAAATGGGCTCAGGACATTGGTTATAATATTATGTCTGATGACTGGGAAAGGTTATGGACCACCGGTATGAAGTTTACTGCATGTAATGCTTTGAAAGAAAACATTATGAAAATGGTATACAGGTGGTACATGACCCCGGTTAAGCTAGCTAAGATTTACCATTTGTCCGATAACAAATGTTGGAAATGCAAGGAAGCTGAGGGAACATTCTTTCACCTCTGGTGGACCTGCCCAAGACTGAAGGCCTTCTGGGAAATGATCTATAATGAGTTAAAAAAGGTGTTTAAGTACACTTTTCCCAAGAAACCAGAGGCCTTCCTTCTGGGCATTGTCGGCCAGAAGGTGTCTAAAAAGGATAGAACTTTTTTTATGTACGCTACAACAGCAGCAAGAATTCTTATCACTAAGCATTGGAAGACCCAAGATTTGCCCACACTGGAGGACTGGCACACGCAACTGATGAACTACATGGAATTAGCCGAGATGACTGCAAGGATTCGAGACTTGGGAGAAGAAGCAATGGAGGAGGACTGGAAAAAATTTAAAGACTATTTGCAAAAGTATTATAAGTTATATGAAACATAAGATGTCGTGTGATTGGGAATCTAGCCCCAGTAACAAAACTTAATTATTTATGAAATTTGACAAGATTTATGAAAGAATCAAGGTTTAAATGGGTAAAAACGATATTATGGTATATTGCTCAGAGTATATATTGATCAAGAGATTTAAATTTAAACTGTAATTGAAAATAGAAAGAAACATACGAAATAAGGATATAATTTGCTGATAAATTTATTGTTAAGAAATGCATTCTGCGAGGGATGGGGGAAGTCCAATGGAAATTTGAAATGAGTTATTGAAATGGTCGTGTTTTTCTTTTTCCTTTTTTTCTGGTCTTTTTTTTTTTCTTCTTACTTTTTGATCTCTTTGTTATTTCTGTAAAAAATGTAATAAAAATTATTATAAAAAAAACAAAAGAAACCGTGCACTAGCCACCGACATATTGAAAGAGATTGAATGAATTCCTTCTCTTCATTTAGTTTTTGGGCTCTCAAGGGAGAGGATGTTTGGTGTTCTGGAAGCCCTTGTTTTGTATTTGAATTTAGTTTTAGACAACGTGTCTCTTTCACCATCTGTCTCAATAATGAGCTCTGACTGCCAGTGTAGTTACTTTTCTCTGCCCATTTGGGATGGCCCATCAAAAATCAGTGCCGCTGATGACTCATCTGTCTGCTAGCTCTGCTAGCGCAAATGGAACTGACACCCCTTGTTACAAACACAAACACAGCTTAAAGCAGCCGCGTCAACTTCGCTTCTGAATACATTTGCTCCCCCAACAAGGATTTAGAGTTGCCTTTGAAGTCACACACCAATAATGTGATAGTCTCCCCAATAACACAAGAGGTAAGGCCATGGCAGCCTTGTTCTCCCAGCTCAGATCAGAGCAAGGACCTGTCCATTCAGGGCTACAGGAATCCTGGGCTCCTGTCATTATCGCCCCTAAGAGGAGTGTTTCTTTCAAGATTCATAGTCCTCCCTGTTTTGCTTTCCCAACCAACACTCAGCATTCTATGCTTACTGAGCATGCTCAGTCCTCGTAAGATGTTTGCTGTTGCTGTGTGTGACCCCATTAAATGCTAAATTGGCATGTACTTTGCAAACTTGAGTTTTCCACAAAACATGCTGCCACATTGTCTTTTTGTTTCCCATTGGCCTCATTTTGAGCTCCAATCCTATCTGTGTTCACCACCTGAATTTGCTCTTAACAGAGAATGATGAAAATGAATGATCTTAGATAGCGCAGCTCATTTTATTATTCAGCATTATTGATGCACGTGCCCACTAGAGATGTCAGATAATTCAGATGCAAACAGGAACAGGAGCAGAAATTGCCAATATTTGTTTATTCATTCCACGTCCAGAACGGGAATCAAACCAGCAAATACAATTGGCATTCACTGTTATTGTGGTGGTAGTGGTTGTTGCTGCTGTCTGCTCACAAACAACACATAATTAATTCTGTCCCTCTTCTCCCCACATCCACATTGCATTTTTTTGCATTGAAATGAATAGGGTTGAATAACATGACAATGTACCCTATGTAAATAATTATTTACATTATGTAAGTTACATAATTTCAACACAGCAAAGAGTAGGACAAATGTGGTTTTTGGGAAAAGAGGAACGACGGCAGAATGAAAACACTGTTGCATGGGGGGAAAATATAGGACAAAAGTGAAAACAATGCCTTCTAACATTCCTAGTGTCCATGCCAGGATGTGTCCTGGCATCCATTTTCAGGATTTGTCCAAAGCTACTGTCCTTGCTATCTCCATGTTATGAGGCAGAGGGACTTCTCGGTAGTAGCGCCCGCCCTGTGGAACGCCCTCCCATCAGATGTCAAGGAATTAAACACCTAACTTTTAGAAGACATCTGAAGGCAGCCCTGTTTAGGGAGGTTTATAATGTTTGATGTTTTATTGTGCTTTTAATTCTGCTGGAAATCCCAGCCAGTTGGGCAGGGTATAAAGAATAAATGTATTTATTTATTTATATTATTGCTAGTGTGGTATTTTTGACCACTCTTATGGGTTTTGTTCTAGAGAAGTCACTACCACTAGTTTGTCTAATAAACTTTTAAGAACTGGTGTTTGTTACTTTGTTTTGTGGCAATGAATAATATGCTGTGTGGTATGGAGCTTTTGTCCATCTGGAATGCATTTGAAGGGTGGAGTCATTGGTGGATCTAGGGGCCTCAAATTTCAGCGGCGCCCTGTGTGATGCCAGACGTTGGCTACTGTCACACTTTATTCTAAATCATAGCTGTGGTGCCCCTGGTGGCACCCCTGAGGCTATCCACCCAGGGCAACCCAACCAGTTGTGCACCCCTAAATCTGCCTCTAGTGGGGTGCATACCTTCCAAGTGCCCCGGGGAAAAATGGGACACATTTTTCCCTCAAGACATCTTGGTGCCCATTTTGGGTGCTGTGATCTTGTGCACTCTCACCCTGAAAAAGTGCTAGACCAGGTTTCCTCAACCTTGGTCCTCCAGATGTTTTTGGCCTAAAACTCCCATGATCCCTAGCTAGCAGGACCAGTGGTCAGGGATGATGGGAATTGTAGTCTCAAAACATCTGGAGGGCTGAGTTGGAGGAAGCCTGTGCTAGACGCTAGTCTAGAAGGATGAATGGGGCTGGCCCACAAGTAACCTTATATATTCAGTAAGGAAATGGACTGTGTGAATACTCAGTAGAATTTCTTCCATTTAATAGGGCAGGTGTGGCTAACCCTTTCCAGCCCAAGAGTCGCATTACTGATAAGCCAGCCATCTGAAGGCCACACATTCTTCAGCCCCCGACTGGCAGGTGAGGTCATGTTGTTGGTGCCACCACTAGAGGCTGCCCAGTTGGGCATGTGTGTGTGTGTGGAGGGGTGACCTACAACAGGGCCTGTTCAGTGGTGACTCCCTGGTTGTGGAATTCTTTCCCTAATGAGGTGCATCTGTCTCCATCCTTAAGTTTCAGGAGGAATTTGAAAACATTCTTGTCTACCTAGGTATTTCGTGGCTGAAGAATACTATTCCTGTTCAACCCCAAGATTACTGGATATAGTGCTATTTTTCTAGAAAAAGAGGTGCCAGAACTCAGAATGCTGCCCTTGTTCTGTTATAATGGCAATGCCCCCCCCCCCGGAGAGGTGCCAGAACTCACCTGAGATGCCGGAACTGAGTTCTGGTGAGTTCCCTCAGGGGGGGACCCTGTCTGGAGGGAGTATTGTTGTAAACTGTACCTGCTTTTAGTTTTTAACTGTTTCTAAATGGTTTTTGTTTTAAATTGTAGATTTGTTTGCAGCCCGGGGCTCCTTGGGAAGGAAGGGCAGGATGTAAATTCTTTAAATAATATCAGTGGTGACTTTGACACATATACCTATGTGTCCCCCCCCCCCCAACAGCACACACATATACCAAGGACTCAGTGCTGGATCCAAATAATAGGGTGAATGAGAGTGATTCTACACCTCCCCAAGTCAAACTGTGATGCCAACAAAGTCAGATCAGGGCCCCACAAAGCTAGAGCTGCCATAAATCTGGAATACGGCAGTCGGAAACAGTATCTGGATGGAAATTGCTGAAATGTCCATGTTGGAAGTGTAGATTTTGGTGAATTTCCTTAAAAATAGTTTTAAAACTTCACTTTTTGTGAGTTTGCCCCGCCCCCAAAAACTCAACAACTTTGTTAAAGAAAGCTTTTGTGTCCAGATTTTCACCTTTTGAAATATGGCAACCCTACACAAAGCCTCATGTTGCTCTGCCATTTTGTTTTCTGTGCTCTCTACAATTGCTGTGCCTCTTTCTTTCTCAATGTTAGGTTAATGGGCTCTGCATGATGTGAGGCTAGCCAACAGCTCCTGTGGAGCACTGAAGAACTCTGGATTATTTCCTTTTAAGCATTTTGTTACAGCAGAACAGTGAAGACTTTTTAAGAGTTAAAAAACCTTCTTTAACTTTTAAAGAAGTCATCCACTGTTCTGCTTGGAGGGGTAAAAAAAAAATCACCTGAAACTCCTTCAACATACTAGAGACATTATTAAAGGTAGACCCACCTTTTAATGCTTACTGAAGGACATCTCCTCAAAACGCAAACAAGCCTCATGAAAGCTGAACTGGATGGGGTAAAGCTGCTGATTTTTAAATATATATTTTAAATTAGCAGGCAAGAATATACAGCACTCAGCCACCTCTGAATAGATTCTGGAATTCTAGTTGGCCTAATAAAAAAGGTATTGCCCTTATATGGATTATGCAGGAAAATGAATCCCCTTTACTTCCCTCATTAAAAACCAACAAACCTGGACCTACAATTTAGCAGGCCTCTGCGGCGGATTTTGTGCCTGTGAATTTCATTTGCTTCTGCCAAAATGGAAAAAGGTTATACCCACTTTTAGTTACCCAGTAAGAGTGAACGGGAAACACAGAGCCCCATTTTATATAAAGCAGCTTATGCATAATAATAATAATAATAATAATAATAATAATAATAATGTCACGGCTAAAAATTGGCTGCTGTTTCTTTAATGCTAAAAGAACTAAGTCAGCATGAGTCAGCGGCCTACAATGACTCATGCAACCTTTCACCAAATTGTACCAGTATATATAGAGTGGTCAATGTTAGTGTTGGGTGTGGGTTGGTTGGATGGTAGAAAGTTGGTAGCGTTTGGTGTGTGTAAAAGCTGTTGGTTGTGGTTGAAGAAGACTTTTTAAGAATAAAAGCAGCAATACTCTGCAAGAATACTCTTTCTCAGACTCTTTTGTGCCAACTAAGGTCTGAGGACTAGGCAAAGGAGTAAAAAGGAGGTCAGAACCTTTTTTTCCTTCCAAACACTGACAAATAATAAAAATTTTTATTTATACCCCGCCCATCTGGCTAGGTTTCCCCAGCCACTCTGGGTTGCTTCCAACAAAAGATTAAAAATATATTAAAACAGGCACCCCCAAACTCAGCCCTCCAGATGTTTTGGGACTACAACTCCCATCATCCCTGACCATTGGTCCTGTTGGTTAGAGATGATGGGAGTTGTAGTCCCAAAACATCTGGAGGGCTGAGTTTGGGGGGGGGGGTGCCTGTATTAAAACATCACTCATTAAAAACTTCCCTAAACAGGACTGCCTTCAGATGTCTTCTAAAAGTCAGGTAGTTGTTTGTTTCCTTGACATCTGATGGGAGGGTGTTCCACAGGGTGGGCTCTACCACCAAGAAGGCCCTCTGCCTGGTTCCCTGTAACTTCGCTTCTCTCAGGGAGGGAACCACCAGAAAGGACCTTGGAGCTGGACCTCAATGTCCGGGTTGAACGATGGGGGAAGAGACGCTCCTTCAGGTATACCGAGTCGAGGCTGTTTGGGCTTTAAATCATATCAGGGGGTGTTATATACAAAAAGCAGGTACAAAGTATATCTTGGGGGACACACCCATATGCCACATACAGACTACATGCAGTTGCCACATGTCATGCGACACTCATGCTCTTCCCCCTCCCCGCCCTGTGATTGGAGACAGGGGGATCCCATCTTTTGCTCTTCACAGATCATTCTGTGGTTACCAGTGAGAATGAGATGTACCAATAGCCTGATCCAGCAACCTCGTCTTATGTTCTTCAGCAGGATCAAACCTGTGGGCTGCAAGTTCGTAACTTTTGTATTAAGGCTATTGATCACTTGTAAAACTGCACAGCATTACACAGCTGATTTCATTGGCTGGTTTTATTCTTGCCATGTTTTCATGTCAAGAATGTCCCTCCATTCCTCCCTGTCAAGGGTTTAATTCATAATCACGCCACGAACAATTATCCCATGGAAAAACGGCATGTCATCTTGTTACATAAGATGATTCCTATCTACGCCACTGACAAAGCTGCATTCACATTTTATCTGCTGACGTACTGAGGTTTTTTGGTATTTTTTTGCTTCATCTGGATTTTAATGTGCCTTATTACATCCACCAATCTGCTGAGCATTTTAAAAGACCACTTGGCTAATGTCAGAAACACTATAGTCATCATCCTAAAAGCACCAGTCTGCTAAGCATCTAAGGATACTGCAATCCCAAATAAATATTTTGGTACAAATTAATCTTTTCATGTAAACCTTTCACTAAAGAGCAGCTGGTCCCTACACAGTTGCCAAAGGAATGTAACATGCTCTTTCTGCACAGCAGACCTCACCGCTGTTACGATTGTGCAAGCAGAAATTTTATTTACTGAAATATTTCTTAAGCGCCCATCATCAGATGATCCCAGGACAGAATGCAAAACAATGACTAAAACTGTTCATACAACATGCAAATGCAATCATTAAAAAAACAAAAAACCCCAACAATATACAAGAGACTGCAAGAGAAAAGATAGGTTAAAAACAAAGCTGAAATGTAGAGAAAATGGCATCTAAAACAGGTGGGGGTAACTCTGAGCAGTCTTCTCCACTTCTTCAAACAGCTCACACAATCAGAAAGTTATTCCTAACATTTAGTCTAGCTCCTTTTTATTCTCATTTGAATCCGTTGGTTTGGATTTGACCCTCCCCAGCAACAGCAAGCCAATTTGTTATACCATCTCTCTGACAGCCTTTTAAATATTTGAAGACGGCTCTCTCACATTTCCTCATAATGACCTCTTCTCCAGGCTAAGCATACCCAATTAAACACACACAAACACACACCGAACAACCAAGCCACTAGGCCTTAACAGTATGTGCAACATCATTGCTGGATCAGAATGATCACCATTAAAAACTAAAGAGAACGCTTACGAAACATTTAATTCTGGATTTGTCTCACTGTCCAAATTTGTGCTTCCAATTATAGCAGCAGGATTCTTTGCCAACACTGACACTTAACCACAGACGTTGGAGTAAAGAATCATATTTGTATCATTTTCAATCCAATCAGATTAAAAACATGGGAAGTATAGATGACCACAGTTAACTTCATTCCATTCTTGCTTCACAGGGAAAGGCAGAATTTGCCATAGTGAATCAAAGGAGGCATGAATGGCATTTCCCCATAGATATCAGTGCTACATGGTGACATGAATATGCCTATTGACCAAAGTAAATGGATCCCGTGTCCTGAACCCTAGGCCTACCTGGTGGCAAGCCAGTATGTCAAGTCCCCAGTCCAGGGTCAATCCACATGTCAAAGGGAAGAAGAGTCCCACAGAAATCCTGGAGCACCCAAGCTGAGGTCTATCTACATGGGCGGTTGGGCAGAAACAGCACCTCAGCTCTGCTGCCCTTTAGTACTTTGCATGCTGGTTGCAGCACCTGGGCTTGATGAGGCAGGTGAGCCTCACCTGTTTCAAGCCAACTCCAGCTGAGGAATCACACGCCTCCTCCCGGAGCTAGTGAGCCCCACCTGGGCAGCTAGGGAACTGGGCTGTGGGCGCTTGCCTGCCTCCGCCTCCTGGAGTTCCCCTTCCACTGCTCCCTCAGAGCCCACTGAGTTTGTGGAGACAGGGGCCCCTCTGGGTCCTGCTGTTCTGGTTCCTGTGCATTAACACCCACCCCCTTGTCATCCTCCATCACCCTGTGAGTACTTCCAACACCAACCTCTCCTTCCCCGTCCCCAGCTTGCCCCAGTGTGTCCCAGTCCTGGCTACACTCTTTGCTGGGATCCTCTTCCTCTTCCCTGTTGTCCTGCCAGTTCCTGACACCCATGTATTTTCTACAATGCAATGGAATTAATGAATTGCCCCAATATTCACATACTGGTTATTACCATAAAACCTAGACACTGGTGCTTTTTTTTGGGGGGGGGGGAGTAATAACCAAAGATTGAACCTGATAACATCATTATTTTTATTTCATTTAAATTGCTGTATATATCTTTTGTATTATTTCAAATTTTTGTTTTTCTAACAAGCAGTAAGCGTACTTAGGCTGCCTGTCCCGTCCCACTGTCTGCTGCCAAATGACACAGGCATTTCCCCATTCACGTCAGTGGCATACAACATTGTAATATTATCTACATGTGGTTTATTCAGTTATGGCCCAAAGGCACAAACCCACTGAGTTCTCCTGTGAACGTCCCAGAGAGAGGAATAGAAGCGTTTGAAAGCAACACAAGATAGTCCGTGCCCAAGATGTTCACTCTCATGTGACTCTTTCTTACCACCAGAGGTCCTTAAACTAGACTAATTAAGAGCAGTGTCGTGGAACGCATCTGTTGAGAAGGATTAACACTGTGCCGCAATGGCCATAACGGGGCTCTGGAGTGACATGAATTTAGTAAGTGGTACAAGTATCAAGCTTGGCACCATGAGCAAAATATGCTGTGCATCCATTCATGCATCAAACTAACAGCAAGCAAACATTCAGTAATTGTTACATTAGGCCCATTTTTATTGGTGATTCATAATTTGCTGTCTGGTATTTGTGATCCGTAAGAATGAGCATTTTCCAGGATTCTACATGTGGTGCCTGCCACCTGAATTAACAGCCTGTGGCAATCAAAGATGCCCAGAAGCAAAATCAGAATCCTTTGGGCAGCTACAATGACTCCATGGCCTTTGCAGGCTCCACAAGATACGATAGGGTGGCTGAAGAATGTCAGTCTCATTTGCTCCGCCATTAATTAGCAGTACAACTGCTGAGTTTCTGGGACTAAAGACAAAATGCATCTCCCCATATCTTATTAGTACATTTGTTATTACAGAACATTACCAGCTATTGAAAATAGCAGGCTGTGTGATTGCATAATTTGAAATATTATTTACTCCTCGCATTGCTGCATCCAACAAAAGTGTGTTTCCCTGACTTCCTTTATCACTATTCTCTTATACCACTGATGGAAGGTATTCAGTGGGTGTAAGAGAGGGAACCTTTGGCCCTCCTGATGTTATTGGATTCCAGCTCCTATTCTTGTTTATCTTCATCCAAGTTGATTGGAGTTCAACATCACCTGGACCATGCGTCTCCATGCCATGGCAAAAGTATGACGGGTTCTTGTCCATGAGATGTTGCTTGCAGGTGACGCAGCCTTGACAGCACAATCCGAGGAAGTTCTACAGATTCATCAACCATTTTGCACAAGCCTGCAGGGACTTCACACTCACCATCAGCCTGACAAAGACCAACATCTTCGGTCAGAATGTCACCAGCACTCCACGCATCAGCCTTAGTGATCACACACTTGAGGTGGTAGATGACTTGTCTACCTGGGTTCCATCATAACAGCAACCTCTCCATAAACAATGATCTGGACAAGCAAATTGGCAAGGCAGCTACACCAATGGTTTGCCTCTCCTAAAGGATATGGGAGAATGTGATGCTAATGGCCGATACCAAGATGGAAGTCTACCAGATGCCCTTGAACTCTGATAACTGACTGGATGAGAGCCAACAAACTGAAGCTCAGTCCAGATAAGACCAGATGGATGGGAGGTTGCCTGCTCTTGATGGGGTTACATTCCTTCTGAAAGAGTGGGTACGTAGCTTGAGGATGCTTCTGGATCCACCGCTGCTGCTTGAGGCTCACATGGCCTCAGTAGTGCAGAGTGCCTTCCATTAGCTGTGGCAGGTTTATCTGGACAGGGACTGCCTAACTTCTGTTGTCTATGCTCTGGTAACCTCTAGGTTAGATTGCTGCAATGCATTATACATGGGGCTGCCTCTGAAGACAGTTCGGAAACTTCAGCTGGTGCAGAATTCAGTGGCCAGGTTGCTCACCAGGGCAAGACAGTTTGAGCATATAACACCAATCGTGGCCCAACTGCACTGGCTGCCAGTCAGTTTCTGGGCTCAATTTAAAGTGCTGGTTTTGACCTATAAACCCTTAAATGCCTCAGGATTGCAACACCTCAAGGATTGCCTCTCACCATATGAACCTACCTGGACCCTGTGTTCATCATCTGAGGCCCATCTTCATGTGCCAATTCCACAAGAGACCCAGGAAGTGGCAACATAAGAACAGGCCTTTTCTGCAGTGGCTCAGTTTGTGGGATGCTCTCCCTAGAGAGGCTCGCCTGGCACTTTCATTATTCATCTTTAGGCGCCAGGTGAAAACATCCTTCAACCAGACCTTGGGCTGTTTCACATCCAATACCTTTTTAAGTGTGTTGTGGGAGGGGTGGGCTATTGGTTTCTTCTTGTTCTTGTTCTTCTTCTTCTTATTATGTATTTTGTGTGTTTTTTATCTTGTATTTTTATGTTGTGAAGAGCCCTGAGATCTACAGGTGAAGGGTGGCATACAAATTTAATAAAATAATAATAATGCTAATAATGCCTCTAGTTTGTTTAATTGGAGGATACTGAGAGGTGTGTTTACATTTCTTGCTCTGTGCTCCTTTGCCCCATGCCCCGTCTATCACTGGCCCCTGGAAGGTTGCTCAGAAGGGAATGCAGCCCTTGGACTGGAAAAGTGTCCTCACCAGTAATCTACTTGGTCCTCAGGTAAATAAACTTCTTGTTTCCTGGCTGTCCACCCAGACTTGTCACTGGAGGAATGGGAGGCCCCTGCACAGAATGAGTTCTGGTTTGTTACCAGGAAATGGAAAAGTCCAGGAAAGGAAAATGACTGGCTTTTTAACAGTTTTGTAGTTAAACCACTGCTTTCCCATCTTCTTCTGGATGACTAGTGGACACACAGCAAAATGAATCCAACAGAGGAAATAATGAATACAGAAAATACAGTATTGTATTATTTACTGAAGGAAATAACAAGTAAAAATCATGGAGGTTTTGTTCCCCCCCTTTAAAAAAACCAGAACCATACAAGTATTGATGTGAAAATGTAAAGAACCGTGTTATAAAGGTGCAACCTGAAAAGGTATCTGAACAACCTGAAACTACTATGATTCAAGTGCTGCTGTTCATATGGAAGGTGAAATTCATGAATGGGTTTCACAATGCAATAATGTCCATACAAAATCTGAATAGACATTTTAGTAGCTCAATATATATTGCCCCCTTTCCATCCAAAGGAATATTTCACTGGGAGTTTTCTTTAAAAAAATATTATCTTTCCCAGTCAGGGAAGGAAAGGGTTTTGTTGTTTAAGAAACCGTGGCTTCCAGAGGCAGGCAAAGTTATAGCACTGCAGATAAATGAACCACTTTCCCTATACAACATAAAATCTTATTTTAATATTAAGGATTATTTTACAACTCAGTGGAAATATGCAGCAATGCAATATATTTCCATCGTCCGGATGGCAAAAAAGCACTCTTAACAGTCACAAGAGCCTGCCTTGTGTTAGCTATAAAAAAAATAGATTTATATATATATATGTATTTATATATATATATGCATGTATGTATGTATGTATATGCAGCTACTATGTGCATTAAACAATACTTCTACATGAATCTGCAAGGATTGCAACACATTTAATGTTTGTCTTGGGGAGGGGTGCGGTGGAACCAACAGCACTGTTCTCAAGTGACCTGTGACAGAATGGTAAGAGTTAAAAATGGTAGTAATTTCTTTTTGTGTTTCAAGGCTGTTTTCCCCTCTGGCATCAGCCAAACACATCTACCACTTCTGTTTCAATCCACATTTCAGGAGCATAAGCAATATCCCTGAAACTATCAGCTAAATACTAGGCGTGGTCACTCCTAAGCGACTTACTCCCAAGCAAGCGTACCTGGCAGTGCTGACTCCGTCTCACTTTTGTGAAGATCAAAACTGAATAGTAGTCCAATTTCTCTCTATATTCCAGCAGGACAGCCCAATTTCACCATAGTGAAAAACCTTATAGCCTTTTTTTTTTAAAGAAAAACCCCCTGACAACTCTCTAATGCTTTGTCAACTATAGAAATATAGTTGTGATCAAAACAATAATAGTCACAGTTCATGGGATATAAACCTACAGAATACAAGAAGGATTCTTGTTGTTTTCAGATGTATATCATGTTTCTGCACTTGGGTGGAGTTTTCTTATTTTATTTTTAGAAATGAAAATTGCATTACTCATGAACTGTAGAAAACTGCTTAGCTATGTTATCTGCATCAGATTGATCTCACCAGCAGCCTTGTCAAACGAGAAGCATTGCCTCTGGGGCTGAAAGGATAACCCACCGGTAACAGCTGGAATAAAAACCACAGTCACTGCACTGGATCCAGAAGGGAAGCACTGTTCTGAACTAAAGCTTTATATCCTGAATCACTCTACATCTCCGATACCTAGAGAGCATGGCAATTGTGTTCATCATTCTCCTACTGTAGGTGTTTCTGAGGGGTGCTACTGAAACATGGCTTGGTGATTTGCTGTGAGGGGGGCAAAAAATATATATTTGAAAGGGTAATTGGGTATCCTAGACACTTTTCCTTAGAGAAAGTTTATCCAGAACTCCATTCTGTCTCTCTCGGGTTTACAGCAGCTTAGATTTCCATTTCTTTCATCAGAGGCAGGGTAAATGTCTCACACCCGTAGGCCAGTACTGGTGATCTGCCTTAGAAATCCTAGCACTGCTCTGACACAATGAAGCCTTCCTTTTCGCCAACCGGTTCCACTTCGGCATAGGCAGGGTGTCCAGAGCCTCTTCGAAATTTCATTGCAGGCCATCTGCTGGGGCGACGCTAGAAGAGTGGACACACAAACAAAGGCAGTCAGATTCTAGCAGAAGCTGTCCCTAGCTCTACATCAGTGGTGGCCAAATTTGGGTCTCCAACTGTTTGGGGGCTACAATTCCCATCATCCCTGACCACTGGTCCTGTTAGCTAGGAATGATGGGAGTTGTAGTTCAAAAACAGCTGAAGACCTATGTTTGGCCAACACTGCTCTACATAAATCTATGTAAAAATGTAGGGTCAGTTCCAGAACTAGGCCACATTCACACCACACATTTAAATCACCACCATACAGTTGTATGTGAAGGGTCTGAGAGTTATTTGGAGACCCCCAATTCCCCTCACAGAGCTACAATTTTCAAGTGGTTTAATCCTCTTCCACCAGGGAACTGCGGAAATTGTAGTTCTGTGTGGGGAATAAGTGTCTCCAAACAACTCTCTGCATCCTTAAACTACTGTTTGTTGGGATATTAATCAATGGGACTTCAGTTAGTCATTATGACAATAGTTCTATGTAACTTGCCTGATGACACATAAATGGATTCTAGAATTTCAGCAAAGCTGTCTAGGAATGTTCATGTTCTTTGTGTAAACAACCATTTCTGATGTTGTAAATCAGAAATAAAAATAATCAGTTTATGTAAGATGGGATGCAGCTGTCATACAAGAAATGAAAAATCCTGCAAGTTACTTTAAAAACTTGAAAATTGTCCAAAGAACATCTTTCCACTCCTTTTCATGTGTGAGATATTATGTTTTTTTTAAAAAAGTTTTGCTTCGGAAGTTTCTCATTAATAATAACATAGGCAAACAGTCAGGGTTGTCTAATTGTACCTGTCAAGCCATGAAACTTTGATAAGAGCTATTATTAGTTCACTTGACTGAGCTACCAATCCAAACTCAAATATTTCAGCTATTAATTGATAATACAAATAAAAGTTAATTGTCCTGGCGGGATTTGCAGTTCTTCACACTCCTGCAGTCCAGGAGAAGCCAAATTAATCTCTCATCATTTTTAGACTTAGCAGTAGCTACTAAACTAAGAAAAGGTAAAGGATGGGGAAGAAGTAGATATTGCAGACCTACTTCAGGAACACTGATTAAATTTTATATACTGCATACGAGTGGAACTTTTTTAAAAATTAAAAAATGTATCTACAGAAGAAGTCTCTAGGAGTGGAGCTCCAACTATGGGCAGTGGAAAGGATTCTAGCTCCATTCCTCTCCCCCCCACAAAAACAAGGCAATTATGCAATCTGCTGGAGTACCAGGGTAACTGAGGAACCCCCTTTGCTCTGGAAACTAAGTGATGTAATCACTAGGTTATGAAGTCTGTGACAGTTTAGTATAGAAGCAGTTAGGAAAATGAGGGAAATAATGAAGCACAGGCTGGGTACTTTCTTCTTTTTCTTCAATGAGGGTCTTACTTCACACTAGCTGTTCAAATGGTAGCATTTCAGTTAGCTAAAGATTAATTTATTAAAGCTCAATGTGTTTTACACTTTTTCTTTTAATTCTCCCTGGGCCTATGATTAAAGGGGCAGCCATGATGAACTGCTGAAATGGCCATGAGACAATTATGACAAAACATTATCTACTTTCTTCACACATATCTTTGTCAAACTACATGTGCTTTTTGTGGTTCTCCTTATGATCTCTGTCCTGCATTGCAATGGTGGAATCTAGGATTTTGAAATTGGTACCAAAGATGACAGATGTAATCAGGAATCAAACAAACCAAAAGTTTAAAACTGAGTGGGAGTGTTACCGAGTATACTTAGAAAAACATTGTTCCCAAACAAAATCCTTAATATGTTTGATTAATTTTCACAAATTAGATAACAGACAGATAATGTACGCCATGTAAGATCAGTGAACTAAAAGTTGAGAAAGGACACAATTAAAAAGAAAAAGAAGAAGTAAGGACCCGAAGTGAGGTGGAGGGAAGTCATCTCTAAAGACTTAAGATAAAGTGTGATTTGATGTTGAGTTATTCTGGTTTTTCTTTGTATACCTTATTATATTTTGAAGAATGAATGGAATAGCTGTACTAATAATCAAACTCAATAAAGAATATTGGGAGGGGGAGAATCTTAAAAAAACAAAACAAAGCTTGCTGAACTGAACTAAACTGAATTTTCCAACTAGATCAGCTTATTGCTTAAGTGTCCAGATGTCCTTAAAACAGAAATGAGCTATTTGTTATTTGCCTTTTGAAAAACAAACCAGCCGGCTTCTCTCTTTGCCATGCACTCAAATGAATACTATAAGCACAACAGCAAACACACCACCAACTGGGCAGAGAACACCAATCGAATTAAGAAGCTCTCCTGGATAGCCTTCTAACATCTAACAAAGATATCCAGTCTATTCAGGTGTTAGCCTCACTGAGTATTTAGGGGACTTGTGCAATGAGACTCTCAGGTAAGTGAATATAGGACTGCAGCCACAGAATGCACATGGCAAGCATGGCTGCAGAACACCCTTGTCTTCCAAACAATGAAAACAGCCAGTTATTTACGGTGAAAGTGTTACTAAAAACAATGGGAGGGGGAGTGTTATATGATTTTGTATGCGTGCACAGCAACCCACTGGGTCTGTAAAAAAAAAGAAAGAAAGTTCTGGATGCTGTGAGCAAGTAAGTAGTGGGAGAGATCTGTTATGCACATGCCACAGGGAGATAAAGATTAGGGGATAAGTGATGAAGGAGAAGATTGGTGATAGAATAACTGAACAGATGTGCTCACTGGGGTTTAATGATTTCCTCATATTGCGCAAGCAAAGGAATATGGGTATATTGGCATTTAATGACTATTTCCCCCATGGCTCCTGATGAAACTGAGAAGCATATTGTTATGCCTTATAAGGAGCTATATAATTTTTTATGTACACCAATAATGCTGTACATTTTACCTACTACAAGAATTCAGTTACAGCAATTACGAGCGCTGTGTATGCTCTGATTCAATGTTAGTTTGCTGAGATTCTAAATAATCTCTTTATATGCATTTCCTTCCATGAGTTTATTCCACAATAAGCTCATAATGTCTGCGGTGGAGATCATTTCAGAAACATGTCATTTTGTCCACCAATGCACACAGAAAGGGTGCCTGAAACTATTCTGCATGCTGAGAAGCTTGCCAAACCAGAAACATAACAGTTTATCATGGGGGGTGTGTGTCTCCATTACATTAAACTTCTTTTTTTGTTATTTGCTGCATGCAGAGATTACTTGCAATTTTACTACCAATTTACTAAACAAGTCCTTGTGGTAACTTGCTACATTACAATATTTATTAAAGAGAAAATGATAGTATTAGGGATAATCAAGCAAGCAAACAAACAAATCTCATTTTCATTTTTGGGAACTACTGAGTGACTACTGAGTCTTCTCTCCCCACCTCCATCAACCACCCCATGATTTTCTGACTGACGGTCGAATAAAAAGGTTGATTGATTGATTTAACCACCCCATGAAAGTTCTGTCACTGTTGCTGGTCATGAAGCCACTCCCCCCTTTAAAGGAAGAGGGCTCTACAGACTGGTGAAAGAGCTGTGCAGATTCCAATGAGACATGTCTACTCAAAAGTAGTCTCATTTGAGTCTAGGGTTGTAGATTAACCCATATTGAAATCATTTGGCATTTGATTTGTTGATTCATCCATCCATCCATCCGCCTAGCAATGATGTTGGCATTCCCTTGATGAAATTGCCTTGATGACGATCAGCATGCAGAATGGTCCGGTAGCTGTGGAGGTGGATTGTGTTGCTTATGTGAATTATTTCTACCTTCAGTTGAACCCAGTGAGGCACAACCACTTTACCTATACGAGCAGAGTACAGTAACACTGAGAGCAGTGCTGTGTGGTATGAGAATCTTCACTCCAATTCAGCAGTTTGTCCAGATGAAAAGGCTTTTCTCTTCATACCTGTTCCTTGCATGTAGCTGTGCGGTGGATCCACACTTCTGCTTGCATAGGCAAGCATTAAATGAGTGACCAACATGCGGATTGGCAAATACACTGAATCGCATCTCTGCACAGGTGGCCATCTGCTTAGCCTTAGACACTTGCATGTGCATTCAAACAGCAAAGGAATGAAGTAGATAAATCTTCCCTTCTATACCTAGATGTGCTTCCACATACACTGGATGGTGCCTCTGCAAAAGACAACAGTCTGAAGACCCAGGACACAGCCCTATTGCTGAAGCTAAGCAGGCTGGACTCTGTGAGTTGCCTGCAAGAAACTCTGCCAGGAAGCCACACATAAGCTGCTCTGAACTCTCGGAAAGAAGAGCAGGGCATGAAAAATAAAGAAATGCAATTGCTACAGAAACCAGCAGTCATACGCATCACGTTGTTGCCCACAGCCATGTCAGGAACGAGGCTACTGTCTACTTTCCTATAGGAACAGTGATACTTCAGTGTTTTCTTTTCGTAAGACACAGAAAATATGCAATAAAGGCACACTGAGTTAAGATGAATTATTTCCACCATTATTGATAATAGCATGTGTTATACTGATATTAACAAGTGTATCATGATGGCACAGTCACATTAATATGATCAACTATTGCAAAGATGATTCAGACAGGGTTGGAGACAGACTACTTGACCTCAGAAATTTATTCAGCAAACAAGTCAGATCTGTCACTTAACATGTCGTTTTGGGGAAAAGGTCATGCTCAAGTTCGCTGCAGTTAAACTGGCTTGAGAGTCACTCCCTGCCTGTTATCATACTGCCCAGCTAAAGGCCAAGCATTGTAAATCAAAGAAGAACAATAGCAACACGACAGGAAAAGACAAAAGCCAGTGCTTATCAGGACTCTGAGAATACTTCAGAGTTTCAGCATACAGGAAGCAGACCAGCCTCTGACCGGGTTATAGGTGGAAGATTTGGTGATCTAGTATGACAAACACATCTCACCTCAATAAAGAAGAGACTGGCTGCTGACGTTGGATGGTGGTACATATAAACTGTCACAAGTATTGCCGCTGCAACAATCAGGACCAGTATGAAAATCCCAACAATTAAACCTGCGTGAAGAGTCCCACTTTTTCTCTCTGCTGCACTGTCATCTGTTGAGGCTGTAAAAAAGAAGAAAGAACACCATATAACTCCAACCCAAATGGATTAAGCTTGGCAAGATTTCATTTTCTTTCCCTCTTTCCCATACACACAACAAGGTTTTAGCCTAGGAAACCGAGGTGCCTCTTTTCCTGTGAGCTATATTGCCAATGAAAATGGACAATTTCCAAATGCTCTCTTTATTTCTAGCTCAATAAACAACATTAATATAGTTTAGGGAAAGAAGATGAGTAAGGCGGGAGGCAGGAATGGGACATGATCAAGATGTAGAACTTGGGGCCATCCAAGGAAGCTAGATATGGAAAAAGTAGGGCAGACAAATGAAAGCACTTATTTACACAGCGCTCCTGCAAGAGATAGTGATGGTCACCAACTTGGATAGCTTTAAAAGAGGATTAGACAAATGCATGGAGAATAAGCCAAATTCAATGGCTACTAGCCAGATGGCTATGTTGTATTTTCACTGCTGGAGGCAGTGTGCCTCTGAATGCCAGTTGCTGGGAATCTGGTCCTGCCCTTTGGTCCTGCTAGTGGGCATCCCATAGGCTTCTGGTTGGCCCCTGTATGAAGAGGATGTTGAACCAAAGGGGCCTTTGGCCTGGTCCAGCAGGGCTTTCCTTCTTTGCACACGAAATGTAGGCACCCCAGCGTTTCCAAATTAAGCCACATAATGAATCTATATTTTGTTTTCCCACTAATGTATGCACCGCTGCCTGCAGACACCCATTAATTGAATGCTGCAGGTCATCATCACATCTTGCAAGCTTCCAAGTTACGAGCTATCGCAAATCTTTCTGAGGAAGAGTCAATAAAATTGGGCAAGTGCAGAGCATCATCTCCCAAACTTCTGTGCTACAGAGGAGCAGATGGGCATTAAATGGTCCTCAAATATTTTGATCGGAACAGTGCCTAAGTACCATATAAAAATGCTGCCGAAAGCCATCCCGTTGCTAAGCTTTTATGGCAACACGTTCCATGTTGTAATACGTTGACAGTTGAGAAAGAGACGAATCAGAGCAAGTACCATCAACAGCAAAACAGTCTTCCAAAAGCTAGCCAACCAGAACTCTGTTTAAAACTGATGCCATGAAGTTTAGTACATTTAGCTAGTTTCTTGGCGTCTGGCTGCCAGTGGCAAAGAAAAATTGTGGTTTTGGATGCTCTGGACATCTAATGGGATACTGAAAGCTTAATACTGGGTAGAATAGCCTGTTTTGCCATAAATAAAACACTGCATGGGCATTTGACCAACAAAGCCAGATAAATAAGAGTCATCAAAAGAGGTCTGGAGTTCTGAATGAATATTATTCAAACCCAGGAGTGCAATCCTATGGTTCCTGGAAGGGGCTATATTGGCCACTACTCAGCTGGGAGCTGTATGCAATTGTGGCTCCCTGGTGAGAATACATGAACGGTGCATGGGTTTTCAAGCTTGTCTATTGCATCCAGAGCATGCCCTTAAAACATTTTTAAACATTGCACTGGCACCAGGAACAGCTGGCAGGGAAGGGTCGTGGCATGCACCTGGCTTAATGGCATTGATGATGTTGCAGATTATTGAGAAGAAAGCGGGAAGCGAGGTTGGTGCTGCACCAATGGAACAAATCTGGTTCACCCATCAGGGTGTTCTTCTCCCACCTGGTAAGCTATGGTGACGTTGCTGCCCGGAGGCCACATGCACAACAATGCCACTCTATGCTGGCTGCTCTTGATTGACACCTGCTTTCCAGAGTCTTGCTTGGGGCCATGGCTTTATTTGAGAATAGGCTACACAGCAGGCATGACCACAGCAGTACTGTGTGAAAGCACTCTCTTCTAATCCAAATCAGACAGACCACAGATTCCTGGATGCTAAAACCTGGGAGATTGGCACTGCCCAAGTGGAATTTGTCAGCAGAATTGCCTTTGGTTTTTCAAACTGGAGGACTGATTTTTTTTTACTTTCGCTTCCCAAATGAAGTTCTCAAGACAAGTGTCCCATTTCCTTGTTTTAGAAGGGCAACTGCCAACAAAGCATGGTGGGTATTTAATTTCTGCTATTTGAAGTTTTAGGATCTGTTGAATCAATCATTTCATTCGCATGCTGTCTTTCAAAGGCCAAAACCAAGCTCAAGGCAGCTTGCAACATATACAAAAATTACATACCTGCAAGCATAACAAAAGTAGTCATAAACAATAAGCTAAACATCAAAAAGTACAGAACCAAACTGAACGATTTCCACACAAATCACTAGATACAAAATAAAGATACAAAATAATAATAATCTACAACAATACCTTAGCCCCTACCTACCTGACCTGCTTACTGCTAATCTCTTAGATGATTCTATAATTGATGGATAAATTGATTTATTTAATTGGGTTGTTGCTGTTATTATTACGTTGTTTTATAGTATGTTGGGAAATGCTCTGGGATTCTTTTGCAAGAGAATGGCCTCTAAAAGTTTTGTTAGCAATAATTTTTTGCTGTTTTTGTGCTGCCTGGAGTAACATCCACTGACAGGTCACCACCAGAAATGAGGGGCCTGAAGCAGCAACACTAGCCTATCACCATAAAGATCTTAATAATGTGGTACAGAAGCAGTCCATTTGTAGTGTAGTTCTGATTCCCACCAAATAGTCTACTAACAAGGAGCTACTAAATAGTCCCTAAGAAGGAGACCAACGCATTTTCGAAGAGTTCACAATTTGCAGTCCAAATCTTCCTGTGGCACCAAATCCATGCCAAACTCCTGAGCATTGGAATTTCCCCAGCAGACTCCCTAAAGATGAACTTATGCTCAGCCAAAAGCCTTATAGAGCAAAGATTAGCAGACATTGAAAATCAACACAACCTCGCTTGGGGTGGGGGTGTTTGCTCCCCCAGGTATCACGGAATAACCCCACCACTTGGCCTTCCATCATACATGTCATCTCTTTCATCTGTACCACACCGACTTGCATTTATTCGTGCAAGGTTCAATGTCCTTCCATCGAACCTGCTGAGCCACAGATTTTCTAAGGGTTTGGTGTCTCCGTTATGCGTGTGTGACGGGAAAACTGTTGAATCTCTTCCACATATAATGTTCAACTGCCCCCTACATAGCATAGCCAGGACTAAATTCCTAGGTCCTGCTTCACTGCGCTTGGTGGGCCGGCCTGTTGAGTCACACGCCGCACTACTTTTGCAGGATACAGATCCTTCGGTAACTCTGCAGGTGGCGAGATTCCTGAACGCGGTTATCTCACACACACAAACAACTAAAAAACAACAACAACACCAAAACTAATCGGACAGTTACGATGAGAGTGCATGTCGGACCTCGTCTTCAGTTTCTTTTTCTGTGATCCGTCCCTTGGAGCTCTCTGGGCCCCAAGCTGTTATTTGGCTCTGCTCATTGACCCACCCTAGTACCGTGACGTTCACCCTTTGGTGTCGAATATATCGGTCCTTATGCCTCTGTGCTTTTATGTTTGTACATATTTTATGGGCTAATAGCCGTAAATAAATAAATAAATAAATAAATGCTTCCTGTGGCACCAGTATGTGTGAGTTAAATTTCTTCACAGTAGATATAAGCAAAGCTCTATTAAAAAGAGATTCAGGCCACAGACATCTTAGATAATGCCAGATTTCAACAAAACCACAAGCTAAGCAAGTAAGAACCATAAAAACTAATCCTATCCATTTGATATTCATACAATGTTTAGCATTCAGGTTTGAAAATGAGAATTCTGTCAGTTCCAGACAATACAAATGCCAACATCTTGTCAGTATTTCTGCCAGCCTCTGCTTATGAAGCGCTCCATGTATATTGCCTTTTTATTACATACACAGGGAAAGGAAGGTCTGGACAACTTTCCAGATTCAGCTACTAGCAACTGCAGTTGAAGGATCTCAGGTAGCAAGAAAATGAAATAATTCTACCTGAAGACCAAAGTAAACAGGATGCTAAAGCTAAAGGAGCCAGTGTAGCTATGAGACTCCAGAGAAGAATTATAAAATATTTTTCTTTGTACTATTTCACAATCTAAATTGTCCCCCCACTGGAAGCTGCTATTTCTATGTAACTGTATTTTCCCCACTAAGGATGAAATTACAATTTGGAGGAGAGGGTTAGATCAGGAAAACAGCATTGGGATAAAAAGTCCACACCCACCCACCACATCCCTCAGTGATGCAATCAGGATCTATTTCCACCCCCTTCTGCTTTTAACTTTACAAAGACAAACAAGCAGGGTATCCAGTAATGGATTTCCCTTCTGCCTGTAATGTGGGGCTGAAAATTTCCTAGTGCTTTATTTTTCCAAGGAAGATTTTCCATTTCAAAAGTTGATTAGTGACAATGAATGGATGCCCATTGCAAACACATTATTATGCAAGGTTGGCAGTTTCAAAGTTTTGACATTTGTTTACTCCATACAAGTAAAATAAACATGCTAAATTAGATTACTCTCCAGGGCATCACATTTTTTATGATGCAAACTGGGGGGTTTTCTTATGTAAATAACCCAAATTTGCATGGGAAAATTATAATTCAAAATTCCCTAGAAAAACCACTTCACTGCTTTTGTCAATCCCCTGCTGTCTTACTTTAGATGGCAGAAAACACCAACAGGCTCCACAGTTATAACCCAGATTTCATCCTGTGGACATTCTGAAATCAGTTGTAGAATGAATGAAATGAATCCACTATCATTCTGAGTCTCTCTCTCTTCTCCATTATAAGACACCAGCCCCCCAAAATGCAGTAGTAATGTTGCATGGATATCACTGAGCATTAGCCTACAAGGCAAGATCAGAAAGCAACAAAGTACTATCCAAAGAATTCTCCTTCTATGAACCAAATGAAAATTAAATTGCAATCCTCAGATCTTTTACCATAGAATAATTGTCTCTGGAATCACAATAATTGCTGCAGAACTATGTTATTTGCAGACCACATCTCAATTTCTTTTGGGATTACAAATTCTAAAAGAGTAAACTGATCAAGGAGACATCTTTTATTTGACCTGCATATGCAGGCTTTTGAATGCAACAGAGATCTTCTGCTGGCGTTCTGCATATTCTCAATCCTGGAGGCTGTTCTGATGCAAAAACAAGTTTAAATTCAATGGCAGTCATTTTCCACCTTGCCATTTATATAACTGCTTTTCAAAGCAAAATAAGATTTTGGCATCCAGCATGGAGAAAGAAAAGTTACATTCCCATCACTTAAGGAAACAAACCATAGTGATTTGAATAATCTCTTTGCTTAATTTCTGCACTATTCTGAACACTTTCAGCAGCAAAGGCTGCAGTCAAAAACGGTGCTTAGTGAAGCGCGCGGGCGGGAGGGGGGGCTCGGAAAAATCTGGAGCAAATCCAGGCATTTTATACCAACACACTTTTGAGCAAACTCCAAAACCCCATGAAACAAGCTGAAGTGAAAGCAATTTATCAGAGTGACTAGATTAAATTTCTTCAAAGTAAAGATTATTAATCTGGGAGGCTGCTTTCCCAGGATGAATGACTTCAGCACTTTTCTCTTCCGGCAGAGAATTTAAACAAGCCCTTTGTTAAGAGAGAAAGAAGAGTAAACACCCAGCTCATCATTCCTTGAAACAAATAGCACCACTTCCCCGAGAACCTCACCATGAAAAAGCACTGAAACCTAGCCATATCAAAACAGAAAATGCTGGCGAATAAACAAAGCAATTTTACAGTGTGCGTGCACACACACACACACACACACACACACGTACACACGTATGTATACGTATAGATATTTACTTACAAGTTTATATTATTTTTAGCAGTTACCAAGACTGCTGATAGCACTAGCAGTGAAAAATGGTTGAGATGAGCCAAAAAGTGATGGATGTTCATTCAACAGTCATGCAATGTACTGGAGAGCCAGTATGGTATAGTGGTTAGGTTCCTGGACCAGGATGTGGGAGGGCCTAGTTCAAATCCCCACTCAGCCATGAGGCTCCCTGAGCCAATCTCCATCTCTTGGTCTAGCCTACCTTGCAGAATTGTGAGGGTAGCGTGAGGAGGAGGAGAACCTTGAGCTCATTGAAGGAAAGGTGGCATCCAAATGTAATAATACGTAAAAACATTTACCACTCCACCTTTCAGGAGGGTTGGGGCTGGATTTTGAACCATTCAATTATCTATCGAGGGCTCTCCTCTTCCTTTTCCTTTTCCTCTTGTGCTTGGCTTTGATTGTCTCTTGGTTCAGAAGTGCATGAAAATGGGTTGCTTGTGCACAGACCTGATTACAACGGAAGGTTTTGGTAATTCTCCTACAGATGCAACTGATTACAGAGTCTGATTTCAAAAGGGTATATAGCATTTTCAGAAGAAATAATCTTGTTGCTCATATGAATATAGGTCCAGTAATTAACACTTCTTTGAGATAAAGGAATCTGGTGCCAGAAAAGAGTTTTGGAATACGGAAGTGGGTGCAGTTAAGAATCAGCAATCAGTAGATTGAGGAAATGAACAAAAGGAGGAAAAGCAGGGATCTGGGATGATGCCAGAAGGAAGAGTGAACAACATGAGAAGATAGCAATGAGACCAGGAAGCAGTAGTGGGCAATGTGGTGGAGCAGAGTTACTAAACCAACATTCTGGAATTACTGACACTACTTTTCTGACAATAATTTTCAAGGCTTTACATTTTCAGGGGGAGCAACAGACGCTTTCAAAGTATTGCAGATAAGAGAAACTATTACAAAACTTTAGCACAACCTGTTCTAGCTTGAAATTTCACTTTTTAAAAGTTGGGACAGAAGGTCTAAATGGATCAAGAGGTTGAAAAATCTTCCAAGATAGGACTTAAATTTCAGCAGGGGTGGACCAATCTGTCAGTTTTGGTTTCTCCTTCTTCCAAGCTTAAATTCAGTTCACCAGATTTCCACATTTTTTTTGCAATTAAAAATAAGTCCTCACAAAAATTCAACAGCATTTTAAAAGTGCGCCTCTTCTAAAATACACATTTTTGTATGCAGTTTTGCCTAACATACACATTTCTGAAAGTGATGTATCCTAATGTTGTTTTCACATATACGTGCATCTTAATACACATTGTCCCCATATATGTGCAATTTTGTTCCACATATTTTTGGGGCTGGAGAACTGCATTGCAAAATTCAGAGAAGTGTGAATTTCAGAGGATAGCTTGTTTCTCGGTTCACGTATTGCTTCTGGAAGTGCAAACTAAATAGATTTGCATTAAAAGACAAACTGAATTTCTCCCTCACCCCTTCTCAGGGCAGACCCAGACAGAACTGCTTTGCTGCCTCTACCAATCAACATTTACAATATTCCAAAAAAGCTGAGCTGGAGGACATATAGCGAGACAGACTGTACCTTAAAAAGACAACACACATCTGGATAAACTGTATTTCGAAAGGAGAAGCCAATAAAAGCAATGGGGAATTTACAACGAGAAACCATTCAGCGTTCCCACGGGGGTTTAATGCTTTTAATTACAGGTGATTTCCCCATAAATATAAAATAAAATAAAAAGGTCAGAATAGTTTGACCTAAGCCGGCAGTAAGATTTAAAATGTAATTAAGTCACCATGTGATAAATTATGGCCTTAAGTGTTACAGTGTTAAAGGAATGGCAGGATTATTAAGAATCCTTTGGTTGTTTCTAATCAAGTATTGACTGTGGCGCCCCAAAGGAGCCCAAGTAACGACACAGCCTCATTGATCAGATATAACTCGCTTCTCCAATTCGATAAGAGTTTAATAGAGGGTCTTATTTTGGGAAAGCTGATGGCTTTTTATTTGTCTGGCTTGGGATTGTCTGAACTGCCTGAAAGGCTAACAAAGCACAGATAGAGAAGTTTTATCAGCCTAATCTGAGAGCTAGGATAAAAAGCAGCGCATAATTGAGGATGTACCATGAACAGAGCCCCCAATTTAAAAGGTAGCAGTTAGCATTTGGTTCTTCCTCCCCATTTTGTTTGTTTGTTTCAAGCAGTACTGGGAAGAAACCAACAGCATAAGCAAAGCTCTCTACATAACTACCGCTTTTACAAGACTTTCCATGCTAAAGTGCCCCACAGACATTCAGAGAAAACTCAGGTCGTAAACAAGCTGAGTAAAGACTGACCGGGGCAGGAGGGAATCAAGTGCTTCTAAGCGGAGTTGCATGATTACAATAATCACGAGAAGTCAGCCATCCACAGACTTGAAATTCCATGCTGCATAATGTAGAGTTTTACAGGTCGTCACTGGAGGCAAGCAAACCAGCCCTTTTGCCCACACGCTTCTAGCATGGAAATACTCAGAAATCTGATCTCATATATCATCAGTATATGTACTTGGTTTGCTTTTGCTTTGATTTCTTCCTTTGGGGAAAAGGAAGTCCATAACAGGAAAAGATCTATTGCTGCTTTCTGTTAACACAACAACAACAACACATGACTGTTTTCCAGTATTATAAATTGCATGCAGCAACTCTTCTTTAGACCTAGAAAGCCACAATCAGGACATACTGAGTGTTGAACACTCTGACCTTTGCTGTGAAATGTGCTAGAATGAAGCACAGATGAGAAGCAATTAAGGGCTGATTTGCTCTGTCTTCAGAAAAGGGAAGTAAAAAACACTTCCGAAGCATGGTTACTAGCAGAACACAAACAACGGAACTTAAAAAATAAACAATGAAATGAAAAGGAAAGGAAAGAATGAGTTGGGGGGGGAATTACTGACTCCTAAAGCATCCTTGACATTCTGAAACACAGAATTAATTGTGGTTGACTGATGAAGAGCTACAGTCCATCAATAGGGATGGGAGGGTTGTTGCTGGCTGATCAATGTTATTATTCTGTCCCAAATTTCCTCTATAGTGTCAGGAGTTGAGCAATGTAGTCCTCTTTGCCTGCCTAAGCTGACAGGTCCTGGACACAGAAGTAGTTTGCAAGTGAAATGTGTAAGAAGAGAATAGAAGCTACAGCAACCTCTGTGACCATATGAACACAGGAAATGAGCACTTAACTTTTGGGAGTGTGCAAGGATGTGAAATGCATCAACAAGATACCTTGGGTGGGAAGGAGATTCTTAAGAGATAGTGCTCTTTTAAGGAACCAGACAGAAGAAAGGGTAACTGTGGTAGACAGAATTCTGGAACCTTTATGAGTTCATCAGATCTGAGCTTAGGCCAGGGATGAGACCATCCAGGTGTTGATGGACTCTTAAATCCCACCACCCTTGATCACTGGCTATGCGGCCTGGGATTAATGGATCCAAACTACAAGAAAGAAGATTCCACCTAAACATTAGGAAGAACTTCCTGACAGTAAGAGCTGTTCGACAGTGGAATTTGCTGCCAAGGAGTGTGGTGGAGTCTCCTTCTTTGGAGGTCTTTAAGCAGAGGCTTGACAACCATATGTCAGGAGTGCTCTGATGGTGTTTCCTGCTTGGCAGGGGGTTGGACTCGATGGCCCTTGTGGTCTCTTCCAACTCTATGATTTTATGATTCTATTCTAATGGTAGCCCCCATCCCTGGCCTCAACCAAAACTAAGTCATGGAGGCATGACTGACAAAATTAGTCCATTCTTTTCTCTATTAGAATGTATTTTCCTACATCTACCTTTGTTTTCCTAGTTAGGCAAAGCAGGGCATATACTCCATAAATCAATAAACCAGTGTCAAGTATATTTGACTAATTGGGGAAATGTATTATGCATTTAATAATGTCAATAACATAATAACGTACTGTGTACTCTCCTAGAATATCTTCCATAGTATTGTGGTACCAAAAAATAAAATAAAATAAAATAAAATAAAATAAAATAAAATAAATAATAATAATAAGGCAAGTGACTTCTCCTGTGGGTTCAGGACAAGGTTTCTCTGAGACAGATTAATGTGGTTCCATCGAATGTAGCTGACATTATTTGAACACAAAGATTAGCTGCTCTTACCTCCATTATCTTTTAGGTGTAATGCTATCTTGGTATCATCTAGAAAAAGAAAATCAAAGCTATTAGAACACAGAACTTTGCATAAAAATCTGATATAATGCTTTACTTGTGATTCTTATTATTTCCAGTTTACCTTTGGTATTCTATTTGGTCCCACATTCACAGTAGGCTGTGCACATCAGTAATTTCAGAGCGTTTCTGTACTACAAATATACAGTAATTTAGCATTCTCCAGTTTTTTGAAGGAACTAAAGACTCTTGACATCAAGAGGAGCTGGTGTTGTGCTTTCCAGTTTCAAATTCCCCAAATGAGGGGTGCTAAGAACTTGTAACACGACTTGGGAATTCAAAAGTTATTTTGATTAAATTAATGTAATTTAGTTTTGCCTGGTAAGTGAACTGTGTGCAGAATTGCATGGAAATCATAAAAAATAAAAAATTACCAAGTGCTTGCAGTTGTTGTTATTTTAACATCACCTGTCATTTTCAGAAGGTAAAAGTAAAATTCTTTTGTTTTTCCAAAAGTAGTTTACGTGCTTCTTCATCAAAATATATTTACAAAGCTAAATGTTGTCCAATCACAAAAAATAATAGCAGCTTTGAATTCCTCACAGCAAAAAACGGTATTTTTAAGATCTCTCGCTGAAGAAATGTGCAAAAGTTAACTTTCACCCTGACCCCCTAAAATGACATGCCCTGCGTGATGCCAGAATGTTAAAGTTACCTTTGTACAGTAGGGTGCTTTCCTTCCAGACTCACACAACTCTGTCTAGCCTCCGTTCATGCAAGCATGAGGGTTGATCAGAGTTTGAGGACAGAACCCCTCATGGTGGGCGCAGGGTGTGGCTGATGAAGCATTCCATGGGTCAGAGAGAGAGGCCAGGAGGTCTGCCAGGAGGTCTGCCACTGGCCCTCCCTTGATTTGTAGTATCTTTGGATCAGAATCACTACTTGAGGATTGCTTTCCCCCAATGTGCTGATGTCATGTGAAGCTTAGCACAACAGATAACCCCTTCTAGTTTAAGTTACCTTCTGTGGGTAGGCTAGTTGGCAGATGGGATGTCGTGGCTCCTTTGGTAGTGGTTAAAACTCTGAATCTCATTGTTGTCTGCTGGATAGCAGTAGTGGTATGAGGAGGCATTTGCGTCGTGTCTACATTCTTCTCACAAATCTTATCTTTAGACTACAGAGGGGGGAGGGGGGAACACAAACAAGAAAGTAGAAAATTGGTTCTCAATGAAGGCCATTTGTCTCTGATCTACAGACATCTAAAGCAAGCACAAAATGTCAGACCGGAGTGAGTGAAAATGGAAACCTTAAATCAAGACTAAAAAAAAAAAAAAATCAAGACAGAATACTCTCTGCCTTGATTAAAAAAAAAGGGGGAGAGGCAGTGCGGAAATCTGTAAGATGGGTGAGAATGAATTGCAGTGACCAGGTTGGAGGAGGGAAAGATCTCTGGGCATGCTCAGATTCTCTGCTATGCTGGGAATGCTGATTTGTCATGTAAGGGCCACATACATTAGTGGCTGTTGCACTACACAATTCCCTTCATCCCTGAACATTGTTGGCTGGGGCTGATAGTAGGGTCCCATGCTGGCTACCCCTATTCGTCATCATTACTTCACATGCTCTTGTTACGGAAATTAGGGGGGCGCGCACACATCTTTAAAGTTGTTAAATGTATCCTTTTGACTTGACAGCTCAGGGAAGTTACCTAGCTTTAAAAATCATATAAAATCAGCTCCTTTGCTAGTTTCCTTCATTCCACCGCCAATTTGCTTCATTGGCCAAGGACTTGGAAACCACTCGGTCCCCGCCATAATCCCTCAACTGGGAGGTCACGTACTCACAGGAAGGTACTCATAGGTGTCAATCACTGGGCAAAGGCACTCCTCCGGACTTGGCAGACTATGCAAACCAAAGTTCTATTGTCCCTTTGTAGTAGGTACTTAGAATGTACTTTCCAATACATATCCTGTATCCACCTGTTGCCCCAACACGTTCCTCCTACGTTAACCATGTATAACCCTCCCCTTTCCTAATGTAGCAATGATGTAGTGATGATGCTTAATGAACTGTATGCTGGGATAAGATAGAAACTTTCAAAAGTCCTTGTCACCCCATCCTCAGGGTTCAAAATTCCTCTTTGAACCTGTTGCACAATAAACTCTGGTCTATAGCTATTTGCTCTGGTTGGTGACTAGACCTCTTCCTTTATTCCGCAGGTACCTGTGGGCTGTGCCCGATGAGCTGGGTGACTGAGCAGCCTTGCACCTAGATTTTTCCGCAACACTCTAAAGTTGAGACCTAGGCCTTCCAAACATAATCCAGGGCTAGTCCATCAGTATCTACAAACCAATTGGCAGGCTAGTATTTTGGTACTAAGCCACTCATTTTGCTACTGTCCAGCATTTATAACACATCTCATATTTTCCAATACCATGAATAACTAATAAAAGGAAACATTGCTAAATCTTAAAAAACAACAACACCTACTTATCATATTTAAATGTCATTAACAGCTATTCTAGCATGCGTTCCAAAATGACAAGGTCATTATGCATGGACAATACTCTGGGATTCAGCATCCATGCCCAAAAGATGCTGTTAGGGAATGTGAGGGAGAGGCACACTTGTAACCAGCATCAGGTGCTCATGGCAATAGTGATGGAGCAGATGTTCAGCTGTCAACCTTGATTATCTCCAGGGGAAGCTGATCCCCCAAATTCTCCTTTCAACATTGGTTAGCAGGGGAAAGCTGTATCTCTGGATCAGGACCATAATCTCAGGTTTGTTTGTTTATGTATTTATTGCCCCAGCTGTTCACAAAAAATATCTATTAAATATGGGATGTCAAAACATTACCTCTTCAGGGCATCCACCATCTACCCAGTCTTGCCGATGACGATCAAATCCACTGGAACATCTTTAAACGATGGTAAGGGATTAAAGCGATCCGGATGCAGATGAAAAATAGATTGGTTGGATAAAGAGGGAAGGGGGGAGAGGGAGGGGGAAAGTAAGTCCTTTACTGTTAAACCTTTATGATCAACAGAGTATTCACTTCATTTAGGATGATATTCCAAGTCAAAATGATTAATTCTCCCTATAAGGAACTAATTTTCACGATTAGACAATTTGACATGTCAGTGTCTTTTTGCTATGGATAGTTAATTGTTTCATTTTACTATGCAGCAGGAGATTAAGGTTTGATCTCAAGCCTGTGGATTTAAGCCAATTTAATTTATTCTGTCCAGCATTTTCCCTTCATTTTGTATAAAGCCATACTACAAAGAACACACTGTACCAAGCAATACGGCTCTGTTTCATCATACTAGGCGATCAGAGATATCAAGGAATCCATAAATGTCTGATCAGTGCATGCCAGGTTTTAGGCAAGAACCCATCCAAAACAGTCTCAAAAGCAACTTTTGAAGAAATTCTTTCCTTGAACTTTTCATATTTTTATTGCAAAGACGTGGGATGCCCATAAACTTTTACCCTAATTAACTGAAAATTAATGAGGTTGACACCAAATTATAGTGTATGATATACAAGGAGTGCATTTTCAAAGCAGCTGGTAGAATTATGCTTTAATTATTCCCAGGGAGCATCCAACAGCGCAAGAATTGCCATTAATTGTTTTAAGGTGGCTTGAGATCTTGAACAGGAAAGTGCTGCAACTATGTAACTTATTAAGCAAGAAAGTGTGGAGTAATCAAGCTCAACTTACACATGAGATGTTGCTCAACTATAGAAATCAACCCAGTGCTATATTGACAGAAATTATTCAAAACCTGCATTTTTTTAAAAAATATCAAAAGCAAAATACATTCATTTATTTTGTTTCATCAACCATGGCTTGTTATAAGCCACAAAAACTGGCTCACACCCTCAGCTGAGAGTCTTTGATGAATATGAAACTAAACTAGGCAGAAGTCCTGCACTAGGGGTGGGGTAGAGGAAGGGAGAGGCAGTGCGCGGAGATGTGTACACACGGTGTTAGACCACGGTTTAGCATGAAATCTTATCCACACTTACCAGGAAGTTAAGTCCCATTGCACAAATCAAGGCAGCTTTCTGCACTACTGAAGCAGGAAATCTCTGTCTATTAACTGCCTGCCTACAATGCATGAGAGGAACTGAAATAATTCCTGACCAAAACATGTGGAACAAGCAAGTTATCTGGATTACTCTGCCCTAAGGAACTTGAAAGACCTAAGGGCACTGCTTATTTGACGTTTTCTGCTGAGGCACTGGTGAACCTAAAAAGCCTTACTGAAAAGCTGCATTATCAGAAGTGATAGTTTTGGCTCCAAGTGAAGCTATCTGCAAAATGTTTTCAAGGCATATGTCAGAGAACCATCCGTCACAGAGCATATAATCATTGTTGCATCCCCAAATTACGACTCTGTAAGCTATCATTACAATGTATTTCCTGCTTAGAACACAACATTTAATAAGCCTTTCATTTACTGGCACAGCGATAATTCCCCATTGCCATGAAAACACCATGGTAGATTTGATTAGTTATGCCATTTGTACCATCTGTCAACACAGCCGTTTTATAACAACTTCATTCTCAAAGGATGACCCAAGTCTGCTCCTGGAGAAGCAATTAACAGACCACATTTGAGGACAGGGGAACAAGGGCCTTATTTGAAGGGGAGGGGGGAAAAACCTGAAGATTCTCTGCTTCTCTTGTTTACATGGAACACAGAAATGTGATGTTAGGAGTTGCAGTGGGACGTTAAGAGATGTTTACAGATATAATGGTGATGATTTGATCTGGCTAGTGGCTCTTGATAGGGAACCACAGGGAACAGAGCAGATTTATTCCAGGGTAGTGAATGTAAGAGACAGAAAGAAGCAGTAAACACCTTGAGGTCTCCTAGGGCAGTGTTCCCCAACCTTGGGCCTCCAGCTGTTTTTGGACTACAACTCCCATCATCCCTCACTAGCAAGACCAGTGGTCAAGGATGATGGGAATTGTAGTCCAAAAACAGCTGGAGGCCGAAGGTTGGGGAACACTGTCCTAGGGGGTCATTTGTCCCTATTTTTGGCACAGAAAAATAAGGCTGAGTGTTTATTTACTATGCTACCCGAAAGTTGTTTTTCTAAATAAAAATCTTCTCCTTTTATAATGGTGAAAAGAGAGAGGTCAAAAACTACCAGCATCTTTAGAAATTTCTGCATAATGGGATGGATTCAGCATGTTTCATTTGAGAATGTTTCCTGCCCACCAAAGAGCTGTCAAGGGCAAAGGGGCGCTGCCAGGAAACATGTGGCAACCCTCATTTAGACAACACAGCCAGAAACAACTTACAAAAGGGGTCAGTAGTGGGGCAGGAGACCCACGGCTTGGACCCCCAGGGCCATCTCTTTATTAGTCATGGTCTGTCAGCAACAGAGAAACGAAGAGATTCTAAGCAGAACTGTTGACTTTAGACCAGGAGAGAGACTAAAGGCTGATAGGTGGCATGTACTGTCTCAGAATTTGTTAGTTTGCAATAATATGTGAACAGACTTCTGGGTATGCTGAGGCCTGTACATATTTTTGTGGTTGGAAAAGTGGGTGAAGGATTAAGTGTATTGAGGAGGGACGTATTTTTTGAACATCGTTCTAATCAAATGCTCAGCTGACTCCGCAATGAATCTTGTTCCACAGGAAGAGAAGAGGTATTTTTAAAATCTGGGAACTGTTCTCAATGGTATGCATGTCTGCTCAGAAGCTGGTCCCATTGATTTCAAGGTAATCCCAGGTAAATGAGCTGAAACTATGATACTAGCAAAATCAAACGAATAATTTATCAGAAGGAGAGTAACGGGTATCAAATAAAATATAATTTCTAAAAATGCTAGTGTTCAGCATTGTAAATGTGAAGACACTAAAAAGTAGATGGCATCACTCTGTCCTGTAGGCCAGATTAAAAAGATGTGTCTTCACACCCCACCTAAAATTCAGTAAGGAGTGAGTCAACCTTACCTCTAGGGGGACAGAGTTGTGCTGAAAGGGCTCTACAACTGAGAAGGCCCTTCTCCACACCACCTCCCTATATGGTATCCTTGGCAGTGGGATTGCAAGGAAGGTCTCCTCAGAAGATCTTAAGGCACAGGTCAGCAGATAATGGGAGAGGTTCTCCTTCAAGTACATGGAGCCCAAATAATTCAGGGCTTTTTAACTGGACAAGAAAATTTTGAATTGTGCCTGGTAGCATATAGGCAGTGAACAGTGTGCAATATTGGTCTTATATGGTCCCAAATGGTTCTCATGAGAAGAGAAGACTCCCTGGAAAAGACCCTGATGTTGGGAAAGATGGAGGGCACAAGGAGAAGGGGACGACAGAGAATGAGATGGTTGGATGGTGTTCTTGAAGCTACTAGCATGAGTTTGATCAAACTGCGGGAGGCAGTGGAGGACAGAAGTGCCTGGCGTGCTCTGGTCCATGGGGTCACGAAGAGTCGGACACGACTAAACGACTAAACAACAACAACATGGTCCCAAATAAAACAACCACTCGCACCCCTGGTGGCTGTGCTCCATGCTAGGTATAGCTTCCAGACAGTCTTTACAGATTTCCTCATGTACAGCACATTATAATAATCTGAACATGAGGTTACCAGGGCATGGTACCTGTTACTAAACTATTCCATTCCAGTAATGGCTGTAGCTGGCACATTCCTTGCTACTGAGGTCACCTGAGTATATAGTGCAGAATCAGGAAGTATCACCAAGCGACAAATCTGTTCCTTCAGGTGAGGGCAAACCCATCTAGCACAGACCATAGCTCCAAATCCTCGACAGGGATCTGTCTACCATCTGAGCCTCTATCTTGCTGGAATTCAGTTTCTGTTTATTTACCCTGATCCAGCCCATTACTGCCTCCAGACACCAATCCAGCACTTGCACACCTTCACCTGGAGAAACAAGAGCTTGGTGTCATCTGCATATTGCTTCCAGGCCATTTACCAAACAGCGGTGTCTAATTCAATGTGAATATGAGTTACTGCCCTCAACAAGCCTTGCAAATCTGAAATCAATGGAACCAATTCATCAGGATTTAATTCAACATCTATTAATTTTCATGGGAACTAAGTGGATCCAGAAAAAAATTGTCTGTTGCTAATTTTATTTAAAGGATATTATTAGTGAGTGTTCACATTCTATGACGACCTCAAGCCTGACTCTGACCATCAATCATTTATATCCCATCTTTCAGGATATAAATCCATCTAATCCTCATTCATAAGAATACACACTATATTGATGGGCTGGCTACGTTTGTAGTTGCCACCAGATTTAGGGTTGGAGCAGACAAATTCTTCTAGATAAGGCCAAAGGTCTGTCTAGGCTGGCATCTTGTTTCCCAGATATCTATGGGAAGGACATGAGTACAAGAGCCTTCTCTTGCTGCTGTTCTCTAGTGGCTGGTATTCAGAAGCATGGTGCCCCTGGTCTTGGAGGACACATATAGCCATCGCCACAAGCTCTGAGCTTTGGAAGTTCTCAGAGATCACGAGACCAGGGAAGATCCTCCCACTCACCACTTACTTGGGGCTGGGACAGGCACCATAAATATGCTCACCAGAATAAAAAAAAAGCCCATGCTTGCTGCTGGCAAGAGTATTAGCAGATCCATATTGAATGGCTGCCTTCCTATTCCAGATGTGGAAAGCCTAGACAAATCGGAAAGGCCGATTGACATAGGCAGATGAACGCAGTAAAACTCTTAGGCTGATTTAATCAACACAGACAAGAAACAAGCTAAGGAAAGCCTTGAAGGTTCTATGACAGATGGTGTTTGTTCATTGAGCTTGGATGGTGTGGGCTCTAAGTTTAAGGCATACTGGAGTTTTTTTCTTCCCCTCTGGGTTACATTTGTCTTTAGATGAATGCAAAGTCAAATTAAAGTGAACACACAGCAAAAACAGTCAAATGCTGATTACTGATGAATTATAGAAGAGTAGGGGCTCATCAGTTTTCTCATTAGGAATACCCATTAGCACTCATTACACCTAGAGGTGGGAAGCAAATGGTTTAATTACTGCTATTATATAATGCGTGCACTGGAGGAGTCAGCAACAAAAAATATCTAGGGTGGCTTTTCATGTAACCTTTCGTAGTTTGTGTTGTTACTGGAATCTAAAATGCACCCATTTTAGCACTGGAGGAGAATTTCGTTTGCTCTGTGTTATTAAGTGAAGCAACCTAATTCTCACCTTGTTCCAAATGGTTTGGAACAAGATTATCCTTCGGATGATGCACTTCTCTGAATTTTGTGATACTGTTCTCTGCTTAAAAGTGTATCAATATGTGCAAAAAGATGTGTACTTTATGATAAAACATGTTTAGAAATGCATGTATTATGATAAAATACAGACTGATCTGTCCACCATTAGCCTGCATGTAAATGTTTCCCCATTTCATTTAAAAATATGTAGGAGAGGAAGCATGTTTGCATAGTTCATTGGCAAATTGCCTGCTTAGGGCACCTATCCACCTTGCATGACAGATCCGTAGCAGTTGCTGTTAAATTTATTACCCGCCCTTCAGCAGCATGTCCCCGGATGTGTTGCAACCATTTAAAATTCAATATTAAAAACAGTTAAGACAAATCGCAGTCACAGGAATATAGCACATGTGCCTTTAGCTATCTCTGTCCAAGTACAAATCAGCGTGGGAGAAACTCTGGAAAACAAAAACGCAGAAGCACATGGGAATGACCAGATGCAACTGGACCAGTCTCCCTCAGAGGAAGTCGTGTGCTATTACAATCAGGGAGGCCGCGCATAGCTAGTTTCCCACACAGTGTTTATGCTGGTCTCCAGGCTGCATCCAACTGGGGAAGCACTTCCACATGGAGACACATAAATATATTCAGTCATAGACAGAAAGATTTATGAATGCATGAAACATGTACCTCCAAATACTAAAATATATAGAAGATAGCTGGAAAATTACCTGCTTTCAAAGTGTTTGCTACAACTTTGCATTGGGCCATAAGGACCTTATGACACCTAAACCAGGGTTGGCTAACCCTGTTCAAGCCAAGGACTGCATAGGTCCATGATCAGCAGTTGAGGGGCTGCATGTCAAAGTTGGTGTGTCTGATGTATAAAATTGTGTGTGGCCATTTAAAAAGGGGGAAATTTTGCTGTGGTGGGGGCCACAATAATCTTTCGGAACCACAGCAGAAAGCCTATAAGTGTGGTCACTCTCCCCCCTTTTTAATGACTTTTTTGTGGGGGAAGAGGAACTTTTTGATATCACAGTTTCAAATTGTGGTACCTATGGGAAAAGTCAGTGAAAATAAATGAATTTAAAATTAAGGAAGAAGACCTGAGCTAAAAGTGCAGCCCTGCTTCAAAGATATTTGGTATCATCTAAATGCAAGCAATCCATAAATACAGCTGATGCCAATCATGTGAGCCTACTATATTGTTCAGGGTAAACTGAAAGCTTGCACTCTCTCGTATCAACAGTTTCATACACAGCATATCTGTATGTGTAGCCATACACACCCACTCTAAAGAAGGCAGGGAAAGCTCTCTCAAACAATCAGAAAAGCTTCCATATCACAGGAAGGTTTATTGTGCTCCTACGAAATATGCCTGATGGATCTCTGTGATCCAGATCCAGATTAGCTCCACTGTCCTACACAATTGTCATAATATCAATACTGCATTTTCAAATAATAGGTGATTTTGTATTAGGTAAGCATCTACCTAAGTATCTACCTATGACCCTACAGTTTTATGCCCCAGTAAACGTCAATATAATAACTTTACAAAGCATCACCTGTGCTACTGCCATTTACATTCAAGTCCACATTAGCTTAGTGTCTGTTTATAAACTTAATTTCTTTCTTGGGCAATTACCTTTATTTTCGAGAGAACTAATTATTTCATTAGTATGAGCAAGCAGGGGACACGTTGCTTGCCCTTTAATCAAGCCTGCCCATAAACGCTTTCGCTGTTATGGATGCTCAGCAATGGTATATCAGTTAGTACTTCTGTATACATGCTTGGCTAAACCTAAGAAAATTAGGGCAGCAAATTAGGGCAACCAATCACATCAACGACAAGTGTTTGATGAGACATCTAGAGTCAAAGCAAAACCCTTCCAAATTGTATGTAGACAGCAACAATGAAGACCAAAATGGGAAAATAGAAGTGGCAGAGAACCATTAGCGACTTCAGATCCTCACATATAGCAATATAAGGCAATTTTTTTTCCATGATAAGATCCTGTGTGCAGTTTTATACAGTGGTATCTCGGGACAGTGGTATCTCGGGACAGTGGTATCTTATCTGGACAGGTAAGATACAATCTAAACCAAATCCCTTATGAATACACAGTGGAAGTGAGGAACAGGTTTAAGGATTTAGATTTGCTGGACAGAGTGCCTGAAGAACTATGGGTGGAGGCTCGCAACATTATACAGGAGGCAGCAACTAAAACCATCCCAATGAAAAAGAAATGCAAGAAAGCAAAGTGGCTGTCCAACGAGGCCTTACAAATAGCGGGGGAGAGAAGGCAAGCAAAATGCGAGGGAGATAGTGAAAGATACAGGAAATTGAATGCAGACTTCCAAAGAATAGCAAGGAGAGACAAGAAGGCCTTCTTAAACGAGCAATGCAAAGAAATAGAGGAAAGCAACAGAATGGGAAGAACCAGAGATCTGTTCAAGAAAATCGGAAATATGAAAGGAAAATTTCGTACAAAGATTACCATAATAAAGGACAAAAGTGGTAAAGATCTAACTGAAGCAGAAGACATCAAGAAGAGGTGGCAAGAATACACAGAGGAATTATACCAGAAAGATATGGATGTCTCGTACACCCCAGATAGTGTGGTTGCTGACCTTGAGCCAGACATCCTGGAGAGTGAAGTCAAATGGGCCTTAGAAAGCACTGCAAATAACAAGGCCAGTGGAAGTGATGGTATTCCAGCTGAACTGTTTAAAATTTTAAAAGATGATGCTGTTAAGGTGCTACACTCAATATGCCAGCAAGTTTGGAAAACTCAGCAGTGGCCAGAGGATTGGAGAAGATCAGTCTACATCCCAATCCCAAAGAAAGGCAGTGCCAAAGAATGCTCCAACTACCGCACAATTTCACTCATTTCACATGCTAGCAAGGTTATGCTTAAAATTCTACAAGGAAGGCTCAAGCAGTATGTGGACCGAGAACTCCCAGAAGTGCAAGCTGGATTTAGAAGAGGCAGAGGAACCAGAGACCAAATTGCAAACATGCGCTGGATTATGGAGAAAGCTAGAGAGTTCCAGAAAGACATCTACTTCTGCTTCATTGACTATGCAAAAGCCTTTGACTGTGTTGACCACAGCAAACTATGGCAAGTTCTTAAAGAAATGGGAGTGCCTGATCACCTCATCTGTCTCCTGCGAAATCTCTATGTGGGACAAGAAGCTACAGTTAGAACTGGATATGGAACAACTGATTGGTTCCAAATTGGGAAAGGAGTACGGCAAGGCTGTATATTGTCTCCCTGCTTATTTAACTTATATGCAGAATTCATCATGCGAAAGGCTGGGCTGGATGAATCCCAAGCCGGAATTAAGATTGCCGGAAGAAATATCAACAACCTCAGATATGCAGATGACACAACCTTGATGGCAGAAAGTGAAGAGGAATTAAAGAACCTTTTAATGAGGGTGAAAGAGGAGAGCGCAAAATATGGTCTGAAGCTCAACATCAAAAAAACGAAGATCATGGCCACTGGGCCCATCACCTCCTGGCAAATAGATGGGGAAGAAATGGAGGCAGTGAGAGATTTTACTTTCTTGGGCTCCATGATCAGTGCAGATGGTGACAGCAGTCACGAAATTAAAAGACGCCTGCTCCTTGGGAGAAAGGCGATGGCAAACCTAGACAACATGTTAAAAAGCAGAGACATCACCTTGCCAACAAAGGTCCGTATAGTAAAAGCCATGGTTTTCCCAGTAGTGATGTATGGAAGTGAGAGCTGGACCATAAAGAAGGCTGATCGCCGAAGAATTGATGCTTTTGAATTATGGTGCTGGAGGAGACTCTTGAGAGTCCCATGGACTGCAAGAAGATCAAACCTCTCCATTCTGAAGGAAATCAGCCCTGAGCGCTCACTGGAAGGACAGATCGTGAAGCTGAGGCTCCAATACTTTGGCCACCTCATGAGAAGAGAAGACTCCCTGGAAAAGACCCTGATGTTGGGAAAGATGGAGGGCACAAGGAGAAGGGGACGACAGAGAATGAGATGGTTGGATGGTGTCCTTGAAGCTACTAGCATGAGTTTGATCAAAATGCGGGAGGCAGTGGAGGACAGAAGTGCCTGGCGTGCTCTGGTCCATGGGGTCACGAAGAGTCGGACACGACTAAACGACTAAACAACAACATCTCGGGTTGCATATGCTTCAGGTTACATATGCTTCAGGTTACGGACTCCGCTAACTCAGAAATAGTGCCTTGGGTTAATAACTTTGCTTCAGGATGAGAACAGAAATCGTGCTCCGGTGATGCGGCGGCAGCGGGAGGCCCCATTAGCTAAAGTGCTGCTTCAGGTTAAGAGCAGTTTCAGGTTAAGAACTGACCTCCAGAACGAATTAAGTACTTAACCCGAGGTACCACTGTAACAGGGATAAGGAACCTCTGGCCGTCCAGATGTTGCTGGACTCCACCTCCCTGCCCATTGGCTATTCCTGACCATTAATGATACTGGCTGGGGTGATGGAGTCCAATAATGTCTGGAGGGCCACAGCTTTCACATTCCTGTGTTAGAAAATCAGGCAATCAGTTTACTAAAGGTCATTACAATTATCGTGACAAAACACGCAGACATCCAGTCAATAAAAGCTTTTATACAACTAAGGATAAGAGGTGCCTCTCACGAGGAAGCTCATTTCAGGTTTTGTGCCACTACAGCAAAACTGGATACTTCACATGTTAAGTGTTTGTCCTTATTGCACAGTGGGAATTTTATTTTCGTCATAAATTATGGGCTTTTGTTCCTGATTTTTTTTTTTAAAAAAAGGTCAAATGGGAGTTTTAATTTTTATTCTTTTGCCCTTTCCTTAGCTGTAAGGAACTTGAAGAAAATATTCATAGGAAAAGAGCAGGTCATATATATGGGACAATGCAAAAGATAATGCCTAAATCTTCCACAGTTTGCAGTCCAAACAGAGGTGCAATTTGGGGGTGGGTGAAGAAGAAGGTGTAGATGAAACCATGCAACATAAATTGATTGCAAACAGAAACAATTGCAGACCTGGAAACATCTTTGTTCTATTGGTAAATAAATGGCACAGGATGAAATTTTCAAAGCCATAAAGGCTCTTTGCAGTAAGTCATGGAAGGTAATGTCAAGGAAACAACTTTTCAAAATGTGTCTCTCTTTAAGATGTTGAAAACAAGCCCAATGTCTGGATGGGTTCTACATCCTGTACAATATAATAATCACTTAATTTATTTTTAATGGTTTGCTACACACGTATTAGATACACCTTTTTTAAAAAAAGGTGCAGATCCAGTTCCAAAAGCTGTAGTTTATGGTTCCATGAAGACCACTGGCTATTTCTGTCACTGCATTTTGGCTGTTCCAAGTAGCATTTCTTTGGTAATCTGCTAATGTCCATCTGTTCTCATTTAACCTGTTATATGCAGGTAAGTATATATGCATTGCAGTTGACATTAACCTGAACCCTACTCTAACCTGAGTTGCTAGAATACCTGCTCTGATAACTGCCTCCTCTGGCATCTTGGGAGAAAGAAAAATGCTATTGCCTGTATTTTTTTTTTAAAATTAAAATCCAATTCTCAGAGATGGCAGGGTAAGGTGGTTGCTCCACTCTACTTTGTGAAGTAGAGCTAAACTCTTAGAGCTAGTCTAGATGTGCAAAGAAATGCATGTGTGGAGGTGTCATGCCAGTGCAGATTACGGGACTGGAGCATTATCACACACTGCTTGTGGCCACATTTCTAGCTGTGTTTGTTGCCTTATTGCAATCTCATCTCATGCTGCTTAACTGCAATACCCAACTGTTACACCTCTCTTGGACTCCTGATCTTCCCAGAATGAACTCAGGCCCTGGTCTAAACTCGGATGAGCAGGTATGCTGGTTTTTATTTTATTCTAATACAATGTACCATCACAAATTGCCGCCAAACTCCCCCCACCCCATGCTGGTTTGATGCTAAACACTAATTTGTGATGTACGAAAGGGATCTTTGGTTTTCAAATAAATGTTCTATTTTGATGCAAAAGGTACCATTTTTCCACAACAGGAGCTAAAACTCCAAGACCATGTTATTTGATGGAAATTGCAGTTCATAAAAGCAGTAATTCTGTGAATGAGGAAATGGACAAATGCAATGAAACAGCAGTAATCAATTTAGAGGCATTTCCGTTCTTACCCATAGGGATTTGTGAGTAGGCCACCCCCACCCTGGCACACATTTCTTTATTGGAAGCAACGGGACAATGACATACTTTACCAAAGGCAATCATTTACAACACGCAGCATGCTCTAAAAACACAGGAGATAATTTTGTGGGGTTTTAGCTGTTTTTAAAAAGCAAAACTTCTCCCCCGCCCACCGCCACCACCATGAAACGCAGAGACACATACACCCCAACATCTCTGCCAGTTCTTCCCTTTATCAGTCAATGTGGCAGTAGGAAAAGCATGGGGGCTAGTGAATTCTTTCTAGCTAGTTTTCAGATCAAATCAGAAACGATAATCACCAAACCATTGCATAATGCAATGTTGGGATGTGGGGGAAGAGGTTGGGATCTAGAATTTTAGGGGTCTACTTATAAGGGCCTCCAGCCATTCGCTCTACAAGTGATCAACAGCTCCAGAGATAGCCAGGTGGGGAGATAAGAATCTGGCCTGCTGGGCCAAAAAGGTTCCTCACCCCTCCTCTAGAGGAAGCATCCTGAGAGCTCATGGGAACTCAGGATCCAAGCTGTTGACCCTCCCGAGGGAAACCTGGATCCTTCCCCAAATGCTCACAGATTATTTCAGACATCTGCAGTCTTGGGCACTGGAGGGAGAAGCTATATTGGGAACTGTGCTAGAAAGGACAGAACTGTGTGCCTGAGTGCATATGGACCGGAAGCTACAACATTAACAAAGATGGCTACATCTTACAAAATCTTAGCATGTTTTGAACCCAAATCATGAAAACATATATTCTGATAAAAAGGATTAGGCTTGTAAGGAAGTTATTGTTACACACAATGCAAATGGTTTGGTTTATGGGGAAATATGCACCGAGTGCTTCCAGGCAAAGGATAAATTTGGTAACAGGCCATTGGGATATCCAAAAACAGCTCATTGGCAACTGTGCTTTTGTTTGATTTAGTGGATTTTCTTCATGAAGCATGAATAGGGATTACATTGGAATATGCCCTGGCATTTTGATGTCAATGAAGTTCTGAGAATGCTGCAAAATTGGGGGGGGGGGGACACACCACTGCATGCATCAGGAGCACCCACTATAACACAGTCAGGACATGGGGTAAGTTAGATTTCAAAAGTGGTGGGAGAAGCCTAATACAATACTGCTGCTTTTGTTACATGCAGGTCTGTTTGGCTCTGGGTCATAATCTTCTTCTATGAAGATATTTTATTTAGGTATAATATGTATAATATATGTCAAATATTGTTGCCAAAACTAATTGACAAATTAATTAACCGATCTCAAAGGGGAAAACTGAATGATACAACTCAACCCAAGAAGGGAGACTCAGAATTCCAAAGAACATATGCAACCTTTTAATGTCAGTGACCCTTCGTCTGTTCTCTCCCAGACCCTCATTAGATCTCTGCAAGCCTCAGAAAAGCTAAAAGTCTTATTTTCTTTGTACATTTTCCTTTCACTAACGACAAGAATTTCTGAATCTAATTTCTTGGGCTAAAAGCACAACAAAACCTAAAGCAAAAATGAAGCACTAATACAGCCAGGCTTGTATAACAGGGGTTTCTGTTGAATTCATTCAAGCTAACCAAGGTCAGCAACTGGGGAACATTTTAAAAGCAAAGACTGTGTAGAATGATTGTGCTCTTTATATTCCAGCTATATTGTGAATTACAATTTGTCCCTACTGCTGCCATACTTGATGAAACAGTGAAACATTCAATGTCAATCTTTCCCGATGACCCAAATGAGTGTACAATCTGTATACCTGTCTACAGAAAGAGTTGTAGCGTACACATGTGCAGTTACTCACTTGTAACACTCACAAATTTACAGTCTGTGTACCCAACACCTGAGCTGTAGAAACTACCAAGTGTAGACTCTTTTACACAAACACTTGTACCCATTTCTGTAAAACATATGAACAAGTCTATTGTTAGCAGTATACAGTGGACCCTCCGGATATGAACTTAATTCATTCCGGGGGTCCATCCACAACCTAAAAAGTCCATATCTGAGGTGCCGCTTCTGCACATGCACACAGCACAATAGAGCGCTTCTGCACATGTGTGTGCGGCGAAACCCGGAAGTATACACTTCTGGGTTTGCCACATTCACAACCCAAAGTTTATGTATCCAGAGGGATACATAAGTAGAGGTATGACTGTACTAGTGTTTGATTCTGTAACAGTGGGGCAATATATTGGTCCCACATGATGCATTGTTTGAGGAGGGGAGTCAGTGACAGCCTTTCTTCAAAGGTTTCACTCAGTGGTAAATTTTGAAGTGCAGGAGCTCATCATAACAATCACCACAGCCTTCCCCCAAGGATAGGCATAGGAACACTCTCAAAGAGAGTCTAAATATGTAGGCAACAGTGTTGAGCCATTATTTAACACAGATATGCATACACATGAACCCACCCACCCAAGAGCAGCAGTTCATAGTGTACTGCTCAGTTTATTAGGGTAAGCATGAATGAATACAATCCTGTGCATAGTTTCCTGGGAGTAAGCTCTCTTGAGAAAAGAAAATGAAAATGAGAGAGAGGCACAACATGGTGCAGATAATGTCGAGTAGGGGGCAGGAACTAGAGTTGCGGTGCTCCTCACCAGCATACATCTGTCAGTCACAGACCTGAAGGAACTGCATTTCACACAGCAGTTACTATCAGAAAAAGCACACTAAGCAGGAATGCACCCCCCCCACAACAAAATATGTAGGCAGATCAGCAAAGAGAGAGGACCTAGCTAAAGGACAGATTTTCAATTTCTTGCAACAACTATGCAACAATCTAACTCAAGCAAAAATGTGGCCCATCTGGAAATGCCCTGAATATTAAGAAAAGTCCAAGGACCTTTAAGGCTGTTCCAGTCTATTTTCTCTTTTGACATAGCAACACGTTCCCAGTCTTCTAAACCATGGTTTAGAAGCCTATGGTAAAGGGTACATTGCCCTGGAGGTCAATTCTTACTGAATGAACCTTTCTCCCCAAGCGTGGAGTATGCTGGCTGGTCCTACAGGGATTCTGAGGAAGGAACCTTATTACTTTATGTACCACAAATTGAAAGGTCAAAACCATCACTTCAGTTGTCAGTAAGAAATAAATCAGCCCAATTAAAAGAATCCCTATGCATTATATAGGGCAAGAGAAAAATGGATTCATTATCAGTGCCATTGTATATCAAAGGCCAGAGTTAACTAGCTTTTCTTACCTTTGGAGTTTATTGCACCAGCTGCAGTTGAAGCCAATCTGAGCCATGACACATGGCCCACAGCTGTTAAACTGGAGGCAGGCTGCAACAAGAAAAGACCCAGGCAGATAAAAACTTCACCCTGCAAATATTTCCTACCACCAATAGTTTTCTAAGGACTAAAATAATGTATTCTCCTTAAAATAATTGGTGAATAAGTGAGTTCCAACCATCTGTCATTAGAAACAGGCTACTATGGCACACTATGGAAATAGGCACCACCTATGAAATATTGATCTTTGAGATTCAATTTTAATCCTGTTTGTAAGTATACTACCATTTCTGCAAATCTTCATTTCTTGCCCAGCTCCTAAATTCGCCTTTTGCCATGAAAGCATTCAATTATGTCTTTATGTCTCTTTCCTTTTGAGGTCTTACATTTCACGGCATATAGCTAATGTTTTTGTCATATAGACGTAATAAGCTGGGGAGGAAACTGTGTAAGAGCTGTAATTGGATTAAGAGGGGGATGGGAGCCAACTCCAGTTTCTACTGATGGTTTGTCTAGCAATTTACATTCCAAGCTTTCTTTAAAGTGTGTGTGTGTGGATGAGATACAAAATAAGCGCTTGTCACTACTTCCTTTGCAGGGCTTATTATGCACCCATGATCACTTGGTGATCAATATACAATGGCCAGATATTGGATGTTGGGATATACTGGTATTATCTAGAGAGTAACCAGTTAGGTATGTCTGGCCTTTTAAATGTAGTTCTTCACATTTTATTTTGTTCTGGTGTGTGCCCTGATGTCTCTCTCATGTATTTATATTTTCCTTATTTAAAGTAAATATACAATAAACAAAGGAATTAATATTGAAAAGTACAAATGCAACAAAACAACAACACTGCAGTGTGTGGATGAACAGGAAGAAAATCATGGCTGCTTCATCTTCTGCCACTCTTGCTGTGTTGTGCTACTGGGAGCTAAGCCAGAGTTTGGCTTACTGTCAGGCTCATGGTGTGTTGCTCTTCAAACAGCCATGAGCTGTAACCAAGGTTTCTTTTTGGCTTACCACTCACTCATGGTTTGTTTGGGGAGACAAACCATGAGCTGGGATGCAGATGTAACAGTAAGCCAAACCATGACTTAGCTCCCAGCACAGCAGGAGTGATGGAGAATCAACGAGGTTTAGCTCCTAGTAGCATGGCAGCAACAGGAGCAGAGAAGCAGCAATTTCCCCTGTGTGCGTCAACGTGCTGTACATTCAGCTTTAAGCCATAGTTAACTATCATTTAAAGTGACATGTGAACCAGGCCATCATAGGCTAAGACGGAAGATGTCTCTAAAGAATTTTAAAACTAATAGACTGTCTTTAAGAATGACATATATCATGTGCTTCTTGGTCTGTACTTACTGGGTAGAGGAATCATCTCAACAGCTGACAGATTGGTAACCTTTGACATTTGAAGCTCCACTCTGTGGTACTCGTATATCGTTCTTCTACGGACATCTACCAGGAAGGAAACAACAACTTTAAATTCAGAAGTTGAACATGTCTGTTGCTGACTGCACTGCAGGAAGCAAGCTCAGCCAGTTTAAATGGTTTGGAGGTGGACCTGAGGGAAGACAGGCTGGACCCAGGTCTGTCCCCAAAATTCTGCCCAGCAACCTGGCCGTGATTGGCCGATTCAAACTCAAAGTGACAAGGTGTCTTGACACTACTTACAGCTGGCTGAGCCGGATGACGTTGCCAGCCAGCTGTGCAGGAAGTTTTTGCCCTGCTCCAGCTTGCCTGCGGGCATGCTGGGTCACAACCGCTGCTTGCCACCAAAAATGATAAGCAGTCTTTTCTGTCATGGTGCCCAGAATACGGCAGGTCTTATCCAGCTGGCTCTGGATGATTTTTGAAGATTGCTGGATGATTTTTTTGCAGGGCAGTCAAGACTCAATTGTTTTCACAGGCATTTTGTTGCTGAGTATAATATGATTTATTTCAATGCTCCTGGTGCATTTCTTTTGTTTGTGTGCTGCTATTTCATTCAGTTATTTCAGACATGTCGTTTGTAAGCCAACTTGTAAGCCTATTTGATTACTGCTGACAAGCGGGATAAAAAAAAGCCTCAAAATAATTAGGTATCATTGGTAAAATATAATAGCAGTTTATCACTCAGTTTTGTTTACAACGTCCTCCTTTGTAATGCAAAACTTTCTCTGAAACTTGGGAGAGTTCACCGAAAAGTTTAAATGGAGGCCAGGGGAAAAAATCACGCATCAACATGTTTTCATTGTATCATCCCACATTATCTCAGAAGTAATTTTGGACAGGATTATAGTTTCCGCTGGTATAGAACTGAAGCCAGAACTTCTCCTCAAGGCAGAATGTTAATTGCCAAGCCATGAATTGATTGCTTTGAAAGGCTTCTGCAAATATTATTTATGAGCAAAAAGATGATAAAAAATCAGCATCTAATTCTAGCTTTCCTATTCATTATTTTATTATTATAATCATGTTCAGGCCTGTATTACCTTCATGACTACAAGACAAGCTTGCATTTTCATACTATAACACTGAGAAACTATGATGACCTTTTACTCTGGACTTCTGAGTTCTTACAAACTTCTACTGAATGCAATTAAATTCATATTCATGGGGGTGGGGGTGGGGGTGGGGGAGAGAAGGCACAATTTATAGGCAGGCCAGGAAACAAATTGCCTATGGCTAGACGAATGGGGGATTATAATGCAGGAGGCAGGAGAAGGGTAATTAATGGTGGGGCATCCGCACCACACTGAGCATCAACCAGAATTGGAGAAGAGAGCAGAATCAGAGCAGATATGGATTATTAGATCTCACAGAGAAGCCCAGCATGAAGAAGCAACACCTAGTTGGATAATGAACCGGAAAGAGAGAATCAACCAATCTGCAGGATCAAGAAATCCAGATCAACATCATTGACCCCTTTCTCACTGAGGGAGACAAAGGGATCAAAACAAAGACCCACCCTCCTGGAAAACGATTTTGATCAAAGGACAGTGCTTCACTCATATCCCAAAAGGAGCTGGTAAGAAGAATCCTTATAATCCTGAAAAGGATTAATCCATCTCCCAAAGAGCAAGGCTTCTTCTTCCTCCGGCTTCTCCACGTTTCACTTTCCCAATATCTTGGCATGAGCAGCTGAAAAACAGGGAATGTAAGGAGTACAGGTAGCTGCCTGAGACAGAAGGCAGGCCCGCACCCTACATGTAAAGAATACCCAACACACATTTAAAGCACTCGACTTTCCTCCAAAGAATTCTGGGAACTGTAGTTTGTTTAATGGCACTGGGAGGTTGGTAAGGGGAAAACTATAGTTCCCAGTATTCTCTGTGTGGGGTAGAAATGTGATTTAAATGTATGGTATGTATCTGCCCTAAGTCCATTAAGTTGAAGAAGAAGAAGAAGAGATTGGATTTGATATCCCGCCTTTCACTCCCTTTAAGGAGTCTCAAAGCGGCTAACATTCTCCTTTCCCTTCCTCCCCCACAACAAACACTCTGTGAGGTGAGTGGGGCTGAGAGACTTCAGAGAAGTGTGAGAGGCCCAAGGTCACCCAGCAGCTGCATGTGGAGGAGCAGAGACGCGAACCCGGTTCCCCCAGATTACGAGACTACCGCTCTTAACCACTACACCACACTGGCTCTCCAGTTCAGTATTTCCTGCACTGACCAGCAGTAGCTGTCCAGGGTTTCAGGCAGGGGTCTCTCCTGTAGAGTCAACCTGGGACCTTCTGCATATAAAGCGGGACTGTACCACTGGGCCAGGTGATTAGGGGGTCCTTGACATGTTACCATTTGGGACCTTCTTTTTTTAGAGCTATGAAAGAGGAGCCTTCCTATCCCATTTGCCCCACCTTGAGGTCTCATACTTCCACCTTACTTCCACTGCGGTACTGAAACCCAGACAGACAGAAACCATTTGCAGGAAAAACATTCCCCACACAGCATGTAAAGGGCTGCATTCCACTCTCAGCTTAGTCTACTTCACAGGGTTGTTGCAATGATAAAAATGAGGTTAGTGGCAAAGCCATGTCCATTGCTCCGAGTTTCTCAGAGTATAACAATGAAAATCAATCAGCAGATATGATTCCTCGCTTACCTGCAAGCAAGATGGAACAGTGAGTGGCATTCTACTAATCTGTCATGTCAATGAAAGGATTGCCGTTAGCGTAGCGGGATTCCCCACCCCCCACTCTCTTTGTCTTGTGCCCTCCCCAAATCTGCTCTGGAGGGCTGGAGGAACCTCTAGAACAGACTTAAGGGTCAATTGGGGGAGGAGAAATGAAGTATTCCGGTCACACAAGTGGCAATCCTTACGTTGATGGGACCCTGCCCTAGCGTGGCTACAACCCAGTGAGTTCAACAAAGCAGCCAGTACTGCCTGTTTAGCAGCAATAATTTCTGTTATATACTGGCAAGGCTCCCTATACCCAGAGCACAGTGGAGGGTGCTTTTGTTCTTATCTTGTTTCATAGGCACATACTGGCAGGATGTGGCACAGAAACAAATCCACAAATTATTCTACTTAACTTCTTATCATGGCTGAGCACCATCATTGCCAATTAAATCAGCGTGTTATTTAGTTTAGGGCCAATTCTTTCAAACCCTCCTGATGAAAGGCCTCTCTCCCCCCACTTCTCTCTCTTTCCCTCAGATGTGAACGTAACATCCTATTAAGTGAATAAATTACTGCCACCCAGCCAGTCTGAATGAATTACTAGGAAGATTCTGGGCTAGATATCTATCCTGGAAGGTCTGATACCTGTCTGGCGCTCCAAATGCACTGGGCTAGAACATGTGTGCCGAGGCTAAGCTAATTTGGGCTGGATCTGAGAACCTTTGTTGCCAAGCGGGGAAGATTTATTCCCCCACAGTGACTTGCCCGTATGATGCACCTGCCAACACAGAGCATTGCAGGGATGTGTTTGAAATGAACTCCTGCCAGCGCCAGCGGCTTTAATTTGTTTCCCCCAAAGAAGTCGGGTCCTTCAGTCCAAAAAAGCAAGCCAATGAATACCTAAATAAAAATGATGGTATTGGCACTTCAGCTGAACCTTTCAGTGTTCCGTCATTAGCAAAGGTTAACTCAGGGCACACTGGCTTGGCATAAGCTGGCAAATTCTGAATGCGCTCCTCAGGAACAGTATGAGAAAGGGATTGTAGGAAGCTATTAGGCCTTTGTGACAACACCTCTCACCAGAAGGGAAAAGAAAGAAAAATGCCCACAGCTGAACTGCTAAGGTGACTGGCTCTAATAGTGTAAGGCTGAAATCCTATGCCAATTTATCTGAGAAGAAGCCCCACTGAAATGAATGGGACTTACTTCCGAGTAGACATATACAGGAATTTGGGAAGAGTGAATGTGTCCATTTCAACTTCTCCTTTTTCTAATCTTAAATTCACTTTCTATATTTCTGTATCAGTTTGCATTTTAAAAAGGCCTCATGGATATTGACCAGCATTTTACTGCGACTTTCTCCTAATATACAGTTTTGCATTCAGTTTTGCCAAATACACACATTTCCACCCCAAAGCACTTTTTTTCTGATATAATGCATTTTCGCTTGTTAGTTTCACCAATAACCGTCAATAACCTCTTCACAGATAACTCAGAATCATACTCACAGAGAACTCAGAAACATAGGTCGGTGCCCTTAAGAAACTACAACCCCCAGAATTCTTTGGAGGAAGAATCTTGTTTGAAGTGGTATCATAACATTTTAAATGTGTGGCTCTGAGACCCAAACAGAGTATTCAAGGAAGCCAGGTACTAAAAATGAGCCTGACTAGAACCATCTTTTGTATTCTAAACCAAATCCCCATGACCCCTCAACAAACACAATATTAAAAGCTGCTTTTTTATGGATGAACACTTGAGGAGGAGGAGATGTGACTTGAGGCCAAGCATTACAAATATGGCACAATAAATCTTACAGTGTAGTGATTACTGTGAGCATCCTACTGGAACCAGGGACTGGCACATCATCTCAGAGGCCAGGATCCAGGAGACACAGATGTAATGGGAAAAGGGGATTCCTGGAGCAAGCACATCACTGCAAGCTCATATTTCCTACTGACCTGTCAAAGCAGATCCACGTCCTTTAACCTTCTTTCTCCCTCACTTTGCCTCTCTGTCACTTGCCCAATACTGCTACCTTCCCCTTCTCTGCCTGGAGAAGCCAAATAAAGGTAATGCATAGCTAGGTGTTGGGCTAGACGGTGCTCGTGTCTGAGGATCTTGACTGAGTTGGCACCCTGCAACTTTCTCCAGTCAGTGAATGAAGAAGAAGAAACCATAGAGGGAGGATCAGGAAGCTAGAGAGTCAGGAAGAACAAGACTGAAGGACTTGAACCTGCACTACAGCCACTGCTTTCAATGCCTGACACCTAAATTGAGAAGGCAAGGTCACAGCACAGATTAGGAATGTGCTACCAAGCCCTCTTTCTCCTATCTATCTATAGGTTAACTGAAGGAAGTTCATGGAAGGAAAGTGTGCTCTCCCTTCCTGTTCCCCACATCCCCATAAACCTTAGCTAGAAGGTTGGGGACCCACCTGAACAATGTGGAATGGGCTACAGGGAGAGGGAAGAGCTGCCCTCAATCTGACCTGCATTAAGGAAGTTCAGAGTTTTACACAGCTTCTTCCCCTTTCACATATGAAAACTTATTGAGCAATGTTGGATGGGCTGCAGGAGGAGTAGAGAACTTCTCCCAGTTGGTCTTGGTTTTTAAGGTAAGTTGAACTTCACAGAAGAAATCTTTCCTGTACCCTCCTTCCCTCTGCCCCCAGAAAGCCTCTCTGGAGATTCAGCAGTCCTTCTGAACAACATGAGACAGGAAACAGGGAAGTTGCTTAACTTAAGGAAGTTGATAGGAAGAAAGCTTCTTGCTGCCTCCTTAACCTCAGCAGCTTCTGTGTCACCTCATTCAACATTTTTCATTAAACGCCACACCCTTCAGAGGTTTTTGGAGCGGGTGGGTTACAGGTACCGGTAGTTGAAGAGGGTTGAACAAGATGGGAGACTTTAGTTACTTAATCTATTTTAGGCTCCAATCCTTAAGATCTGTTCCTCCAGAACCACCCACTGGACCTCCTTCCCTGTACTCCTCTTTGAGTTTTCCAAAGCTCTGCTCAAGTATATTGGTGTGTGTTCACAGTGTGTTTTCTTCACTCAGAGCCCAGGGGAGTGCATTGGGTCTGTTTTTTGATATATGGCTATATCATACATTTAAAGATTTCTGAGTGACACTCATCACTGAATGTCTTATGTTGAGTTTTGTAGGAGAAACCAATGGCTGAACTGAATCCAAAGTCATTGATTTCTGTGAGTTATTATCAAAGAGATTAAAGGTTTGTTATATTCCTATCTATCTCAATTTTAAGAGGATAACTATACGAGTGAATGATTTATTTCTAAGACAATCATTTGAATTGATTCTTTCTTACAACCGAGGCGATAAACTGTCTCAATGTTTAGCCATCTATGGAAAAATCCTGTAGGCTAGATCAATATTTATACTGTCTATGCTCAAGATCACTTAACACAGATTAATTACCCCTTTGCACACCTTCACTGCCCCTTTGTTCACACAACCTGGACTATTAAAGGCAGGAGAAGTGCTAAATCCATCCCCCCTCAAATGCATTCAGTGAAATCTAACAGGTGTGGATCCATGGTCCTAACTTAACTTTAGTCAGTGACAGTGCTCCTGCAGAAAACGACTGTCTTGACGGTGAAGATTTCCTTTAGAGATTACTATCAGGCAACTTCCTGCAGGTTAATTTATATGCCAGTGTGAATATGCCCTGTGTGCCAAGGATCTCTGTTATAAAAATTCCCCATCTATCATAGCCCATATGAGTTTTTGACAGAGTGCACCAAATACAAATTTAAGGAGACTTAAAGGCCTTTTAAAATGGTTCAATCCCCAACGCCAAAAACAGTGGTGGTGCCTGTGGCCACATTGCCCAGAGTGAGTCCCACCCTACCCCACCCCTGTCCAGTGGTTGCTGAGTTATAATAAAAACTCCATGCCATGTGGCTTGATATTAGAGAAATTCTATCCATGTCTATTTAGAAATATCCAAATAAGCCCAATGGGACTTAGTCCCAGGTAAGTGTGTATGGAATTGCAGCTTTATTCTCCTTGCAATGGTTGTCATCGCTCAGTAAGTTACCACAGGGCAAATTGTCTTTTATCTACTCTATATCTGGGCTTCAGGCCAATTATTATTAATTGGGACTGTGCAGAATTATGTACTGGTCCAAAATTTCTTTTGCTAATTTATGAATTTGTGTACATCTGTTGTGCAACTGTTTCCATCCATCTATCCATCCACCCAATTCTATACTATATCTGCAATAGAATCATAGCAATCTGTATGCCAATACATGTTTTGCTATGCCTCATCCCAATAATTATTTTCATTAAAGGTACGAGAGTTGTGTGAATGGTCTTGGGATTTCTCCCCATGGCATTTGGCTCACAAAAAGTTGCCCCAGAGGGAAGGGTTGGACTTCTAGAATAAAGTGGGTAGGGAGCAAAGGATGGGGAAACTGGCAGAAAATGGGTATGGCAGATGCAGGAGGTGGGGAATCCTCAGTTTGTTAATTTAATTATTTCATAAAATCCATACACCACTCGAATGTAAAAAACCCTCAAAGTGGTATACAAAAGATAAAACCATAAAACCAAGAAAAAAGTACAACTCTACTTTAAAAGTAGGGTAGGGCCTCTCCTGCTAATTTTAGGGCACAGGCATGCTAATAAAGAGAGAGACCCATTCTCTGTGGTGATGCCCTATCCGCAGAATGCCCTCCCTTGGAATCACATATGGTGCGTATGCTTTTTTATCATTCTGGCACCAATTGTTTGTTTGGGCATCCGTAGGCTCCTAGTGTTTACATGAAGAAGTAAGGTTCTATGGCTTTTATATACATTGAAATGTTAAAGTTTCTCCTGTGTTTTTATCTATTCCTTTTTATCTGATTGTAAAGAGCTTGCGATTTTATTTCTTGCCCAGCCTGGGATTCAGCCCTTTATGTATTTAGGTGTAAGGAGATATAGAACAATGCTTATATATCTCTACGCCTCCTGCAAGAAACAAATAGTCCAACAGAACCATCTAACAGGCTAAGGAAAACTTTCTCACATCTCCCTTTTGCAATAATTGACTGGGTTGATTTATGGCCCGTTTAGCATCTTTGAAAAGACAAGGATGCAAGAACATGCACACTTAAGGAAAAGCTGACATAGGCTCTCTTTGGCCCAACTTGATTTATTTTGTCAGGAGAGTGGTATATTGCCTGCAGTTTCAAAAATATGTATCTGCTTTGCAACGACAGCGATGAATGAGCCTTTTCTTGAATATTACATACCAAAGGAGCCAAAAGAAACAATTTTTTTTAATAGGAAGTGGGATCCCCACCCATAGCTGTCAACTTACAGATTTGAAAATAAGGGACAAGCAGCCTCGAAAATAAGGGATCAGCAACCAAAATAAGGGATTTTCCGGGCACAGGTATGTTCAACTTCTGAGCCCCTCAGAGCCAAAGGCAGAAAGCCCAGCAAGCAGCCAGACGAAGCCTCAAGCGGTGGTTCCCACAGTGCAGCAACCCGGCAAAGGGGATACAGCAAGGAAAACCACCGTCACCTCTCCGCTGGGAAGTGCTGAGCAAAGACGAGTCCCCAGCAACGTGGCTGATTTGATCGTCACAAGGCATGCAAGCTCCACCCCCCCAGTCGTTCTTAGACTCCTTATTGGGTTTGCAATGTGGCCAAGCAACACAGTTGGAGCCTCCCTCCTCCCTGGCCGGCAGCGAGGGAAAGGAGCAGCTTCCTTTGAAACCCGGGAAATTTAAAGGACATCATCAATAAGGGACAGCAGCGGGACATGGCGCTAGGATAAGGGACTGTCCCGCCAAATAAGGGACGCTTGACAGCTATGTCCCCACCCTTTACAAAGAAGAATTCTCAAATAGCTGCCAGTACTTTTGTTTCCAAATCCTGAAGCTGTGGGGCTGCTGGCTGCCCAGCTTCCTGTGCCTCTGTTCAAGGTCCCTCTGCAACACATAAGACCTTCTAGAAACAGCTTTCTAGAAAGGGATATCATTCCTTAGGCAAAGCATACCCTCCTACACCATGTTGACACATCAGGGCCACGATAGTGCTAAGCATGGAAGTGCCATGACAGTGTTGATTCTAATGGTCTGTGCTGTGATACGCAGCAAGGACACTGGAAAGGGATGGTCTGTAATCATTAGTCTGCCAACAAAAGGAAGAGTGAATACTAATTTCAACCTTGAAAGCTAAACCAGAGAGCCAAAGCAAAGAAGATGGTGCCCAAAGTATTATTAACACACGGTGAGACGTTTTCCTTGGTTTTTAATGAAGGTATCCTATATTTGCTCTAAACTGTGCTGTCTTAATGAAAGGGAAATCTGTACTGCTGAACAGTTACAATTATGTGAGCAGCTGGGATTAGTTAATTTCAACAAATTTACGTGACCAGCCGGGTATAGGCTCCTTAATCTCCCTTCAAAGAATGAAGAAACTGCCCATGGGAAATTCCAAGACAGTGAAAACAATGTATGGAATTTTCTTCAAAGCAAATCTATTCTAGTGGTAGCCAGCACAGTGCCATCTAGATGTTGCAGCCCCATCAGCCTCAGCTAGTATGAAGGATGATGGTAACTGTAGTCCGACAACATCAGGAGGGAACCACGCTTGCTACTGCACGCTGTTCTGATAAACATTGTTTAATTTATTTCAGCCAGCTTAGAAAGGCATCTTATGTCCAATTTCTTTGCCTCTTCCAAAGCAAAATAAGAAATAACAACAAAACCACAACCATACAATTACTATTCTGGAAAATATGAAGGAGTATCCCATGGAATACAGAATTATACCATCTCCCCCTTTGGGCTAACAGCCACATTTGACTTTATCAGCTCAAGACAAACAATGAAGCAATGGACAACTGTGGGAGTTGTAAACCAAAATGAAATTATATTTAAATTAACAAACTGAGACTTCATAAGCATTTTATTTTCTGTTTAGTTAAAACATATTTTTGATCTCTTTAAATTTGCTTTCCACTCAATCATCCCTTCCCTTTCAAACACACACACACAGGCTTACGTAACATTCATTAGCATGCATTTAAAAAACATACTGGGAATTTGCTGGATCCTGTGGACAACCACAAAGGCATCTGACAGGCCCACCTTCACAGGGTGGTTGGTTGAACTGATCTGTGTCACTGAGACAGGAATCTGCAAGACAAAAATAGACAAATGCCATATGCATACCTATATATAAAATGCTCTCTTCTACCTGTACCCTACAATTTAATTGATAGAATCAAATGCTAAACAGAGTCAGAGCAATGCATCTGAACCCCCACCAATAGGCAATTGCCCAGTGATGCCAACCTGTAATGGCATTTCTACTCACCAGCACAACCTTGAATTGTCTTCACATTATCTAGATTCTCTGTACAGCACCTTTAGGCCTTTTATTTTTCCTTTTAATGAAAGGGACAGCTGGATGGGAGCTGACGAAAATAATACTGAAGTGTACTATGAGATTTGGCTCTGGTTTAGTACTTCAGTTTTGATGGACTTGTTAATCAATCCCTCATAAGTACTTTAGCAATTACAATTTCTAGCCTACCTTTCAGTAATCAACGAGGAGAAAGTAAATTTACTTTGCGCCAGCCAATTATAGGCTTCATTGTCAATTCACTGCAGGGAAGAAACTCGCAAAACCTTGAAGTACAATGAATATTTTTTCCTCAAACAGTTTAGCTTGCTTATTGTGTAAACAGGCTCCTCTTAATGCTGTTTTGCTAACACCTAATACAATTCTGCACACAGAGCCACACAGAAACTATATTACATTGGGAAATGAAATCCGTTTCTATTACTGAATATTTCATAGAAACACTGTTAACTTTTGTAAGCACTAAAAGTGATAACCCATTTTGGCTAAGAGAGGGAAGTGGACTAATATAGTGAATCTAAGAATAGTTTTGTTTTAAAGAGCTGTGATGTCTATTGCAGAAAGCAATCATTTAATCTTTGCATAAGCGGGAACAAAATAATGCTTGTAAGTAGTGCTAATGTTCAGTGCTGCAAGTCTTCCACACATAAAAAACCACCACTGAAATATCTCTACATTATTTGGTGTATTTTTTTTCTGACAACTCTTGCCTGCTCATTTAGGCAGTAATGAGCCTCCAGTCATATAATCACCAAGGAGCCATTACAGAAGTTGTAACATTTGCTGCCTTTGCAGAATGTATTGTGGGTGAGGAAGGAAACAGAAAATAGTTCTGGGATAGAATGTGAAGAGTTTCTTTGGCTACATGAACAAAGGTATGTGATGCTGGAAAGGAGCCAGAAGTGGCTGGATCCCATGATGATTTATCTTCTAAGAGACAATAGTGACATTCAAGCATCACAACATGCTTTCATGAATTTTGGGCTCACGTGCTTGCCCTTCTTCCTCTCTTCTTTGCACAAAATGGGACCAGATTTAAACCTTCTGGTCACAGTTTGTAACAAAACAGTTTCTTGTTTCACCTGGATATGCAAAACTTTGCTAGTTAACAAACTAGGATATGGTTTGAACCTGGTTTGTTTGTTTATTTATTTGTCATTACATTTATATCCCACCTTTCTTCCAAGAAGTCCAAGGTGGTTTTCCCACTCCCCATTTATTCTCACAACAACCCTGAGAGGTACGTTAGGCTGAGAGGCACTGATCGGCCCAATATCATACTTGATTAATGAAAACATTCTATGCATATGCTTTTGACTGTGGTTTGCCTTGTGCATCGTCCAGGAATTTCACCTCCAGCAGCACAATAGTTAATCATGGTTAACAATATTTCATACAGGCCACTGTTTCCATTTAATCCAAGAACAAGAAACAGTCGTTTGTAGAAACCATAGTGAAATCAGGATCAAACCAACTATGGTTTGTTACAAACTTTGGTTGGCCTGCAACGGCCTGCCCTCATTTAACTGCTCATTTTTGTTCCCCAAAATATACACAGTGCTCATGTCTGCCTCCTGACAAACTTTACTGTGAACCATAGGTGTTGCAGAGGAAGAAAGATCAAAGCGCCCAGTCCACATCATTAGGTCACGCTGCTGTTTTGGCAAGGGCTGCCTACTGAGAAGAGCAATTGACAGTAGGAAAGTCCCATGAGTAAAGCAGGAGTGAGGAAAATACAAAGGGTGTCAAGAATGACTCAGAGGCTACTGCCAGAGGACAGCTGAGTGCTGGGACCCAGAAGGCAGGAGCTGAGTTGAGGAATCAGAACTGGAGGGACTAAACCAGGTGTCACTGCTAAGGCCCACACAAAGCCAAGCCAGAGCCAAAAACACCTTGCTGCCCAGACATAGTCCCAGACAGACAAGGAAGTCCTTCTGGTCTAGGACAGCTTAATGACAAGCCTTGGTGGGCAGGGTCAATTCACAGCCTGAGATCATTTCACAAGCAACATGTTCTTCACTAGCTAGAGAGTATCAGCAAGATATTTCCAAGCTGCAGTTTTGATAACCCACCACATGGGGCAGAAGCACCCAGAACTAAAGTTTGAGAACAACAGCTCTAGAAGGTCCTGACACTGTGCCTTGTATTTTTAAGGGTGAATCAGTGCTTAATTTTCCTTTTAAAAAACTGGATCTACTATTTATGTTGATTCCATGAACAGTTGACAAGAAAATCATTACGCTGTGACGAAAAGGCTAGGGCAGCATCTGATGATAGGCAATGGACAAGCTGACAGGAGAAATGATTTGTTTTCATGTTAATATTTATTGGTTGAAACAAAAACTTCCTACTGCACATGAGAGTCATAGAAACCATACCCAGGAGAATGTTTTTTTCAGTGCCAGCTGAGACATTACTAGAGTTGGCTGGCAGGTGCAAATCAGTAGCAGCTGATGGGGCAACCCAGAGCTGGTCTCCCATCACTGCAGCTCACCTGGCCTGGCCTGGGGTGGGGCGGTGGCAGGGTCAGGGCTGCCCAGATACAAATGTGGTGCCAGCCTGGCTTTTCCAACTGGTGCATCCATACAATCCTGACTTGGCCACCGCCCTGGCCCATCCTGGTAAGCTGCCACAGCGCTGGTGTCTGGAGGGCAGCTCTGTCCAACCACATCAGATTTTTTAAAAATATTTATTAAATTTGTATACTGCCCTTCATCCAAAGATCACAGGGCAACATGAAAATACAAAATGAAGACACAAAATACACAATAAACAAAAGCAAAGCAAACCAGTAACTCCCCCTTCCACAAGAGGACCTGTATGGGCAATCTATCCAGAAGATATTTGTATTTTAAGGAGTTTAGTGATCAAACTTGGTCATCTCTTCCTGCTTCTGTTTAATTCCCCTCTATATCTCTTGTTAAAGTTATTTGATGGCTGAGAGCAGCCTTTAATGTATAACCTGGTGGAAGGAAGAAGTGAAAGTGATGGGTAACCTTCTGACCTTCTTTGATGGTAGACATTGTTTGGAGGAATGTGCGGTATTGGAAGAGGGGGCTAGCTAATTAATAATCTGCACTAGTTAGTCTGGCAAGGCATGTAGTTAGCTATCTTTAAATTGGATGGTTTTGGGGCATAGTTCTGAGATGCATGGACTGATCGAAGGGCTGTGCAAACGAAGGCTACTGAGATGTCACTTCGCCACTTCTTGAGAAATTCCCAGTGGCATATTGAAATGCTTGCTTGGTAATGTATATAATGCTTGCTGTTTAGAATAAAATCTTTAACCTTTCACTCACTTGTGCTTGTATTGCTTCTGAATCTCATTAAAAGTACCACCTTGCATTGGGCAAGACAGGACCTCACCTCTTATTTCCATGGGTGCTAAGCTTGTAAGCCAGTATGGTATAATGGTTAAGAGCGGTGGACTCGTAATCTGGTGAACCGGGTTCGATTCCCTGCTCCTCAGCCTCACTCACCTCACAGAGTTTGTTGTGGGGGAGGAAGGGAAAGGAGAATGTTAGCCGCTCTGAGACTCCTTCGGGTAGTGATAAAGCGGGATATCAAATCCAAACTCTTCTAAGAGGCTTGAACCCTCCAAACCAAATCCAAATCGTATGGGAGAGCACACAGAGCTATTACTGTATTGGCCCGAATATAAGTCGCACCTGAATATAAGCCGCACCTTTAAAATTGGAGGGAGGAAAAGAAAAAAATACCTGAATATAAGCCGCTCCCTTCCTCGCTGCTCCTGGCTACATACTTGGGGGGGGGGGAGCCACGCTGTGTTGCCGGTGGTCTTTCCCTTTCCTTGCTCTCTCCCTTCCCAGCCTTGGGGAAGAGGACGGGGGACTATGCGCAGGGCAGGCGCTGCTTTGCCGCACTCCTGGCGCTGTTTGCCCTGCACTCCTGGCTGCATACCGTAAGGTCGCATATATAAGCCACACTTTAACTTTTCACGGTTGGAATTTGAGAAAAGAGAGAGGCTTATATTCAGGCCAATACGGTATATTTAACTAAAAAGACAGCCAAACTGTCACATTAAAGGGCCTAGGGATGTAAGCAGTGAAACATCAGGGCAAGTTAGTACACAATATTTATTCCATAAAATGGGATTGCCGGTTTCCCTCATGCTGTATCTTAGAAGAAGCTGCAGTAATCTTCTCTGATGCTATATTGAACACAAAGAAACTCCCTTGTGAGCAGAGTACTATTTACACCCATTAGATTGCTCTAACACCATCCAAACTCTCCTCTAAGCTTTCCATCATGAAATCAGCCTGGTGCCTTAATGTAATGTCAACTCGCCTGGTGCCTGGGCAGAGGCTGCACAGATACCCAGAAACCCCTTTGCAGCTCCAGGAAAGGGTTGGTGTGGGAGGACGGGGTGCAACTGCATTCAAAAAGGAGGATTTGGGACCCCCAAATCCTGAATTCAACTAGCTCAGTAATGTTTATTTGCTCTAAATTAAAAAAAAATCATTGCAAGTAATCTTAAACAAATGGCATTATAGCTGTACTCTATATTCAGTTAACAGTCAAAGTAATTTTCTGCACACTCTTTGTTCCTTTTTCTTTCTTGTGGGGAGAATAATTCCTCACTAAAACCTCTAACCACTGTGCCATACCTCCCAATGCTTTCTGCTGTAGCTTCTTCATTTCCTGGATTAGTTCTGGAGGCAGATTTGGTCTGTGTAAAAATGTTATTGGGGGGCAAGGGAGGTTTTGCCTAGTCCTCCCTCTCTCCTGGGATTACCCTGATTGTTCCCGACAGGAATCTCTTAGATGGGCAAAGAGCATCCTTTGAACAGTAGCATCTAGTCTTGGCAGAGAAAAAAGTCTTCTGCGTGAAGATGGCAGAGCACTGGGGCTGTCGCTTTTTAAATATTTCAGCTGCTTGAACGGAGCAGGATTTTAAATTTAGTAAATCATTTCTGTGCTTGAACTCACCTCTTTATAGCCAAATATGATACGTCCATCGTTGAGAAGTGTTGCTTGAAATGTGAAACTGCCCAGATTGTAATTATCCTGTAGATGTACGTGATCCCACTGGACAACCAATGCAGTACCTGTCAAGTCCAAAGTCGCGAAGAGGAGAGGAAAATGTCGTCGTAAATTATAGAGTAGCCATTCAGCAGCATTTGATACCATACAAAATGTAACTTTACAGCAATATTATCACTACTCCTACTATTGCTAAATAGGCCTTACAGTAGATAGAGCTTTATCTATTGTTCAGACATGCTTAGCCTACAGAAGAGAAGATAACTTGACTGAGGAGTGTTCAAATACACCTCCAAACATCAGCCACTGCCTCAGCGGAAAACAGAAGGGAAGGTGGGTGCAGAATCCCAGCATCCAATGAAATGTGAACATGCTAAAAGGGGATGTTTTCAATGTCAGAGAGCCCAACTCTATGAATTTGTCCAATCTACCCCTTATCTTGCAACAGCAAATTACAGAGTTTAATTAATACTGAAACTTTGTGAAGAGGAATTATATTTCCTTTAGATCTGTGACTAATGTTGTAGGGTTTGGAGTGGTGGTAACAATGATCCTCAAATGAACTATTATACCATCGGGATAATAAATGCCAGCTGCAGAACTGCCTCCATCCACAGCTGTGCCACCTGCCTGAATCTGAGGAGAGGTGATGGGCCAGACAAAGCTTTCCTCCACTGGGATCAACTGCTATTTTGGCTCTACCTCTCCTTATTTTTCTCATCCCTCCTTGTTTCTTCTTCCTCTTGTATCATAGTTTGTTAAACATTGTTTTCCACTGCAAACCTCCCTGAGAGCTTTGGCAGAAAGGTGATACATGAATGAATGAAGATTCACACAAGTGGTACCTAAGAACATGATATATTTATTATGGGCTGCCTGGGCTAGTACCTATACATTGATGCTAGCCTACCAAAAAATGCAAGCTAGTTCTTAGAATTTTTTTTTCAGACTTGGAAGCCACAACAGGTCAGGGCTGAGTGAAACAATGATGCTACATACCGCATTTTTCGTCCTATAGGGTGCACCGGCCCATAGGACGCACCTCGGGTTTTTTTTTGGGGGGGGCGGGCTTGCGGATAGCTTCCTGAAGCCTGGAGAGCGAGAGGGGTCGGTGCGCACCGATGCCTCTCGCTCTCCAGGCTTCAGCGAAAGCCTGCATTCACCCCATAGGACGCACACACATTTCCCTTTCATTTTTGGAGGGGAAAAAGTGTGTCCTATGGGGCGAAAAATACGGTATATATTTTTTAAAAAACACTCTGTGTGCAATTGTTTAAAATCTTGTTTCCTCTAAATCAAAACTGCTCACTTTCTTTCATCATAGGTTTTTCATTGTGTTATTTAGTTCATAACTCACTGCCTATAAAACTTAAGGATGTTTACCAAAATGCTGACACAGAAATGTTAATATTTAAAGCATTCCATGTTCACTCCGTCCATTTATTATGCATAAGATTATCTTTTCTTATCTACTGCAAGCTTTCAGAGTGGAAGGGTATTAAATAATATACATCATTGGTGGTAAACATTAACTACACCGGCTAAATAGGATCACCATGAATTTATGGATGATGCCCATATTAATAATGGTGTTGAGCATCTTAGTTGCACGTGTCCCACTATTCTTTACGCACATTCTTTTGTTGAATCCCCATGGACCAAACTGTAAGTCTGCACTCCTTCTGACCTACCAAGATGGATGCAGCCTGTTGTTAAGATTTAGACACTGCCCTTCATCTCAGGGCTGCCCTTCATCTCAGGGTTGTTCACAAGATAAAAATACAAACTAAAACACAAACAAATAGTTAAAACAAAAACAAAGGCCTGGTTGAAGAGGAACCTTTTCACCTGGAGCCTAAAAATAATGAAGGCACCAGCTGAACCTCCCTAGGGAGAGCATTCCACAAACAGGTAGCTACTGCCGAAAAGGCCTGTTCTCGTGTTGCTGCCCTGTGGACCTCTCACGAAGGAAGCACACAAAGAAGGGCCTCAGGTGATGACTGCAGAATCCAGGTTGGTTTATATGGGGAGAGGCGTTCATTGAGCTACTGTGGTCCTGAGACGCTTCAGGCTTTATAGGTCAAAACCAGCACTTTGAATTGGGTTCGTAGCTAATTGTCAGTCAGTGTAGTCGGGCCAGGATCGAAGTAATATGCTCAAACCATCTTGCCGTGCTGAGCAAAGCCCTGGCATTGTGGCTTACCATGTACTGGAAAGCCCCAGTTTTTACAGTCTTGAATATAAAATTCCTGTTGTGTCTTTTTATTGGATCAGCAGCTTGAAAACGGATTCCTAGGTAACTAGTATGCCCTACAAAAGTGGGGCAAATCCTTTTTTAAAAAATATAAACAAGGGTGACAATGGGCAGCCTTGTCTTGTTCCTCTAGTTATTTTGCAATTCTCAGTCAACACATCATTTACTATCAATTTTGCTGACTGTTCGGTATATATTGCCTTGACTCCTCTTATAAAAGTGTCTCCACAGCTCATGTACTCTAAAACTTTAAACATAAAATCCCAGGAGACATTATCAAATGCTTTCTCTGCATCTAAAAACATTAAGGCTGCTTATGTTTCATTCCTCACTTTTAGATATTCTATTATATAAATTATATTCCTAATAATGTCCTTCATTTGTTGCCTTGGCAAGAATCTGGCCTGATCATGATGGATTACCTCTTTTAATACAGTAAAAGCGGGGCAAATCCTGATATCGTCCTGAATACAAAAGGCATTGGGTTGTATTCAATCAACTCTCACTCGGAGTAGACCACTTGAAATTACTGGACCTAAGTTAGTCATGACCATTAAATGTAAGAAAAGCCTGCTGGGTCAGGCCAGTAGCCCATGTAGTCCAACATCCTGTTCTCACAGTAGCCACCCTGATACCTGTGAGAAACCTGCAAGCAGAACTGAAGCATAAGAGTACTCTGCCTTCCTGTGGTTTCCAGCAACTGGTATTCAGGACCATTACTGCCTGACTGGAGGCAGAAGATAACCACCCAACCCTCTTTTAAAGCCAACCAAGTTGGTGCCACCTGTGGGAGTGAGTTCCATAGTTAAATGATGCGCTGCATGAATAAGTATTTTCTTTTATCTGTACCCAAACTTCCAACATTCAGCATTGTTGGATGTCGACATGTTCTAGTGTTACGAAAGAGGGAGAAAAACTTCTTTCTATTCACTTTCTTTGTGTCATGCGGAATTTTATAATCTTCTATCATCTCACCTCTTACTCACCTTTTCTCTAAACTAAAATATTCCCAAGGTCTTTAATTTCATCAGGTCTACTCTAAGTAAAGAATAGCTAAATGCAACTCCTCTTTAGTAAATATATGAGTTTATTTCAGGCATTTGCTTACAAAAAATGCCTTTTGGACTCTGAACTGACTCATTCCCTCACAGCATATGCTTTGATTCACATCTCAACAAGTTTTCCTTGTCAGAGTGACCTAACCACAACTCAAAATGGGTCAGTGTGATTCAAGCTCAAAGCACCATGGAGAGTATCTTGAAGCATCACGATAATAGTTCAACAACAACACGCTGTAATTTATTCTTGTTTCTTACCAGCACTTTGGCGGAAATAAAAAAAGCAAGTCATTTAAGGGGGGAAATTGAAGCATGTTCATTATGTTATCTTCAAATGGAACTTTCACAATCTCGCTGCATAAATTATTTCACTGCATAGCGCATCACTGGATGGTGTGAAACAGACAGACATGTTTGCAATTTACTTTCTGAATATTGATTGGGTTGCTTCTATTTTATTTAAAAGCAATTCTTCCATACAAATATTCATTTTGTCTCGCAAATATTTGGTTATTATGCATATGCAATATGTGCATATATAGGTCCACAAAATTATATAGCCTATTTGGTGATTTGACAAGAGATAGATATATATTCATTTCCTGGTAACGAAACCTGAGAGTACATTCCTTAACATGATGTTGCCACTAGAGACTCAGGAGGCCTCACTGTCGAAGATTGCCTATTTCCAGCTCCAGTTGGTTCACTGACTATGGCTGTTGTTGGACCAAGATAAGCAGGTATCAGCAATTCATGCTCTGATGACTTTGCACTCAGATTACATGGGGCTGCCCATGAAAACTATCTGGAAGCTACAGCAAGCTTAGAATGCTATTGGCATGTCATTAGCTGGGACAGCAAGATGGGAGAATATAACAGCAATCCTAAAAGCACTGCATTGGCTTGCTAAGAATTACAGAGACCTAGGGTCATAACTTATAAAAGCTGAAATGACTCAGGCCCCAAGTGCCTCCTCCAATAGCCAACTCGATCCAGTGTTCCCCACGAGGATTCATTGTGGGGGATTTGGTAGAGATGGGCATTTTGGGTAGTGGGGCTTCAACTTTGGAGTGATTCAGGCAAGATTTTCACCAGCCTTGTATGTATGTGTTCCACCACTGTGCTGCCTCTTGGCTCCTCTTTTCCTGGTATGCTGTGATTCAACCTTCCTGAGCTAATTAACCTAGTTTCGCCATTATGCTCAAACTGGGAAACTCCAGTTATCAGGATCGGAACTAGCCAGGATCTTAATCCATGGCTAGAAGGTGGTTTAAAGGGCTTGAGAAGGTAGTTGGGAAAGGGCAGAGTTGGGAAAGGCTGGCCCCCACAGTTAGAAAGATCATCAACATCCCAGATTAATAAGCCAATATACAGGTATCCATGCCAAGTACAGCATTCTGTCACATAAAATTCTGTACTAGGTATTTGACCTTCGGGAGCTGTAGGTAAAGTAAGGCTTATTAGATTATTAAATAGGAGCACTTTGCACACCATCTTGATGAGGGTTATTAACCTCAGGCATGTTCTACCTCTGGGTGAAAAATGACTCTAAGAATCCAAAATGGTTCCTATTTAATGTACTGATGGTACCAGAGGGAGCATATACTTTTGGAAGACTAGAGGGTTGTCTTTTTCAGCTGATGAAGTTAATTGAGATTCATGACTAAAGTAAGATTTAGGACCTTAGCAGCTTGGGTGGATTATAATATTGGATAATGTTTGCCAACACAATCTACCAATAACATTTTAAACCATGGTATTTGACTCAGGTGGATGGCTAGCCAGATGAATCAAACTTCTGAGAGCTAAATATTACAAACCATCTTCAGTGTTTATTTTCCTACAAAGGACAAAAAAAGAAGAGCTAAAGGATAATCTGGCAGAAGGATTAATACTTACCATTATCAAAGTATCTGACAGTCGAGTTTCTTGACACACTAGGGTCAAAGTTGGCCATCAAAGGTGCGATGTATTGGGTAGCTGTTAGCATTCGATGCACAACTTCCCCTGTATATATAAAACCTATAATAAAGAAACAAAAGAGCAGAATCATGTCAGCCACAGCTGAAAAGTTAATACATGCCAGAGTTAATTAGGTGCTGCCAGAGCTTCAAAGAGTTACTGAAGGAAAATTAATCTCATCACCAGGTTTTAATAATGAATCAAAGAACGGCAAAAGAATACAGAAAAAAAACACCATAAAGGCCAAGAGAAGAATAGATTCCCATGAGGAACAAAAGTCAGGGGCCATATTGATAGGGAAATAATTCAGGCCAGTGTTCATCAGCTGGGATCTTCAGGCCACTTTTGAGAGGTGGGGAGAACATAAAGCCTGTTGCTAAAATTATGTGGAAGACGAAGAGTCTTTCTGGTTTATAGTTCTGTCACTTACACTGCAATTCCATGTATGCTTGCTCACTCACTCTGTCCCATGGAGCTAATTTAACTCTGTAAAGTGCACAGTATTTATTTGCGAGTGTGTTTGCTAATTATTACATTGTCAAGCTCATAAAGCATTAGCCCTCTTCTGCTTTAAATTCTAGCTCACAGTCATATCTTGAATTGTGCAAAGATACAGAATTTCTCTTAAGAGCTTTTGTGTACTTGGTGTTGAGCAAGCCCCTTGTGTTGCAGTTCCTAAGCACCCAATAACCAGCTGGCTGAAATGCTGTGCAAGAGCTTTTCACAAGTGGGTGGAACAACTCACCTATCAGCTGTTTGATATCATAATGATGTCACTCGATTGACAGGTGGCTTGTCCTATCCACCTGTTCAAGTTGGTGGGCACAAAGTATACATACTGCTATCAACACCTGTTGTCAGATTGCACTTGCTGTTTCATCGAAAGCAGGGATGGGGAATGTGTAGCCCTCGCTCCCCGATGCTGTTGGACTACAGCTCCCATCGTCACTGACCACTGGCCACGCTGGCTGGAAGTGATGGGAGTTGGAGCTCATCAACAACTAGGGAAGATCAGTCCCCCTGCCTCGGTCTAAAACAGCACAGCCGCATCTGACCAATGCTGCAGCTAGATTCACTAGGTAATACATTTTCTGCTCTCTCAGTAAATGTTGCACTGTGGATTGCTGCCACCCCTGCTCCAAAGTTACAGGAAGAAATAAAAAGAAAGGGAAAGTAACAAGATGGATAACTGCAAGCCAGGAAGCATTTCTGGGATCAAACGTCAACTCTAGTCATGCTTCAGTACAACTTGGAAAGAAACACAGGGTAAGTTCAAAGCATCCCACAGATTCAAAGCTTGAATGGACTCCCGCTGAACAGGATATTTTATCATTTTCACTAATACCCTGAGTAAATCGCAAATGTAAACCAAGCATATTTTTGAATAGGCTTGCACAGACATTTGGCAAGAGCTGGCTTATACTGTCTATGACCCAGTTTTCTGATGGCTACATTTGCTCTCTGTTGATTCATTGTGGCCCAGCAAGAATGTTCCAAACCTACAGTTTCCTGAACTACTTAATCTTTCCTTTGTGGGAGGGGTTTGGCATTTCCGGAAAGACTCCACAGCTTGAAACATAAGACACTGTCTTCTCAACTGCCTGAGTAAATTAATCAAGTTACAGCATGGAAAGTTATTAAGGAGGGGATTTAAAATTGTATCGTATAGCTTTACAGAAAGCCTTTAGACCAGGAAAGAAAAATTTATGAAAAGCACGGACTGATTAGGGATGACTTGCTGATACAAGTGCATTTGCTTTTTTGTTTGTTTTGTTTTTTACTGTTTTATCATGTGTTTGCTGCCCTGGGGTCATTTGAGAGGAAGAGTAGGTTCTAAATGTAATAAATTATATTCAATAAATAATGATGATGATTCTAACAGTAATAAATAACAACCACTACTACTGCTTTTATTTTTGTTATGTAGCATGATATAAAGTACTGTCCCTCATTCTGCAACACAATAAAACAGAACAAAATGCACACACCCAATGATATCGGATTCTACATTAATTCTTACATTTGATGATTCGGATCCAAATAACACATGAGTTGTTCTGCTTGCCCAAGTCTCAGCAGCCCCCCACAATACATGTCAAATAAAACATGAAGTCATAGGGAAGGGCCATAGTTCAGTGGTAGAGTACAGTGGTACCTCGGGTTAAGTACTTAATTCGTTCCAGAGGTCCGTTCTTAACCTGAAACTGTTCTTAACCTGAAGCACCACTTTAGCTAATGGGGCCTCCTGCTGCCGCCGCGCTGCCGGAGCACGATTTCTGTTCTCATCCTGAAGCAAAGTTCTTAACCCAAGGTACTATTTCTGGGTTAGAGAAGTCTGTAACCTGAAGTGTATGAAACCCGAGGTACCACTGCAGATGCTTTGCATGTAAAAAGTTCCATCTCCAGTAAACCCAGAGACTGCTGGTAAGGACTACTGGCTGCAACCCTGGAAAGCTGCTTCCCATCCATGTTGACAATACAGAGCCAGATGGACTAATGGTGTGGCCTGGTGTAAGGCATCTTCTCATGGTCCTAACTTCTTTTGAAACTGAGGGGAGGCAGTTTTTGATTATGGCATGGAAGTCAATTGTGGTGGTGGTGGTGGGCATTTAGAAATCTTACTTGGTGTACCCAAGCTGCTCGGTGTACCTGGTCTCTGTATCCCAGCCGAATCATTAGCAACCTCAATTTGGGGGCCTGCTCATTCCTTCACACACTTGTCCTCTCCCCACTTGCATGCATTTGATGAGGTGGATTCTAATCAATGAAAGCTTATGGTGTAAAAAAACCCAAACTGTTATCTATCTCCCTGGATTCTCTCCATTGTTTTTATTTTGTCAGTTTCTGAAAAGCAATATCCTTGCACCTCTGGGCTAGTGTACTGAACCTTTCTTCTCTCTTGTGAATCTGCCTTTCTAGTAAGGTTGGCTGTTGCTGCCCTCTGACATTTGCCATTGCCTTCTGAGGCAGAGTTGGTGGCTTTTCCTCTGGTGGCGCCTTGCCTTCCTGTTCTAGGAAATTTAAGTTCTCTTCCCCCTTTTACTTGTGTTCCAATGGCAACTCAAAAATTCCTTTTCTGAACAAGCGTTTGATTCTGTCACTGCTTAATGTACCAATTTCAAAAGCTGCTCTTTGCTTTGCTGCTTAGTTTTGTTAATTTGTGTTTTAACAAATGGAATAATGCTATGTTTATATAGTTGCTTTCTTTTGAGTGAAGAGAAAAGCAGGGTGTTGTTACTTTTTTTTTTTAAAAAAGAAGTAGTTGTGAGGTCTCCTTGTTCTGCTCAAAGTTGATTAGGTTGCCCAGGAATCGCTGGATTGAAAAAATGACCTTATTTAAAATGTATAGGAGTTTTTGCATTGACTTAATACTGTGAAAGCCTAAGTTGGTAAGGCTCCACAGCCTCAGAGTCATATTTCAAGCCTACCTAGAGAAATCAGCTGTTTGTCAAAAAAAGACTAATTTACTTAATATAATTTAGATAGTGCTTGGTAGAACCATATGTTAAAAGCTCTGGCTAACACAAAGGTCGGTGCTTAATTAGCTGGAAAAGCAATTGTCTGTCAGTGATGACAGCACAATGAAAGGTTTTGTATGACAGAGTCTTCATCTGGGCAAAGCTTGCATGGCTCTTTGAGCATGGAAGCCGATTTGATGTTATTGGACAGGTTGCAGCAGCATATAGAGTAGGCCGATAAGTGCACAGAGTGCCTTTTAAGAGATTCGAGGTCACTTCTTCCTCTCGTCCTAGGGCATTTGGAGACAACAACAATATTGCTTAGAAAATCACTAAATCCTACAGCTTTCCCCTGAAAATGCATCAGTCAGCAAAAACAGGATATAAGAGATGCACTCAAACCTTCCAGTCTCTTCAAATTTTATCATCTTTCCAGTTATTACTTAAGCCAAGAAAGTGTGAAGGCCCTTTGGGAGGAAAGGAGGGATATAAATTTTAACAAACAAACAAACAAATAAATAAATAAATAAATAAGCAAGCACATTTCTATCCAAAATTAATCGCACCAGGACACAAAGTGGCTGAAATATTCTGACCTGGCCTATTATTTAGATAATTCTAAATTACAGCCAGTGGAATATCTTACTAGTTTTATCAGATACCAGACCTACAACATGTTTGGAGCTGAGGTCCACAAGAACCTTCTCCTGCTTACAGATAGGCTGGCTGAATGCAGAAAATTCACAGGTGCGCAGCATAGCAAACTACCATCTCCTCCAACTGCTAGCATGCTGAAGCTGAGCAAGCTAAAAAAATTCCTTCCAGTAGCACCTTAAAGACCAACTAAGTTGGTTCTTGGTATGAGCTTTCATTGGTCTTTAAGGTGCTACTGGAAGGAATTTTTTTATTTTGACTATGGCAGACCAACACGGCTACCTATCTGTAACTGAGCAAGCTGTTTGCCAAAGACAGACCTCTACCATATTAGGAAGTGCATCAGAGGTCCTACTTCCCCTCATACCTCTACAACTATTTGAGAACATAACTCCAGTTCTCAAAAGCGTGCACTGCCTTGAACTCTACCAGGCCAGCCAGATGCAAGGTTCTTGTCTGATTTTTATAAGGCCTTTAACAACTTGAGTCCAGAATACCTCAATCTAGGATTTGTCCAAGATCATGGTCTGTGAGGGCCAGCAGTCTGGAAATAACTAGATACCACTGATGCTGACATTTCTACTGTAAAGAACACAGGTAGCCAAGCAAGGGAGCAGTCAAACCCATAAGCAGGTACAGGATAACCTGAGACTACTGCAGTCTGAGATCAGCTCTGCCTGTACCTGATGGACAAACATCTCAGATTGAGGAGCCAAGCCAGAGGTTTATAAAACCCTCAAGCCACACCACCCCCACCCCCAATTCTTGCAAAACTGGCATTTCCACTACCACTTTCTGGCTAATGCTTGTATAAGCATTAGGGATAAAAAGGGGGAAAAGTAAATTCAATGAAGTTTAAAAGTTGGTAAATATAACCCAACTTGTTACATTTAAGGCTTGACCTTTTTCGGGGAGAAGAAGCAGTAAATGGGGCCTACTAAAATGACAAGATTGCACACTTATGTTGCGGTACACAACCTATGTAATTTTGTTTTGGCTCCTCCATGCTCAGATAACCAGCAGAATGTGTGTCACCACACAAAAGGGATGAGTTATAACAGAGGATGTTCTCTAAAGGACCAACACATAAATGGATTGAAAAGAAAGAAAAACGGGGGGAATTTTATGTAGGCGTTTCCTGCACTATTTTTCCATAATAGAGAGGAGCTGCCTTGAAAGCAGAGCAGTGGGGTGTAAATTTTAAAATCTTTCTCCTCTTTATTGGTGAAACTGCACATTCAGGGTATGCTATTGCTATTGCCAACATGCTGTTCTGCTGCACCAAAGGACAAATACACAGGAATCATAGAATAGTTAGAATCACAGAACTGTTGTCAGGGACTGGGCAGACGAGGAATGGTGGAGACCGCCTCCCCAGCCTGACCCTTCCAGGGAAGAGGAAACAGTTCAGAATTACAACAGGGGTTTGAGGGAGGCCATAGCTCAGAGGCATATGAGGGGAAAGGTTGGGAAATAATGGGAGAGGAGGAGCAGGCAGAGCCAGAGCAGCAGCTGGCTGACACGTTGTCACTAGAAAGCATTCCAGACCCACCATCTCCCAGAACCCGGTGAGCCTTAAAAGTAGGAGAGCAAAGAGCTCGAAGACAGAGGGCATTAAGCAGCACCTGTAGAGGAGGTGATGATGATGAAGACGAATGAGGAAGTGGGAGAGAAGCGAGGTGGAGATTCACTCAGGACAACAGCATTATCCAAGAGGCTGTGTTCCAAAGCCTCTCTCTGTAAATATTGAATAATAATAATAATAATAATAATAATAATAATAATAATAATAATTTTTATTTATACCGTGCCCTCCCCAGCCAAGGCCAGGCTCAGGGCGGCTAACAAGCAATAATAAAAACAAGTTGAATGAATACAACTTAAAAACAAGATTAAAATACAACATTAAAATATTGAAACATTAAAATATTAAAATGCAGCCTCATCACAGGAGGAGAAAGGAAAAAGAAAAAAGAAAAAAGAAAGAGGGGGAGGGAATCAAATTGGCTCCAAGCCAAAGGCCAGGCGGAACAGCTCTGTCTTATAGGCACTGCGGAAAGAAATCAGATCCTGCAGGGCCCTGGTCTCATGAGGAAGAGCGTTCCACCAGGCCGGAGCCAGTGTTGAGACGGCCCTGACTCTGGTTGAAGCTAATCTAACTTCCTTAGGGCCCGGGACCACTAAGGTGTTGCTATTTATGGACCTTGAGGCTTTCCGTGAGGCATACCGGGAGAGGTGGTCCTGTAGGTACGAGGGTCCTAGGCCGTGAAGGGCTTTAAAGGTCAAAACCAGCACCTTAAATCTGACCCTGTACTCCACCGGGAGCCAGTGCAGCTGGAAAAGCACTGGGCGAATATGCTCCCATGGCAGAGACCCCGTGAGGAGCCTCGCTGCAACATTCTGCACCCGCTGGAGTTTCTGGGTCAGCTTCAAGGGCAGCCCCGCATAGAGTGTAGAGCGTAGAATAAAAAGCGGGTGATAAGAAACTTTTCCTTGTCTTTGTACGTTCCTGGGCAACTGGCTGTGGGAGTTGCTTGCAGCTGCCTGACAACTGTAGAGTTGGAAGGAACCACAACAGTTACCTAGTTTTCAACCAGTGTGTCATGACACCCTGGGGTACCTTGAATGATGGTTAGGGGCAACACTGGCCTCTGTCCCTCTTTCCTTCCCTCCATCCTCTGATGCCCTCTTGCGTCTCTGCCTCCCAAAGGCTTGCACAGCTGTTTATTGCAGCAGCCCTAGCTATAAGCTCCACAGGCAAATGGTGCCTCTGGGAGGCATCTCTCTTTGGGGTGGAGTGGGGGGCAGCTCAGAGACCAGGGACGGCAGCAGCAGGACTCCCAAGGAGAGGGGAGGGCAGAGGAGGCTGAGGGAACACTCCACAAGGGGGAGTGTTAAAAAAAGAGTGAGAGGCTGCCAGCTCTGAAGACAAGGGTGCCATAACTGGGCTCCTGAGCCCCACAGGGGTGCCGCAGAAAGGATGTAGTTGGTCAAGGGAGCCATGGACTCAAAAAGGTTGAAAACCTCTGATCTAGTCCAAAATCCCTGCAATGCATGAATCCTTTGCCCAACATGAGGCTCAAACCCATGACCCTGAGATTTAAGAGTCTCGTGCTCTGCTGACTGAGCAATCCCAGGAGTATCAAACTTATGAGGAGGGACCATAACTCAGTGCTTTGCATGCAGAAGTTCACAGGTTCAGTCCTCGGCATCTCCAGGTGGGGCTGGGAATGTCACCCTGGACAGCTGCCGTCATTCAATACAGCTAATACTGAGCTCAACAGACCAATGGTCTGGCTACATACAAGGCAGCTTCCTGTTTCCTATAGTTGCTAGACTGCTTTCCAAGGATGGGTGCTCACCTACAGCAGCAGATGAAGGAACTGTTTAGTCTCAACAACTACTGTTAACATCACAATTATATTATGTTGATCTGTTCTAATGGAATATACTGTTTTGCGCTCAACCATTTCAAAGTGGTAAGAAGTGCTGTACACCACCTTCTGGAATGCATTGAATTGAAGCAGTTTTGAAGATTTGCTATGTCCTTCTGAGTTGTTTGTTTACCAACCCTCAGATTTAGCAGGGATTGCGTGTGCAGCAGAAGCAAACACATAGGGCAGGAGGCACTCATCTTAAAGCAACGTAAGTTTAGCTTAAACCAGCTCTCAGCACAGTAAATTTCATTTTGCTTTTTGCAAAGAATTACAGACAGTCAGTTAAACCAGCTACAGTGGTGCCTCGCAAGACGAAATTAATTCGTTCCGTGAGTTTTGTCGTCTTGCGATTTTTTTCGTCTTGCGAAGCACAGTGTCGGGAAAGTTTTGGAAAAGCTTCAAAAATCACCAAAGTCTTTAAAAACATCAAAAAAGGCTACCACACCGCGTTCTATGAGTTGCTCCTTGAAGTCAAGTCGCAACTGTATTAACGGTGTTAAGAAAAAGGAAACAAACTTGCAAGACGTTTCCGTCTTGCGAAGCAAGCCCATAGAGAAAATTGTCTTGTGAAGCAGCTCAAAAAACAAAAAACCCTTTAGTCTAGCGAGTTTTTTTGTCTTGCGAGGCATTCATCTTGCGAGGTACCACTGTACTGATACTGCTGATCCAGAACAAGCTCACTGTTTGGTGGAAATCAACTGAAAAACTCTACCAGAAACCAAGAAACCAAGTTGTGCCCCAGGTGACTTGATGCTGATTTCAGTGAACTTCTCATTTCACAAAACTGTGAAGATTACTTTCTATGCCATGTTTTTAAACCAAGTATATGATTACAGTTTTCCCTGATACTGAGAGGACGTTTTCTTGATGACTAATGGCATGAAATCAGCCACCTGTTCACTTCTGTAGGATTTATTTCTAAGGAGGTAGCTTAAAGCTGCCATGTGATGTGTGAATAAGCACGAAACAGATTTGTATACAATTTCATTTTTTATCTCATATGTTTTTTATACTTATCAGCCAAGTTGGGTAAATACACTTCTCCTGGCATAAACCCACATTACTTCTTCATTCAAGTTTATACAGCATCCTGATATTGCATCAATGGCATCATGCAATTCTAGTTGAAGTGCTACACATTATGTACAATAATACTGTATTAATGTATAGCATGCAAATTATATGTTCAATAGTATTTTGAGCAATGCTGATAATATTCCACATTCAGGGATACAGCCAGTTATAAAAATTGAAGCTAAAATGTCAAGTGCGCACTTCGTAACAAAACCAAAGCTTAAATACATAAACATTAATAAGATGAATACAATTCAAAATTGATTTTGAAAGACTCATTGTAATGTTTTTAAAAGGAAGATGCAGATGAAATATATTTAAAATGGTATCATTAAAATTACAGTTCAGTAGACATTTATGACCAAATAATGGTACAGCTTGAATTTCAGAATGCTTATTTTATGTCTAAACCTGACTGGAATCCACATAGTGTAGCAAAGAAGGAGAGAATGCATACAAAGTCTGGGTATCAAGATAACATATATATTTGGTTTTAAGCCACAATGCTCAATCTCCTGTGAAACTTCTGCGGTTAAGAGCAGACAGGCACAGTAACACAAGTTTAACTACTTAGATTAAACTTCCAGTCTAGAGATTTCAAGCTATAAAAAGAACCACCACAAACTTTTAAATCTGAAAATTAACTACTATGTTGATAAATGGGAGCCTTAAAATAATCTGCACCATTTATGTCACATTGCAAGACTGTAGTTTTCCCTGTTATATTCATTGTCAGACATTCACCCAGTCATTCTAGAGAACAATGGTGTTTTTGTGGACAGAACTCTCTTTAAAAGGTTAGAACTCAATAGCAGCCTTACTCATATGGGTGGTTTGCCAGCTTGAGCCCGCGCTGATGAATTTGCTGCAAGTTCAGTGCGAGACCATGTTACATTAGTAGGGTGCCTCATTCGGCCTAATTCTTATTCTCCCTAAATCACATTGCCTTTCCCCTTCAATAATTCCTTCTCCATCCATCCAGTAGCACTAGACACAGTGAACCTGCTGAGAATGTGGCTTTTTTTTTTGTCCTGGAGCAGGAATCACAGAATAACTCAGCCAAGACTTTTAAGCGTAATAGGGAAATGAGCAAAAGGGAGCACCAGGGGAATAACATTCACTGGGAATCACAATGCACACATTAAGCAAAGGCAAGAAACGTTTTACCAGTGCTTAGTTTGAAGGATTCCCTATCAAGAACAGAAAACAAATATTTAGACAAAATGTTATTCTCACATACTTTACTCTAGTTGATCAAAATCAAGATTTTGTAATGTTAGAAGCAAACAATGTAATTATTACTTTTATATAGTTGGTGTATTTATTATTTCATTGTTGCTTCAGCAAGGAATTTGGACTTCACTCCTACGGAAGGACTGCAATTTTGTGCTCGACAATGTAGCCCTGGAGGAGTGCCATCGCCATTATAATTACACTAAGATTAGTGAGTTGGGGAAACAAAAAGACAGAAATGATTCCACATCCCTAAGACAATATAAGAGTGTTTAAGTAAGAGAATAATGAGCTTGGGCCTCGCACTCTAATAATGAGCTTGGGACTTGCACTCAAGATTGGGGAAGGAGTGAAGCAAAGTCTCCCACGCTCTCTTATATTGCTTTATTTCTGGACAGGCTAGAGATTCCTTTTGCTTTCTTTCAGCTGACTAGCACTCCATTTATAAACCTTTGTGCCTGGCCAGCAATGCCCACAGAACATCATTGCAACGCCAGCATACAGTCACCACTTGTGATGGGGCAACCCTTAAGCACTGAGTCTTTGCATTGCACTATAATGTTGGAGTCTATTTTTTTTCATTCTCTTTTGAGAAGGATGCCTTTGACAAAAAAGCACACGCAGGCCACATATATATGAAGGGTCAGTATGCCAGCCAGCCAACTACCAGCCTATTTGTTATTTATTTATTTGCACACTTTCATGGAACATATCAAGCTGCATTGCAGTCAGGGTGGATTTGATTTAAATCAAATCAGGTAAGACTTGATTTAAACCTTTTTTTTTTACAGAAAGGCTTTCTTGCTGGTATAATCTTGCTGGTATAGATTTACAACCAGATGAAGGTTTCATTTTTAGAATAATAAATTTTCAGAGTAGTTTTTACGGTCATATCAAAAATTACTGATTTGGTTATACTATTAGAAATACATAGACAGATAATTATGAAATTATTGTGAGGTTTAATAAGTTAACTGATCATATTTGGACAACTTTTCTGCTGTACTTTATTGGAAGGAGAAAAATAACCATTTCCTTAATAACAATTTAAACTATTTATTTAACTAAAACAATAACATCATAGCAGATGTATCCATGTTTGTTAACTGATGTGGTTAAACATTTTTTTAAATAAAAAAACAGACTGATTTTCAGCACACATGAAAAACTTAAAAATAAATCCTTATTTCCTGGTGGGCTTTGGACTATAATGTAACTTAAACAGAAAACTATCTTTAGAAAGCATTTTCTCCAAAAGCATTTTATTTTAAGAATCCAATTTAAATAAAAAAAATCGATTTCAATAAAAAAATCAAATTTAAATGAAAAAAATATGATTTAAATGAAAAAATCTGATTTTTTTTAAATTAAAAAACACATTGTTTTTATCTACCCTGCTTGCAGTATATAACATACAATAAAATGGTCTATAAATATCTACAGAACATAATTAAAGACATTGATAAAACGTCAGTAAATACTGGTTGGCTCAAGGGGGGAGGGGAATCATACTGTGAAGGCCTGTCTAAACAGTGCAGGTCTCAGAAGATGTCTGAAAGGGGGCAGGAACAGCTCCTGCCACACTAAACCAAACCACAGGAGGGTGGGGAACCACCAGAAGTGCCCCATCAGAAGATCTCAGTAACTGAGGTGGAGCATAAGGGATCAGATAGCCTAGAAGGGCTTTGGGGCCCAACTTGTTTAGGGTTTGGTCATTAAGCCAAGAACCCTGTACCTTGCTCAGTAGCAAATCAATCAAGTGATCAATTGTCAACCTATTATTTGATTGTTGTCAAGCATCATCAGATATTCCAACAATGCCACTGTGTAGGAGAACAGAACAGTGTGTGTTACATAGTCTGTCCTGCCCCTTTAGTTTGCTTGTTGCTCTCAGGTACAGTGGAGGATGGTGTTCTTCTACCATTAGTGAAGTAAAATTAAAGTTTCAGGGTACATAATAAGGACAAGGCACCGTCCTCCCTTTGCCTCAGGCAGCTAAATGTCCACTTCTCGTCTATGCATCTTGTCTATGAAAGCGGATGCCACAATAAATGTGTTAGTCAGTAAGATGCCACAAGATACTTTCTTGTTTTCTTCTTTAATGTAGAATTACCGTAATTGAGCTCACTAGCTGTTTAAAATACTTAAAAAAGAAAGGGGAAACCCATTTAGTCCTATTAAATAAAATGATATGCAGAAAGTGCAATATGTAAAGTCATTTTATTCTCTCCATTATGGGAATAAATAAATCTTTTATTTTCTCCATATAGCAGCAAAGGCAGTAACGAGTGCCAAGGGTATGTGGTTAGCAATGACAAGTTGGCTTGTAAGTTAAATGTCAGGATTCAGTATTTGAACCAGTTGGTGTCTCAAATCCTTCACAGTTGTCACAAGGTCCCTGTGCTATTTGATAATTTAGGCAACCTTACATGCAGCCTCCCTTTTCTGGCATTTATCTGACGGGGTCAGTTTGCAGTTTGTGAATCCCCTGACGCTTTTAACATTACTACTTGTTAGCCCTGCTAGACAGACAACTTGGTTGAATAAATATCAGTCAAATCCCCTGTGGGCTTAGAAGCAAGTAGGACGATCGGATCTGTATGTCTACAACCCAGTATGGTAGGAGTGTATAGAAGAACAAATGGTTTAATAAGCATTCAAGGCATTTACCGTGATGGTTTATCACACACATGTTCCGTGTACTGCTTTATTCAACCTGAAAGCCATTTCGGGCAAACAGCAGGACAGATGGCAAACGTGTGTTAATCCATCTACAACCATGCTCAGAATGCAACTAAGAGCACACTTGTATACAGTCATCCATGCACTAACACTAACCCGGGAGCAAGCTCCATTGAGTAAGCATGCAGGATTTCACATGTAATTGTGGAACGACCAGAAGGAACACTGGAAAGAGATTGCATTTAGTTCTACAGATGAAACTTCAACACTGCTGGATAGCTCTGTCGGTGCTGATAATGCCAAGGTTGCAGGTTCAATCCCTGTGTGGGACAGCTGCATATTCCTGCATTGCAGGGGGTTGGACTACTAGATGATCCACAGGGTCCCTTCCAACTCTAAGATTCTATGATTCTATGATTCTAGTAGCAAAAGCAGAAATTGACTGGGGAAAGCCTTCCACGAGAGACAGAGGAACAAGTTCCAGCAATGCTTTATGGCCTTCAAGTACCACGTGACTGTCCTTATTCCCTTGCCAAATGTGGGCAATGTAATCATATGGTAAGTTACAAGCAGTGGCAAAGCATCCGTGTTACCTTCCAAGGGAGTACTGTGAAATTAGAGGGTGCGTGCAGGGCTGTTTCCACTTCCCCAGTCAGAGTGCAGGTTACAATGTACTTATGGCTAGACTTAACACAGGGTAATTGTGGCATGTAGTTATGGCACATTTGCCGCAAAACCCCATTTGCTTTCCATGCAAAGAAAACATTTGTTTCGTGAAGAATCCGAGAGCCTTCTTAGGCTTGGGAACTCACATCGTAGGAGCTGATCAGTTAACCACAGTTAAAAGATCAACAGCAGGCTAGGAGATCATACACCCATTCATGAAGGGTAAGGCCCACAATGGTCAGGATAGCTACAAATTAATTCAAGTATCAGAGAGTGTGTGCTCTTAATGTATTTCTGGGAAAGACAAGTGGGAGAAGGCCATTGCACTGCTTGCACTGCTTGCTGGTTGACCATAGTAGGATTACAATGCAGTACTAGACGGGCCTTTCATATGATTCTGCAGAGCTCTTCTTTATATTCAGATGCAGAAATCCTTCCTTCCTAACCAGGATTTTTTCAACAGATTTTGGAGTTAAAAATAATCTTGTAGAAAGTCTGGTTAAACCTAAACTTTTTAAAAGAAGAAGCAGAAGCATGAATTCACTATGGAAAGGGAATGTTTCATTCCACTGCTGCTTCCAGTAACTTAACCACAATTAAGAAACATGTGCACTGTTCCACCATAAGGCGTTCCGGGTGCCATACCTTTGGCATTCCCACCCCTCCTCACTTGTTCCCCAGACTTCTATGACCTCATGGTGACTCAGCAACAGAGGAGCTCGTTGCTTCAACACATAGCAACCAACTCAAATTCATTGCCCTAATGAAGTTAAGTGGAGTATACTGGCAGAGAAGTCTAAGCTGAGCTGGGAAGGGAAGGGAAGCTGAGCATGGCTAAGGGCTACACACGGACCAGCCTTCCCTCTTTTCACCTACTAAGCTTTTCATTTCAAATAAAGGCAGGAACAACTTTGCACTTATTCTGTTGCTATGACCACATATATTCCACACCTTATCGAAGCCTTATGGGTACATGGACTGGAAAATATTAGCTGTGGGTCTTGGAAGACCTGCTTTCTTGACTTCCAAGGCCATTTTTCACCCGGCTTGGGAAGGCAGGGCCCTGACTACAAAAGCTGGGGGCTGAACAGACTCTTGGGATGGGGTATGGTTTAGGGATTTTTGTGTATTTTTTATGTTTTTAATATTTTTTTTTTTTGCTACTTTATTTTAGATCGTACTATGATTCATGTGGAAATGGCTCGGTTTGGTTGCGTAGTTTTGATGTTTTATTTATTGCTTAGGACTACTTTTGTTATGTGGTGGCGCAGCAATAAAACTGCTAGCACAGTTGCAAAGCTAAGCCGGGTCTGGTATGGATTCAAATTGGATGGGAGACTGTGTGCTGAGAGTCCTGCATTGCAGGGGGTTGGTCTAGATGACTCTCAGGATCCCTTCCAGCTCCACAATTCTATGATTCTATGTTGCAAGTCACCTTGAGCATGTCTAACTATGGAAAAGTGGCATACAAATAAAATGATGGTATGATGGAAGGTATATTTTGTGAGGGTGATATTTATAGAACTTTGTTGCTACTTTTTAGCTATACAATTTTACTTTCTCCAAAACTGCATTTTAAGCTTTGAAATAACACCTGCATGTGGACATTATATGGAGATCCAAGACATAGCTGTCAACCTTCCCTTTTTTTGCGGGAAATTCCCTTATTCCAGCGCCATTTCCTGCTGCTTCCCGCTGCTATCCCGGATTGTTAGATATCCCATAGACTGTCCCTGGGACAGGTGAGGCTGATGATCCCTTATTTTTGAGGCTGCTGATCCCTTATTTTCAAATCTGAAAGTTGACAGCTATGATCTAAGATCTTGGGCACCAAATTCTAATCTGGGACAACCGTTAGGATTAACATCTAACTACACCTGCCTAAAACGTATTACATAAGTGTTTTTCACCGTGGAAATCTATTGTAGAAGTGTGAGGGGTGGGAGATTCCTATTTTAAAGTGATCTGGAGGCAATTTATATCCTGGACCATAACTACACCAACTCTGCTTACATGGGTTACATGCCCAGTTGCAATCAATGGCAGTCAAAAATAAACAAGGCCAATGTGGCAAGGTGTCTTGTGGTACCTTAAAGACTAACACATTTATTAAGGCATAAGCTTTGATTGAGTAGAGTCCATCAGGTGCATGAAATGAAATATGTACTTGGGAGGTATATATACACATTGAGGGTGGGAGGAATTGTAGGGAGTAAGGTAATGTAAATGCAAACAATACAGACAGTGGCAATTCTATTCAAGTAAAAGAGTTCTCATTTTGCATACACGCTGTGTCCCTTGTGATGCTTTGAAACCAGAGACGCCAAAATGAAGAGGGTAGAGGGGGCTAATGTCACCCTAAGATTGAAGCGGGGGGAGGGACTGACTTCCATTGGGATGATAATCAGACAAACTGACAGTGGAACGGTCTCCCTCGGAAGGTTCTAGCCTCTCCTTCCTTGGAGGTTTTTAAGCAGAGGTTGGATGGCCACCTGTCAAGGATGCTTTAGCTGAGGTTCCTGCAATGCAGGGGGCTGGACTTGATGTCCCTTGGGGTCCCCTCCAACCCTATGATTCTAACCCACTTGCTGTTACAATTAAGGCTAATTGATAGAGGTGAGGGAGAGATGCAGCTCTGTGACGCAGCAATTGAATGCAGTTACTTGGCTTGGGAGCAGAGCTTAGCAGTGGAGGAAGGAGCCAAGCTGAGCTGAGAGCTAAGGAGAGAGGCAGACAAAGTTGAGGTTGAGAGTGAAGAGGATGAGCCCTTGACAGTGAGTTTCTAGTTCTTCTGCCTGTTCTATGATACTCATTGATGGTGTCTTCAGTACAGCTGAGATCCTTTTTCAATTTAATATTTAACATTGGACATTTCTGAGCCCCATTCGCACCTCAAGACACTTCTGGAGTGCCTGTATGCAACATACATGACAATGTATCTTAGTAAAGGTAAAGGGACCCCTGAACGTTCGGTCCAGTTGCAGACGACTCTGGGGTTGCGGCGCTCATCTGGTTTTATTGGCCGAGGGAGCCGGCGTACAGCTTCCGGGTCATGTGACTAGCATGACTAAGCTGCTTCTGGTGAACCAGAGCAGCGCACGGAAACGCCGTTTACCTTCCTGCCAGAGCGGTACCTATTTATCTACTTGCACTTTGACGTGCTTTCGAACTACTAGGTTGGCAGGAGCAGGGACCGAGCAATGGGAGCTCACCCCATTGAGGGGATTCAAACCGCCGACCTTCTGATCAGCAAGCCCTAGGCTCTGTGGTTTAGACCACAGCGCCACCCACATCCCTGTATACAACATACATACATGACAATGTGTCTTAGAGGCATGCAAATCAGCATGTAGAAACATCTTCCCTGCTATAAAAAAGATTCTTTGGATTTAACTGGTCTTTGAGAGGGAAAACTCTTCTGTCAGAAGATTAAAAAATGTGTCAGACACAGCTTTACCTGCAATTTTGTACAAACTGCAGAGTAGTCAAGTTCTTTTTTATGTGGCGCTCTTTCCCTTTCCAAAGCATTACTAGAAAATTAAACTCATGAAGCATGCAAAACAGAGAGAGAGAGAGAGAACGAGTGAATGTGCCATTTCAAGTACAGGAGCCCTCAGTATGAAAAGCTGCTACCTTAGAACTTTTATGATACTGCTTCCCTCCCAGAAAGAAAGAAAAGCTACACACACCATGTTTTTCTAAACCTCCGTATACAGAAAATGTTATTCTGGTGGCTGCTGTTGTACAAGAGGCCTCCCAGCCATCACGCCCCCTTATCTACAATTTTTGTGTCAGGAAATATAAATTGTCAGAGGTCCCTTATATTTTAAAACCACTTTCTCCTTTCCTATTCTATTCTCATTTCTCACTCTGGAGCCTGACCGTTCCATGTTGCTTTCTATCTTTGAAAATAATTCTATCAAAATTAGCAAATGGCCTACAAAACAAAATTACACAGTTGCCAATAGTGACAGACACTACAACTCATGCCGCCGTCTCTCTCTCTCCCCCCCCCCCCGTAACTTTTCAGTGGCTTATTTTTCTCAAAGCAACTTAGCAGGGATGAAGCATTTTTGATGGCTTAAGAGGCATCTTCCCTAGGTCTCCTCCTTATCTATTTTCACAGAGTGGAAAAGGAGGAGAAAAAAGCTTTCTTGCTTGGAATTACAGAGTCCATAACATAATCTTCTGTGCACTGTACTTAAATGAAAATCAATAAAAGTTCAGGCCATAACTCTCCATTCTCGTTTTGTAAAGTCAGCCACCAAAAGCCTTCAACATTTAGCCTGTTTGTCAGTGTGTGGCCGACCCACAGTGTGACTGACATTGGAAGTGTGTCTTTTTTAAAAACATGACGACACCTAGCTAAGTGAACAGAGAAAAAGACAGTGCAGGCTGGGAAATGAGAGAAGGGACACACGAGAGCATAAACAGAATGGTATCATTCAGAAGATATGTGATGTTTGCTCTTCCCTCACAAAACGATCAAGGAGAAAAATGTTTAGTCCATCACACTGCCTCTCTTTAATGCTCACTATTAGTGCTGAGAAACTGCTTACTGCTCACAGCACACCAGCAACAGATTTCTCTCAATAAGAGATTTTTCTTCTCTCTATGTTTATTGCTCTTTATTTAGTTGCTCCTTGCTTCTTCTTCCCCCGCCCCCATTAAAGCCTGCTTCATTCAGCCTTTTGAAATTGGGATTGGTCTGTGTATCAAAAGATGGCTCTATCAGGGCTGACATTTTGTAGCTCCTGAGGCAGAAGAGCAAGTGTATCTCCTCTCTCCAACTTTGAAGGCACACACTACCCAAGACTCGCCAAGTTACTTGGGCACCTGAGGCAGATAACCCCACAAGTGCTGCTTCCTTGGGAGTTAAAATGCATCAATATAAAAGAAAAAGAAAACAGTATGATGCCCAGAATCGGCTGCCTTACTATGCCTTTCGGTAGGGCTGGCTGTGTGCTTTATAAAAAAGGTCAAGGGACCCCTGACTATTAGGTCCAGTTAATAATAATAATAATAATAATAAATTTTATTTATATCCCGCCCTCCCCAGCCGAAGCCGGGCTCAGGGCGGCTAACAACAATAAAACTAGTTCAACATTCTAAAACATTCATTATAACATTAATTAAATCAAATTAAAATCAAATTAATGGCAACCATCAAGCAAATTTTTGTGCAGATTGCCAGAGGAGGGGGTCAGGCTGCGCCCTGACAAAAGGCCTGGTGGAACAGCTCTGTCTTGCAGGCCCTGCGGAAGGATGCCAGGTCCTGCAGGGCTCTAGTCTCTTGTGACAGAGCGTTCCACCAGATTGGAGCCGCGGCCGAGAAGGCCCTGGCTCTAGTTGAGGCCAGCCTAACCTCTCTGAGGCCTGGGATCTTTAGGGTGTTTTTATTTGCAGACCGTAAATTTCTCTGTGGGACATACCAGGAGAGGCGGTCCCGTAGGTACGAGGGTCCTAGGCCGTATAGGGCTTTAAAGGTTAAAACCAGCACCTTAAACCTGATCCTGTACTCCACCGGGAGCCAGTGCAGCTGGTACAGCACCGGATGGATATGATCTCGCAGCGAAGACCCCGTAAGGAGTCTCGCTGCAGCATTCTGCACCCGCTGGAGTTTCTGGGTCAGTCTCAAGGGCAGCCCCACGTAGAGCGAGTTACAATAATCCAGTCTGGAGGTGACCGTCGCATGGATCACAGTGGCTAGGTCAGGGCGAGAGAGATAAGGAGCCAACTGCTTAGCCTGGCGGAGATGAAAAAATGCCGCCTTTGTTATAGCTGTAATCTGCGCCTCCATAGAGAGGGAGGTATCGAAGATTACACCCAAGCTCTTCACGGATGATGCTGGCACTAATTGCACCCCCGCAAGAGACGGGAGTTGCCCCCTCAATCCCATATCGCTCCGTCCCAGCCAGAGGACCTCTGTCTTCGAAGGATTTAACTTCAACCGGCTCCCACGTAACCATCCAGCCACAGCCGACTCTGGGGTTGCGGCGCTCATCTCGCTTTATTGGCCGAGGGAGCCGGCGTACAGCTTCCGGGTCATGTGGCCAGCATGACTAAGCCGCTCCTGGCGAACCAGAGCAGCGCACAGAAATGGCGTTTACCTTCCCGCTGGAGTGGTACCTATTTATCTACTTGCACTTTGACATGCTTTTGAACTGCTAGGTTGGCAGGAGCTGGGACTGAGCAACGGGAGCTCACCCCGTCACGGGGATTCAAACCGCTGACCTTCTGATCAGCAAGTCCTAGGCTCTGTGGTTTAACCCACAGAGCCACCTGCATCCCTTGCATGCGCTTTATACACCAGCCCAAAACATTTGCACCATTACATATCTTCAGTGCCACAGCTACTCGATGCACCCAGTTGGGAGTTCAAAGATTCATGCCACCCTTTTTTCAATGGGGAACACAAATCAATGTACACACTAAGATTTGCTTACTTTAATGAAGACAGAAAGCTTTTCAGGGATGAGCGCCCACCTCAGAATCTATTCACTGATCTGCTGAACAAGCAGCCTAACACTTAGCACCATGCCATTATTTTATTTTGAAAATTTCTAAACTGAGACTTCATCCAAAGCATCAGTTCTGACGAGTTGTTTAAAAATCTAATATCAATACAATACCAAATACCATTCTAAAATATAGACGCACTTTTATTCTCACAGGACTGAATGTATTGCCCTCGGCTGTACTCGAGGGACGGTTCCAACAGATTCCACATGAAAAACGCTTATGTTCCTGTGGAGATGGCAGTGCCAAATCGGTGGCGCATGCCCTTCTGGCTTGCACTCTTTATAAAGACTTGAGGAATGAGATTATCACCCCTCTTTTATTGTCCCTTCCGGGTTGCCCAACCACTGCCACAGTGTGCTTTCTCTTGGCAGATCAAGATGAGCAGGTGACAGCAAAGGATGCAAGGTTTTCAGCTGGGGCAATCAGAGTAAGATCCGCCATTTGACTATTGTTTCAAAACCCCAAAATGTATTTTATATAATTGACTTTTTATTTCTATTCTTTGTATATTGTATTGTTGTTTTATTGCTATGGCCAGTGGCTGACGCAAATAAAGATTAATTCAAACACAAAAAACCCTTCTCAATGTATAATATAGTAACAATATTTGAGAAATAATAAACCAAAACTATTCAATAAACTAAGACAGTTTAATAGTTTTTTTTTTAAAAAAAACCCGGAAACATGAAAAAGAAACACTTTAACCTGGTACTGAAAATAATACAGCCTTACTTCCTTTGGGTTAAACCACAGAGCCTAGGGCTTGCCAATCAGAAGGTCGGTGGTTCGAATCCCCGCAACGGGGTGAGCTCCCATTTTTTGGTCCCTGCTCCTGCAATTCGAAAGCACATCAAAGTGGTAGTAGATAAATAGGTACCGCTCCGGCAGGAAGGTAAACGGTGTTTCCGTGCGCTGCTCTGGTTCGCCAGAAGCGGTTTAGTCATGCTGGCCACATGACCCGGAAGCTGTACGCCGGCTCCCTCGGCCAATAAAGCGAGATGAGCGCCGCAACCCCAGAGTCAGCCACGACTGGACCTAATGGTCAGGGGTCCCTTTACCTTTTGCTTCCTTTGAGAGGTTATTTCAAAGCTGTGGCACCACCACTAAAAAGTCTTCTGCTTTGTGGATGCATAATGCTCCTCTCCTACAGAGAGAACTTGGAAAAAGGCCTCATCTGAAGACCTTCATGTATGGACAAGTTACTTTTTTTCTTTTAGTAAGTTAATGCATTTTTACACTACTCCTCATCCAGCAAAGTCCCCTGCAGGGCAGCTCACACAAGATTAATAAGAATAATAGCTTAGATGAGAACAGTAGAAAGTGCATGCCATCTTGAAGTGGCCTGTTTAATGGGGTAGTGATAATGACAGATTGCTTCACCTTTCTGCTTCTTCCTCTTCATCTCACTTCTAATGGCTTCAGGAAGGAGAGGAAAGGAGTGGCCCAGTCCAAGCTGAAGAACCAGCAACTGGCTGACATCGTGATGCTGTCAGCTGGCAACTGTGGCTTCTTCTCTCCTACTCTAATCTGTTAACTGATTCTAACCCAGGCTTCCTCAAACTTGACCCTCCAGATGTTTTGAGACTACAATTCTCATCATCCCTGACCACTGGTCCTGCTAGCTAGGGATCATGGGAGTTGTAGGCCAAAAACATCTGGAGGGCAGAGTTTGAGGAAGCCTGGGTTAGAATTCTAACCTGTTCTAACCTGTCTCCCTTTCAACCCATTAACTCAATATTTGGCCTGGTTTAAGGGGTGGGTCATGATGACATTTACAGTCCTAAGCATCTATGGCAGGCATGGCCAAACTTGGCCCTCCAGCTGTTTTGGGACTACAACTCCCATCATCCCTAGCTAACAGGACCAGTGGTCAGGGATGATGGGAATTGTAGTCCCAAAACAGCTGGAGGGCCAAGTTTGGCCATGCCTGATATGGGAACATCTGCTCCCCTCTCTTGAACAACTGCTGTAAACCTGAAGGCCCTTGAATTAGGGTTGTTTGGTCCAAACGAATAAGGTATTTGACATCTGTTGAGAACCTGCTGCATTCTTGGAATTCAGAAGCAAATATTTAATTTCAACTATGTAGAAACCTACTGGGTTTATTTATTTATCAACAAGTTCGTTGATTTGAGGGGGGTGAATGTTGAGCTGCAAAGCACATGATTTGTATGCAGAAGAGTCCAGGTTCATTCCTCAGCATCTCTACACAAAAAGGTTCAGGTGGCAGGGGATGGAAAAAACCTCTGCCTTAGACTCTTGAGGGCCACTTTTTATCAGAGTAGGCAATACTTGGTTAGATGGGTAATTCTGCCTGGTAGAAAGCTAAGAATAGCCCAAGTTGCCTGACAGTATTGGGGGGTATATATGGTGGAAATGAATGTTCAGGTTTCATTTTAAAATCAAGCCTCTAGCTCTTTTGTCTGTGGAGATAGAAAGGAAAGTGTGTCGGGGGTATTGTAGAACCCAATTGCTCACTAGGAATGAAATGGCAAGCTACCTGCATTTATATGCCCTGGCTGTTCTGCAATGATTTCCCAAACCCTTAAGCCCTCTCACCACAACATTTTAGGCCACAGGTGAAAGCATTCTATTTTCTGTATGGAAAAATGTTTGGACACAAGAGACTTCACTTTTTTAGATGATAATATTAAGGAGACAGTTTTCAAGGTTATTAGGGCTCAACTAGACGTGACATGGAAGGGGGAGTCTATGTGGGCTTATATTTTTATTTCAAAGCAGCTGCATGGGTTGCTAATTTTATGGAGGAAGCCGCACTGGGAAGTGGTGAAGGAATTGTTTAGCTCTCTTGTGCCTTGTCTCCAATTTAAATTACTTTACTAAGGCTTCAATTAGGTCTACAAGGGGCAAAACTTACAGATGCTGTACCTGTCCTTAGTGGACAGTACTTAAACCCAGAAAAAAAAATTAATAATAAGCAGGGATGGAAGAGAATTTTGTTCAGACTGCATTTTTAAGGGAAATGATCTAATTTGCATTTTATAAATGAATACATGGACTGGAACATAATTATCCTTTGAATTTCACACACTCTGAATATTGAGATATGACTGGGGAGAAAAGTACCATAATAAATCACAAAATTATAGGATAAAATACATTTAGAAATGTGTACATTGAGTTAAAATATGTTATTTAATTACATGTTTTGTGATAAACTACACATTTAATTATGAATTTTGGTACAGATTCAACTCACTCATTGATATGAAAAAGGATGGGTTTTTATGAATGGACACATGCAGAACTGACACACAGACAATAAATAGATTGATTCATCGATCCCATTCATAAATCAGAGTATCTTCTGGGATGCCAGTGGTAAGAAGGGTACTTTTCACATATCTGCTGGAGATGATCAATGATTCAAGCCTGAATTCAAAACAAGTATATGAAAACTAAAGCGAAAAACAAAACTAGATGTCAGATTGGAAAATCTTTTTTTAAAACCTGCACATACACACATACATACATACATACATACATACATATTATACCTCTGATGTAATTCTTTCAATGAATCAATGGTTATGAGCATTAGTTCCACAATATGAGCATGCACTCACAAGAAATCAATCAACAATGAGCCAATGCTAATCCTGAAGATTTCCTACTAATATGGAAGCCTTTTCTAGTTTACCCAGAAGTGAATAAGATCTTAAACCTCAGGTGTCTGTATTTACTTTTGTTGTTGTTCTACAGTATGCTGGTAATCCAATTCTACAGTATACCGGTAACTCCAACTGCCCCAATTCCACCGGGACTGCCATGGAAGCAATCATGGTTTCTCACTATGTCCCGCAAATCCTGGTTTTTGCAAGCAGGGCAGAGGGGAATGTGACTGGTGTTGTGGCACCGAGTGCAGGGTTTCTGTGATGGTTCAGCAGGTGCCACCACTATTATGGAAGCAAGAAGCAGAGATGTGCACGAGATTTGGGCATCACTGGGCGCAACTGAAATTTCAGGCACCAAGGTCCGCTACTGATTGGGAAAGGAAGCGAGACTGGTCCCTCCTTCTCTTGCCTCTTACGAGCCCCAGCTCCTCTCCCTGCACCGTTTCTCTCTTGGCTGCAATGCACCTCCTTAGGAGTAAATACCATTAAACTCAGTGCGACTTTCTGCTGAGTAAATGGGTATATTGTCAGGATTATAATAGGGCTTTAAAAAACAACAACAAACCAAGCATCATCAACATCAGCAATTATTACTTTTACCACATCAACTTTGTTGGACTGGTCATGTGTGCTGACGCCTGATGATCGTCTTCCAAAGCAACTGCTCTATTCCAAACTTAAAAATTGAAAGTGTAATGCTGGTGGTCAACAAAAGAGGTTTAAAGACTCTCTCAAGCCAAATCTTTAAAAAATGTACGAACACTGACAACTGAGAAACACTGGCCTGCAAGCACTCCAGTTGGAGAACAGCCTTTACCAAAGGTGTCATGGACTTTGATGATGCTTGAACTCAGGACGCAAGGGAGAAACATGCTAAGAGGAAGGCACACTTGACAAATCCACACCGTGATCAACTCAAGCCCGGAAACCAATGTCCCCACTGTGGAAGGACGTGTAGATCCAGAATTGGCCTCCACAGTTACTTACGGACTCATTGTTAAAACCGTGTTTATGGAAGACAATCTTACTCGGCTATGAGTGATCACCAAAGAGAAGAAGAAGAGAAGAGAAGAGAAGAGAAGAGAAGACTTCTACTACTACCAGCAAATAACAACAAAATGGTTACATTGCAGAATTTTCCTATTCCACTACTTTCTAAAAATGTACAGGATAAATGCTGCAGAATTAACTGTAAGTGACACTGGGGTGCCTGCTGATTTGGAAATGATATTCACAGCAAAGCCCATTTTAATTAATGCTCCAAATTCTTCCCAGATGTTTCAACAAAGGTTCTGACAAGTCCTTGACCATAAAACAGCTTGAATCCCAATGACATTCAAAATTAGGGAATTGGAGTTGCAGCATCCAGACTAGCACTGAGTGATAGAATAGAATCATAGAATAGAATCACAGAGTTGGAAGGGACCCCAAGGGTCATCTAATCAAACCCCCTGCAGCGCAGGAAGTTTTTGCCCAAAGTGGGGGTCAAACCCACAACCTTCAAATTAAGAGGCTCATGTTCTACCACTTAGTTTAGGCATACTGTTTGTTTATGTCATATACTGATATTTTTCTATCTAAAAATAATAATACAGTGGTACCTCGGTTTAAGAACAGTCCTGTTTACAAACTATTCGGTTTACGAACTCTGTAAAATCAGAAGCAGTATTCCGGTTTGCGAACATTACCTCAGTCTATGAACCGTGGAAGGGCACTGGCGGCAGGAGGTCTCACTGGGGAAAGCGTGCCTCAGTTTAAGAACGGATTCGGTTTAAGAACGGACTTCAGGAACGGATTAAGTTCATAAACCAAGGTACCACTGTATCTGTTTAGGAAGTTACACATTTTTACACTCAAGACCTATGTCTCCCCATATAAACCAACCTGGACTCAGCATTCATCCTCTGAGGCCCTTCTTCACGTGTCTCCTGCCTGTAAGGTCCAGAGGGTGGCAACACGAGAACGGGCCTTTTCTGCAGTGGCCCCCCGTTTGTGGAATGCTCTCCCCAGGGAGGTTCATCCAATCACCTTCCTTATCTATGCTTAAGCGCCAGGCAAACACGTTCCTCTTCAACCAGGCCTTTGGCTGATTAATATTCTACAGCTTTTTAAATGTCCCCCCCCCTGGGGGGGTTGTTTTATTTCTTTCTGTTTTAACATTTTATTTGTGTTTTTATCTTGTGAACCAGCCCTCCGTGATCTTTTGATGAAGGGCAGTATATAAATTTAATACATAAATAAAAATGAATATCTGATGCTGCTGCCACAGCTACAATCAAATGATAGAACTAGAGTAAAGGTAAAGGACCCCTGGACGATTACCGTATTTTTCGCTCTATAACACGCAGTTTTTTCCTCCTGGAAAGTAAGCGGAAATGTCTGTGCGTGTTATGGAGCGAATGCCTGCAGATGGCAGGGGAATCCGCTGCAGTTGTGAGCAGTCCATGGCTCTCTTTGAAACTGCAAAGCGGGTGTAAGCAGCTCCTGTCAGCGAGCCGAGCTGGGGAGGAGGGAGAGAAGCAGAGCGGGGTTGGATGGGGTTGGTTACTTTAAAACAACCCCGTGCTCTATGTCCCTCTCTCTTCTCCAGTGAGCTGCTAAGTAGCAGCAAAGCTTTTCAGCCAGCCTAGCCGGGAGGAGGGAGAGAAGCAGATCGGGGTTGGATGGGGTTGGTTGCTTTAAAACAACCCCGTGCTCTATGTCCCTGCCTGCAGTTTTTTGCTGTCCGATTTTGGATCAGCCACTGTAGGGGCTGTGTGTGTGTGTGCTTGAGCTATCGTTCTCCTCCTCCTCCTTCCTGTTCACTCTCCCAGCGCCCCTGCGCTCTCCTGCGACTTTAGGATTGATTTCTGTGTGTGTGTGAGAGAGAGAGGGGGGGATCGTTCTCCTTCTCTTGCTTCCCACTCCCAGCGCCCCTGCCTCTCCTGCAACTTTAGGATTGATACTGTGTGTGTGTGAGAGAGAGAGAGAGGGGGGGTCGTTCTCCTTCTCTTGCTTCCCACTCCCAGTGCCCCTGCGCTCTCCTGCGACTTTAGGATTGATACTATGTGCGTGTGTGAGAGAGAGAGATAGAGAGGGGGGGGGTCGTTCTCCTTCTCTTGCTTCCCACTCCCAGTGCCCCTGCGCTCTGCTGTGACTTTAGGATTGATACTGTGTGTGTGAGAGAGAGGGGGGGGGATCGTTTTCCTTCTCTTGCTTCCCACTCCCAGTGCCTCTGCGCTCTCCTGCGACTTTAGGATTGATTTCTCGGTGTGTGTGTGAGAGAGAGAGGGGGGGATCGTTCTCCTTCTCTTGCTTCCCACTCCCAGTGCCCCTGCCTCTCCTGCAACTTTAGGATTGATACTCTGTGTGTCTGTGTGTGAGAGAGGGATTGTTCTCCTCCTCCTGCTTCCTGTTCACTCCCCCAGCGCCCCTGTGACTTTAGGGCGACTTTAGCATGGATCCACATGGATCCTCAGGATTTTTGCATTGGGCTACGCCAAACTCACCGTCAGATCACATGTCTGTGGCCACAGCATGAACCACAAAAATCATACATCCACTGTTTTGTTTAGAATATTTTTTTCTTGTTTTCCTCCTCTAAAAACTACGTGCGTGTTATGGTCTGGTGCGTGTTATAGAGCGAAAAATACGGTAAGTCCAGTCAAAGGTGACTATGGGGTGCTGCGCTCATCTCGCTTTCAGGCTGAGGAAGCTTGCCGGGACATGTGGCCAGCATGACTAAACTACTTCTGGGGCAACGTGACACCATGATGGAAACCAGAGCGCACGGAAACACCACTTACCTTCCCGCTGCAGTGGTACCTATTTATCTACTTGCACTGGTATGCTTTAGAACTGCTAGGTTGACAGAAGCTGGGACAGAGCAACGGGAGCTCACCCCGTCGCAGGGATTTGAACTGCTGACCTTACAACCAGCAAGCCCAAGAGGCTCAGTGGTTTAGACCACAGCGCCACTCGTGTCCCAGTACTCTTTTAAGACCTTACAGTGATTAGGGGTGGAAACCGCTAATGCAATGCCACAGCCCCAAACCCTACGCACATTAAATGAATGCATCAAACACATATAAAAGGGGCAACTTTATCTCTTTGCATTCTAAAGATAAAATGAATTCCGTAGAGGGGGGCTGGGATACAACTTGACAAACAAATTAAATAAATTAGTTCCCTTCTAAAATAAATTGTGAATGTTATGTAAATAAATACACAAATACGTTCTCCTCTAAAAAGGTCTCCTCTCTTTTCTTCTCTCTCTCCTCTCGCTCATTCAGTCTTTGCTGGCTTTCACTAGGCATTTAAAGGAGCTCCTCTTCTAATTAAGCTTCTCCTGTGGCTTTGGTTTGTTTAAAACTGAACTTCACACAGTGTGACATGTTATTTTCTCAGTCATGCCCACAAGTTAATTAGGGAATGTGTGTGCTATTCTGATATTACCTTCTCTGTTATTTTAATTTAATGTTCAGAAACCTCTGCTGTTTCTACACAAGTGGGCACTCGTATCTCAGCAAACAAGACCCCAGATGTGAACATTTCTGGAAAAACAACAACAACAAATTAACAAACCTGAAGCTCCCCAGCTTTATTCAGAACAAGGTACAAAGCAGGCTTTTTCAATAAAGCAGTGTGTTTTTCTTCAAAAAGAAATCCAGCAAATATCCACAGAAAAGAGATACTGCGTGGCTTTGAGCTACAGAGTCAGTTTTTCTGCAACCAAACAGTCGTCCAGGTCCAGGCTCCATCTTTTCTCCCTCCTCTTTTTTAGAGAACGAAGCAAAGCCTCTGAGTCAGTGAAAAAAGCCTACCGTATATCCATTTACAGGACTTATTCGTAAGTAACGCAAAGCCAAATCTTGGCCAAGCAAGAATATGCAATCCGGTGGGTCAACCAGAGTGAAAATTGCAGCCACTTCACTCCTCCCCAGTCCTGCTGTGGCTACGCTACCTGGAGTTAAGCCATGGCTTGGCTTAGTAATGAAGGCAAATGCAGGTTTCATTGCCACCACCACTAAAATTGGTGCAGTCTTCTGGGGCCAGAAAAATGTGTTTGGGAGCCTAGATCAGGCCCCTGAACTGGGAGTTAGCCACTTTTGGTGTAGACAGTACTGAACCACATGGATGAATGATATAACTCAGTATTAGGCAGCTATGTTTAATATACTCCACTGCCCAACATCCCCACATTGAAGATTGTGTTCTGATGGTTACCTTTCTGAGCTAACGGGGACAACTGTCTCACATAGTGGGACATACTGTGCATGAATGTGTGGGTCAGCCCACTCCCCCAGGTGCCAACAAAATAATGGGCCAAGCCATCCCCTGCATCCTTTCGGCTGATGCTGAGCATGTGCTGGCTGGGGACCAGTGTTATAAACTTGGATACATAAGCTAGGTGCCAAATGGCTTCTTCACCCAGGGTTATAATCGCCAAAAGGAAATGTCTAGTTGCCATTTTGGGGCCAGATGGCTCAAAAGTCATATTTTCCAATTCGACTTTTTGGTTCCTGAATTTCATTCCGAGAGTGAAGATAAAATATCATGGATAGAGGATGTGTTGCTAGTGTGTGAAAACAGCCAAGATTCCCAGACATGCACCTCCATGCACTGGTAAGCTTTAGAGCTGCTTAAGTCTGGCAAGATTTCTTAATCAGGTGCCAACAGTCTATGCCCTAGGACTGCTGCATGCATTTAAAAAGGCAGAATAGAAGCAGAAAGAAACTTCCCTTCCCCAACATCTCTATAATGGGGGAAGCAGTAGGGGGAAGTGCATAGGTGCAGAAACATGGAAGGGACACTGTATGGCAGGGAAAGGGAACTTGTGGCTCTCTGAATGTTACTGGGCTCCACCTTCCAACAACCTCAGCCAGCATGGCTAATGGGAGAATGATGGGAGTTGTAGTCTAACATCCTCTAGAGGGCCAGTTTCCCTACTGTAGTGGTTAGCAGTTATAAACTTAGTTGTGCCACATTCATATATATATATATATATATATATATATGCAGGTTTTGGTGTCTTCGGGTGTCTTCCCGTGTAAGAGTCGGGGTGTCTGTGCGACGTTTCGACGAGGTCTCACTCGTCATCTTCAGGCTGGTGCTTTCGGCTTCTTGTTACTGGAACAAGAAGCCGAAAGCACCAGCCTGAAGATGACCTGCATTCCTGTACCCGTGAAAATCTACGAAAGCATATATATATATATATATATATATATATATATATATATATATTGTGCTATGAAAGCAGTTAATAGGAATTTTGCACATTCTGCAATTCCACAACTATGCATATGGCTCCTGGGTGCAAAACCAACCATCCTGAGAAACTCAGCTTTCTTCCTCTTTCTTCCCCCAGATGTGTGTCCCACTGTGCTCAATGAGGGCTACCTTCCAGCATTTTTATTTTTTAAAAATAGGATTGCAGCCTCGGAAGTATGTGGGGAAACACCTGGCGGCATCTGACAAGCTGGAGTGTTTTAGCAAACTTCCCAAGGGGGCTGCATAATACTAGTGCACAGCTCTTGTCCAGGGCTAGCAGGACCAGAATTATGCAAATGCCAGCAAATCAGTGCAGAACTGTTTAATTACAGCAAATGCTGGCTGAGAACTGTAGATGCTTATGCAGAAGAAATTCTTATTGCCTGTTCAGTGGACCAGACACAGGTGCATAGGATTCCAGGTTTAGGCAAGCTGCAAACTTCAGCCTTTTTTGCAATGGAATTTGGGTTACATTGGTATTGGTACAAAGTTTTCATAGTCTATGAGCACAGAATATACACAGGTTATCATCAGCACTTCTGTAGGGCGCAGCAATTTCAGCTAAATTGTACAGCTGGGGAAACCAGAGCATGAAGAAGTGTATAGAGACATGCTGGAGGTTTCCGTTTGTGTTATTTATAAAGTTAGTTCAGTGGGCTGCTGCATTACACAAAGTATCTGCAGAAGGTTGATAACGGTTATGCTGGGAGGGGTGTTTGTTTTCTTAAAAAATCTGCTTTAATCTTTACCTGCCGGGCAAGACACTGTTTTGATCAGACTGGGTCTCGTTTGTCAATTTTCAGCTGCGTTACCATGGAAACTTCACAAAACATATGGAGTGTAGGCGACGCTACACACCCATCACATTTGGGTAATGGACTGGGGGAGGGCAGTGCCAAAACCTCTTTTGTATTTATTGCCCACCGAAACTAAAGACATTCCTCAAGGGCTTTAAAAGGTTAAGGGGTTTTCCACGGATCTTTCGTAGCCAGTATAATGAGAACCTCTCGCTCAGTATCTCCTTAAGAATCTCTCTGCTCACTTCCCAACAAAGTGACTATCTTTTATTTGCTTCCTCGTTGGGGTTTATTATCGAGAAGCTACTCGTCTAGAGCCTGCTTATATGTCTTCCCACAAAACAGGGATTTAGGCTGGTGCTTCCAGTTCAGCCCTTAAACTTGAGTAGGAGACACACGAATGACTTCATGAACTATCTTTTGGATTTTTCAGAACTGATGACCGGGATAGGCTCCAATGCTTTTTAAAGCTGTAGTCAGCATACAATTATTTACAGTAACTGGAATGGAAACCCCTTTCTGAATTTCAGTAAAGCATGATGTCTTGAAATCCACGAATTATAAGAGGCATTCCTGCAAAAAAATGTGGCAGCACAGAATGCTGTTGTTCATTATGGCAGCCACCCGGTTTGATTTCCCCTCCCTGTATTTCCATTCACAGTCAGTATTCCATGCCCACTGGCACATTCTTTGTTTTGAGTCCCTCCCCTTTTATGGCTTTTCTTTTTTAAAAAAAGTCTGGTATTTCTGCATACTTTCAGTTAACCCCCCCCCCCCAAAAAAAACCCCACCATTGGTGATACATCCCTTCTTATGTGTGAACAGTGCTGTTTTGGCTACATAAGCCATGGCACTCACAGCCTGACCAACAGAGCCAAAGAGAACATTTTCAAAGAACACTTGGCTGCAGCTCTACTATGGAAATATCCAGCTTGGTTTTGAGGAGTCCACAGTTCAAACTGCACTACAGTCTCGTTAAGGCAAGCTATCTCTCCATCTCAATATGGAGTTAAGTCTATCCTCCCAGAGGTGATGTCAGAATAATTTGGATAGTGCATGTAAAGAGATTTCAAACTAATAATAATAATAATAATAGCTCTAGCTTTTGGTTGTTTTTAATTACAAGTCACCTTGAGTTTCCTGGATGACAGGTGGGATATAAATGTAAAAAAAAATCAAATAAATAAACAATTTTATAAACAAACAAACAAGCTATGAGCAGGAATCACCAAAAGAAGCTATTTGGCAAAGATTGAAGCTATAACAAAAGAAACAAGGGAGAAGGGGAAAAGGATACAGTACCCCCCGCTTAAAGTCATGAGCTACATTTTGCATCAGGATATTGGCAGTCCGTCCCACCAACCTCTTTTTCCTAACCTAATAATGCTGCAGATGTGTTTGTTGAGAAAACAGCAATAATGTAGGCATCTAAATATAATCCTTGGAGGCGGCTGCAGGGGTGTGTGGCGATAAATCTGCTTTTGCTGAAAGGCCAGCCTTCATTCTGTTTCTAAAGTAGGTAATAAGTGAAGAGAGTTTTCTGTTAAGTGCAAATGACCTTTAAGATCTAAGATGACTGCAAAATGGTTAATAATGAAATAGAAAGTGGGAAAGCCCTCTATTCTTCCTGACAGTTCATTTCAGGCTTGCAAATGTTTGTTGATTATGTCCAGCCAGCTTAGTGCTCCCCCCCCCCCGTAAGAGGTACTCTCAGCCCATATGACAGAAAAATGCCACCCACGGTTTGCCAATATCATAACACTTCTTTCCTTTATCAGGCAGGCAGGAGAATACATTAGGCAAAACAATTTGCGGGATCTAATCACAGAGTTACGACTACAACACTGAAGTGATTAATCAGATGACTAAAACATTTTGATCAACTCTAAAGGTGCCCTCAATTAATCTGGCATTTGAATAATAATAATAATATAAACTGAAACTTGCAAAATCCATATTGTTGTAATAATTTCCTCCTGTGAGAGAGAAAATAGGACAAGTGTCTTCTAAGATCATCCCTGTAGTGATATATACATGCAAACGCTAAAATGAAAGATAAGGCTCATTTCTTTTGTTTTTTCCTCTCATATGTAAACATAAGAAGAGTGAATCAATTAATTTTTAGAGGTAGCCCTAAAAAGGTTCAGGACCACAATAGCTCAAGGACTGTCTCCCTCCATATGAACCTACCAAGACCCTGAGATCATTCTCGGAGGGCCTTCTTCATGTGCCTCTTCCACGTGAGGTCTAGAGAGTGGCAACATGAGAACAGGCCTTTTCTGCAATGGCTCTCTGTTTGCGGAATGCCCTCCTCAGGGAGGTTTGTCTGCCGCCTTCATAATATATCTTTAGGTGGCAGGACAAAACTTTTCTTTAAGCAGGCCTTTGGCTGAATGACATCTAACACCCTTTAAAATGTGTTGTGGGAAGGGGGATTCCTTTGTTTTTGTTTTTATTGTGCATTTTGTGTCTTTTATGTTGCAATTTTATGTTGTGAACCGCTCTGAGATCTGCAGGTATAGGAATAATAAGAATAAAAATAAAAATAAGTGAAAACCCCACATCTTCAGATAAAGAATTGCCCTGTACACATTTTAAACCAGACTTCCCCAACCTGATACCCTTCAGATGGTTTGAACTACATACCCTTCAGCCCCAACCAACATGCAGCTGATGAGAGTTTTAGGCCGAAGCATCCGGAGGGTATCAGTTTGGGGAAGGATCCCATCGTTCCTGACCATTTACCATAATGTCTAGGGCTGATGGGTACTGGAGTCCTACAACTACTGGAGAACCACAGGTCCCTGTCATAAGACAATATTCAGTCACCTTCCTCCAAGTCCAAAACAATTGCTTAGGTTCACTAGCCTCTTACATTTGAAAAGTGCTATTCCTGTTTAATGCAAGATTAGATTTGATGGTCCAATTTAGTTTTAAACAGTGTTACTGAAAGAGGGGCACGTGAACACGCTATACACTGCCCTATATTCTTGCTGCGTTTCATTATCTTTGCCGCCACTCTGACAACCCAATCCCACACCTGACTTCTAAGCCCATTGCCAATGCTATATTCTTCTCTCCTAAATGAAAACATCTGAAATGTTCTGTCAGGAAGACTTTCTATCATCAGAGAGCTGGAAGGCCTCTCGTGGTTTCCTAGGTACCAGAATTAGCATACACAGGAATTCCCCCATGACAGATATCCACCTCTAGAAGAACAGGATTTGATTAATTATACTAATAATGGCAGTGCAAACTGATTTACCTCACAGACATGAATCAAGTAACCTTGGTAAAACATGGATTGAGGGAAAGGATATGCTAATTGCTCAAGCCAACCCATATGAGTTTCTCTCTCTTTTTTCTCTCTCTCTCATATTAATTGAGGGTCAAAAATCATCATTCAAGACTGCTTGGTAGTGAAATGCAAATGTTGTATGGATGGTAAAAAAACAAAATTTGGCTTTCTTGATCTGTTATAGATATGATGGAGCTCCTTGCAACTTAGCACTGTGATATTTAAGGAGAATGCATCATTTGAGCCCCTTAAAGGAGAAGCAACAAACTCTTTGTTGACATGATAAAAATAGGAACTCCTCAAAAAACAAGCAATGGCTTGGTTCACACTGTCACACATAGCCACTGACAAAACTGTTGTGATGCCTCAGGTGGGCATGTTTCCTCTTTTACCCCCCGGCATGCCACATCATTTTGGGTCATTTTTATGAGTAAAGTGACTAAAGCATCATCGTCATCATCATCCTCCCTCTGGCACTCTTATTGATTCACTAAAACAGGGGTGCCCAAACTTTTTTCAAAGAGGGCTAGATTTGATGAAGTGAACATGTGTGAGGGCTGACCAAAATTGCTGAGCTTTTTTTAGGATTGAAGTTGCTGAGTTTTGGGGGGGATTTTACACCAGGACATATACTGCCACGGGGGCCGGATTAATTCAATCCGTGGGCCGGATTAGGCCCCCAAAACGGACTTTGGACACGCCTGCACTAAAAGCACAGTTTTCCTTTATGTGTGTGTTTCACAAAACATAAGCCATAGTCACTTGTTCTCTCCCCCACTCCCACAAAATGAATACCATTGCCTGATGGGAGAGAAGGGGAAAAGAGGAGAGAGCACATCATTTGCACCCTTTTCCATATCCCCATAGTCTCCCACATGACTGAGACTGAATGTCTGCAGTGGAGAATCTGCTCTCTGTGGGTAGGCTCCCCACACAATTAAAAACCATGATCTTCCAGCAGAGCAGGCTCCCTGCTGCAGAAATTTGACCTCCAACATGAGGGGTCTGCAGGAAGAGCAATGGGGATGTGCAGTCCTTCTTCCTGTTCTGCATACAAATAGGGAACGGTGTGGTCTAAACCACTGAGCCTCTTGGGCTTGCCGATCAGAAGGTTGGCAGTTTGAATCCGTGCGACAGAGTGAGCTCCCATTGCTCTGTCCCAGCTTCTGCAACCTAACAGTTAGAAAGCACACCAGTGCTAGTAGATAAATAGGTACAGCTTCTGCAGGAAGATAAATGGTGTTTCCATGCGCTCTGGCTTCTGTCATGGTGTTCTGTTGCACTATAAGCAGTTTAGTCATGCTGGCCACATGACCCGGAGAGCTGTCTATGGAAAAACACTGGCTCCCTTGGCCTGAGGCGAGATGAGCACTACACCCCATAGTTTTCTTTGATTGGACTTAACCATCCAGGGGTCCTTTAACTTTGCATACAATAGCAATTGCATTGAGGGGTGTGTGTTTGTTAGTTAAGAGGGCTATCGTTTGCCTCCAGAGCACAACTGGAAATTATGCTTTAAGAGAGATTCCAATGCTGGTTTAGAGGCGAACCATCATTTACTCAATTCTGATGTAACAACAAACTCTGGTTTGCACAAGTGAGAAAGTGCAGGAAGTAATCTGCATGCACACATGCTGGGGATTGCATAGGATGTCCTCAGAACATTGAGAAAGGTTGAGAAAGGTTTCTTCTTTTTTCTTGGACTAACAGTAGAATAATACAGGATATTTCTTTTTCTATATTTGGTTGGTGAAGCCTACCTATCTCATCATCTCGAGAGTTTGCGTGTCTGGTTGAGCGAAGGAGTGCCAGACACTTTTACCTCTTTCATTCCTAAGTATCTATGCCATCCTTTTTTTGCCCATGCATCAACCTCTTCCCTCCATTACTAACCTTGCGATGAATTAAAAGCACACAACCCCAGCATTATCCCCTCCTAGGTCTGTTGTTAGCCATTCCCTTCCTTTTACAGAAACACCTCTTTTCCCTCTCTACTCCTCCATTTTAAAAGAGCTAAATGACAAAGCTCGGATTTAAAATCCTCTCCCCTCCCCTATTCCTTTTCAAAGATGGTCATACATAATTGGCACCCCATGTATCTTTCCATACATGTGGGTGTCCTGCTTTGGTAACAGGGAGTGGTTTGCGCAACTTTTATTTTAATGGTAGAACAGCAATCCTCATTGTAGAAACGGAAGAAAAGCCGTTGTAACAGCCTACACAAAACACAGTCTTCTATGGGGCAAACTAGACATGGTTCAAAGCAAATCACATGCTGCTGTGTCATTAAAAGAATGTTACTAGCAAGTGCAAGTGAGGGCAGGTTTTTGCAGGGACTGCGGGTGTAACAGCTTTCTCCCTTGCAGCCCTTATATGCCATAGGAAAGAAGCTCCCTTTGGCATCAGCGATAACCTCCCTCCTATTTCTAAGCCCTAGGAGGATTTTCTTTAGCTGCAGCAGGGGAGCAAACGGGTAATCTTCCCCCTCATGCATAGAACCCAATGAAAATTGTCACCCTGCACCTAAAATTAATAGTTTATTTTAAAAAATAAATAAATGCAAGTTCTGTGCTTAGTTCCATGTCTACTTTGACCCTATGCACCAGCCATTTCAGAACTGAAACACTTGCCAATTGATCAACCATTCACAGCAAACTATTAGCCAATTAGCAGTGTAACTGATGCATTTCTAAGTGGCTTGATGGACTGTTGTTCATATGCAAAAGTGAATGAAGAGGTCAAAGTCTTCCTATAATTAAATCTATTCACTTTAATATATTTATAGACCACCTTTTAGGGTTAAACCTCTCAAGGCAGTTTTCAACATGTTAACAATCATCTATATACAGTAGTTGCAAATCATGAAATGATGGGAAAATGAAGTGTGTGATATGAGCACACCGCCTTTATAGGTCAGCAATTCCCTTTCCCTCTCTCCCACCATGCATCTAATAGTGAGGGGCCAGGAAAGGTGTAGAGAGAAGACATTTATTTAAAATGTTAATAAAATTTTCTGATCCATGGTAAGGATTATTTATACCAGTTTGCTGACAACAGAGGACAGGGTGAATTTGAATGAACTGGTGATCTGGCCTACCCAATTTTGGATATTTCAAGCTCTACCATAATTCACTTTCTCTCTCTCTCTCTTTTAAGAAACCTGATTTAAAACATCTGAAACTCTTGTCAGATTATTCAAAAGTGAAACGGGTAGAAAGCCACTTACCCCCAGTTGCCACAGTAATTTCACGTAGGAAATGGCCATAAAATGGAAAATCAAACGATAGATTCACTCTCTGCAAGGAACAACACCAGAAAAGAAAATCAATAATGTAAGGAATAGTAGAGACCCCATTCACTTTAAACCCATTCACTGCTGCTTTTGCCTTAAGGTTTTTTGTGTGTGTGGTTTTTTTTACAGTAGCCTTATGCCATCCTCAATTTGGAATCAAAAGTGGAAACAATTCTGCATACCAGATAAAGCTTGGAAACTTATATAGGGATCATGTAGGGAACCCTAATTGCCAAGAGTTCTAAATTATGCATATAGAAAACCTCCCACATCAGAAGCCCTGGTCAACACAGAGGGGCAGGAGAAGCTGAATGGCTTTAGGGTTTGGGCTAAATGCAGAGCCCCTTTCACCACATTTTGGACCATGTACTATGCCTGAAGAGGGCTTGTCTTGTCAGTAAATCCCACCGACACACATAGGAAGGAGTTGGACGTGTATCTGCAATGGACACTGTCATTACATTGCCTGTGTGCTGCCACCAGCATGGCTGCCGAATTGTGCCGAGGAAAGCAGTGAAGAGGCTGGCTAGAAGAAGCATCAGCTGTGGAAGAGCTCACAGCTTTATGGAAGGAAAGCACCAGGGGGCAGAAGAAGCAGGGGGCAGCTCTTCAGAAGCCGAGCTTTGCACACACTTCTGGTGCCAGTGCCCTATGCCAGGCACAAAGGCCCACTTTGCAGCCATGCTCTCTCTTTCTGCTGGTATGTTGTATTCTTCTTGGGAAAGAGCACAAGGGGGCCATTCTCTTCAACTGTAGCACAGAAGCAGCAGCCTTTTGCCATTATATTGCCAGGCTTTATAATTTGCTATTAATATATCCCAAACTGGCCTAGATTCTAACTGGGAAAAGAACTCAGAAGCTTTTCCCTTCCTATGAGTCTCCAACTCATGCTCAGCTGCACTGCTTACCTTGTTGCCACTGCTGCAACACTGGTGGCAGGAGAAGGAAGGCAGCAAGGAAGGTTGGTTCTCCCATTGGTGCTGCTATGATAGGAAGTCAGGTGCCAGGAGCACTGGGAAATATCGTTTCTCATGGAAAGCCTTTCTCTTGGGCCTCCTATGGCAGCAAATCAGTTGTAGTACTGGTAAATATACTTTTCTCATGGCTCCCAATGGATGGTTGAAGACTCACGGGTGGGTGAGCAAAAGAGGTAGAAGGAGGAGTTCAGCAGCTCCTGAGTCAGCCTTTCTCAACCTGTGGGTCCCCAGATGTTGTTGAACTACAACTCCCATCACCCCTAGCTAGCAAGGCCAGAGCTCAGGGATGATGGGAGTTGTAGTCCAACAACATCTGTGGACCCTGAGAACCGCTATCCTGAGTGTTGAGGGTGAGAGATTTCATTATACTTCAATTGGCTAAATTTGACTTCATTAGACTTGTGGTGGGGGCAACAGTCTAGGTTAGCTCACCATGCACATTGGTGGCATGAAAGTTAAAAATGAAATTAAAAAAACTGGCAGCACCTGTCAAATATCTGGGAAGTGATGCTGTTGTTTTGCAAATTTCAAATAAAAATAATCTTCATTTCCAGATCACATTGGAATAGCACTAAAAGGGGTAAGAGGACAGAGCGGAAGGGCTGTAGCTGAGTGGCAGAGAATGCACCCAGTTACCGGTTCAATCCCTGGCATCTCCAGGTAGCGTTGGGAGATCCTGCGTCTGAAATCCTGGACAGCTGTCGCAAGTAAATATAGACAACACAGTGTAGGGCTCAATGGACCAATGATCTGACTCAGTATAAGACAGCTCCTCTGCTTCTTCCAAATAACGTTGCACATTCCATTCATTCTAAGCAATTGGCCATGTTTAAAAATCTTTCAAAAAAATTTTTTTTTCTAACTAAGCTTATGTCTGTCTCATTTTAACTTTCATATTACCTCAGATTTAATTGGTTTTCCCCATCTCTCCAGAAAGGATTAGTTTCTCCATCTATCAGGTATTTTTAATGACTTATTTGGTATGAAATTAATCATTGAATATTTACAGCAGCTTCAAATTAGATTTCTTCTTCTTTTTCATTAGAAGCCAGAATTTGAAAGGGTTTATTTACACATATCTTGTTTATAACTGGAAGAACTAATTCCATTTTATAAACAGATCATCCCAAGGAGCAGGTTGCAGGAGGAACTTCCAAGATACAAGATTTATACTAATTGAAATATATTCTCCAATCTGGTTATTTTATACCTTTTCACTACTTATCAGTATTTAACAAGTAACATGGAACATTACCATTGGAAAAGCCAATTTGGGGGCTTATCTGGTCCCAGAGCAGTCTTGGTAGGATTAAAGCAAAATAAAAAGTGATGTAAATCATGCCAAGATTGGTGGCAAAGTGGGCAGGAAAAAGGAAAATAAGATACAAATCCATGTTACTGGCAGTACAGCAGTTCCCTTTACACCTTTAGCAAGCAATTCTGCTGGTCTGTAGGTATTCTGACCATATTTAATGTACAATCCTATGGAGTTTTTTTGGGGGGGGTCCTCTGGTGGAGAAACCAAACAAAAGGTGGATTCCTTCCTTCCTTCCTTCCTTCCTTCCTTCCTTCCTTCCTTCCTTCCTTCCCTCCCTCCCTCCCTCCCTCCCTCCCTCCCTCCCTTCCTTCCTCCCTTCCCTCCCTTCCAGTGTTGTGTGTTCCAGTTAGAGTATCAGACTAGGACCTGGGAGACCAGAGCTTTAGTCCCACTCCACCATGAAACTCACTAGGTGACCTTGGGCCAGTCACGGTTCCTCAGCCAAATCTACCTCACATGGCAGGGAGAAGAGAAAGAATTATGTACGAAACCTTGAGCTCCTTGGAGTATAGGTGGGATGTAAAATGAACAAACAATTTCCCTCCCGCTGGTCCCAATAAACATGCCAGCTCCAGGGCTGCTGTAGCTTCCCTCTTCCTGTTCCTGAAGCACACACTCATTTCCTCTTGCTGCTCTCATTGCTGAAGGTGGATCAGCAATGGCGGCAGCCCTTCCTACCATGGTGTTGGGAAGGTTTCCAACTACTGACCTCCATCTCTGAATGTGGGCCACTTTTTGTGACCATGAAGAGGGCATCCAACAGCCTACAATCCATTCTCCCCATCGTAGAGTCGCTCCCTTCGATTTTGCTTTAGTCATTTCCTTTTCCTACCAATCACACTTTCCCCAGTTTTATTTCATTCAGTGGTTTGCAGTAGCAACTAGTGCAGTGCAGCAAAGTTCCCAACACTGCCATTGCTACCGTTTACCTGGATGGGTCTAGGGCAGGGAGGCAGGAAGGGCAATGAGACCAGCACTGTATGGGCACAGCAGTGCAGGTGCCAGAATGACTCTGCCAGTGTGTCTGCACAGTTCTAACCTTGCTGCCACCCGGCTCCTTGCTGGTAATCTGTGGCGATGCTAGTGTCAAACAGCAGCTGTGTGGCATTGCCACACAACACCAGCCACTACCACTGGTGTGCAAAATCCAGATCCATGGATCTGCTCCTCTCCCAGCTTGATTGCTGACAATGTTTCCTACAATACAGCCTGAAATTAGTTTGAGGGAGAATAACACTCAAAGTGAGCTACTACTAGAATAAGTTATAGTCACGACTCCACACACTTTTCATATAGCAGTTGGGGGGGGGAGAGAGAGAGACTACATGGGCTTATATGCACTGCAATTCTAAGCATGTTTACTCAGAAGTAAGCCTTGCCAAGTTAAACTGAGTTGACTTTGCAAAAAACCAACTTAGGATCACAGCCTAAATTAGCGTGGAACATGGTTCCTTGAAAACCACTCTTCACATATTCAGGTTTAATTTGATAGCCTCAGTTGGGGGTGGGGGGTGGCCAAAATTCAAAATGTTGGGGAAAGCTCAACTGCTCTTTTTAAAGTTCAGTTATAAAAAGTCTCCATGGACACCCTCAGATCTCTTTCCTTACTTACCAGCAAAAATAAAGCCAAGATTTTCACTTCAATGCTCTTCACTTTATCTTTCTGTTTTTTCCTTCCTTATTATAGTCCACTTATTCTGTTCTGCTATGAAGTCCCAGAACACACACTCTTGATACCTCTTAGATCTTTCAGCTGCCCTTCAAAGTTTACTTCTTCTGCAAGGCCTTCTTTAAACTCTACATTTCTTTACTTCTGCTCTCTGACTTACAAGGACCTGTGTGTTCCAGTATGTCCTACAGAGATATATGAGTACTGTAACTATTTTCAAAAGGCGAGTAGGGATTGTTCTTTTACCCCAGCATGCCTTCCTACAACCTGATACCCTTTTTTTGCCACAGGCACAATTTAAACCAGTTGTGAGTGCAATCCTATGCTTATTTACTTGAAGTATGCATGCCCTTTTGTTTTCTCAAAGCAATGTGCATAAGATTGTAGTCTATGTTTACAAAACACATGTCCCTTCTTTCTTAAGACTGTTATAAGCTGCAGATGCAACCTATATCATCATGTCCACCAAAGTCATGCCTTGATTTGGACATAACATGATAATAAGCCACAGTTTATAATGAGCCATAGTTACTTGAAAAAAAATACTCACCCTTCCCTTTCAGTAAACCACAGTTCAAACTAAAAACACTTCAGCCCAGTTCAGATGCAATGGCAAACTATTATTAGCTTATAGCAGATGCTTCCAATCAGTGACGGAGCATATGCCAAGGGCGGGCACGCTCCCGAGGAGGGTGGCGTCGCGCAGAGGGTGCCCTCACAGGTGTGGGATGGCCGCTCAGGTGCCCAGAGCGGCGCACATGCCCTGCAGTCAGGGATGGAGCAAACCACCCATGGCGGACATTTGGCGCGCTGCCCACCCACGACTCCCAAGCCTCCCCCAAGCTCAGGGTAGGCTTGAGAGTTGCGGGCGGGCAGCGCGCCGTATGTCACCCCCCTCACTGAGGGCACCTGGGGCGATCCGCCCCCACCGCTCCCCCTTCCTACGCCCCTGCTTCCAATCTCTTTTTGCCAGCTGTGCCAGAGTAGAGGGGGTGTGCTTTAGCCCAAGGCCCAAGCAGGCTCATTTAATAACTTTGAACTGTGGTTTGGTGTTATGTTTGAACTGGGTCTCTCTCCCCGACAACTCCAGCTTTTGTTGCTGATTAGTTTAAGAATCCAGCATGAATAAGGGTTCTGGTAAGACTGAAAATTTGCTCTGCCCTTTGTGCCATTTCAGTTGGTCCTAATATAGGCATTGTGCTACAGTACCTGTGCTTTGTATATTTATATGCCTCCTGCATATTTTCACAAGGGCACGAACTAATCCAAATACTTGGGTAACCGCAACTATTCTTTGAGATTAGTTCCTCTTACGGCAACTCCCTCTCTTCCCCTTCCCTGTCCAACCTTGAACAAAAAAGCAGACTCTTTATTAGCAGAAAGAGGGACAGTTCTTGCTTTGCTCTCCTAAACATCACACACATAGATCACGTTTTGCCTATAAAGCCTTGTTGTCTTGTGCTTTCTAATTCTGCCTCAAGTGTACTGAATCATAAAGGTCTCTGTATCTCACTAACTGAACTTGTTCCAATAAAATAGATAATCCTACAGTACCTTCATTGCACCTCTCATCCTCTGAGGCAGTCAAGGTGGCAAAACAAACAAACGAAACCAGAATACAAAATAACAAAGCTTCCCGTGGGAAAATATATTTAAAAATCCCGAATTCAGCAAGAATGGAACATTTATAGATAGCTTATTGCAAATGTATTTTTAAAAAGTGGAATTTGCAGGGATTTTTTTCTGGTCATCATTTCAGAAAACAATATTCTAACTCATTAATATCCTAGATTCAGTTTGCTTTAGGAGATTAAGCATCATTCACATTTTCCTATATTAATTCAGCCTTCTCAATTTAGAAAGCATCTGATGAATGAGCGTTTAACAAATTTAGACCCCCTTTTCCTTGTAAACTATAAGCAATAAGCTTTAAGAAGCCATTTTTATTTTTATCACTTAATCTTTGCATGATGCAAAAATTGTCATTTACTGGCTAATGATGGAGATTCATCTCTTTACAAGGGCAGAGAAGACATTTCAGGCAAGCTCTGAACAAGACAGCCCTTAGATTTTTTAACACTCTAACAGTTTTATGATTCCCCCCCCCACTTTCTCCAAATTTATTATCTTGGGAAGTTGGAAGAAAGCATAAAAAAGTGAAGTGGTGTCAAGTCCAACTAGAAGCCACATTTTTCTTCTTGCACCTGCAGGTACAAGATTAAAATCTTGATTTAACCATAATCAGTATACTGAAATTTCTTCTTTTTCTTTTTAGTTTGAATGGAAGGATTTCCTAAGCGGCATGCTTGTACGCTGAGTGGATTGCCAAGGTGACATTAAGCGCATATCTGATTGCAGAGCCTCTTACTGGGAAAGAGTCACATTAATTGTGTGAAGAAGCTTGGATCCAGCATCCGTTTGGAGAGTTTGGCATTATAAAACTATTACTCTAAGAATGCAAAGCTACAAGACCATTCATGCAAAGGTGCTGAGATGCAAATAGGGGATCGAATTGTACATATCAAGTGGCTAACAACTGGATGTGATAGATTACTAACCAATCTCTTGGTAATTCATACCATGAAAATATTGAAAAGGGGAGGGAAGTGACTCTTGTGTTGCCTTTTGCTTGCAAGGTTCTCAAATGGCAGAATTGTGTCAGACGTTCTCCTGAGTTTGAATTCCTGCCTAGGCAACCGTCTCTTAAAGTTCTCACCAAGAATTTTTAAAGCAACACATGTGGCTGTGAGCTTCATACACACACACACACACACACACACACACACACACCTTCTTCATGAGTATATACTGGTTTCTTCAGAAGCTACAGGTCAACACCACAATGGCCGTGTTCTACCTCCACTGTCTAAGGCAGTATGCCTCTGAAAACCAGCTGCTGGAAATCACATGTGGAGAGACCACTGTTACATTCAGGTCCTGCTTGTGAGAATAGGAAACTTGGCTCAATGGGTCATTGGCTTGATACGGCAGGTCCTTATGTTCTTCGTAGAGGACAGGTATGCCTCCTACCAAGTCCCTGCCCCATCTGTTTCCATAGTCCCCCATATCTGCTGGCCTTTGCCTCTATTTCCAAAGGGACACATGAAGATCACGCCAAAGGTCTATGTAGCCCAGCATCTTGCTCATCACAGAGGCCAATCAGATGCGTATGGGAAGCACACAACCAGGACAGGAGAGCAACAGCTCCCTCCCACTGCCGTTCCCCTTCTCTTGTCAATGCTCATGCTCCAGGAACCATTTCAAAAGATGCTGCATATGCAATTAATCTAAAATAAGTCACGATGTTAAAGCAAATTGGATATTAGCATGCCCAGTGTTCTCCCCCCTTTCCCCTTTGGATGGAGACTTACAGGGCTACTCGTGTGAGCAAAAACACCACTAACCAAAGCGGTCGTCAGTTCCAGTTCCCAGCAACTTAAATAGACAGCTACAACAATCAATGGCCTTTTAATTTACAGCTAAATTACTAACGTTTCTCATTAAAATGAGGAAAACAAACACATTTCTACCATTCGCATGCAACGCTAAGCCAAGCCATGGCTTAGTGCCAACAAGCAAACATGCAGGCTCATGTAAAGAAGATCATGAGTGCCCAAATCCTCTGATTGTGAGTCAGAACAGCACCTCTGTATTCATACAAGCTTTTGGCTGCATCAGCAAACTCCAATATAATATACGCCATAATTTATGTCCCTATAATCTCTCACTTCAACAGAACGAATGCTCTATGCATATGTATTATATACCGATGAGTCACAACAGCACTCTCAGATTGTGCTTGTTAATTCACAAGTTCTTGTCGTACTCCCTCATCCTCATCACATTGGTTTCTTATTTTTAGGCTGCTCTAGCTCATGTTTAGCTTTACAGTCCTCACAAAGGCCTTCAAAATGCAAATCATTGGAACAATCCTTGCAACTTAATTGTTCCCACAACTCATCTGAATTCAGTATTATTTAACTTTGGGTCAAGTATGCTGGGCTGCATGGTTTTGGCTTGGAAAAGAGAGGCAGGCCTGCAAAAATGGTTGCAATTCCTCTGACGAAAACGTCATTGCTTTTTCATCTTGCTCTTCATCTCTTTCCCAATTCGCTTTCCAAGAGTGCTCAAGAAAAGATGTGTTGGCAGAATAGCCATACCATTAAGCATCCTTATTTGTAGCAGAGCTTGCTTTTTATTAAACACCCAACCATGTCTAGAAATCTCATATAACTGATACTGTGCTGTATTAGGTCCATTCTTAACTCAGGAAACTGCCAGACTCCAGCATTTCTACTTTGCTCCATCCATTTATTAGCTATTCTTTTCAGTTTGGCTGGGAAAAGAGAGCTTCTATAAATTATGTTGTGTCAGTCTAAATCTGGAGGGTTTATTACCTCCCTCTCCTCTTGAATCCTACAGAGATTCTCTTCCATCTACTGCTCTTCTCTCAGCCTGTTACCTGGTTGGTGAGTTTATTGGTCCTGGGAAATGATATGACACAACCCAATGGAGAGCAGAATTCTTCTAACTCCCTTATTTCTTTTCCACTCGTCCTCTCAACTGCAAATACTTTCTTCTGCATTTTTAAGACTTCACGAACTACCCCTTAAAGCTATTTACTTTGACTCCCCCCCCCCTCGGTTGTCAGAATTCCATCTGATTGGTCTTCAGACCAATAGAGCAAAAATCCATTCCATAACACGACAATGGAGTTGTCATTTTTGCTACGGAATTTACATCCCCTTTAAGGTCAGTACTGATTCTTTTCTTCCAGGAGCTTCCAGTGCTCAGGTCAGCTGTGGGAATACCATTTTGGAAGTCTTACAGCATCCAATTATACTTGTAAGGTAGCGGCTTAGTTTAGCATTCTCGCTACAAGGAGTGCGTGATCAGAATTAACCAACACAGATCTTTGATGTGGAAATGGAATTATACCTGCCACCTCTGTTATCATTTGACAAGAATCAACAGCTGAAAAACAACAATATTTTGACAAGGATCTAATAGTTCTCAGAAACTCAGGTACCACGGCTCCTCATACAAATCTAAAGGGTAAATACAGGGCTGCTACATTTTAGTTCTAAATATGGCAGTTAAGCTAGTCAATTTGTAAGATAATTCGCCTGTCAAGTGAACTCGATGGCAAAACAGCCACTGACTTGAATGACACCAAGATTACATATATTTTCCCTCCCAAGGCATTTTATAATACTGCTGCAGGTCTGTTGAGAGATTTAATGCTCATTGACACTGGAGTAAGGTTTTCTGAGGGAAATACAATCCTACAGACACATATGCTGGGCATTTTAAAGTAATGTGGGGAAACCCACAAAAACACACACCATAGAACCAGTTACAGATCTGAGCTATAGGTTCAGAGGTGAACACCCTGGACTAATAATTATTCTACACACATTATAGTGTGTTGATGCCAGAGGTAAAACAAAAAACAATAACCAACCACCAAGTGGGGATATATCTTTTTTAAAAAAGGAGGCCATTTCAACTTTAGAAATCCCACAAGCGTCAAAAGCAAAAAGCTTAATAATCATTAAATCCTTTGCAAGCCACCAAATCTATTTTGCCTGTAAACTAGCCTTCTTCCCTGGCACAATATCACAACTGTTATGGTTACGATTATGATTTCGCATATTGAAAAATAATTCCCAGTCTCTCAATCCATTCTGGTAAAGCAGTGGTCTAGCAATGCTGTCACCTCTAATGTAATATAGGGACCTAAGAAGAGTTTGCTAGATTAGGCCAATTGCCCATCCCGTCCAGTTTTCCTTTTTCACAGCTGCCACAGATGCCAATGGGAGGCCTGCAGACAGGGCCTGAGCACAACAACATTCTCCTCCTGTGGTTTCCAGTAACTGTATTCAGAAGCAGACTGCCTCTGACAGTGGAGAAAGAGAACACAGCCAGCCATTGCAGGTTTGAGTCTTCCCGTTTCTTTCAATGGCCTGCTGTGTATCACAGAGGGAGCCAAGATGTCAACAACAACATAAGATTAAATAGCAATGCATATCAAATGCCTTACTGCAGCTTGCCGGTGTGTGTTGGAGAGGATCCCATGAATTTTCACTTTATCTTTCTCCATTTTGTCAATGTTCACCCACAGATCTCGGCTGGTAGAATCAAATGGGCCATATGTCCTTGAAGTATAATAATTGTGATCCATATCCTCCTGCAAGAAGAAAAAAAAGCCAAACACAGAATTAAAACGACTCGATTTCGAGAGGTTTTTTAAAACTGTTTATAAATGCAAGATTTATTCATTTCCTGCAGAAACTGGTAAAGTTTTATTTCCTTGTCCCATAAATTAAGGTGACTGAAGAAAAAAGAGGGGGGAAACCAGCACATTTTATTATGTGAATACTAAAACAGGAAAGCAGAGCATCTACTCAGCTTGTGATAAATCTCATTTTACAAATGCAATTTTTGCATCCTAAGATCTCAGACAAGCAACTGCTGCAAATGCAGAAATAATTCTGCCCTCTGATGCAGCAATGGCCAATAAACGTTTTGGCAACAGCTTCCCCAAGTAGCTTCATGTGTTAGTGACCAAGCTTTTTTGTGGTGGCCCTTAAGCTCCTGTCTGACATGCCATCTCCTCTCCTCCTGTAGCCTTGGAGAGGGGTGGTGCTCTGAGTGTTGGCCAGGAACCCAGACCACGTGCATGTGGAGCTCCAGTCCAGGGCAGGGATGTCCAGCTCCACTGGCTCTTCAGGTGACTGGCAGTTGGAGATCTGCTGAGGGGGGTCCTGCTTCTCCTCCAGGGAGACCCCTGGTACAGCTGACCCCTAGTTGGTTCCAGATAACCATCGTTTCATAGTTTAGATGAAATTTGGAACTATGGTTAATTGAAGACTTTCAGGTTTAACTGCTGCATGCCAAGAAAAGAGAAGAGGCTGGAGGTGGGTGGGGGTGGGGGACAAAAGTGTAATTCATATTTCCGTTTATTAGGCCAAGGTATGATTATCTGAAAACAGCCACACACATGTGGTACTTTCATATATTTATTCAGCACAGTAAGGTAAAGGTAAAGGGACCCCTGACCATTAGGTCCAGTCACGGACAACTCTGGGGTTGTGGCGCTCATCTCGCTTTACTGGCTGAGGGAGCTGTCGTTTGTCCACAGACAGCTTCTGGGTCATGCGGCCAGCATGACTAAGCTGCTTCTGACAAACTAGAGCAGCACACGGAAGCACCATTTACCTTCCTGCCAGAGCGGTACCTATTTATCTACTTGCACTTCATGCTTTCGAACTGCTAGGTTGGCAGGAGCAGGGACCAAGCAATGGGAGCTCACCCCGTCGTGGGGATTCGAACCGACGACCTTCTGATCGGCAAGCCCAAGAGGCTCTGTGGTTTAACCCACAGCACTACCCGTGTCACAGTACAGCACAGTAGTTTCTAGTAATTAATGGCTTTTAAATAAGTTTCCTCTCTTTGCATTCTCTAAAATTTTTAAAAAGCAGCTTTGTGGTTTGTTGCTAAAAGCTGAAACTGAAGGCAAATGAAAGCAAAAATGGAGATCTGGTTTATGTGGAGCCAAAAGGACAAAGCCGCTTAATCTCATCGAAATAAGTTAATCATTTCATAGATGCAAAACTGCAATGCTATATGCAGAACAAATCGCCAGCGTTCTCAGAACTGGTGTGATTCCTCCGACTGATATTATCACAAGCAAAAAAGATTGTTTACTAGCTCTTTTGACAGGCACCATCTAACTGATATGCCTCTGATTTTCGCATCTCATCCCATCACTCATTTCATACCAAAGGTAGAAGGTATAATCCATTTTTATCTGAGGCCAATGGAAATGACAATGGAGACTCATGCAAGTTCATGCACAGCTATGTGAATCCACAGCACTAAACTCCCCTATGTAGTATTTCATATTCGCAAACTTGATAGCTTGATAATGAGATTTTTGAAGCTTTTCAAGGACTTAACTCTAGCATATACATCTCAAGAGATGCAGATAATAAATTTTGCTTATCTGGGGGAAAACACTTGTAATTTATTAGTGACCATTATGAAACATTGGTGCCCACTGTTTGAAAATCAATACTGCTTTACCCTTCAGATATGTTTTTTTAAAAATTTACACTGAAAAGTCATTTGCTTGGGCTATGTGGGCCTCTAATGCACAACTGACACGTGTTGTTCACCGTGTGCCCACTCTAAGCAGCTTCTGATCTTACATCATCCTTAGACATCAGATGAATGCACAACTTGTGGCTCATTGAGCTGAGGTCTCTTCCTTGGCTTTGCCTTTGCAATCCCACACAAGTGGGTCTCTACACATGGATAGCAGATCTGCACAAGTTCTCTTGGCTGCTCAGGAGACAGTCATGGCCAAGAGTGCACCTCTTTTGGGATAGATCAGATTTGGCCACAGTCATACATGCCTTACCTTCATCCAGCTTGGACTACTCATGTAATGCATAAGATGCCTTTAAGATTGTTCAGAAAATGCAGCTTGTGCAAAATGCAGCTGCCATAACACTGAGTGAAACCAGAAAGACAGAACTTAAAACTTTGATAAAAAAACTCCTTGTATTGGTTGTTGATCCACTTCCAAATCCAATTCAAAGGTCAAATCTACGGGGCTTTTGCAAATATGTGTGCTGAAGTGCTCTTGGGTGGTGGATTTAATTTGGACCAAGTCATATGTTTTTAAATGATTTTGGGGTGTGTTTTTGTTTTTTTTAATATATCTTATCCACCTTGAACATGACCAGCAGGAGATAAAGGTAAAGGTAAAGGACCCCTGAGCATTAGGTCCAGTCGTGGCCGACTCTGGGGTTGCGACACTCATCTCGCTTTATTGGCCGAGGGAGCCGGCGTACAGCTTCCAGGTCATGTGGCCAGCATGACTAAGCCACTTCTGGCGAACCAGAGCAGTGCACGGAAATGCCGTTTACCTTCCCGCCGGAGCGGTACCTACTTGCACTTTGACTTACTTTTGAATTGCTAGGTTGGCAGGAGCAGGGACCACGCAACGGGAGCTCACCCTGTCGCGGGGATTCGAACCGCCGACCTTCTGATCGGCAAGTCCTAGGCTCTGTGGTTTAACCCACAGCGCCACCCGCATCCCCAGCAGGAGATACAATCCCTTTTAAAAAATAAACTTGCCACATCGCTGCTGTAAAGTCCAAAGGGAAACTTGGGCAGAAAATATGGGGAAAGTTTTGTTATGCTTGTACTTGTTTCCTTTTTGACATCTGCACATCCAGGTGACTACAGATTCTGTAACACTGCTATGTGCCAGGCAAGTGCAACTCGCCTGAATCCATGCCAGGGATGTTAGCATTATTGCTCTGATAGACAACTTGTGCTCCTGCTTCTAAGATGAAGAGCCTTGGGGCCATTATCACACTACATTCCCTGATAGTTCCGCTTAAGAAGCTTATAGAAGAGCAATCAGAAGATGTGCAATGTTATTACTTGGGAACAGTCAGAAATGTGCCTTGGGGACACATGGGTTTGGTTAATTCCACAAAGTTTATTGCACATACGTCTGAGATATGTATCCAACACAGTTCAGAAGTTACATAGACAGAACACAGACAGCAACATGAAAAAGGCACTTAGCAAAGGCTTGCTTTGATCCCTAAACTAGTAAAAATGTTAAGAGGAAACTTGTTTTTTAAATACATTAAATGCTTTCTTGAAAAAACAGCAAAGTAATAAAAACAAGGAACATGTAAGGAATCGTGGATCTTAGGAATAGACAGAACCAGGAGACTTAGGCTCATCCAGACTTCCTTTTGCGCCATGTTTTGCAACACAGGTCCAGGTTTCAAAAGCTCTGTGTAAGAGCTGCTTTTTTTGTCCTGGTACTTTACCCAGGAAAACCCATGTTTTATTGCTGAATCGGAGCAAATGGCAATCAGGTTTTTCGTGGATCACTGTTTCTTCCGATTCAGAAGAACACCGTGAGTTTCCCCAGGTAAAACACGGGAACAAATAAAAAACTGCTCAGACATTGAGCTTTAAAGAGCGGGTCTATGCCTGGAAAGTGTAGCATAACAGGAAGTCCAGATCAGTCCATGCCAGAGATGGTAATTTTACCTTTGGTGCTGCCATGGCAGTCCACCAGAAGAAGGAGCCATTGTCCTGCAATCCATTGAGTACCACAAATGCAGCTGGCTAGAACAAAGTTCTTCAGTTTGCTGGTTCAATGGTTGCCAGGCCTGTTCATATTTTTATAAACAAATAAATAAAAGGAGGGGTAAGTGGGATTTCATTTGGCCCTATATATCCTCAGACTTTATCCTGACTCCCGAGTCTGAGCAACTTGCCTGTAGAGAGGAGGTCAAGTTGCTTCAGATTCTTGTTCATCAACATATCTGTCTCTCCATGCTAATGTCTCTCCTGCTTTACCTTCTGGTTTGCCTACTCAATGATCACCAGGGTTGACTGTTCCTCCAAGACAATCAGCTGTGACACCATCCGAAGCAGCTTCACAGAAGCAGAACATGTTTTTTTTCCTGAATCCTGGTTTTTTTAAAAAAGCTGCAGTTATGGTTAAGAATTGTTAAGAGATGCAAGATCTCACCTGAGCATTGTAAAAACGACGCTAAGCATTCCTCAAACAGTGGAAGCTAAGCAAACAAAGGCTAACTAATCTCTAAAGCACCTCATGTCCATCTGTATATGTTATGTACTGAAGTTCTCACCCTGAGCCAGCAGGGAGATACTGTAGATAGTTTTCACTCAGGTCCACATATGCAAATAAGGAATTCAAAGTGACGTTCAGTGATTGGATAGTTATAGAAAGTTGTTACTGTTGCCTTGTAGTTGAGCTCTATATAAGTAGGTTGGCTGAACCCTTCAGCTCAGTTCTGTTCTGGCCTGTGAATAAACAAGAGCTGCTTGAAGAATCACTGTGTCGTCTGGTATGTTCACCCACAGTTTAACAGTATAAAGTCTAGTTTCACCCCTTATTATAAAAACAAACAACTCTATGGGGAAATCAACAGACACCTACTTCTTCCTTTGATTGGGTTACCCACAATCCTGCATTAATTGTGTTTTATCTTGTATTTTATTCTGTGAACTGCCCTGAGACCTTATGATGAAGGGCAGTATATAATTTTAATTAATAAATAAAATAAATAAATCATAATTAATCATATTGCGTGCCCGTGGATTGTAGTAAAAGAAATGTACAGCTGTTACCTACCTTTTAAAAATTTATAATAAGGGATCAGAAATTATTCCATATATAAGCTTTAGAACTCACAACTGCAGTGTGCAGGATGCAGACATTAAGTTAAATGCACACTTGAAATGGGACCTCAATCCATGCTTTTCTTTTAACAACCAGCAAATCAAATATTTAATTATAGCCTCTAGCTCAACAATCTAGGTTGCGTGTATAATAGCTGATAAACAGCTACTCAAGAACAATCAGAGTCAGTTCCAATTAATATATCATTAGAGCCAAAGGAATGAGAACTGCTTAATAAATGTAATAGGAGAAGCTTCATTTCTGACACGTCCACAAGAAATAATTTCTGAACACCTTACATTTTAAGTAAGGGGGGACCATATGAAGGAAAGGGGAATGCACATTGCCTCTTAAAATATTTTGTTTGTGTATCTTGATGCTTTACTTGATGCTTCCAGAACATCTTTAAGGGCAGCCCCACATACAGAGAATTACCGTATTTTTCGCCCTATAGGACACACTTTCCCCCCGCGCCTGGGGGGGAAATAAATTTCCCCCCTTTATTTCCCCCCAAAAAACTAGGTGCGTCCTATGGGCCGGTGCGCCCTATGGGGCGAAAAATACGGTACAATAATCTAGCCAGGATGTCACCAGTACATGAGTTACTATGGTAACAATATTCCTGTCCTAGAACATCTGTAGCTGGTAAAGGTACTCCTTGCCACTGAGGCCACTTGAGCCTCCAGATAGAACACTGCATTTAGGAACAACGCCATTGTCTCAAGGGGACTGCAACCCCATCTAGAACATGCCATATACCCAATTCCTGGATATGAGAACCTCTGTCTTATTGGGATTCAACACACTGCACGGTCAGGGGAAAAAACAATGCTGTCCAGGGTTGTAAAGAATGTGGAGGGAATAATTGAGTGCACTCTTCCCACCTTGGATCAAATCTATGCTTCCAGGTGCCATAAGAAGGCTGCAGAGATAGTGCAGAATAGTGCGCACCCCGGAAATGATCTCTTTCAGCTTCTGCCTTCTGGAAGAAGGTACAGGGTCATAAAGACTAGGACTAGCCGCCTGAGAAACAGCTTCTATCCAAATGCGATTTTGGTTTTAAACGCAGTGTAAGGTAGTCTTTATGTGAGTATATTGTATTCAATTATAGGGTATCAGAGTTTTTAGGGGCTAACCAGGCTGGGAGAGCTGGGATAGCAGGCTTGTGGGTTTCTGAATGTCTGATGTAGATTTTTTCAATTTCGTTGTTCTGTATGGGACAATGACAATAAAGATTATTGTATCGTATCGTAAGCCCTCATTCAGCTCTTATTCCCTTTACACCTTCCACCTGTTAGGTTATTGCAGAAAAGAGGAAGTCTATAGATGCATCACAGGTCCTCATCCAGATTTCTCTCGCATCTCTGTTCAAATTACCCCAAATCCCAATCTTTCTATTCATGGGTGCTAATCTCTTGACAAGGGGAAGATGAATCAATCATACTGTAATAAATGGTCTCATTTTAATGTTTGCAGAATGTAGCATTTAATGGTAGGAGAGGTGTTGCTGCGAATTTGTACTACCACTGAAGCATGCAACTCTTAAATGGCTACTTTATGTAATAAAGTTTCCATAAACCGGTTTCTATTTTGTTGGAAAACAATCTTATCATTTCCACTGGTGGATTTTATATGTCTCAGCATGGCATTCCTATACCGTAATACAGTCTACCATGGCTAGATTTATAGACATCTTGAAGAAGCGAAGCTGACATACTGTAAAGATTTATTTCAAATTGCCCTCTGAGAGATAGCTATGCAATGCTGCAGATCTTGTAAAGCAGCTAAGTACAGGGTAAAAGGTCTTGAGCAGAATCAAATATTCAGAACTACTACAAGATAGTGCTGTGTTTGGAAGGGGTGGGAGGAGACCTCCACTTTAAGTAATAAAAAAAGCTGTCAAAATAGGGTTTTTTAAATAGCCAATTGCTTTCTAGTGGACATTTGAGCTCCTGTTTGGAGAAAAACAGGATAAGTCCTCTGAGTCAAAGGAGTAGGGCAGGGCTTCCCCCTCATGCAGAGAGAAAGGAGATATTTCTGGCTTAAGGGGGAACATATTCAACTGGTTTAATCGAACAGGGAAGTTGTTTTGGAGGGTCTCTGCTGGTGTGGTTTCTTAACTCAGTTTTAGTTCAGATAGTTGCAAGCCTGAACCCTCAGCTTATCAAGTGCTTCTTTGTACTGTTAATACTGATTATCAATCTAATCATTATCATCCACTAGCCTTCCTCTAAAGAACTGAAGTCTGTTGAGTTAAGCCTGTACTTTATGGTTGAACTGTATCCATCATTACTTCTCTGGGTTTTGCTTTGCTAGATTATTAAAATACATATGCAGGTACCCAATGAGGACTGAGATGCTCAGTGGCTGTGAAATGCTTTCTAAGTGAGGAGGGAACTGAGGGAGGGCAGAGGCGGAACAGAGTGGCTGGAAGCCTAAAGAGGAAGCCCTTCATGCTGCAACATTTTGATGCTGATCCCACACATACAGAACATACTAGGGCAGGGAGAGGACAAAATATTCGGTCTTTACTGCAAAGGTCACAGGTAATCAAATGAATAGTGCTATACTTTGTAAGCATCCCACGAACCACCCTTTAGAAATTATTAGCCTTTTTTCTTCTTCCTTGATCACCCCAGCTACAACAGTAAAGGTAAATGGACCCCTGACCATAAGGTCCAGTCGTGGCCGACTCTGGGGTTGCGGCGCTCATCTCACTTTATTGGCCGAGGGAGCTGGCGTACAGCTTCCGGGTCATGTGGCCAGCATGACTAAGCCCTTCTGGCAAACCAGAGCAGCGCACAGAAACCACAGAAATGCTGCTTACCTTCCCGCCAGAGCGGTACCTATTTATCTACTTGCACTTTGACGTGCTTTCAAACTGCTAGGTTGGCAGGGGCTGGGACTGAGCAACGGGAGCTCACTCCATCACAGGGATTCGAACCGCCGACCTTCTGATCGGCAAGTCCTAGGCTCTGTGGTTTAACCCACCACGCCACCCATGTCCCGCTACAACAGTAGTCTTGTCTAAATACAGAATGCAGACCTGTGCTTGCTTTGCCTGCAGTGCCTAGTGTCTATGCCATAGAGGAGGGGTGGGGAACCTTTGGCCCTCCAGATGATACTGAACTACAACCCCCATCATCCCTGGCCATTGGCCATGCTTGCTGGGGCTGATAGCAGTTGCAGTTCAGCAACATCTGGAGGGCCAAAGGTTCCTCACCACTGCCATAGAGGAACCAACCATCACACAAAATGAAACCATCACGCTTATAATTGCTGGATATTATTGAATGGTCTCTTCCCAATGCAAAAAGCTGCACTGTAATGACAATCCTAACTTTTACATATGCTTCATAAACAGCTGTGCCACCAGGGTTTTCAGAGAATATGAAACACTTCTGCTTCATTTTTCATGGTGGCTTCTCTTCTATTGTACGTCTAAAATTAATTTCACACTGTTTTAAGCAAGAGTGCTGTGTGATGGTCCACAAACATCAAATGAATTCTATGTCTGATTCCTTTTTCCCAACAGTGAATGTGACGGAAATATGGTAAGAGCTGACAATATTTGCAGCTTTGTCAACAGAGTAGGACCACAACATCGAAGCTGCACAAAGCGCCACAGAAAAGTCTCCTTAGCATGAAGAGCTCAAGATAGACTACAAACACACAGACAGAAGAGAAAAACACTAAAGACAGACAATAATAGTTTATATAAGAGGTGTATGCCAGGGATAGCCAATGTGGTCTCCTTGATATGTTGCTGGACTCAGCCTTAACCATCAGGGCCAATGGTCGGGTATGATCCAGATCAACATCTGGAGGGCACCATATTGGCTACCTTGTTATCCCTTTGTAAGGATTTGCACTATCCATCCAAAACTAAGACTGAAATTCCCACTTTCTCTGGCTTCAGTTTAGACAGCTGCAGCATGAGTTCCTGGCACAAGAGAAAGATGGATTTCAGCTAATCTTTATGCTGTACATTCTTCAGATTGTTGATTATGCCAGAAAGTTCACTTGCTGTCACTTGATCACGGAGACTCTGAATACACAGAAAATTAAGTCCCTGCTAGGATCTTGGCAGTAAGGAAATTGCAAAGATGTTCATTTGCTATGTGCTCAGGTTTAAAAGAATTGCAGTGAATTAAGCCATTACAAGCATCTTGGCAGTAAGAAAGCTGCAAAGCTGTTTGAGGAATGAAAGTGAGGTAACCTTTGAGATGCTAATAGTTTCTTTCATACAAAAGCTTTTGCCATGTGAGAAAATGCGGCGTTGCTTGGAACAGAATTTTAAAATGAGCAAAACTGGCTTACTTGAAAATTGGCATACGTGAAGATTAGGGGTGCAGTCCTATCCACACTTACCTAGGAGAAAGTCTCATGGAACTCAGCTGGGCTTACTTCTTAGTAGATTTGTAAAGCACACTTACCTGGAAGCAAGTCCCACAGAACTCAGTGGGACTTACTTCTGAATAGACATTCATAGGCTTGTATTGCAAACTCCATTTTTAAAAAATACACTTATAGCAGAACCCTAGGCATGTCTATTGACAAGTCAGTCTCACTGAATTTAGAAGTACCTACTGTCAGGCAAATGTATGTATGAATGGATACACATCCAGGAATAAAAGCTGATGGGGTAATGGGAGGAATTCCAGATGACTCTGTGGTCTTCCTTGACAGATTTAAGATGCCCAGCATATGGCAGGGTATTAGATAAGTTGCTACACCAAAGTTATTACAAAATAACTGCTTAATTGCTCTCAAATGCATCCAATTGCTTGGTAGTTCTCCAGCCAAGAAATCAGTGAAACAAAACAGAAAGTTGTTATTAACTTCCTTATTTATTGATGCATAAACTAGGATGGCTATTTCCATCTGGACTATGAACTTAATTCTTAATAAGCTCAAAAGTTACTTTGGATTAAGTTATCTAAACTGTATTTGAATCAGTTGCTGGAACCAGGGTTATAACAGCATGAACTATTAGACAAAATAGCCTTCAGTAATACCGTACTGGCCTGGAATATAAGCCTCACTTTCCCCCAAAATTCCAACCGTGAAAAGTTAAAGTGCAGCTTATATTTGCGACCTTACGGTATGCAGCCAGGAGCATGGGGCAAACAGCACCAGAAGGGGCGCCTGCCCCGCACACAGTCCCCGTCGTCTCTCCCAAGGCTGGGAAGGGAGAGCGAGGAAGGGGAAAGGCCACCGGCAACGCAGCACGGCTCCCCCCCCCCCAGGAGCAGTGAGGAAAGGAGCAGCTTATATTTTTTTCTTCCCCCCAAAATTTTTTTTAAAGGTGCAGCTTATATTCAGGTGCGGCTTATATTCTGGCCAATACAGCACTTTAGACCTGCTCATATGAGCATATTAAGATGCCTTGTGCTGAACTAAGTTAAGGAGAATGTGTGGCCCTCCAGGTGTTGGATTTTAATGGCCAATGGTTAGAGATGATGAATAGCCACAGTTCCCTCATGCCTGATATGGCTTCAGTGCCATCTACCCTCTCAGCCTTGCTAGATAAGATCCTTTTAACTTGACATACCAGAGATTGATTTGTTCATAATTCCCTAAGACTTCCTACTATTACCATAACTTTTCTATTTTAAACTACTTTGTTGTCAGCAACGTGAACAACTTACTCGGAGAGAGGCCAGGATCGGAAGAATGTCTAGAGAAAGGGGAGGCAACTTCTCAGTAACTTAAACTCCAAGTCAAAAAGTATTCAGGTAGTGTGATAACCACCCAAACTGCTTGCCTGCTATACAGTTCTATGTTGCCTCAGTAATCTATGAAGTCCCAGTGATATGGGCTGACATGGGTCATATCATTCTTTCCCATCCCAGTGTGGCTCCCCACCCACAACTGGCCCACTAAGGTGGACATGAGAAAAACAGTTGTATCCTGCATGATGCCAGGGCACCAGAGCCAAGTGAGCCACAGGGGAGGTTTTTCTGCAACTACCCCACCATCATCTTCATCACATATGAAGTAGGCATAAACCAAATTGAAAGAATGAATGCGACAAATCAGTGATTCTGGACCATTCACGAGGTTTTCCCCTCATAATATAGCTGATGGAAATGTTTAGGATTGGTGAGCATGTGAGACAGGGCCTTCTCAGTGGTGGCCCCACAGTTGTGGAGATTTGCCCTGTTAACAACCATTTGGCTGATTCATCTGGCATTCAAGAAGGCCTTAAATATGTATTATTTTACTAAAAGCGAATTCTAGTGATTTAAGTCATTATCTCTTTGCACATCTATGTTTGTATCCATTCAGTGCTTCACACTCTGCCTGCAGTTCTTTTTTTTACTTCTCTTTGTACAGTATATTACTTTGAAAGGTTTAGCCCTGAAAAGCAACTAAATCATAGTGGAAATAAATAAATCAAAAGTACTAGTTTAGGGCCTCTCCAATTCACTCTCTGTTTCCCTAACCCCTGTCTGCACCCTGACCCTTTCCAGTCTTGATTCTCCATAACTGTCCCACTCCCAAGCTTCTCTAACAGATTTGAAGTGTAAGGGCAAGCTCATTGTGACTTTGTGTGCTTTGGCCTCCTGTAAAAAAAAGTGCTGGTTTTTAACCTTGGCTTTTATCTCATTTCCTGGGGTAAGTTCAAGCATGTGGTCCTTGGGATGCTGCCAGGCAGCCAAAAGTAGATATTAAAGAAGCTCAGATTTATTTATAAAACACTCATTTTGGTTTGTCAACAAATTCTCCCTTGCAGAACATACTTCCTCCACACAGCATTAGCGAATCACATAAGAATATCTGCCTCTCCACACCAGATAGGAAAACATTTGCCTTGCTTTATGTAGCCTGGTTAGCCATCTAAGGTATTTTACATGAAATCTTTTTCTGTGAGCTGAAGGAGCCTCTGACACAGCACATGCTTTGGCCCCTGGCATTTACTTCTCTGTAACACATTGGTGATGGGTTTTTTTAAAAATCCTGCTACAAATAGTAGGCTGAACTGTCATTCAAATCATCCAGCCTCTCACAGGGGAAACTAGCAGGTCAGGGAGAAGCTGACATTCTAGTCTTCTATGTGCAGGGGGTTAGACACACACACACACACACACACACACACACCGTATTTTTCCATACGTAAGATTTTTTTGCTTAAAAAAAATTGTCAAAAATTGGGGGGTCATCTTATACACAGATGGTATAAGGGGGTTCGGGTTTCGGCTCTGGTGTGAATGGCCTGGGCTCAGGTTAGAGTATGGGCTCTGGCTCAGGCAGCCTGGGCTTTGGTGCGGGTGGCTCAGGCTCTGGCCTGATTTCTTAATTGGGGTTTAAAAAATAGGGGTTATCTTATAGAGTGTCTTATACACAAAAAAGGCAGTGTGTATTAGGCCTGGGTGATATATTGGTATATCGCCCAGGACCGGTATAAGTAGCAGATGGCGATGACGGTTTCACTCAGTGGTATATCGCTGGTGAAACCGCCATTGTTCCAGAGTCCCTCTGCTAGCAGCCTCTGCTGGAGGGAGTCAAAAGAGTTCCTTCCTCCAGCGGGCACTGCTAGCAGAGGGACTCAGGAGTGGTGGCAGTTTCACCAGTGATATATTGCTGACAGACCGCCACCCACTCTGCCCTCATACGATGGAAAGGGAGAAACAAGCTGTCTCGGCAAGGCACCAATACAACTTGATCCTCCTTCTGCATCTTTAAACTGCTCGACTGAGGAGTGTGCAGCTGCCCTTGCCTTAGTCAAGCAGTTAAAGGGAGCCCCCAGCCCGGCACTGGCTCCCGCAAGCTGGCGGCAGGGTGGGTGCTCTGTGAAACTGCTCAGCTGAGGGGAGCGCAGTTGCCTCTCCCTGCAGCAAGCAGTTAAAGGAGTCCTGATGCTCTGCATGTGAGCAGCAAGAGGACCGGGGCTGTTTCAGCTGGGGGTGCAACCAAGCTGCATTGACCCAGCCTGTGAGCCTGGGGGAAATGGCCTCAGCTCTCAATACAGTGGTGCCCCGCAAGACGAATGCCTCGCAAGACGGAAAACTCGCTAGACGAAAGAGTTTTCCGTTTTGGAGGTGCTTCGCAAAACGAATTTCCTATGGGCTTGCTTCGCAAGACAACAATGTCTTGTGAGTTCCTGCTGTTTTTTTTCCTCCCCCCCTTTTCCTAAGCCGCTAAGCCGCTTATCAGCTGATACGATCAGCAGATAAGCCGCTAAAAGCCGCTAATAGCGCTAATCCGCTAATCCGTCAATGGGCTTGCTTCGCAAGACGAAAAAACCGCTAGACAAAGAGAATCACAGAACGGATTCTTTTCGTCTTGCGAGGCACCACTGTACTTGATGTGCACCGTGTTCCTGGAAACTGTGTTGATCCATATGCATATCACTGTTGGTTCAAATGAGTAGGTTGAACAGCACTTGGGGCTGACCTTCTGTAAGCACCAACCCTCTTAAGTAAGGTAGTTTCCCACCCACTTCTGCTTCATGTTATTGCTGAAAGAAGCTGCTACTAAGAAACCGAAGAATGACAATGGGATAGTCTTCACTCTTTACCATTTCTTATAGTTCAAGGAGGGGTGGGGGGAGCTCAAAGCTAGGAAATACAAATATAGTACCAGGTGGCTTTGGTCAAGATGAATGAAACCATACGGAGTGCTGCAGCGGAGATCCATTGCTCTCTTGGGAGAGGACGCAGCAGATATCTATGTGGGTCTGCTTCCCCTCCTTTCCTTCTTCCTGTTCAGTTCTGCCTTCTAAACAAGGAGCTAAGTTTAGGACCTAAGCAAAGAGCCTGTGAATACATTTACTCTAAAATATCAATCAGGGCTGGGAGTTCACTCAAAATCACTTTGTATATGGGGTGAAAATGGGGGAATCAGAGCATGATGCCGCTTCCATGCAAGAAGACACTGAGTAGCATCCTTAATGCAGTAGCCATTTCAGCTTTTAACTGTGCCTTATATAATTTAAGTGTTATATTAGATTGTCAGTCAAATGTTCAGAATGTATATGGGAAAAACTTGGATGAGGGATTGCTGAGCCCTTGCATAATAAACAAGTTTGTTTCCCTATCTCTATCTGGTACCATACAATAACTTTTCTCAGAGTTCCAACATGCCTTTCATCCCAGGTTCACTGGGCACAAATAACAAGCCCCCTCTCCTGTATCTCCTGCCCTTTTCATTCCCTGCCATCACATGCTCCTTCCCACAGCCTATATGCTTATCTTATTGCTGTGCATGCTGCACAATGCACAACTTCATTGGGCCATACATCTCATATGAACACCCTCAGGGTGGCTTGCACAGTAAAACTAAAACAAATATACTAAACAAAAATGTAAAAACATGAATAAACTGGGAGCATTAAAAACAAGCACAGCATAACTATTAATCAGTTGAACAAAGAAGAAATTGCTTTTGCCTGGTACTGAAAATTTATCAGAGGAGGCACCAGGTAAGCTTCCTCAGGAAGAGAACTCCATAAATGGGGGGCCAACACTGAGAAGGCTCTCTCCTCAGTTGCCACCTGCCTCACTGCTGATGGGAGAAATGCCTCAGATAATGAATGGGCAGGGAGATGTGGAAGTGATGCTCTAATATCCTGGTCCTAAGTCATTAAGGGCACATTCCTGGCAGGCCTTTGGGACAGATGTCCAGGACACTACTCAGCAGCAAGAGTTGAAGGGCCCCTGAACACAGCAGGGTTGGCTTGCCACATTTTGAAGAAATACACATTGTGCTGCATGTAAAGTGCCTAGCTGCACCACTGCAAACTCATGCAGGGCTTTAAATGCAAGAACTGCTGCAACCACAGCTACTTGTTTCTCTGTGCTCCTCACAATCAGATCACAAAGGCAATATAATAAATGATTTAATATTGTTTTTCTAACTCACCCTGCCCAGTCTGCCCATTTTTTTGACTGATCTATTGTTTTCCCAGCATCTAGAACTTCAAGAGGTTATGTTCAGGCATGAGGTAAGAGAAAATCTGTGTCTTGGTTCCTGGGCAGAAGCTCTCCGTGTTAAAGCCTGCCCCTTCTAAGACTGCAAACCATGTTATTCAGCCATATTCGTATATCACCTCCTTGAACCTGTGTGGATAGGGATCAGTATACAAGCCCCACCCTTTCGAATCCTCATGCACGTCACCATGCATAAAAAAAGAGTGGATTCCCTTGCCCCATGACCAATGTCTACTCAGGTTCTGGTTGAGCCACCCTTTTCCAGAAGCAGCAGAATCAAATCCAAGAAGAGAACAGATTTAAAAGAAACACCTTGGAGAGTAGCAGAGGTCCTGTCTCAGAAGTCTGCTCCTATCATACAGTCCCACATTAAAAACACAGTGACTTTTGCAGTCCCATTCCATTTGGCAAGCTCTTCCACTTCAGGTGAGTTACATGTGAGAAGCACTGCCCCAGGGGCTTTATGTCCATGTGCATAGCTCAGTCTGACTTGTGGGATACCCAGACAGTAGATAACAGGGAGAGCAATGAGAGCACAGTCCCTAGCTCTGCCAACTGTGAAAAGCCACAGACACAACTGATATCTTTCCAGAGAAACAAAGGTATTCCTTAACAATTGCCTAAGTTTCAAGGATGCCTGGGGAAAATAGGTAAACACGTAGTCATTTTTCTTACTTAAGCGGTTATTCCAAAAAGATGGGAAGGCAGCAAACAGGTGGCATGTGTTGTTTACGTGCTTTCAAATAGGCAAACATGTCTGCAGATGCTGGCACCATAGAACCCCTTGAATTTAGGGGTCTGGTGTAAGCTCGCAGTTGCAACTCCTGCAACACATTCAACATGCAGCTTTCATTAATCCTGCCAACATCTGGAGACCTAAAGCTGCAGAAAGGCTGATATAGACTAGGAATAGCCAATGTGGCGCTCTCCAGTTAGAGCATTTTTAGCTCCCCTGTTACTGCACAGTACCTCATTGGCCAACCTTACTATAAATATAATAATAATCTTCAAATTTATTACCCAGCCTTCACCAGCAAGTCCTAAGAATGTAAAATTCAGAATTAAAAACAGTTAAAACAAATTACAGTCACAGGAACAGGCAGCTACAACACCTATGCTACACAATGGTAGACCTAACAACTATGCTGTCTTTGACCTAGTGCATATTCTCATGCAAAGTTGCCTGACATCCTGAATCAGACCATAGGCTACTCTGCCTGGCAGTGGTCCTTCATGGTCTTGGCAGAGGTCTTTCCCTCCCTATCACTCCTTTTGCTTAGATACGTCCCATCGCACACCAGCTTTCTTTTAGCCTTACCTGGCATGGAGAAATTTTTGCTGGAATTTCCCTGGTGGATGAAAAGCTTCAATAATTGGGAGGGAAGTCTCTCTCACACACAAATGAACTATATGTTATTCATGTAATACCAAAACAGAACCCTAGAAAGCATCTTCATCACAAGACAGCTAAATCGCCAGCAGTTACAAGGGAAAGAGGCAAACAGCTTGGGGGAGATCACTAAACATCTGTTCTGCATCGGGGTAAAATCTATAAACAACTCTGACAGCTTTATGATGTCCAGAGCTCCTTATCTGACATTCACTGGTGGATACGCCAGTTTAATAGGGATTTTCTCCATATGAAGAATTGCCATCTTAGAATATAGGTTATATTTTGCGCAAAAATAAAAATAACAGAAACTCATTTTATCTGGATTTGATTTATAATCCTTCTGGATCTCATTAGCAACTCTCCTATAGTAGCAAACTCAAAGTACATGGAGCCCTCTTCGTGTTTACATTCCACAACAGAGTTGAGCTAAAACCCTTAAGCAATCTGTGCTGCCATACATTCCCTGCAGAGTCCAATGTTGTGCAGTGGACCAAGCGCAGGAGCGTTAGGGTATGTTCACATTACCACCTAACTCCATATCCAGCATACAGTCGTCCCTTGGTTTTGGAACAGAATGTGTTCCAGGAGTCCATTCAACTCCCAGAACCGTTCGAAAACCAAAGCATGGCTTCAGATTGCCTGCAGGAGCGTCCTGCAGCCAATTGGAAGCCACGCCAATGTGAGAGCCAGTGTGGTGTAGTGGTTAAGAGCGGTGGACTTGTAATCTGGTGAACCGGGTTCGATTCCCCGCTCCTCCACATGCAGCTGCTGGGTGACCTTGGGCTAGTCACACTTCTTTGAAGTCTCTCAGCCCCACTCACCTCACAGAGTGTTTGTTGTGGGGGAGGAAGGGAAAGGAGAATGTTAGCCGCTTTGAGACTCCTTCGGGTAGTGATAAAGCGGGATATCAAATCCAAACTCTTCTTCTTCACGCCGGATGTCTGGCTTCCAAAAATTGTTTGGAAACCGGAACACTCATTTCCGGGTTTCGATTGTTCTGGAGCCGATTCGTTCAGGAGCAAAAGTGCTTCCAAGGTACGACTATACTCCCATGGCCAGTTTTTGAAGCCATATTCACACAACATTAGCCACAATCCATCTCTCTCTTGTAGTTATTTGACAAAAGTTAGTTCAATGAGATGTTTCACAAGCCAGCTTCAGTTTGATTAGAAAACAGTGTTCACTTTGTACTTCAGAATGGTGTGCACATTTGAGACTGATGACGCACATGGGCAGAGAAGCACACATGCGCAAAGTAACGCCTTAATGAAAAGGTGTTCCAGGGTTAGGGTTGCCGTGGCAACAAAACAGGTCATGCAGATTATCTCTGCTGCGTCTCTGATGTGAACAACCCGACATAAATGTGGCTTGAAACACAGTGGGTGGGGTGGGGGGGTGCCTTTGCTGCTTTTTAAAGCAGCTAATGTGAACATAGTGCTGCTGCAGTGGACAGCTTTGCCCATTGTTTACTGCTAAGATCTGGCCTCCCTCTCTGACCCCCAGCCATCAACCTTTGCTTCACCAGTGCTACTGAGGGGAAACCTCTGTACATTACAGAAGCAAAAGGTGAGGCAAAGTGGGGTTGTTCTGTGTCTATTTAAAGAAATGTGAGGTTTATGGATGAAATGGTACTCATCAAAATAGAATGAAAATGGTTATAAATGGTTGAGACAGGCAAACACAGGAACAAAAGAAGACCATTAGTACTGTCCACTCCAGGGGTGGGGAGTCTCTGAGTCTTTAGTCTAATTAGGCCTGCCAGGCCTTAATAGTGCTCAAGAAGGTTCACTGGTTCATAGTTGGGTTTCCGGGAACAACACAAAGTACAATTTTAGATCTTTAAAGCCTGGTCTCTTTTTGTCCTAGCTCTGTTTGTTAACTGAGCAATATCATCTGTAGTAAAGGTTTTACAGAAGTACTAGGAAATGGAATATACCTAGGGTGCTCAAGACTTTAGTATGTACATCAGGCTACCTGGAAGCACCATATTGAAGAACTGGCACAATATTCTAAGAGTGAATCTCAGCTTGAAATATCTTACTCTTTTATTAGGCATTCTTCCACCTATGAAGACCACATTTTTTCCTTCTTATATCCTAATAAAAGGTTGGTTATACCCTCCCCGCAAATAATAATACCTAGTCTTAGCAATGTTAATTACAGGAAATATCTTTTCCAAGCAGGAAGCGGCATTTTTGTATTAAAAATGTTTGCAATTGACTACAGTGAAAAATGTTTGCTGTCAAACTGCACCAGCAAGAGAGTAGAATAAATAAATTCTTTGAAATGAAAAACTAAGCAATCTGGCTTCAATGCCCAGTTTGTTATCGACTCATGTCAGCTACCACATTCACCAAAAAGAATTAGAAATGAAGCTTCTTATATGTTTGCACAATTTTGGTGTGTGTGTGCGCGCACACACACACACCCTGCAACCTGCAGCTGGAAGGATGAAAGAAAAATACTTCACTGTATTCTTAGAGCACATTCTCACTAGGTGCTTAGTTATTAACTTTTATTCATTTTTTTGAGCTGCCCGAGAGCTCAGCTAAGTTTAGGTCATGCACCACAGTTTTGCTGCCCTTGCTATTTTAAATAAGTTTCCAGCAGGAGAGTTGAAGAGCAAAGAACTGCGCAACTGAGTGAAATTGTTGACCTCTTTCTGGAAAGAATACAGCACTTACCTACATTACAGTATGCAAAGGGGAAGAGCCACACAAAAAAAGGAACTGGGAGAAGCATTTGCTGGCATTCAGAGAGGAAATACTGCATAAGCACTTGCTAATAAGCATGCAAGCCTGATGTGTTACCAGCTTTTCAATGGGACTAAAGCTTGGCTAACAAATCTAGGTGACTGAAACAAATAGGGGGGAATTGTTTGTTTTTTAAATTTTTTTAATCAATTTTTTGATACAAACATCAACCGCAAAATACACATACAACAAAAACCATAATAACAGTAATGACACAATTTGACAATTCAGATTTGGATACACTGATATACCTATGACTACATGTTTTTAAACAATATTTCCTCACCTCTCTCTCCTCCCCACCACTATCCGCCTTATCGCTTAAATATTAATTCCAGATTTCTTCATATTTATCCATTCTTATTTTGCGTCAACATGCAATTCGTTTGTATATAGCTAATCTGTCCATATTATCAATCCATGTGCTCAATTGAATCTTTTTGCGGCTCCTCCAATTCATCAAAACAAGTTATTTTGCTTCTAATATAGCACGCTACATCCATTTTTTTGACCCCTTGAAATCTCCCACATTTCCGGAATATAATTTGGAATTAAATTCAGTTCCCCTAAATAACAATTTCTTTTTATTACTCTTGCTATAAATATCCTCACCTCGCACCAAAATGATCTTATCATCGGACAGTTAATCAACATATGTATTAAGTTCGCATTTTAACTTCCACATCTCCAGCAATTGTCTGCACTTGTTATTTTCTTCTGGTATCATTTTCCTGGAGTCCAGTGGACTCTGAATATTATTTTCTGTTGAAGAAGTCTGTCTTAGATCCACAGAGGCTATTTCTGTTGATTTTATACTTGACTCCCATATATCATTTGTTATCTGTTCCGAGCAGGGGGAAATTGTAGGCCCATGTGTGCCCACAGTGGAGGGTGTATTCTGTTTCATTCTGACGCGGAATGCTTTTGTCCCTGTCAACGTAGTGTTAGGGGGTTTTGACCAGAGGCTCAGATTGTGGCTCAATGCACCAACAAATCCGCTCTTGAAAGATTGCAAGGAAGAGCACAGTTGTGATCTGAACACATGGCGAAAGCCACATACAGTTACTTCATCACGGACAGAATTCAGGGTAACCTGAGCCTAAATCTAAGTCAGGCAATTAAACTGGCCCTAACATAGCCTTAAAAAAGGCAATGTGAAATGGGGGTGGTCCCTGGAGAATGGCAAGCAGTGTTTCAACTCTGTCCTTTTTTTGTATAAGTAAATACTAATCCAGTGCACAAGCCTCGTGTTCTGAGACTCTGCATTGCTGAACTTGATATCCTGCAGACTGGACATAAAAGCATAGGCAGTAATTAAAGTGCCCCATGACACTTCTTAAGAGAAAAGCGGCACTAATCCTGGCTTCCAAGCCTGAGACTAATTAAGATAAATAACAGGCTTCTTTCTACATTAACACAAAAAAGAAGCTTCTGATAAATGAGATTTGGTTCTTAACCTAATACCACACAAATAAAGGCCATTTCCCTGCTGCATTCCAGGCAGAATTTAAAGTCTTGGGAAATCCACAGAGAAGTTCAAAAAATTGACTTGGGCATACAAAAATTAATACACACAAAAAAACTATTTTAACACAGGTGTGGGGAATAGGGTGCAGATCCTCAGCTCCCTCACCTCTCGCTGACCACTTTGGCAGGTGGGCGAGGCAGCTCACCTGCCCATCACCTGACTTTCCTATGATACCTGGTGACCCAACTTCAAAGGGAAAGGATCAGGAGAGCACACTTGTTTCTTTCTTTTCTTCATCTGCAGCCCAGCTTGAATTCAAACCAGCTTGCAAAAGAAGATCCCTGGCAAAACGGGCTTGCAATCAGTGCCAATCAGCTGATCATTGCTTACTGAGGACTTTGTTTTTGACAGTGCTTGGCTGCAGTCCAGAGTTTCCCAAGCGCAACTGGTCCCAATGAGGTTTGCAGTCAATGCTGATCAGCTGGTCAGCACTGCAAAAGCTGCTTTCCGCGGAAGCAGCTCCACTCGGGTGCTCCAACTGGAAGCACACTTTCAGGCGCTCAAATGTTCCTTTACAGCCACTTTTTATACACACACACTACCATAATTCTCATATATTGTATCTTTAGCAGTTGCAAACAACAAAGCAATCCAAGTAAATATATAAAATATTATTTAGCGATGCACATTCAGCAGCAATGTTATATAGGGGGCACAAGTAACAGCCATTGATTTATCTGCCCCACAGCTGATATCATATATAATGGCAGGCATGGGGGGCAAGCGGAGGTGAGTCCAGGAAAAACTGCTTTGCAGGCTAAATAAGGATCCCTGCCAGATCCAGTTTGCCCTGCAGGCTGGAGATTCTGCATGCCAAATTTAATACACAAAGGTTTTTCTTTTAATAACCATTGCATAAAGTGTCGTGGGTGGAATCTGTAATCTCTGCTTTCCCCTCTTGCAGCTACATCTCTGGCAAGTTATGAGAAAAAGCAAAGTGTCTCCTAGTGGATTTAAGGAACAAGCAGTCAGATCTTGCACGTGACCTTGGATAAATGGCAGTCTGTCAGTAATCTCTGAAGCAGGGTGAAAAGCAGAAGAGAAATCCTGATTATTAGTAGCAACAGTCCTTTTCATTGATCAAGGCTTTACTCAAGGCCAGCACAGGGAACCCTGCTTTCACAACTACCCCCCTGTGCCAAATTCCTTGAACGTATATCAGAGGCTTATCAGGACTTGCAGTGGAAACACTGAATCATTCACTTCTTGGAATGCATTTGTCTGACACAAAGTTGATAAAAGCTAGGGCACCCATTAGATAAAGCGCTAGCTTATTGTCTTTGGAGACAAGTTTAATCAAAGTTTTAATCAGCTAGCAGTGGCCCAAATGGTAGTTGCTTAGCACTGGAAACAAGCTTTTTACACTCAGTGACTGGGTAATTACAGTAAGACAGAAACTAATCCAACATCACAGGCCCATGACCGTGACCAGTTTATGGATACATGGATGCCATTTCAAATATATTGTGAGTTTGGGGGATTCCATTGTTGAAGTAGCCAGGCCAGCTTTTTGGTAATGGCCCTAAGTATGGATCTGAAAGGAAGTTGCTTTGTGCCAGAGTGCAAATGGGTGGACTCCCTCCTCCCTCACCTCGCTGGTAGTTGAAAGGACAATAGCAAGAGCTGAGGTGTGTTAGAGAACTGCCCTAGGATCAGGAAGAAGCCAGAGAGTGAGAGCCATGCTTGACTTCTGCTGGAATCCCAGGCTGTGCCTATGGGAGAAGCAATACCTTCTGGGGTGTTGATGTTGTGAGCCCCTTTAATGTAGACTCAGATGGTATATATGTGTAAATAAACCGTCTATCATAAAGACACCACAGTCTCCGCTGTCTCTCATACCAAGGAAACTGAATCCTGGGCAAGCTCCTAAAACCCCTGGAATCTCACTTAGTTACTGGGGTGATGTGCAACAAGGGGTAAACAACAGGTCGTCCATTTTCAACCCCCTAGGAGTACAAATATCTTTTTGGAATGATTGCAAGCTCCCCAACTGCCTGTGCTCCCTGATCTGAAAAAGCTCCAAGGGAGAAGTTATCCCAGGACAGCTTCCTTGAAGCTTTTTTTAATTGAAGCACAGGAAGGCAGGAAGTCTGGCTACTGAGTGCTTGAGATCACTGTGGTCGCTGATTTTGTTTTTAAGGTAAAATCTTCCTTTTATCTTAAATCTTTCTGCGCTGACTTCTTCAAAAGTAAAAAAGGGAATTCACTTAAGCAGCAAGAACAATGGGCAGCTCTCAGGCACACTATAGGCAGCCTCCTCACCTTCCTATGCTTACAGGAAAGCTGAGCTGAAGCCAGCATGAGCTTTTCAGGAAATGCAAGTACACAGAAAGACTGCAAAGTGCAGACCACCAGGGAGATGGTTTTGCAGGATGAAAGGAAGTATGATACTCACAAATACCCCTTGGCCACACTGAAAGGAGACTAAGCAAAAGCAAGGCACCCCATCTCTGAGAATTTCAATGCATCTTTTTCTCCCCTTTGAATTAATTTTTGAATGCAATTTCTTTTCTCATAAATGGATGGTGAATGTGTGTTTTTTATTTTTTAAAAAAACTAAGAAGAATTTTTTAGCATTGCACTCATGAGAATTCCTACCACTTCTGCCCCTACATCTTCCTCAAGATACTTAGGAAGGGGGAGAGGAGGAGGAAGGTGACAGTCATGATGGATGGTTTGCAGAACTATTTCCAGTCTTCAGATTGAACATTTTAAAAGCCCCAACCATTTTTGGGTCGAGCAGGAGAGCAGTCAACCAACCTCTACCAACTGTTCATAACCTCTCAGGTTATGATGAGGAGAAGTCAAAGAATGAGGATATTTACCAAAAAAATGTCAAATTTAGTCCATTAGGCTTGGGAAATGACCAAACCACATCCCTGTTCTTATATTTACCATGGCATGGGTGTAAATGTCAAATATATGTCTTGTGACTCAATCCCTTCTGACATTTAGTGGTACATTTCAAGAATCACTAAGAGCCTTCAATAAATGGCAGGCTTTAGTTTCGTTGCCATTATTTACCAATAGTTATTCACATTTCACATTTACTGGGGCAGGCAGGGCAGGATACAAATGTAGTAAATAACATAGGCAGTAAAAATGTGAAGTGTGAAAAAGTCTTAACAGCACCAGTTTTGTGACACAGCTGTGTCTGGGACTCTGCTTATAAATACAAGGTACTTGTCCATGACCCTTTCAAAATAAGTTCATGTATTGTGCAGGGATAGAAGTGCAGTATGTCAGATTTGAAAAGGTCCCAAAAATGGAGTTTACATTCCCTTCCAATCATACAGCACATGAAATGCATTAGCTGACAAGAGGTGCTTCTCAAACTGTTCGCAACATTTAGCTAATTCTGTTTAGCCACGACAAGCACATATTTCAGACTGCATTTTCTCCATTTTCGCCCCCTTAAACTGGGCTTTCAGCCATGTCTCTGTTTATTATCTTCCTTAAAGAGTCCACATAATTCACTGATAGCAGCATCCAACCTAACACAGCAGTCTCCGGAGGTTATGATGCTTGTTATTTACCTGGCAAACTAGTTGAAGAAATATTCATCCAACTTAGAAAAACATATTTATCTTAGGAAACTCAAGCCATGCTGACCCATTTTTTGAGTTAGCGATCACCGTGGACACATCTTGCTGAAGTCATTGCAAAAACATGATTTAGACAGATCCATAGCTGTCAACTTTTCCCTTTTCTTGTGAGAAATCCTATTCGGAATAAGGAAATTTCCCTTTGAAAAAGGGAAACCTTGACAGCTATGGACAGATCCGGTTTCTGTCCAGGCTTCCTGATTCTAAAGACTCTGATAGCCTCTGAGTGCCCCGTGAAGCCATTTCATGCTCTTCAATGTCTGCATGGCAGCCATTTTATGACTGGCACCTACAGAACTCTCTCAAAATACCAAATGTGCTCACTGGCTCAGAAAGTTTGGCACCCCTTGCCTACCAGTTTGGACCACACCCTTCTCTCAGCCCCTGAAACCAAGAGAAGATCCCTAGTGAGGCCTGAAAAAGGTACAAAGAAGGCTCGTCCCGGCCCATGATATGCAATTGCGCGTCAGCAAGATACCTCATATGAGCAGGCAGAAAAATAAATATTTTAAACTGGAGGTACAAACTGCTACCTTTGCAATTCCTTTTATCAGTGGGATCTATTTAAACTTTGAATCTCTCAGAACTTTCCTTAACCTTCAAGCGAGAACCTGAAGGATTAATTTCTGCCCAGATAACCACTTCCGATTTTCCCTTATAATCCGCCCCACCCCCCTAAATAGCTGTGTGGTGCTGCAGTGTGCCATGAAAGCAACAAGGCTGCTTGGTCTGAGCGAGTCAGAAGGGAAACCCACCTCCGTCATTTCACCTACAAGCTAAGTTTCGGCACTCTAACAAGTGATTCTACTGTTGCCAAGAGGAGTTGCTTCATTCTAATTCTGGCTGCAACAGGGGAAGAGCATGGACACCTATTTAGGAAGGGGGAGGAATTAAAGAAAACAACAGAGACTGGAATTCTATAAAGGGGTTCTTGTCACTTTATCATGGGGGCAGGTTTTTCCACCAAGGGCTGCATTCACTTGAAGGCAACGTTTGAGGGGGGAGCAGGGACATGCCAGTAGTGTGCAGACACACACACACACACACACACACACACATCGGTTCATACACCCATCCGCCCTAAGCATCAGAAGTGAAAGGGGCAGTAGCACAGGTGGGTGTCCTGAAGAAGTGAGGAAGGATGCGGTTGAATAAATGGATGGACATGTGGCAAAAGGGAAACATGCATAGTTGGGGGAAGCAGCAGGCCACCAGCCACCTGGACAGTCAGGGCAATGAGCTGGATGAAAAGACTTTATGCCTGGCTCAGAGTCTGTCCTAGTTCCTCCTGAGCCTTCAGATTCAGAGTAGGAGTGCAGACCCTCCAAACGCCCCTATTTTCCAGGGACAGCCCCAGATTTACAGAAACCATCCCGGTTTCTGATTTGATTCCGGAATGTCCCTTAGGACGTCCCTATTCTCATTGGAGAAATGTTGGAGGGGACGCCTCTATTTTCACTGGAGAAGTGTTGGAGGGTCTGGGAGCAGGGAGCACCAGAGAAGAACTTGGAAAAGGAGGAGGATGTGCAGCAGAGTCTGCTTGATGAAGCCCCCTGCCCCAAATGTGCCCAGACAGGAGACTCAGGCAGCAGCAGAGCTAGCCGCTCAGGTATCTGGAGCGGCACACATGCCGTGCACCCGGGGGGGCAGAGCGAGTCACCCAGGGGGCGATCAACGCAGCAATTGGTGCCCATTGAGGCAATTGGCACCCAGCAGGGCAGTACGGCAATCCACCCAGGGGATTTTGTCACACATACCCCCAGAGATGACACCTGGGGCAGACTGCCCCCCGCCCCCTTCCTGAGCCCCTGGACCCAGGGACTGGGCCTTCCCAGCCTGTGGAGGACAAGAAAGGCTGAGAGGCCTAATCTGCTGGGACAGAGCAGAAGAGTTCTGAGGAAGAAGAATGCCCAGCCATCTCTCCCAGGGAGAGGCAACATATCAAGAAAATAGATTCGTTTCCCTCAGAGAAGACTCTGCCTCCAGGCCTAGAATGATTGCAGAAATGGAGTTTCTCAGGAGTAGCTGGGCTTTCATATTCATTGTACACTGCTGATAAGTTTTTCTGGGTGTTTTTTTGTGCGTGTGTGTTTTTACAATCAACTGGTATATAAATATTTTAAATAAATATTATAACAATGCTTGATGCAAGGCATCCAAGGAGGTGTTTGCCTTACTAAAATCATAGCAGGAAATCCAGAGTTGGAACATCCTGAACAGATGCCCAGCTTCTGCCTGAAGGTCTCCAGCAAGTGAAATAAATGAGCACACGCACACCCCGAGATAGTTTGCATCACAGTCAAACTGCTCTTACTGTCAAGAGGTTGTTCCTAATGCCCAACTGAGTGCTGCTGAGCTTACTCCTTAAAATGATCAGTGCGTCTTACTGCACAAATACTCCTTAAGATAAAGGTACCCCTGCCCGTATGGGCCAGTCTTGCCAGACTCTAGGGTTGTGTGCTCATCTCACTCTATAGGCCGGGAGCCAGTGCTGTCCGCAGACACTTCCGGGTCACGTGGCCAGCGTGACAAGCTGCATCTGGTGAGCCAGCGCAGCACACGGAACGCCGTTTACCTTCCCGCTGGTAAGCGGTACCTATTTATCTACTTGCACCCGGGGGCGGTTTCGAACTGCTAGGTTGGCAGGCGCTGGGACCGAACGACGGGAGCGCACCCCGCCGCGGGGATTCGAACCACCGACCATGCGATCGGCAAGTCCTAGGCACTGGGGTTTTACCCACAGCGCCACCCGCGTCCCCTCAAATACTCCTTAGTTAATCTCAAAAATTCCTTCATGATCAGAATATTTGTGACCATTATTACAAGCTAGTTCCTGTTAGACCTTTTGCTATCTTAATCCGCTGCAAAGTTCGCTATAAAGAAAATTAGACCAGCTAACCCAGACCTCCTAGCTACCAAGCATATTTGTCAATACTAACTTAACAAATGTAATTGGGAAGTAGGGGGGAAGAGGCCTGGAAGAAAATAAGACAGCGAGATATTAGTTCATCAGCTGCCTAGGAACATATGACATCACGAGGTGAACAAAAAACCAGATGGACGGTATATATAGATGTAAATGAATTACAATCCCATAAGAATTCTGGTTTCAGATCCAAATGCCAAGCTTCTTTTTTGATTTATGAATGGTAAAAAAAATCACTTTCCTATTTTTCTTTATTAAAAGCACCTTAAAAGAAAAGGGAAAGTGAAGGATATAACAGAAATGCATGTGATTTACATTTGATTGTGATTAACATATTAAAAAATCAACACGCTTTGAAAAAGCTTCAACTCTTCTTTTAACTCTGCATTAGGGAGACAAAAATTGTTCTCCTCCTACACACACACACACACACCCCTTCTTGCTGCCTGAACACAGAGGATTTGATTATGCATAGAATAAATTGTATTCCCTGTTTAATGGCAAGGTAATTTTCTGGAATAAACTCTTGAAAAGCTTGAATGAAAACAATTTAATACAGCACCTGGGACTCTTCAGCATAACAGAATAGTTTCCTAAGAAGAATATGGCAAATTTGTTTTTCTGCAGTCCCTTAGGAACAACAGGAAAAACCTTTGCTTTCAATTACCAACTGGTCTCAGCATCCACGTAGAAATTTTATTCAAAGCAGCAACATACTATGCTCTGGAGTAGATTCCATTTCCATTACATTTTAATTATTGAACAGTAAGCTACCACAAGGAAAATGATACTGCCCACAGATAATTCCAACGCTTAATCTTGGTACTGGCGGAGGGAACAACCCCCACCCCCAAAATTCTGCAATATTTGAAAGTGCACAACTTACTTGCCTATGTAACTTAGTTGCATCCTCCCCACAACTTTCCTGTGTAAGTCCAAGCCCAACCTTCCCATGCTCTGCAGAGGGCTTTAAGTCATGTCTACTTGCCTTAACAGATGTCCCAAGCAAGTGTGACTTGAAGCTGCCTGAAATGGCTTGTGTGTACATACAGTGGTACCTAGGTTCTCAAATTTAATCCGTTCTGGGAGTCCGTTTGACTCTGAAATGGTTCAAAAACCAAGGCATGGCTTTCGATTGGCTGCAGGAGCTTCCTGCACTCAATCAGAAGCTGCAGAAGCCGCATTGGATGTTCGGCATCCAAAAAAAGTTCACACTCACTTCTGGGTTTGTGGTGTTCGGGAGTCGATTTGTTTGGGAGCCAAGCCGTTTGAGTTCCAAGGTACCACTGCATATTGGATGTGCAGAGAATGGGACCTCCCAGTGTTCAATGGAAGTGTGATTAACGGCTTCCACGTGCAAATAGCTGCACATGTGCAGAAGCCATTTCATGCAGCTGCACTCTTGCAGAGGTTGGGGGAGAAGCCAGAAGAAATAATCCACGCATGAAACAGCTTCTGTTCATATGCCTTAAACTTTTTGTTTTGAAAATATTAATTCACTCCTGCCCTGCTCAGCACAGCACTGAGTCCGCATCCTCCATAATCACTCCTAAATGACACCCCTGTGTTGGCAAAGTCAGCTGTTTTATCTCTCTCTCTCTTTTTTTTAAAAAAGAATCCTGTAACTGAGTCATTGTTGAGTGTGAATTGAACTGTGAAGGTAATCTGAGCTGTTTGCAGTTTTGAAGAGGGCTGGAAGGGGTGGAATGAGAAGCTGCTTTCATGTGCAATTAACTCAAAAGTTTTAAAGAAAGAAGATGCCCCCCACTGATTGCTGTCTGCTCCTTCCAGAGCTTAATTTCTAAACTGTAAAGTGACATGGCTTAATTGCCTCAAAGGTGTGATCTCTAACTCAATTGTGTTCCAGGTGGGAATGGATGGGAGGAAGTGTCTGCTTCAAAGAGAGACAGAAACATACACTCTTGTTTTAATATTTCTAGCCCGGCTGTCAACTTTGAGATTACACTTAACTAATAGGGATGGTTGATTAATCTGATATTTGAGAATTCCATTATGAACCAACGGATCCTCGCATCCCATACTAAGGCTACCCTCTGGCTTCACACTTCCTGATATATATATATGCATTTTAAAATGTGTGTTTTGAGAAAGAAAAATGGTTTCAGTTTGCTATTCACACAAGTGGTTAAAAAATAAATAAACCACAAATTACAGCAGAAATAGGACAGAAAAGAATTGAACAGTGAACGCCAGTGTCCATCCCTACTTACAAGAGAAATTACATTCCAAACTCCCCAACCACAAAATTTGCAGTTCCAGAGATGCTGTAATGGCAATCCATTCTAAGTAATTACCTGGTTCATATGACATGGTAAGTGTGGGACCAGTCTGGTCTGTGGCAGAGCATCTGCTTTGCATACAGAAGTTCCCAGCTTCAATCCAGGTAGGGCTGGGAGTGTGGGACAGGAAGTCCTTTTCCTGAAACCCTGAAGAGCTGCTGCTGGTCAGTGCACAATACTGAGCTAAGTAGATCAAAGCCTTGACTCAGTATATGGCAACTTCCTGTGTGTTCGACTCCCAAGAAGAAGAAGAGAAGAAGAGTTTGGATTTGATATCCCGCCTTTCACTCCCCTTCAGGAGTCTCAAAGCGGCTAACAATCTCCTTTCCCTTCCTCCCCCACAACAAACACTCTGTGAGGTGAGTGGGGCTGAGAGACTTCAAAGAAGTATGACTGGCCCAAGGTCACCCAGCAGCTGCATGTGGAGGAGCGGAGACGCGAACCCGGTTACCCAGATTACGTGACTACCGCTCTTAACCACTACACCACCACTGCTTTGCTCTTCCCCTGTCCCCTTCATCACTACGCTATGCATTGCTGAACTAAGTTGGCTTAATGTGACATCTAAGCAAGCGTAGTCAGATATATCAAGAGCATTTATTGTGGTTGTTTTTCTATATACATCATGATAACTATAGCAGTGTTATGAGCACAGTTCAAGCAGCAAATCCTTTTTCAAGAAATGAAATCCCTGCCTTTGGAATTTATACCTAGTATGTAGGTCATTTAATTCTTGCAGCAATTATAACTCAGGGCAGTGGTCTGAACATAATGGTAAACCATGGCTTAGCATCACATCAATGAGCTGCAGCTAGCATCAGGCTTGTGCATTCCCCCATATCATCTATGCCTCCGGCATGCAGCAAAGAAAATGAGCAAACTCCTCTATTTCTTGTTTTAATCTAACCAGAGTTTCCCCACTACACCTAAAACTTGGAGGGGGGGGGAAACTTTGGTTAGTTTAAGTTCTAGTTGGTGAACACTTCAGGATCTTACTACAGTTTGATCCTGTCTTGTTTAAATTATATAGAGTTTTTATCTAACTGGGATTCCCAGGCAAATCTGGTTAAGGACATAATATTCTTCAATGTCTGTACACTAATGCGCAAAGCATGGGAAATAAACAAGATGAGCTTGAGCTCTTGGTACAGCAAACTAAATATGACATAATAGGCATCACTGAAACCTGGTGGGATAAGTCCCACGATTGGAATGTAATAATGGAGGGATACAATCTATTTCAGAGAAACAGACCAGACAAGAAAGGAGGAGGAGTGGCGTTATATGTCAGGGATGTGTATACCTGTGAAGAGATCCAAGATTTAGAACCTCAAAGCCAAAGTGAGAGCATTTGGGTCAAAATTAAGGGAGAGAAGAATAACAGATACCTCATTGTGGGAGTTTACTATAGATCCCCAAGCCAAACGGAGGACATAGATGATGCCTTCCTGCAACAGATGGCCAAGCATGCAAAAGGAAGGGAGATAGTAGTAATGGGGGACTTCAATTACCCGGATATTTGTTGGATGTCAAACTCAGCCAAGAGCATAAGGTCAAACAGATTCCTCACTGGCCTTGCAGACAACTTCATTGTCCAGAAAGTGGGAGAAGCAACAAGAGGAACAGCCATTTTAGATCTGGTCCTAACCAATGTTGATGACCTGGTTAGTGGGGTAGAAGTGGAAGGATCATTAGGCACGAGTGATCATGCTCTTCTGAAGTTTACTATACAGCGGAAAGGAGCAGCCAAGAATACTAGGACTCAATTTCTTGACTTTAAGAAAGCCGACTTCATAAAACTTAGGGAAGTGCTGGGTGAGATCCCATGGACAGTAATACTAAAAGGAAAGGGATTTCATGATGGCTGGGAGTTTGTTAAGAGGGAGATAGTAAAAGCACAACTTCAGGCAATACCAATGAGATGGAAACATGGAAGGTGCCTAAAGAAGCCAGGGTGGTTACCTAAAGAACTTTTAACTGAGTTAAGATTATAAAAGGATGTGTACAAAAAATGGAAAAGGGGGGAAACCACCCAAAGAGGAATTCAAACAAATAGCCAGCACATGTAGACACAAAGTCAGAAAAGCTAAAGCACAGAATGAACTCAGGCTTGCTAGAGAGGTTAAAAGCAGCAAAAAAGGCTTTTATGGGTATGTCCGTAGCAAAAGGAAGAACAAAGAAACAGTGGGGTCACTCAGAGGAGAAGATGGTGAAATGCAAACAGGGGACACAGAAAGGGCTGAACTCCTCAATGCCTTCTTTGCCTCAGTCTTCTCCGATAAAGAAAACAATGCCCGACCTGAAGAATTTGGAGCAAATGATTCAGCAGAGGAAACACAGCCCAGAATAACTAAGGAGATAGTACAAGAATACTTGGCTAGTTTAGATGTATTCAAGTCTCCAGGGCCAGATGAACTGCATCCAAGAGTATTAAAAGAACTGGCAGATGTGATCTCAGAACCACTGGCAGTCATCTTTGAGAATTCCTGGAGAACAGGCGAAGTCCCGGCAGACTGGAGGAGGGCAAATGTTGTCCCTATTTTCAAAAGGGGGAAAAGAGAGGACCCAAATAATTATCGCCCAGTCAGTCTGACATCAATACCAGGGAAGATTCTGGAGCAGATCATTAAGCAAGCAGTCTGTGAGCACCTAGGAAGGAATGCTGTGATCACCAATAGTCAGCATGGATTTCTGAAAAATAAGTCATGTCAGACTAACCTGATCTCGTTTTTTGACAAAATTACAAGCCTGGTAGATGAAGGGAACGCAGTGGATGTAGCCTACCTTGATTTCAGCAAGGCATTTGACAAGGTGCCCCATGATATTCTTGTAAAGAAGCTGGTAAAATGCGGTCTTGACTATGCTACCACTCAGTGGATTTGTAACTGGCTGACTCACCGAACCCAAAGGGTGCTCATCAATGGTTCCTCTTCATCCTGGAGAAGAGTGACTAGTGGGGTGCCACAGTGTTCTGTCTTGGGCCCGGTCTTATTCAACATCTTTATCAACGACTTGGATGATGGACTCAAGGGCATCCTGATCAAATTTGCAGATGACACCAAACTGGGAGGGGTGGCTAACACCCCAGAGGACAGGATCACACTTCAAAACGACCTTGACAGATTAGAGAACTGGGCCAAAACAAACAAGATGAACTTTAACAGGGAGAAATGTAAAGTATTGCACTTGGGCAAAAAAAAATGAGAGGCACAAATACAAGATGGGTGACACCTGGCTTGAGAGCAGTACATGTGAAAATGATCTAGGAGTCTTGGTTGACCACAAACTTGACATGAGCCAACAGTGTGATGCGGCAGCTAAAAAAAGCCAATGCAATTCTGGGCTGCATCAATAGGAGTATAGCATCTAGATCAAGGGAAGTAATAGTGCCACTGTATTCTGCTCTGGTCAGACCTCACCTGGAGTACTGTGTCCAGTTCTGGGCACCACAGTTCAAGAAGGACACTGACAAACTGGAACGTGTCCAGAGGAGGGCAACCAAAATGGTCAAAGGCCTGGAAATGATGCCTTATGAGGAACGGCTAAGGGAGCTGGGCATGTTTAGCCTGGAGAAGAGGAGGTTAAGGGGTGATATGATAGCCATGTTCAAATATATAAAAGGATGTCACATAGAGGAGGGAGAAAGGTTGTTTTCTGCTACTCCAGAGAAGCGGACACGGAGCAATGGATCCAAACTACAAGAAAGAAGATTCCACCTAAACATTAGGAAGAACTTCCTGACAATAAGAGCTGTTCGACAGTGGAATTTGCTGCCAAGGAGTGTGGTGGAGTCTCCTACTTTGGAGGTCTTTAAGCAGAGGCTTGACAACCATATGTCAGGAGTGCTCTGATGGTGTTTCCTGCTTGGCAGGGGGTTGGACTCGATGGCCCTTGTGGTCTCTTCCAACTCTATGATTCTATATTCTGGTCTCCTCTCACATGTGCTAGTGGGAGAGAGAGAAGGAGGAGTATGCAGTCCCAGGGCTCCCTGCACTCTCCCACAGAAAGCTAAACAATGCTTTAGCATAACATCAGTATTGGCCTGGCATGAGAGCCCAGTGAGCTGGCCCTAATTTCTGGTAAACCATAGTGTGCCATTACATCTAGACAAACTATGGTTGCCTTCAAACCAAGCTGATTTAGAAACAAATGATAGATTTCACAAGCCATTATTTGCTCAGTTTGCATGTATAACCAAACAACAGTTCGCAATGAAATGGGCTGTCAGAGGGGGAATTGGAGCATGCAGAGGAAGGAGGGACACCATTTTTTTAAAAAAAACCCTGTAACCTAAGGAAATGGGTGAGGAGATACTAACAATGTAAATCTAGCTATATTTTGGCACTATATCAAAGTACATTGCATTATACTGGAGAAAAATGTCTGATTTTTTTTAAATGGAATCTCACTTTGTAGGAATATCATTCAATATAAATAAGAGACTATAATCCAAAACATAAACAGCAAAATGTGAAAAAGAAGAGCAACTAAGATCAATGCCACTGTGTGGGGCTTTTGATGAGCATAAAGCATTGGGAGAAATGATGGTTATTCAGAACAGGCACAAGCACACAGTGGTTATCCATTAAGGACCTGCTCGTATATCAAGAGTGGACTACTATGGTTGTTACAATAAGGATTTAGAATAGAAGCCACCCGGACATGGAGGCATTAGCAAGTTTCTTTATCGTGCAGCGAAGCCTTTAAGAAAAAAGCAATAGTGGGAAGGAAACTGGATCTAACACAAAAAGTTTTGGGCATAAAGCTTGTTAATGTGTGTGTGTGTGTGTGTGTGTGTGTGTAGCATTGTTACACAGCAGGGAACCTTTTTCAGCCCAGGGCCACATTTCCTTCTGGGGGCCACATGCCAGTGTTGGACAGAGCCAGAGGCAAAAGCAGACAGTGCAAATAATGTAAACATTACAACCTCTGACAGTAGGCCAGTTTCTACAAACTCACACACTCCTCTCTATGTGTTCAAGGGCGCATTCCACTCTGGTGAGAAGTGTGGCCTGGAGAGACACATTCAGCCCCTGAGCCTGAGGAGCCCCTGCTCCCTAGCCCCTAACAATCCCTATATGGTGACAAGTTTTCATATCCCCTCCTCACCATGCAGGTATCTTAAGGCAACAGAACGAAGATCAATAGCTCCCTACCTCAATCTGGGTAGTGTTGTCGTGTGTGTCATCTAGCAGCAGATCTGTGAAGCCCCCAGGTTCTGAAGAGTCCTGCCCCACACTGGCTCTGTTGGTGTCAACTGACTTGAGGAACTCTGAATGCCGTTTCCATCTGTGGCTGTATCTGTAGGAATCCACGCGAATGTTCTCCTCCACTCGAGGAAAGCTTGGAGCCATTTCATAAAATGCACCTATTGACAAAGAGATTTTTGTTGGGGGAAAGAGTTAAAGTGAGATAGAAAAAATAATAATACAGCAACATTCTTTTGATATGTATTATTTACGAGTGGATCTTGCAACAAAATGTTTTGGGTTTTTTTTGCATTTCTGAAAACTTTGGGGCCTCACTGAGTAAACTGATACCTCACTCTTGTTCCATTTTATTAAAATATATATCAAATGCATTTTATTAACAACACTTTTCAGACAGAAACCTCAATGCTTCTTTATATGACAAGTTGCAGAAATATGGCATGTTAACTAGACAATATTCATACTATTGTATAGTTTGGGGGAAAACAGGAGAAAGTAAAGCAATATTTCTTTAGTTTTCAAGCAGTGAGAGATTTCTGATATGTCCAACTTTGCCTTCTTGCTTACAAACATGCACAGTATGTTTTATTTTGAAGTTACTTATCTATAGCTCTGAAAGCTATTCTGCTGCTACAGGTGACACTAATCTGCTAGTAAAAACCTTAATAAGAACTGTTCTTTGGGCCAATTCATAACTGAACACTGCCTTTCGGAGGTCAGTTTTCTGAATACATTCATTATAGGCAGCAGCAGTTTAATTTAAAAAAATCAGTGATAGATAACCTTGATCAGATGAGTGCATATGCCTTTCCAAATCTTTGTCCTAATAGCATGACTCTATGATAAATTCACATTAGGGGAGGAATGATTTGAAGGTATGGGCATTAAAAAAAAAAAGATTTTTACTTATAATAGCTAAAATGTCTTTAGATGCATATAAACACAACACTTATTTAGTTTATGATGCTGGTGGCATTTTAGAATCACGCATTAAAATTTTCAAGATTCTTGAACAGGGATCACCAGATAAGATACTTTCTAAGTTTTCTTCTAGCTCCTTGAAAACCTTTTCATAGTCTATGTGAAACTGTGCCCACGCTGTTTCTGGTCTCAAGTTCACCTTCAACCACTTACACATTTTTAAACGCCCCCATCATTCCCTGTGTTTTCTGCTAATGTAGCCCAGATGGTACCATCAATTTGCACAACCAGCAGGCTTGGTGGTGGGTGGGGTGCAGTGGGGGGGGGGGAATGGCAAAGCTTGAAACATTTTTTAAAATTTTAAGTGCAGCTTAGCCTGGGAATTCTATGAGCATCCACATCTCTCTGGTCCTGCAGCAAAAACTGCACCTTAAAACTTTACTGAACAGGTAGCTGGTTTGGAATTATCATCATCAATTTATTTATTGCCTTTTACACAATCATCTCAAGGCAATGTACAGTAAAAACAGGAAATAGTAGTTAAAAAACCCCAGCAGATGGATAGATATGGGGAAGTTTTTTATGTTTGATGTTTTTATGTGCTTAATGTTTTTGATTTGTTGGAAGCTGCCCAGAGTGGCTGGGGCAATCCAGTTAGATGGACGGCATATAAATAATAATGATAATGATAATAATAATATACAGTTATACCGCTTCTTTTTCGGGTTAAGAACCCGGCCAACCTGGAAGTGTTTACTTCTGGGTTTCGCCACGCGCACACACACACACACACAGAAACATTCTGCGTGGTTCACACATGCGCAGAAGCGTTCTGCACGGTTTGCGCATGTGCAGAAGCACTCTATCGTGCTTTGCACATGCACAGAAGCAGCACTCTGGTTATGGACTTTTTGGGGTGTGAATGGCACCCCGGAACGGATCGTGTCCGCAACCAGAGGTACCACTGTATATCTAAAACAAAACAAAAACCGGACAAAATAGATACTTGTCACTGAGGGACTTGCAAAATGAATGTGCAAGGCAATGCACAGTTCAGCCAAGGGCCCATGTGAATCACAATGATGATTTCTATCTGCACTGGCCCCCTTAGAATGAGGTTTGTGGCTCAACATGGAGAAAGCAATGTGCAGTGGTACCTCGGGTTACAAACACTTCGGGTTACAGACTCCAAGAACTTTACCTCAGGATGAGAACAGAAAACGTGTGGCGATGGCGCAACAGAAGCGGGAGGCCCCATTAGCTAAAGTGGTACCTCAGGTTAAGAACGGTTTCAGGTTAAGAACGGACCTCTGGAACGAATGAAGTTCGTAACCAGAGGTACCACTGTACAGATAAGCCTGCTGAACATAATAATATTCAAGTTAGATGCATAGTGATTTGGATCTACCCTGTAGATCCCTGTAGAAACAACTGTATCTGCTTTTGTTTGCAGGGAAAATGGATACAGCCATGTAAATAAAGGAAAATATTTTGCACATCCTAGCTTCCCCCTGCTACAGTATTAACTTTCTCTGTTTCTTCAGAGCAATAGCTGAATGCAGCTAATGACCTCTGCGGATAGAAAGACATTAGACTCACAGGAAATTTTATAAGGGACTTGGACTGTTATCACCGAAGATCTCAGAGTTTGCACTCAATTAGCACTGCAATGTCATTCAATTCAGCTGGAAAACAGCCAGATATTGTAAGGGCATCTGACAAATAGTTCCATCATAAGAGAAGGTAGCACTGATTAGCAGCAGCTTGCTTTGCAATTTATGTGGACAGAGGCAGTGCTACAATAACACTTCGTATTTCGTGATTGAGCAGCACAGTGCCTGATGCACAAGGCTTTTGTTGTTTATAATCCCTTCACTCACTGCCACACAAGACGAAACCTTGCATGAAGCTCTCCCCCAGCAAAGATCTCACAGCACTGTTTTGGAAGGAGTGAGATTAGCAGCAAGGGGGTTTATAATGAACACATAATTAAGCCTGCGTTTTGCTCTAATGATTTTAGCAGTTGTCCTTGAGGTTTGCATAAAATTAGACGCTAAAGTGATTAGGCTGGCAATTTTATTCCCCGCTTATGTTGAATTTAAATTTAAGATCGGAGCCCTACCTCGGAGGAAAGCGGCATGAAGGGAAGGGGAACTGGCAGTCTTGACAAGCTCTTACTACGCTGAGATCAGTCAGAATTAATGAATGGTTTGTTGGCTGCATTCAGGGCCACTTGTGGCTGCTGTTGATCAATCCAGCCCTCTCCAGTCAGTGCAATCAATGAGAGAAGCACTACACCAGAAATGTGTGTGTCTTATAATTCACTCAACTCAGGCAGGTCTCAAAAGAATACTTGAGCAGAGAGGGTGGGAAGAAACCGCAATTAAAAAAAAAGAAAAAAGAATAGCTACCAGCTAGGCCTTATTCTGCTACAGAGGCATTTGTGCTAAGTTGCTTCCTGAGAAACCAAAAAACAAAATAGAAAACATGCTCAACTGTGACAGTAGAAGAAAGAAGCAGATTCTATTTTAACCAATTAAGCTGAAAACAGATTCTTAATTTGTTTTTCAGGGCTATCCATCCCACAGCCTGCACCTAATATACCGCATACAGCTTAAATTTGGAATCAAATAGAATTAAGCCCTTAAAACCATTTCAGGGGTCATGTGTGTGGAGAAAACAGGCTTTCTCATGTATACTCTTAACTGAATGTGCTCACTCTCTATGCAAATGGAGCTGCACATGTTAGAAAAACCAGCAGTGGAACTTTTGAGGGGAATAGAGCTGGGGAAAAGCTGTACTGCATTCTCACTAGAAAGCATATTGTCTCAAGGGCTGCTTTCCTAGCATATCTCTCCGCATGGTCAGTCCCAGTAACTGTGAACAGCCAAATGTCTGTGGACTGATGTTTTCAATGGGAATTGAAATGGTTGCCTCAAGCAGTCTTGTGGTGGCAGTTTTATGTGGAAAGGAACTCCACGTAGGAAACACTGTGAAAACCATGTCTCAGAACCATATGCCAACAGCTTATTCCTTTGCACATCTACGCATTGAACCAATCACCACATAACACAGTCTACAGTTTGCATGCTGCTACTATCAGAAGTACTTTCCTGGTCAGTAATGTCACATTCATGTACCCCCTGAGCCCCCTTTTCTTTTTTAAAAAATAAATAATTATTATTATTACTAAGTTTTTACATCAAGTTTAAGGCACATAAAAGTAAAACGAATAGAACAATAACAGTAACAAACAAAACAAGTGTGGGGCAATCAAATGTTAAATCAATGCCAAGCAGGTTCCGTATCTATGCCAAATGTAGTCCATACTATTCCACAAGCCACCTCTTTCAAGTGACATTTCCCCTAAATGAATATAGAAGCCAGGCACAGGGAGGAAAGTGTTCTATATGCAAATCTATAAAGTTGATTAATGCTGAGTTGGGCCATTGTTCCACCCAACCTATCTAGTCCAGCAGTCCATGCCCACAGTGGCCAACCACTTGCCTATGACAGGGGTAGCCAACGTGGTGCCCTCCAGCTGTTGGGCTTCAACTCTCACCCTGCCTGTCCTTTGGCCATGCTGTCTGTGGCTGATGGGAACCGGAGTGCAAGATGGGAAGCCCACAAGCAGCATTATATGTTTCCCACTCATGCTCCCCAGGAGCTGGGATTCAAATCCACGATGTCTCTGATATGGCAGACATTATCTATTTACTTATACCCTGCCTTTCCCCCAACACTGGGACTCTATGCAGCTCACAGAAATAAAAAAAAAAAAAAATACAAATAAAGCACACATAGCTAAGAACATACAAAGGGTTATCGTTAAAAAGTAGTTAAGTTTTTGGGATTGAAACAATGCAAAGATGTATCCGCTAAAATGCAGATGATAATTAATTGATCCTAGACCCATAGAATTGTAGAGTTGGAGGGGTTATCTAGTCCAACCCCTGGGATGCAGGTGTGGGTCTCGAACCCAGAACCCTAAGAGTCTTGTGCTCTGAGCTATCCCACAGGTTAATAATAATGATTAATAGGTAGTACATAACCATCTCCTTTTTTAAACAGCTCATCACTGCAACTTGTGGTGGCAAATCTCATCATTTACATCTGTATGTTGCATGAGGGAGGACTTCATTTTATCTGTCAGAATCTCTTACCAGGGTTCTTGTATTATGAGGGAGCAGCTTCTCCTTATCTACTTTCTCCACACCTTCCATGATTATACACACCTATGCCACATCCCTCACATTACTTACTTGCATTTTCCCTAAGCTCAGAAGTCCCAAGCTTTGTGACTCTCTGTTTTTAGGAGAGTCCAGCCTGGTACTACAATCTAGTCTGATTGATAATAGCTTTCCAGAGTCTCAGATATTCCTGTCACCTCTGGCCTGAGCCTTTCTATCCACTGGAGATTCTGGGGATTGAACGTCCTTTTGCATGCAAAACATTTGTTCTGCCACTGAACTCTGGCTGCAGAATTACAATGTGCAAGGAATAAATTACACGCTTATTGCAAGCTACAACATGCATGCAACTCCCCTGGACTGTGCATGGTGCGCTGAGGACCTGCATCAACTAGTGGCCACTAGGTGTCAGCAAACTTTTTCAGCAGGGGGCCAGTCCACTGTCCCTCAGACCTTGTCGGGGGCCGGACTATATTTTTTTTGGGGGGGATGAATGAATTCCTACGCCCCACAAATAACCCAGAGATGAATTTTAAATAAAAGGGCACATTCTACTCATGTAAAAACACGCTGATTCCCGGACCGTCCGCAGGCCAGATTTAGAAGGCGATTGGGGTGGATCGGGCCCCCGGGCCTTAGTTTGCCTACCCATGGGTTAGGAGGACAGCCTGAAGGAACAACTGGTATATCACTGTGATATACTGAAAAAATAAAAACACAAATACAAGCATCTAGCTGTCAGAAGAAAAAATATCAGCAGACTGTTTGCTTAATTCCTAGAAGTGTAAACTGCCTATTTGCTCTTGGGCAGCTATTCTTGTTTTTAAATGGGCTGCCCTTTGCAACTAGTGCTTGGAGACACATTGGAAGAGTGTAATAAAACTGGTAATGTACAGAAACCTACCATATAGCTTCAAGGGATAGCGCACATTTTTAACTTTGCAAAGTGTTTCCTTAAACAAAAGAAAATGCTCATGGCAAAAAGAAATCCTGAATAAACTGGACAACTGGCAGGCCTTTTCCTTATGGGCTATTAAGCTCCTCTTGTGGGGAAAAATAAACAAAATAAGCTGTGCTTTAGAAAAGAGACAGACTCAAGGATACACAGGCAATGACAATAGATGCGTGATCACCGACACATGGGTCCTTTAGGATCTGGAAGCTCAAATGGGGGCAGAAGTGGGGGAGCGAAACAGAAGCAGGGCATCCACCAGTGTATACAGAGGCCGTGAAGGGAACCCATGTAAATAATTTTAATGGAATCTTAAGAGGTGGATCCAGACATAATGCCATTTCATGAACTAGCCCTGTGCCTCCTCCCCTTCGCTCCTCCCTTTTCACTCTCTAATAATAGGTGCCCAGAGTGGCTGGGGAAACCCAGCCAGATGGGCGGGGTATAAAGAATAAATTATTATGATTATATTATAACTTCCCCCCTCACTTCTGATCAAGGCTGCAATCTTAACCATAATCGCTCAGAATGAAGACCTATTTAATTTACTAGGGCTTACTCCCAGGCTGGGCTGGATGAATCCCAAGCCGGAATTAAGATCGCAGGAAGAAATATCAACAACCTCAGATATGCAGATGACACAACCTTGATGGCAGAAAGTGAGGAGGAATTAAAGAACCTTTTAATGAGGGTGAAAGAGGAGAGCGCAAAATATGGTCTGAAGCTCAACATCAAAAAAACGAAGATCATGGCCACTGGTCCCATCACCTCCTGGCAAATAGAAGGGGAAGAAGTGGAGGCAGTGAGAGATTTCTTGGGCTCCATGATCACTGCAGATGGTGACAGCAGTCACGAAATTAAAAGACGCCTGCTCCTTGGGAGAAAGGCGATGGCAAACCTAGACAGCATCTTAAAAAGCAGAGACATCACCTTACCAACAAAGGTCCGTATAGTTAAAGCCATGGTCTTCCCAGTAGTGATGTATGGAAGTGAGAGCTGGACCATAAAGAAGGCTGGTCGCCGAATAATTGATGCTTTTGAATTATGGTGCTGGAGGAGACTCTTGAGAGTCCCATGGACTGCAAGAAGATCAAACCTATCCATTCTTAAGGAAATCAGCCCTGAGTGCTCACTGGAAGGACAGATCGTGAAGCTGAGGCTCCAATACTTTGGCCACCTCATGAGAAGAGAAGACTCCCTGGAAAAAACCCTGATGTTGGGAAAGATGGAGGGCACAAGGAGAAGGGGACGACAGAGGACGAGATGGTTGGACAGTGTTCTCGAAGCTACAAACATGAGCCTGACCAAACTGCGGGAGGCAGTGGAAGACAGGAGTGCCTGGCGTGCTCTGGTCCATGGGGTCACGAAGAGTTGGACACGACTAAACAACAACAAACAACAACACTCCCAGGTTAGGACTGCAGCTTTAGTGGCAAACCATATAAATCAGAATACAGCAAGCTATGGCTTGTGCAAACCATAGGTTGCAAGATCTGGATGTAACAGCAAATTATAGCTGGCAGCTAAAGCAGAAATGAGAGAGGAAATCAGATGTGCAAAAGGAGGAATGGGTGTACAAGTTCAGGGATCTGTTCATATAGCAGCAAGCCAGTGTTTGATGTTATGTCTGAAATGACCCACATGTGCACATTAACACCCACCCACGCAAATAATGTGTGTGTGTCTCTACAAACAAATTAAGCTAACATCTTATTAGTGATAATAATTTGCATGTGTTTCCTAATTTTGAATTATTTATTATTCCACTTCTACTAATCACAGGTAGACCTCTTTATTTAGAAATCCTCATTGCTACCCTTCTGAGATATCACAAGACACTGCCCAAAATCTTCCCATCTTATCTTAAAATACAGGGGAAGATCGTCATAATGCTTAATAATAATAATAATAATAATAATAATAATAATAATAATTTATATATTTATTTATACCCCGCCCATCTGGCCAGGTTTCCCCAGCCATTCTGGGCAGCTCCCAACAGATTATTAAAAACATGATAAAACATCAAACATTAAAAACTTCCTTAAACAGGGCTGTCTTCAGATGTCTTCTAAAAGTCAGATAGTTGCTTATTTCCTTGACATCTGGTGGGAGGGCCTTCCACAGGGCGGGCACCACTACTGAGAAGGCCCTCTGCCTGGTTACCTGTAACCTCAGTTCTTGCAGTGAGGGAACTGCCAGAAGGGCCACGGCACTGGACCTCAGTGTCTGGGATGAACGATGGGGGTGGAGACGCTCCTTCAGGTATACTAGGGCTGAGGCCATTTAGGGCTTTAAAGGTCAGCCCCAACACTTTGAATTGTGCTGGGAAACATACTGGGAGCCAATGTAGGTTTTTCAGGACTGATGTTATATGGTCTCGGCGGCGACTCCCAGTCACCAGTCTAGCTACTGCATTCTGGATTAGTTGTAGTTTCCAGGTCACCTTCAAAGGTAGTCCCATCTAGAGTACATTGCAGTAGTCCAAGTGGGAGATAACTAGAGCATGCACCACTCTGGCGAGACAGTCTGCGGGCAGATAGGGTCTCAGCCTGTGTACCAGATGGAGCTGGTAGACAGCTGCCCTGGACACAGAATTGACCTGCGCCTCCATGGACAGCTGTGAGTCCCAGGGTATGCACCTGGTCCTTCGAGGGCACAACTACCCCATTCAGGACCAGGGAGTCCTCCACACCCGCCTGCCCCCCTAAAACAGTACTTCTGTCTTGTCAGGATTCAGCCTTAATCTGTTAGCCGCCATCCATCCTCCAACCGCCTCCAGAAACTCACACAGGACTTAAGGGTCTACCCATTATCAAGTGGATGGAACAGGATATGTAGAGAGGGAGCCACAATGACTAGTGTCCCACATCAGTCTCCTTTGGGAAGGACTGTCAATCTGTATGACACACATCTAGTCGCTCCTGAGCTTAATTAATCCTATGAATGTTTACACAGAAGTTAAGTTCTACAGAGTCCAATGGAACTGCAAACTTTGTCAAGTATGAATCATTTACTCCTACTAATAATATGCCTACCAATAAAGCACTGGAACTCTATCCTATCGCTCAGTGTTTTCACATTGATCATGTGAGTCACAGCCTTTTAAAAAACAATGTTTCTAATAACCTTCTTTGCAACTGTTAAAACAAAATTGCTTCATCCACATTTATCACAGTGGCAGTTTACATTTTAGAAAATAAGAGATAACTAACAGCCAGCCAGCTGACTGCTCAAATAATATCAACTGACTGCTTCCCGAACCTTAGTTTTTAGAATCATTTACCATTTAAGAGAAAGTGGAACCATCTAATCCTCCATTTAAATGCAAATTCTCATTCTGCTCTTGAGGGGTTTCCAGAGAATGCTAACTCCACCTTATTTAAACACATTGGACATACACTTAGAGGGATTTTTTCCAGTCAATTACTGGATTATAAATACTTCCGCAAGATCAAGCACCAATGTTTAAGAGAGCCTCATCTATAATACAGGCGTGTCGGTTCTTCCCCTGCTTGGAAACCAGCCCACTTGAGGTTTCTCAAGGTTGTCACAAAACCATGCCACCCAGCAAGAGAGGGAACTTTATTTCTTGGCCTGGTCTTAGAACAGTAGCAGTCTTTTATACACAAGAGCACTTCACTTTGCTAAGTGAAGTGACAGATGTCTAACTTTAAATTCCTGCTGCCGTTAATTAAGACATTTTACATAGGTGCTATAATTAAAAGCAAGGGAATGACACTGATTCTTTCCCCACAACAAGGCAGGAACGTCTTGAAATATAAGGCAAAGATTCATTTTCATCATGGAACAGGTCTTCGTATTATCATGCATTTTTCTCCCATTGTCATTATACGAGAAATTCTTTTTCTGCTTCTTTATGTGATAATGATGTGCGGTTGTAGCCAACTAAGCTCTGCTCAGAGGAGACGCATTGAAATTAATGGACTAAGTCAATCATGTCTATCCTTTCGCAGAATCTCAGAATTGTAGAGTTGGTAGGGACCACAAGGATCATCTAGTAGTCCAACCCCCTGAAATGCAAAAATCTTTTTGTTCAACATGGGGCTTGAACCCACAATCCTGAGATTAAGAGTCTCATGCTGTATCAACTGAGCTAGTAACACTAATGGATACAGCACATGGTCACCACAATATGGTCCTTCAAGCCAAACATATCCAAATTAGCTGTCTCCTGTGGCCTTCCTTCCTTTGTTGTTGCTCCGACACCATTAAGAGCAGGAAGCTTTCAGTATCATGGTAGGTTGCCAGAGCGTGCTGGTGGTTCATGTTAGCCATAGCAGATCATTGGGGGGGGGGTGTCAAACCTACATGGTGATTCCAGATATTGACATTGGGATATTCTGAATGCAAATTGTGTTCTCTCCCACGGCACTATAGCTCCTTCCTTCTTGATGCACATTGTCCAAATATAAACGGTGGCCCAGTTTTATATTATTAACAACCATCTGCATGGTTCACAAGAATCTGCTAGCAATCTCCTCTATCAGAAGATGGCTGCTTATTACTTTTCATTTGATTTTTGTCCCATAGTCCGTAATCAAAGGAGAAAGATCTGTAGAAAACATAAACAGTGGTTGTCTGGAATTAAAAACTATGAATGCTATGTTAGCCGTACTCAGAGTAGACTGATTGATATCAGTGGCCTTGGGTCCACTGACCGACATTAGATATCACCCTAAATAGGGTATCCTTAAGCAGTGAGATGGAAAGGAAACTTTGGGGTTTCCTTCTTATTTGTCACAGTCGAAGTGAATTAGCCGTTATTGTGCATCATGCATAGTAATTTGGGAGGAAAAACATATAGGAGGGGAAGTGGCCCATCTTATTGGAAGGGGGATAAAATTAGCCTGTTGGGGTTTGTTTTACCCCTAATTCTTTCCACCAAAGTTTGCATTTCTAACAAGCATATAGCAACGTTGACCCAACAGATAATTTCCATCCCTGCCAAAACAAGAACATGGCCAACAGGCATCTTTCATCATCCCCTCCAGCTTCAGTTAAGGTAAAACATCAGCCAGCTATAAAGACCAAGAAATGTTTAAACAGCCTGGCAATCTTTTGCCTAACAGAGTCCTTTTTTTGCCAAGGCTTCAACCCACAGACTGGCTGACAGCCCATCTTCAACCACAGAAGCCACCGTCAGGTTTGGAAAGAAACCCTTTACATCTTGTGGTAAAGAATGGATTCTGGAATAATCTGATTTGTCGAGTGCTGTGGAAATACACTGAGCCTTATTACATTCTACCTACTGCAGAACAGAGAACAACTTTAGAAATCACACTTAATTCAGGCCTGTAAACAAGACAGCCGCCTAATTGATTGTGGGGAGAGATAATAGCCTCCAGGCAACCCTGCAGATAAGCATTTGTGAATCAAAAAGAGGGCTGGCTCTTTTAGGGTTTTTATTTCCAGTCATCATTGTTCTGCCCATCACCAACAAGGGTAAGAGTAGGTAAGAGGGCTAGTTAAAAGACTAACTTCTGTGAACTTATTTGAAAGGCTGCACTTAATTGGTAAGTCAAAATCGATTTTAGAAGGATGAGTGCAATCTTCTAACTTAAATTCATGGGTCACAAACTTGAGGGCCATTATTTGTTTTAAACTAGGACTGTCACCTGACTAAATAAATGCTAATCACGAATCCTATCAGTTTGAGACTGGTCCTAACTGGGGCCTGAGGGTGACAGATTCTTCACTGCCCTTGGTGGTAGTGGGGGGAAGGTTTTATATTTTTGGGCATGCTAACTCAAAGCAGATTTTTCTCTTTAGGAAATGCATATCCTCCAACATGTTGAGTCCCAAAACTGGGACACACGTCTTCCCACCCACGAGATCATGGAGATCATGGACACATGAGACCACGTGCCCCACAAGACAGGGGCTCTCACAGCGCCCAAAAATGTGCATTCTGGAGCGCTGTGTGAGATTGCAGCCCTGAAGGGACACTTTTTTCAGGGCAAGATCTTGGTGTGAAATTGCACAAGGTCATGGCAACCAAAATGGCCGCCACGCTCCCACGGGGCAGGAAAAAATGGGATGTCCCGGTTTTTCTGAGACACTTGGAGGGTAAGGAAATGGGATGAGATTTGGATCCATCACAAGCCTCATTCTGCCCTCATAATGCCCAGTTTGGGAAGCTACTAACAGCAGCAGTGCCACCCACAGGGACAGCAAAGGAATCCATGGTAGCAGAGCACCTCCATTTGTGGACAACAGTGGAGAAAGACCTCTGCTGCATCCTAACCCAACAGCAAGGATAGGAGATCATGGTTGCTTGTCAATTAATTGATTGATTCACTAGTTTTTAGATGATGTATGTGTGCGCATAATTTTAGCTGCAGTCTAAAACCTGTGAGATAAAAGGCAAATCCTTCTTTTAAGATGGTTCTTACAATCTACAGTTTTTATAAAAATAAAGGGGTGGGGTGAAGATTTTGCTGCCCAATACGTTACGGCCAAACAGAAACATATTTAACCAATTGTAACAAATTAATTGGTTAACGGTTGTTGCCCTGTTTAAAATATTTACATTCCACTTTCCTGAGGCTCAAGGCAGTTGACGTAAGACACAATACAGTGGTGCCTCGCAAGACGAAAAGAATCTGTTCTGTGATTCTCTTCGTCTAGCGGTTTTTTCGTCTTGCGAAGCAAGCCCATTGACGGATTAGCGGATTAGCGCTATTAGTGCTATTAGCGGTTTATCAGCTTATCGGATCAGCTGATAAGCGGCTTAGCAGCTTAGAAAAGGGGGGGGGAGGAAAAAACCCCGCAGGAACTCGCAAGACATTTTCGTCTTGCGAAGCAAGCCCATAGGAGATTCATTTTGCGAAGCACCTCCAAAATGGAAAACTCTTTCGTCTAGCGAGTTTTCCGTCTTGCGAGGCATTCGTATTGCGGGGCACCACTGTAGAGTGGTTGCAGACCTTTCAAAAGGGCATGTGGAAGATCTGGTGTTGATAAGACAATTCCCATGTTCTATGGAACAACATTCCTGATGATCTGCACTTTCCAGGGGGGAAATGAATACACTTTTGTTCCAACAGGCTTTTCCAGCTGGATTAATAGATCTTTACCATGAGTGTCCACTGTTAGGGTTTTAGTCTTGTTTGAAATGTATCTGCTATGTGTGTGTGTTGTTTAAACTGCTTTGAATTACATGTAAATTGCCTTGAGATGCTGGTTTAGAAAGTGATTAATAAATCAAAGATGACAATGAGAATAATTACTATTATTCCAGCACCTCAGAGAAATGGCAAAAGAGGGCCTGCTCAAAAGCATTGTTCATCTCATACAATGGGTAGATCAGAAAAATGATGGCAGCACAAGCATTAAAATGGAGAGAAACAGCACCATGGACTGGTTGGACGCAGGGGAGTGGTGGAAGGCACCAGCTGGGGAACCTGCGAGGGAAGAATGTCAGAGCCAGGGGGTTGGCGGTGGGACGACCACCAGCACCCAGAAAAATGCAGGCAGGAAGCCCAGTTACTACAGAGCTGGCTGAATATATTGTTACTTCCCTAGGGTACCTTCTGAACCGGCTTGAAGACAGCTGTAAGAAAATAACATTACAGCCCTCAATCTTTGAGGTTACAGAAGCGGGCAGAAGTACTGTCAGACCTGTCTGTTCCAAAAAGAGTTGGGACCTATACCACAACTCTAGCTGATGAAAGAGACTTCTGGCTACTAAGGCTATCTGGTTCCAAGTTCCAAATCTGATCCAACGGAATAAGTACAACACCCACACCAAAGCAAGCAGAACTACCCTCAGGAGCTCTAAGATTTCCTACTAGAATCTCCTCTTGTCAACTTTAAACAATCCCTGTTCTAGGCAGCACATACAGCTTGGGCTACTAAGCAATGAACTTCAGGAAACACCATAAAATACATGATCTTCCACACAGGTGGGAATATCCGTCTAAAACAGAATCTTGAAAAAGTAGCACACTTCCACAATGCTTTTTATTTACTTATTTTACATCCAGTCTGCTGCTCCAAGATACCTTACAACACGGATCAACAATCAGGTGCCCATGGGCAACATGGCACCCACAAAAGCCTTCTTCAGTGCCCCAAGGATGCACCATAACTCCCAGATTCTAAGCGTTCATTAAAAAAATAATTGCATTTTTAGAACCTGAGACATGAGGCAAATCGTGCAGGCACCATTCTTCCCAGTTGTGGGGTGATAAATTAGCCTGCTCTTGCTCTTTTGGTGTTTCACCTGGGCAGGACCCCTGTCCCCCCAAAATGCCCTCCCTAGGAAAATTCCTGCATGTTTGCGAGAGAGGGAGAGATGTACACATGTAGTCAGTGTGAAAGGGGGGAGGGAGTGTACATATGTATGTGTGGCCTGTGAGAGGGAGGTAAGAGGGAGGTAAGAAATAGCAGCAGCAGCTTCCTTCTAGTGCCCTCTGGCCTACTTGACTATGCCACTGCATTTTTCTTTTGCTCTGTCAGCCCTTAGACCCAGGAGCCGAGTGAGCTCTGCTGACAAAAATGTCTCTTGCCCGCTCTCTGGTAGACTCACGCCATACTTTTAAACTGACATACAGAAGCTCGGTACAGCAAAACCTGATAACTTCCGCAACGGAGCTGCATGGAACTGTGTCAAGCTGATGTCAGTAATAGACGAAGGGAATAAATCTCCCTTCAGCTGCCAGTTTTATTAAATTCAGGATCATTTTGCTCCAGGCTCCAATGCCTTCTTTCTCTGAGTCTGCACATAACAGCTCCTCCAAGGTTTTCCTGCTTAAGCCAGTGCATGGCTTCAGAAACCACCGACCACTTCCAAGGACATGAACGCTGCCAACAACATTGGGTTTGACCAGAGTGCTAATGCCCACTCACTCCCTTTCCATCGGTGGTCAACCAAAGGATCGCCACTTCCTCCCACTCGGAAATTAGCAGCACAGAAACAACACTGTCACAATTCCATCCCCGCCAGGGTATACTCCAAGGGCAGGCTTCCATATGCAATCTGCTTTCTTATTACATGCTGCTTAAGCGATATCCCAGAGCTATTTTAAACATCTGTTTAGTTACTTTTCATTCCATGTACAGATAAACCCTTCTTCCCATTTAATCCTGTGGAGAGAAAAAATCTTATAGAGAAAGAATATTTCATAAGAAAATGCGCATGGACTGAGAGAAAATACAAGTCTAAATTGTTTCTGTTTGCATAAACCAAAGGTCAGAGGGAACATCCTGATATATAAGGCACTTTGGCTGTCTTCCTTCAACTGGTAAAGACATTTTTATTCTAGCATTTTTATTCCATTTTGCCTCCCAGGTATCTGGTGTAAAAGGTCATGTTTTATCTGTCTTCGCTGTATCTTTAGTATGTTATTATTATATTTCAAATACTTTTATTGTATTTTATGACATTATGGTATTGTGATTTTAAACTGTTGGAAGATGCCCTAAATAGTACATAGTACTAAAAATTGTAATAACTGTGATCCTTAGCAACTGTGAGGATGGCTGAGAATACTCAATATTTAAGCAAAAACAACAAATAGTGTTTTGGTACCTTAAAGACATTAGAAATCTGATACATTTCATGAGATACACTGAAAGGGATGTTCACACATCAAATTCAATGAGTATACAATCTGTGTACACAAACAGTTGTGTACATTTGTATGTACTGTACATTAACATGTAATGCTCAACAAATGTATAATCTGAATGCACAAGAAATGAGATGAGCAAAACTGTATGCTAAGTTGTACATGTGTAGAGACAATTTGTAAATGTGCTTAGTGTAATGTGCAAATAACTCAGCCCTATTCCTATGACTCATAAGTTTCAAACTCTTTTCAATTTTAAATTGTTGTGGCCCACCCTGGGATGGTGAAGGGAGAATAATAAATTCAGACACACAAAACAACTTCATTTTCATCAGTGTTACTAATGCTAAGCATCAGTATATCTGATTGGGAGACCTGAGCTTGTATAGTATTTTTCTTTAATGATTGTAATGTGAGATTGTCAATGGAATTTTTTTTATCAATGCCAATGTCAAACATAAAGAGTTGGTGTTCTTTCATATGACAGCAGCAAGACAAATAGTTGCTTCCAAACTGAAAAAAACCCACCCCCTCCCATCACAGAAACATGGAGCCAATATGTGTGGGATATAGCACTTCTGGAACACTTAACTCACCATTGGAGGGCAATTAGATGAATAACAAAGAAAGATGGGTGTGACTCCATATGGTCTTGATTTATATCGTTTATTAACAATAGTACAGCAGTCTCAGCCACAGTAGCTACTATAAAAAAATATTTTGACGTTTAGATTGAAGTATTCCCTGTGAATGTGAGCTGAATTTGTAATGCAAAATATTTTCCAAGTTTGTTTTGATGCCATGTGGCTGACTATATAGAAAACTTCACACGTATTTTTCGTGGAAGACAACACTTTGTGTTTGGTAACTGTTTTTAATATTTTCAATAACATTTAAGGGGGGAAACAGAGGTGGTAATAACTAAGTATTTGTTTATGAAGAAGTCCTGTGGTCTGGATCTAACCATCTTTCTGTGGTGTCATGTCAGTCAGCGAGCTGGGGTCTCACAGGATAGGTGTTGGGTCTGGACCAGCATGCTTTCCAAGTGAGAGGAAGAACTCCTATGCAGAAGTAGAACTAGAAGCTACTAGAACAGCTCTGCTGCCTATCAGGCAAAAACATCTCTTCCTATTGTTATGAACAAATCTTTTGGCAGTATCTTTAGCTGTAGGCATGACTGCATGAGCCCCTCCACCCATACTTGGATGACTCACGGGCTAGCTAAAAAAACATTTTATTTGCTTACTAAGTTAGAAAACAAAATGTTTTAAACTAACATGGACAATACACTAGAGAGTTCCTTCAGAACTTCCTCTCCAGAGTTGTTTTTAGATTGTGCTCTAAAAATAATTAACCAAATGCCAAATGAATGGCAATATGTTCATGAGACACAGAAAACACACAGAGAGATTATTTGTAAAACACTATAAACCACTCCTGGGAGGGCAGCAGGAAAAAAAACAGTCAACAACCTTCCAAGGTTAAGCACAGCCTGCTCCCCGTCAATCAATGCCGTGGACAGCGGACTGTGCAGCAAATATTGCAGAATGATCAGAGATGGAGATAAACCAGGCTCATCTTATTTGTAGAAAAGGCCACAGCAAGGGCTGTTTACAGGTTAGTCTGTACTACTTGCACGCTATGGCATTCATTTTCAAGACAGTACAGTGGTAACTCAGGTTACATACACTTCAGGTTACAGACTCTGCTAACCCAGAAATAGTACCTCGGGTTAAGGACTTTGCTTCAGGATGAGAACAGAAATCGTGATCTGGCGGCGCAGCAGCAGGAGGCCCCATTAGCTAAAGTGGTGCTTCAGGTTAAGAACAGTTTCAGGTTAAGGACGGCCCTCTGGAACGAATTAAGTACTTAACCCGAGGTACCACTGTAAAGCAAGTGCATTTGATGTTCTTGAGTGAAGGTGTTGCACAACAGGTCAGAAGAAAGTAGTAAAAACTCTGGAAAGAATTACAGCCCACCAGCCTACAGAAGCAAGGCAGAGACCCACAGCACCATGCAACTAATTCTCCATGGCCAAGGGTGCCGCCTCAGGCAGGCATTTTTAAAGTCGTAGCCCAGCATGTCACATGCTCAACCACTTTTGAAAGTCACACTTGGGAAACAGATTGTGATACAGCCTGGGAGTCTGCTGTTCAAAGGCAGGGAGGGGATTGAATAATTCCATGGGGTATGCCTATGTTATCTTTGGAGCCCTACTCAAAGTGATAAAATCATAATGAAAAGTGCTTTGCTAAGACAAAAAATGATCACAAAACTGGATCATGGATCTCGATAAAACATAGAAAAGGACAAATCAGAGTTTAAAAATGATTAGTTATTTTTGTCCTGTCTAATAAAATCCTAATTAAATACAGCCCTGTCATCTCCTTTAGATACTGAATCTGTAGTTGGTAATGAAGCTAATTTGTGCTTGGCCAAGACTCTTACAGTAACTGATTACATACAGGTGCCAGTTCTCCAAGAGGAAATTTTGCAACCACCTGTTTTCAATTTCAGGACTGGCAGTCTTGCGCTTATTGGCATAGTGTGCGGGTGTGCCATCTGTTTGGCACAGCTTCCATGTTCAACCAACCAATCCATACTCATAGAAACACAAACATCTACAGCACTTCCAATACAGATGCAGGCAGAGAAGTGCCGTCTCTGAACACCTTCTCTCATATATTTCTCTACAGAAAAAAGAACCAGGTTTGGAATAGGTAACCTCGGAACAGAACCAACGTGTGTGCTAAATTGCATACTGTGGGTCAAAACCCCAATTTCTGCTACGTTTGAATGTACATCTGCTACCCCTGAGTGTCTCTTAAAACTGCGGCAGTTGTTGATTTACAGTCAAGCGGTGCATAAATTGTACGAAATAAAGTAACTTCAGGACAAGTTTTTCCTCTTTAGCTTGACCAACTTCACCCACTCAATGAAGGGGAACATTCTCCATAACTCAATTCCTTTCAAGGAGTGCAATCCAGGGCCGGCTCACCTATGAGGCAAGGTGAGGAGACTGCTCCAGAGGCAGCATATCCAGCCTCCAAGGAATGCATTGGCTGCTGCTGCTGCTGCCACAGTGGCAGCGACAGTCATGGCATGCTCCTTGGAGGACAGATCTGCCACCTCCTTGGCAGCCATCGCCTAACTGTACCTCTACAGTGGCTTATTGGGAAAAGGATGTGCTTCTGGTCTCTTCCTATCCTGGGGGGGGGGGGAGAGAGAATGTCGGAGGCTTCCCTCTGGTCTCCTGGGGTCTCCACCCACCCAGTGTGATTCAGAGTGCTCCCCACTCCCATGACAGCCTTTGATTCCCACTTCAACCACTGGGTAAGGTTGATTTAAACCCCACTCGATTCCGACCAAACGAAACCTCCTCAAGCACAATATACATCAGGAGGCTTAGTTTGGTCAGAATCGAGTATACACTTCTAGAGTTAATGCTAAATACATTACTTCAGGTAAATGAGCCACCATAGCTGCCAGAGGGCTGTGAAAATCTGTGTCCCAGGCTTTTTAGACTAATCTACTATCTGAAAGCAAAGGGGCATATTGGTTACCAGGTGTGAATTTCCCCCCCAGCTCTCCTCCCCCACTATATAGCCAAACGACACCTGGAGCAGGCATCCCTAAACTCGGCCTTCCAGATGTTTTTGGGACTACAGTTCCCATCATCCCTGACCATTGGTCCTGTTAGCTAGGGATGATGGGAGTTGTAGTCCCAAAACATCTGGTGGGCCGAGTTTGGGGGTGCTTGACCTAGAGGGCCACAGGTTTCCCATTCCTGTCTTAAACAAAGGAGGATATCCAGTGAATATCCACGCTAAAAGTATTTAATATTCTTTATGCTTACCAGTCTAAGGCAGACGTATGATTAAAATGTTACTTCAGCCCACAGAAAATAATACTTGGAATATAATTTCAGTGTATTTGTTGAGGTCTCAAATGTACTGCCAGATTTATTTCAGCCAGAAGAGAGTGTGCATCTTAATTTTGAAACTAATTCTGACTCTGTCAATCAACAACATTATTACATAGCATCCATCAAACACAGCAGTCAACTGTGGGAAAAATGATAATTAGATTATCAAGCAAATAGGATCTATCCCCTTGGGAGCTTGCTATATATTAAAATGACATCACCTTTGGTCCAGAATTGTGCTATACTGAAGGGAACTAACTTACCATTATGTACTATTAAACTGAAATCAAATTTCATGGACTATGGCACATACTAAATTGGGTACCTACTTAACCTTAGGCATGTGTTTTAATGTATTGCCTCTAATGAGTTGTAAATATGTGTTTAATATACTCTTCTGGAAAGGTATAGAATGAATTACATGCTTAGGTTCCACACTATGAAAGAAGCACTATTCCAAACAATGGCCAACTTAATACTAAGGTAGAAACCATGGACAATGGGGGTCAGATGTTGCATTTAATTGATTCACTACAATTCTAAGAGCTCCCTGTAAAGAGAGATTGATTAGTTAAACCACTCCAGAAGCTGTAGATCTGGGAGGAGAATAGGCGTTTCCTAAAAAAGCACCCTTAACAACCTACAGACCCCAGGATTATTTGGGAGAAGATGTAACTGTTTAAAGTTGTTTCACAGCAGTTTAAATATATGGTGTTAATGTGGCCTAAGAATACATACTAATCCAAAAATGCAGAATGCAATAAAATTACTCTGGCATATGCAGCATATACTAATTTGCATTTGTAGACAGATAAATGATAGAGATAGATAGATAGATAGATAGATAGATAGATAGATAGACAGACAGACAGATAGATGATAGATAGATGGTAGATAGATAGACAGATGATAGATAGATAGATATAGATGCTAGATAACCACAGATAAAACACGTGAGCCAATAGCCTTTCTTTTGATTAAAAAAACCAAAACCAAGTAATGTTAGAAAGTTAATCAAATAATAGATCTTATTCTAATTGTCCCTGCTAAATATTTTGCAGTTTTTGCTGTCACCTGCCATATATATCTGTCTGTGTATATGAATGATGGCAAGCCCCAAAATGCATGAGCTTACAATCTATAAAATGGTATTCAGCCACCCACTCTATATTTTTTCCTCACACTTCATGAATTCAGGAAAATTACCGTATCTGTCTGGAAGGGAATGTGGTCAGGCTTGAGAGTGGTTTTATTTATCTGGTATATTTATATATACCACCAATGTAAGAAAAGAATATACTGGCAATGAACAGCATAAAATCATCAATAACAATACATTCATAAAACAAGCACTGTCCTGACCAAAAGCAAGTAATTTGCTAAACCCTTAGCAGCTAATCTAAACCTACAAACACTATTAATAAACAAAAGATGGTGGCTGCTGGCTTCCAATCAGTGAATTAACATTTTTATTGGAAGTGCAGATGACAGACCCACGCTATTATGAATCCACTGCAATCATCACTCAGAAAGAAATGTTCATTCACCACAACAGAGTGGATGGACAAGAAATAATTAGCATAATGTATGTGCTCTATGAAAACAACAACAACAACTTGTGGGTGTTACAAACTGCAGCTCCTTCAGGGAAGGGTTCTTCCTTTTCAGAGCATTCTGGGGGCATATTTCTTGAAAACCACTTAGAGGCGTTACTACAGGCAAGCAGTATATAAATAAAAGATCAACAGCTGTTTACTGGTTCATTGCGGACATTAAAAGACAAGGCTTGTCAGTGTTTTCTGTAAATCACATGACAATCTGTTCCATTTCTTATTCCCTTTCTCATTCTTTTTCTTTCCCGAAAACTAGCTGTACAAAATTCCAATGGTTTGACTTGTAGGGAAAAGTCAAAAGGTCATACAGCATGCTCTAGTTTTCTACTCCAGGATGCTAGAAGTAACATAAACAACATTTTCAAAGAAAATCTCTGTTTCCCACCCACAAGTGTAATTTTGAACAAGAACAGCAATAAAGGACTTTTTGAAGACTAAACTTTTGACCAAAACTGGGGCGGGGGGATGACTGGCAAATAAAGTCTTTCCAGTTGTCTTCTTCATGGGCAAACCTAAAGCCTGACTTTATGTCAATTAAGCTATCAACTATGGGAAGCCATCTGGCAGGAACCAAATTTGCACTGACTTCAAAAGACTATGAAACCATTCTTAGCAGTTAACAAATCCTGAATTGGAGGTCTCCGAATGTGAACTCCACATGCCCTGCAAGGACTTTTGAACTGACGCCACAAGGGCATCAATAGCGACAAGCGACAATGCAACACCAAATACTTTATAATTATTCAGTCCTTGATTTCAGATCGGCTACAGCAGGGCAACTTCTAAAATACAGCCACAGGCTTACCTGTGGTATATCTCTCTCTCCCTCCCACTAGAAATCTAGAGAGTCTGTGAAAAGAATAGGGTGGAGGGGATATGACTCTCCAAAATTATGAGAAGTAACATATCAGCAGTCCACAGGGAGTAATTATATTAACATCTGTCAGCAGAACCTGGGTCGTGCATGGCTTTAAGTCAAGGGTTACCTTCCTTCTAGATAGGCTTTGTTCTCTCTGAGTTATCAGCAGGTCTATTCACTCACTTGGGAATAGTTCAAAACTTTAATATTTAGATTCGATGGAATGGTGATGAATAATATCCAATGTAATCTCCCTTCTGTGTGATTCCTACTTTTTGCTCAGATCTTCTCTCTCTCTCTCTCTCTCTCTCTCACACACACACACACACAGAGAGAGAGAGAGAGAGAGAGACCGGTGCTCTCGTGTCCAGGCATCTCAGAGTTCCCAATCCCAGCTGGCTTGAGGTCATTGACTGGCAGCTGATTGCCACTGACTTCAAGCACTGCTTTTGGCAAGCACAGCAGGTCCAAGACATTTTGGCCCCTGAGGCAAACAACAAAATGGCATCCTCCCACCAGGGAAGAAGGGGCAAGTGAAAATCTACACCCAGAACAAGGTAGGGAATCAAATCAACCTTACCCAACAGTTGAAGTGGGAATCAAAGGCCATTGCTGGCGGAAGGGCTACAGTGCCCAAGTCAACCCAGTGGGCAGCCCCTGCCATTTCCTCCCTTGAGCTCAGAGGAGACCAGCAGCACCAAGAGGCCACTGTAGAGGTGACACTGGGGGTGGGGGGAGAGGGTGCTGAGGATGAAGCAGATCCAGCCTCCAAGGAGAGCGCCGCAGCTACTGCTGCCACCGCGACAGCAGCAGCAGGCAATTCATTCCTTGGAGGCCAGGTCTGCAGCTCCTGTGGATCCTGCCACCCGAAGTGGTCGCCTCATCTTGCCTCATGGGTGGGCCAGCCCTGTCGGCAGGGGTTGGCAATGCTGCACCCTATTCTATTTTATTAGTATTAAACTTTATTTGACAAACAACGTTTAATTATGCAATAAACCACATCACTCCATAGTATACTACAGAACACAACTACACACAACTATACATTGTATACATCACCATTAACTAATTTACAGAGCAAAAAGAAAAGAAATAAAGGGAGGAAAGGAAAAAAGAAAAGATTAAGAAGAAATAAAATTGACTTCCAATTAAACCCATTGTACTGTCGCTTATTTTGATTATTTTACACACAGCGTCATACTATTGTTTTGTTTTCCTAGTTGTTATCCAGAATGCTTAATTGTTTATCACCTACTTCTTACAAGAATCAGTCGAGATCTGCCAGGAGATTTTTGTTATTACAACAATTTTTCAAATATTCTTTAAATATTTTCCATTCTTTATGTACCTTCTGAGTCGGGTTTCCTCTAAGTCTCTCTGTCATCCTATCCAACTGTGACTACTCTATCATTTGGACCTGCCATTCGGTTATTGTAGGAATCTTCACTTTTCCAATTCCTTGCTACCAGAATCCTGGCTGCAGTTGTTGCGTACATGAAAAGTGGTCTGATTTTATTTTATTTCTGATGACATTATCCCTAAAATGTTTAATGCTGCAGCCTAGTCTAGTGGACCTGCTGTCACTGCTGACCACTGTTGACAGCAAGCCTCCCTTGCCAAGAAACAAACAGGGGTGCACTTGAAGGTTCCCAATTGTCTGTTGGAAGCTGCAGCTCCACCTGCCCCAGAATAAGATGTGACATTAGGTGTGGAGCAGGCAGGCGTGATTTGGGGGAAGCAGCCTTGCAGGCCAAACTGGGATCCACGCTGGGGCAAATAAAGCCCATGGGTCAGAAGTAGCTCAGTCCTGGATATAGCAATTGTGAATAATAGCTTTGATGCTGGGCCAGGCTCAGTGATGAACTAAGGGAAGGAGGAGTCCCTTCAAGAGGATCCTCTTTCCTCTCCCTTTCCTGATCCAGATTCACTTCTGCTGGCCTAAGGCAATCTACAGAAGTTGCCTTTGTGAAAGTCAAACGGAAGACACTCCCTCCACACACACACACACACAATAAAAAAAATCATTTATTAGTAATACCCTTATTTAAAAATGTTTCCATCTAATTTTATTCAGTCTGGACTTGTCATCGTGTCTCCCAGTCACTTTGCCCGTGATAGCTTGAGTCAGGCGTCAAACACTAATTGACCGTGCATTTCAGCAGCCAAAAAGAAAAGGGAGTATCAATCTTCACTTTCTTTGCAGTGCTAAATGAAATCTGAATACAACTGGCAAGCCTTTGATGAACATCGCTTTATACCAGAACATTCGCTGTCACATTTCAAAGAAGTGGGGAGAGAGAGAGAGAGAGAGAGAGAAGATAATGGCTTCATTTCCCTTTATTCTACATCAAAAAGCAAAAGACTACAAGAAACACACTTCTCTGTGTTCTTATTAATACACTGGACATGAATTCCAGAGAGAGATAGAGATGCATTTAGGAAAGGCAATAAGATAGCAATGGAAATCCATCTTATGTTCTAGGGCAGACTTTCCCAGCTTTGTGCCTTCCAACTCACATCAGCCCCGGCCAACATGGGCAATGGTCAGGGATGACTGGAGCTATAGACCAAAACATCTGGAAGGCAACCTGTTGGTTAAGGTTGATCTAGGGGATGAGCATAATAGTAGGAAGAGTGTGCTTGCACTATTCCTGCTCAGCAATATGGAATAATCTAGAGGGCCACATTCAGGCGGAAATGATAATTCAACCATAAACATCATATTACTGTCAACAATTTGGTTCTGTCTATCAGCAAGGCTAACAGCTGGTGTGTCATTCCTAATTGCCAACATTCCTAATTGACATGGCAAAACACAACCGCTCGTTTAAAAAATTAAATCCAATCAACAGCCACACAATACTGATGAGAATGACACCGGATGGCTACAATTCTGGACAAGAATGGAAATGTGTCCCTGATAGGTATCTAGCTGCTTTGTCTGCAGCAACAAAGCTTCACAGCAAAAGTTCTTCAAAACTTAAAACCTTTTCAAAGGAACTGAAAGCATCATAGACTGGTGTAGCCAAACAGATAAGAGGGAGTGAATTTGTTATACCGTATTTTTCACTCTATAAGACTCACCAGACCACAAGACGCACCTAGTTTTTGGAGGAGGAAAACAAGAAGAAAAAAAATTCTGAATCTCAGAAGCCAGAACAACAAGAGGGATCACTGCGCAGCAAAAGCAGCAATCCCTCTTGCTGTTCTGGCTTCTGGGATATCTGCACAGCCTGCATTCACTTCATAAGACGCAAACACATTTCCCCTTACTTTTTAGGAGGGAAAAAGTGAGTCTTATAGAGCAAAAAATACGGTACTTTCCACTGTGTGCACAGTAGCAAGGAAAATCAGCAAAGTGGTCGGTCCTTAGGCTAGACCAGTAGTTTTCCAGGGAGCCCTGGGATTCATTAATGAGATCACCAATGGCAAACAAGCTCTTACAGATCTTGTTTACCACCCCTGATCAGCCCCAATAACATGCATAGCCAATGTGGTAGGCTCCAGTTGGACTACAATTGCCAGTCTGCAAATCCAGTGGTCAGGGATGATGGGAATGGTAATCCAAATAATCACATTTGGTTCCCCTGCCCTACAATTTGCAATGGAAAGAAAGTGTAAATCTAGGTCACACTCTCAGTTCAGGTGGTGAAATCCAACAGGAGCAACTAACTCTCCCTGGGTCAACTTGGACTCCCTGTAAAAGATCCTAACGTCTTTGGCATACACAGGGTTTCCATTGCAGCTGATTTTTTTGCAGAAAGACTTCCTATAATACTTTCTTAGGCTATAAAAATCAACTGCTGTGTCAAAAGTATTCATTACCTCAACATCGATGGGTGGGAAGAGTCTTCTGGGAGCATCAGCTAATGGAGCAGACATTGAGAAACTAAAATATTTTGATCCTAAATTGTTATTTTGTCATGTAGCTAAAAGTAAACAATCTGAAAAAAATATCTTTACAACTGAAGAGGGCAGGGAACAAAATGCTCTTAGCAATCTATAATTTTAGTGTGAGGATGTGGGATCCAGAATACATATTCTGAAGTCAATCGTTTTTCTTCTTTTAATTGTTTCCCAAGGTCTATTCACAAAGCATTGCGAAAGTATGAAAAGATTGGCTGCCAACCTGAAACATGTTAATTGTGTGCATTTGCACACAGGATTGGGCCACATAAAATAATGAAAAGTGACTTTTATCACTGGAATGCAATTTAAACTTGCCATGTCATTTAATGTACCAACTAAGAAGCTATTATAAGATAATTTGGAAATGGTTACAAAGTTAAGCATCAGATGGGATGGAAGTACCTTCCACAAAAACACAGAACACCAAATACAACATACTGGAGAGATCACATGTTATAAACATAACAAGATCAATGTTAGTAACTGAGATTAAACTTTTTCAAGTCAAGCTAACAACTGCAATTACTGATAAATCAGCATAAATATATATCTCATTTGATACCATCTATTTTGCTAATCTGCTGAAACAACAAAAAAAATCCCAACTACATTGTACGGGAGATGCAGGAGCCAAAAATTCAAATGTCCTGTGTTCAGAGTGTTGGTGTTTTGCTTTTATTAAGAAGGGAAAGGTATCTAATAATGCTATCCTAAACAAATTTTCTCACAAGTTAGTCGCCTTGAGTTCAGTGAGATTTATTCTTAGGTATTGCAAGGGTTGCTGCTTAAAAGACTGTAATTAAACTATGGCACATTGGGAAATCTATTCTAGATCAAACAAAGTGACTTATTGGAATATATCAAGCATGTAATTTTGTGATCTGTCCCATACGAGAACTGACACTGTCACAAACTGTTCACTGCCTGTTTGCAGCTACTTCTTTCACTGACTTTCTTCCAGTCTAATTTAGCAAAGTAAAAGCATAAAAACAACAAAACCCAGCACTCTTTTCAAAGGCAAAAGTACCTCACATCGGCATTCATTAATTTATTAGAACGAGGGAGATGTTTCTTGCTTTCTCCATTCAAACAGTTTTGTCCATCCGAACATTTCATTTTTGTGTGATTTCATAGAATCATAGTTAGAATAGACCACAAGGCCCATCGAGTCTAACCCCCTGCCCAGCAAAGGACTGCTGAAATCTGCCAAGCAAAGGACTGCTGAAATCAAAGGACTGCTGAAATCTGAAGCAAGGGCTTTTCTATGTAGGTCAGACCCTTATATTGGGTATATTTATTTTTTCAAAAAACAAAAGTCAAATAGCAGCAGCCATAGGAAATGTAAGCTTGCCAGGAAAATGATTTTCGCCAGAAGTCGGAGATTATACGAATGGAAGCTTGGTGGAGCAAAAATAGAGCAAGTCCTAAAATTTCAATACCTAGGAGTTATTTTTCAATACAATTTGGGGTGGAAAGCACAAATTCAACACCTCCTTAACAAGGCCAAAACTCTGTCATATGCGCTCCTCCGATTTTTCTTTTCGGATGGAGCTTTGCATGTTCCCTCGGCCCTAAAGGTGTTCAAGGCAAAAGTGGTTCCCGTGCTTGCTTATGCTGCCCCGCTCTGGGCCGTGATGACAGACCTTGCTCCTCTTGAGACTCTGCAAAACCAATTCCTACGTCGGCTCCTAATGCTCCCCCTGTGCGTAAGCAACGCAGCCATGCGACTAGAATTGAAGATCGCATCCTTAGAAACTTGCCTGTGGAAGCAAGTCTTCAATTATTGGTTATCATTGTGGCATAGATTACCAGACCATTACCTTGTCCAATGCTTATGGCGAGATGAATTCTCCAGCCTTTGGACTAGTAGAATTCATGCCAAACTCCTGAGCTATGGAATCTCTCCCTTAGATTCCCTAAAACTAGATCAAATCACTGCTCAAAGACTGATCCGCCAAAGACTGGATGACATCGATTTACAGCGAAATTATATGCTGGGGGGAGGTGTTTGTTCGCCCCAGAACATTGGTATCACTTTAACTTATTGCGTTCCATCATACCTCTCCTCCCTTTCGACTGTTGCCCATAGGCTGGCCTTCACCAAAGCGAGGTTTAACGTTTTTCCCTCCAATGTCCTGAGACATAGATTCTCAAAGGGCCAAGCCTCCGCCATGTGCGAATGTGATAAGGAGACGCCGGAGTCGCTTCAGCACATTATGTTCACTTGCCCCTTATTCAAGGTGCCACGGGCAAATTTGTTGGGATCAATCATACAGAAACTAGAGGGTACCCCACCAAAATTCCACCTTGCCCAAATCTTGCAGGATAAGGATACCCACACGACCCTGAAAGTGGCTAGGTTCCTGGTCGCTGTCCTTACCCAAAAGCGTTGCCAAGGAGCACCACAAGCTAATTAAGGCGTAGTATGCCATCCCCATTTTCTTGCCTTCAAAACTGTCCAGCCACACTCAATATAACAATAAAATAGTATTTTATTGTTATAGTAGTGTTTTAGCGGCTGTTTTTTCCCACGTGCACAAGCTGTTATTTATGTCTTGTTTTTATCTGTATGGGCCTACGGCCGTAATAAATTATTATTATTATTATTATTATTATTATTATTGCCAGGAAAATGCAAGCAAGCTTTAATTTATTTATTTTTCCAAACCAACTATAATGACAAGAACTGAAACCTTTGCTTAGATTACACTATAAGTCTCTTCACTTTCTTACCAAATTGATTGTAATGGTGGCCTTTGACTTGCCTGCTCAGAACCGCCACCCAAATATTGAGTGTGGCTGGACAGTTTTGAAGGCAAGAAAATGGGGAGAGTCCAGCAAGTTGCAAGTAGAAAACACAAAGGCTCAGTTCCAAAAATAAAAGCACCTCAAATTGGGTGATGTATTATAAAAGCCTCTCCCTTCCACAGGAATACAAATTACCTTTAGTACTGCTTTCTCCTCCAAATGAACCAGTCATCAAATAATTTCATTCCCTGGAGAGACTGTTTGATAGAGTTAAATACATATGAAAGAGTAAAGCATTACTGTAGTTCAAGATGTCTCTCTGTCAGCTGAAATCCCTTGGGGGCGGGGAGAAGGGAAATATGGTCCATTTCAGCTAAGGAGAAATAGGGAATGAAGAGCATATAAATTACATGCAAAGCAGAATAGACTTGAGCTCTGATAGATCCTGAGTACTAAATTCAAGCTGATAAGATCAGAGACCCAGATCTTGCACGTTCACAAATTTGCTTGACTTTGTGAGTTAAACTAGGGTTCTTCAAGGCACTGTGATTTCATAAATTGCGTCCTCCCTAAAAGAGGGCACGTGTTGCGGTGAGACCTGGAGACCAATCTCCTATGTTGTGGGTGGGTAAGATTGGATAGCCACAACACCCGATTGGTAGGTCCCTCGATGTTGGGTTTACTCTGACCCAAAGCTTCCTCTTTCGTCGCGTGCATTCGGAACACCCGCCCACCTCTCCCTACTTTTAGGGCTTTGCGCTTGACCTTGCTATGCCGTTGTGTGTTGTCTGTCGTTGGGACAGGGGCATGGCAGGAATTTCCCCCACTTGGCTGATTGGCTGTTGCCATTTGGGTTTCGCCTGACGCGTAGCAAATCGTCACAACTTGTAAGGTTGCGGATAGGCTCTGGTTCAGGTGATAGGGATGGGAGAATGGTCTTGCCATCCCTATGTGAAGGGTATTCCATTAAAGGAATCCAGGGACTCAACTGGTTTGGTAAACCCCCAAGAGGGGGTTGTGCCTGCGCCTGAGTCCAGGGGAGCATCTGGGGGGTGAACATAGTCTGTTCCCAGCTTTTCGCCTACCCAGGTATTCACCCTTGGCGGACCTATGCTGGTGCCCTGAATCAGCGCTGCCTGCAAGGGTGCAGGGAGCTAGTCAAACCAGAGCCTATGCAACCACTCACTTTCTGTAATCAATAATGTTGTGGCCTAAATTCTGCCAAAGACCAAAACTAAAATTTGAGTCAAATGTGTCTTTATTTAGGGGGGAGGTGTCTGGGTCTGAACACGCAAATGATCTTGGCCAGTGTATCTACTACCGCAAATACACACAAGAACACATTAAAAAAAAGATTTCTACAAAAAGATGCACAGTTCTCACATTACTGCTTTAAACATAAGAGAACCACAGTGCAACTTTTAGGGAATTGAATTGCAACATGTGCAACATATGCAACCTACATTGTCAGGAGATACAGGGCAGCCTAAAGGAAGTACTTCTTGATACACTGCATAGTTAAAACTACTGAATTCACTAAATTCAAGATGCAGTATTAGGCACCAGCTTTAAAGGGGGATTAGACAAATTCATGGAGGCTAAGGATATCAGTGGCTAATAGACATCACAGCTCTATTACCTTGCCATAAACTATGCACCTGCTAAAATTCCCCTTCTACACAACTAAGAAATGTACAAGAGTCCTGTCCTCTTTTTAACCTGACCACCTTACATGTTATTGCTCTCTCACACACATACAATAACCCAAATTTGAAGTAAATGAATAAAAATCACCTTCTGATTAATAAAACACAATCATTTTGCTTTCAGACATCCCCACAGTAATTAATCCTGCCAGCTGCATGGGTACATTTTTCTTAAGAACCATGCGCAAGTCTTTTGGTAATAGTAACAAATAAGTTTGCTGACTGAGACTTCAAAGCATCAAGTGACTTCAGTAATTTTGTCTTAGTTATTTGGAGACTTCTACAGATGTTCCCCCAGCTGTGTCATAAAATAACCACAGGGGTGAGTGCAAGCAATAAATAAGCCTGCTTCACAAAATGGAAGGTAATTTTTAAAATTAACTTATCTTACTACCCACAGATGGTTCCATCTCACTCCTCAGAATCAGCTCCGCCCCTCAACTTTTTTCATGCTCTCCTTTGGGGAGTACATTGTCTGCTTCACCACAGATGTGTGGTGAAAAGACCTCCTTTTAAGACCCATTTCACATAAGATGTTTTCTAAACATCTACACTTAACTGAGCAAAAAGCAAACAAATATGGGTGCTCCCCATCCCAGTTTTGGGGGGTTCACGAGTATATATTACAGCTTCAAGACACAAAATATGATTTACGCTAATAGGCGAATGTGTTTCAGCAATGAGTGTTTTCATTCAATTTCTTTTTAAGCATTTATACTCTGTCTACCAACCAAAGCTCTTGATGCAGCTTACATACAATAAAGCAGGCATAGGCAAACTTGGCCCTCCAGATGTTTTGGGACTACAACTCCCATCATCCCTGACCACTGGTCCTGTTAGCTAGGGATGGTGGGAGTTATAGTCCCAAAACATCTGGAGGGCCGAGTTTGCCTATGCCTGTACAATATATTTGAAAAAGAATAAAACAGGCAATAGGATAATTGTTAGCAGCGTGGGGCAAAATTTGTATATGAAATTTCTTCCCCTAATTCTCCAATGTTTCAACAAGTGCCATTCTACAGCTGACTCTCCTGGCCGGGAATTGTGAAGCAATTGGATATTAGGTGGCTGGTGCAGCTGTCTCTCACAGCCTCAGGCAATACTGATACTTGCTGATGCTGCCATTGCTGTCATTGTCTGGCAAATATTGAGGCCTACTTTTCACAAACAGCTGATTGGGTGGTAAAGCTGCTATCCTCTATAACCATCTAGTGGGATTTTCGCCCAAGCAGCCATGAACAGGATTGTACTGCCGATCTGTTTCTTGACCAGATAGTTTTTTGACCAGTAAGTGGGATCTTTTATCACAGGGGTAGGCAACCTGTGATGGCCCACGGATGGTCCGGGAATCAGCGTGTTTTTACATGAGTAGAATATGTGCTTTTATTTAAAATGCATCTCTGGGTTATTTGTGGGGCATAGGAATTCATTAATTTCCCCCAAAAAAAATATAGTCCGGCCCACCACATGGTCTGAGGGATGGTGGTCTGGCCCAAGGCTGAAAAAGGTTGCTGACCCCTGTTTATCAGCTTTGCTCAATCCATGGCCCTGCTGATGGTGGGCTGCAAACTCCCATCATCTCTGACTGCTAGCTGGGGCTGCTGGGAAATTGAATCTAAATCATCTGGAGGGTGTCCGAATGGGGAAGGCTGGCCTTATAGTATGATTGAATGTTCACTCTCCCAAAAAGGTACTTCAGACTGAAAATAAGCATGCTCTGGAGAAGGCTGGGTCAAAGCACTTTGCCCTGACATTTGGTTGTCTACCCTTTACAAATAAACTCCAGACTAATGAGCAAGAGTATCAGCAGGACTACAGCAAATATTTTCACTGTGTATAGGAAAACACACACCACTCATTCTCATTTATGCCCAAGCAGCATGTTGTGCTGATGCACAAATTCCTCTGACAGAGCTCCAGAGCGTGACCGTGTGTGCATCTGCTTAATTCTTCAAACACAGGCATTTTTCCTCTTGTACTAACAAAAAAGGCAGGTGGACATTACTACTTGTCAACATAATAGCAGACCACGTATATTCAGTATCTTAAACAATTTTAAGTATCCTATGGGAACAATTCTAGCCCTCCGATGTCAATAGCTGGGGTGAAGTTTAGGATGACGTGTAGGCCCCTCTCCACTGGTGGAGAGCAGTGCCCCTGGTGTGTGACAGAGGCCACTCAAGCAGGGCAGGGGAACTATCACCAGCACTCATCCCACCAGCCAAAACTGGCACAGGGCTCTGAAACAGCACATTCTGAAACAGGTGCAGTGGGAGATGTGAGGCTGAGTAGACAGTGGCATGGCATGGAAAGTGAAACTAGAACCAGGATTGTTGTTGGCGTCCATCTGTCTCAAGTGTATCAAACTCCTGCATTAGCAGCACCAAAGTGACTTTCGCAGAGTGCAAGCCTGGGCAGCGTGTATAGAGGTCCTGGGCTGCCCAGATGACAAGACTGATGTGCTCTCGCTGGTGTAGCCTCGCTGATGTGGTCCAAAGGAAAGGAAAGCAATACATTTGGCACCATCTTAGCTGCAGGCGCTGAAGCAAAAGTAAAATCTGCAGCAGTGAGTTGTTGCATGGTCACTTTTTGACAATGAGTTACTGTTAATCTACTGCAGTTTCTGGGATTGATTGAACAGGTGATGAGCTGGCCAAAGGTCTGCTGAATTCTATGGTGGCCCATTGCCAGGTGAGGGGTGCAGCTGGTGCAGCAACAAGGAAGGAATAAAACAGTGCCCCCATACACACACTTTCCGTCTTGTCTGGCAGGAGCCAGTAGGGCTTCAGGTGCAGTGGTGCTCCACGGCTCCCACCAGCCCAGGCAGGGTTAGTATTGCTGTGTGTTGCTGCTATCCTCTACACACAATGGAACTTACTTATAAGTAGACGTGCATAGCAGTGAACCATTAAAGTAGCTGCAAGTCCCAACATTCAACCCTGGAGACACATCAAGATTTGATTAACTTACTCAGTATAAGGCAGCTTCATTTGAATAAGTAAGACTGTTGGCCCATCTAGTTCACTGTTGTCTACACTGACTAGAAGCCACTCTCTGGGGTTTCAGGCGGAAGCATTACCCAGTTCTACTTGGAGGTCCCAGGGACTGAGCCTGGACCTCCTGCATGCAAAGCCAATGGCACTGAGCCGTTATCCCAAAACCCGGGGCAAAAATCACCATGCAACTGAAGTTTCACTCAGCCTTTGCAGAAGGATTTGTGCCTGCTTTTTTCTCTGCTAAGACCAGTTTTTAGAATCCAGTTTGCAAGCAATAAAATCAATGAAAGTGAAATTCCAAGCAAATTGCTTTGCTATTGGCAGGAGAGTTTACATAGTCTTCCATCCTCTGCAAAGGAAATCCCATGTGACTCAGGATGATTTAATATAAACAGGGAATGGCTTTGATACATATGCTGCCATCCCTCATATTTTCAAAAATGTTTTAAAACAAACAACATTTGGAAGAAAGCATGCCCTAATGTATGATCCTTGTCTGGGCACAAAGAGATACAGGCTATCAGCTCTATATGCTTTCTGATTCCCTACTGCTTTGCTGTAGAGTACATTTTTACTTTTCACATTTGCACATTTACAAAATTTAATCTACAAAGCTTAATCGGCAAGGCTTCCAAGACATCTCAGCCCAAAATCTGATTTTGCTTATCTCATTTTCTGTATATTTGTATTTATTTATTTTCTATTAAATTAAACAATTCCAGCATGTGGCTTATCTGATTAGTTCTTTAAATGGTGCAGGTCCTTATATTGGCTTATGCCTTCTTTTTAATGTTAAGAAAGATTTGACACCTGGAAAACTTATTTGGCCAACCTTTTCTTCATATGGAGCAGACAGAGGCAGCGTAGGTATTCACTCACCTCAACCTGAAGTAAAGCGGAAGGTAAAAATTCCACATGGAAATCCAGTTTATGTAGTTCTCACCCCCCGCCTTCCCAATTTCCATTTATTTATTTAAAACATTTATATCCCACTCTTAAGTACTGTACAACACCATGAGTGCATTATGATGTGGGGTTATTGTGTTGGTTTCCCTGGTTATAATGCTAGTGTTTCTGTGGCAGATTCTAATGCTCCTTTTACACTGCATTATCTGTTGTGTTATGGCACCATTGTACCTCTATGTCATGCTAAATTTAATTCACACCAGTGGCTGTGGTGTAACACAGCAGCAGACATCATTGCACATGTTGTGCTGTCCGAATGCAACCTAAATACATCGTAGCAGATTAAGACAGCAATAAATTCTGTAAAGGCCTGCGTAAATAAATGGGTCTTTAAGTGGTGCCTGAAACTCACAATGGTCCACTCCAGGCTTATTTGGAATGGGAGGAAATTCCACAAAAGGGAGGCTTATACTTCCATTTTTCTGGGGAAATGTTGCAGAAAGAGACAGGAAATAAAGAGGCCGGCATCCTTCCTCTTGTGTAAAGACTCACAAGATGTCCATCTTCCACAACTAATTGCTGTAGCAGATTTAGTCTCCCTACTCACCCCTCTCTAATCACCATCTTCCCAGGAAGACCACTTAGGCATCAACAAAGGAAAAAAAATGTATCAGCAAAGAGAGGACAACTGGAGATACATATTAGCACAGAATTTGCATATGTTAATTTCTATGTATAAATACAAATCTGGAAATAATTACTATATTTTAAATAGCAATATACCTGTGACAAGGGGCCCATCTGTACTATACTACAAGCAGTTCTATACCACTTTAAATGACCACGGCTTCCCCAGAGAACCTGGGGAACTGTGGTTTGTTAAAAGCGCTGACAGAGCCACAGTTCCAGAGTGGATTAACAATCAATCCCACTTCCCAGGAATTTCAAGCAGGCAAGAAATTCTGGTTTTCCATGCCATGATATTCTAAGACACATAATGAAAAAGAAACAAAAACAGTCAAGGAACAGAAAACACGCTGAGGAAATTATGCATAATTGGCAGGGCTTTTTTTTCCCCATTCGGAACTCACTGGAACTCAGTTCCTGCACCTCTCAGCGTTCATGGTGACACCTCTTTTTCTAGAAAAAGTGTACAGTGGTACCTCGGGTTAAGTACTTAATTCGTTCTGGAGATCCATACTTAACCTGAAACTGTTCTTAACCTGAAGCACCACTTTAGCTAATGGGGCCTCCTGCTGCTGCCGCGCCGCCGGAGCACGATTTCTGTTCTTATCCTGAAGCAAAGTTCTTAACCTGAAGCACTAGTTCTAGGTTAGCGGAGTGTGTAACCTGAAGCATATGCAACCTGAAGCGTATGTAAACCGAGGTACCACTGTAATAGTAATAGTAATGGCACCAAAGGAAGGAACGACAAACTGCTGTCACCCCAATCCTTACCCACTGCTTCAGAATGGTTATCTAAATTCTGGCACTCTTAAGTAGACATTCTGAGGTTTAGGGCTGAGGTGCCAGAGAGTTATAGAGAGTAGTCGGACTTGTCCCTGCCCTCCCCATAGTACGGCCTGTCAGAAAAGACTAATAAAAAGAAGGGAGCATTTCACCATGACCTGTATTCAGCCATGCAGAGCAAAGGAAAGGAAGTAACTGTTCTTTGAGTGAAGAGAAAAGGGTTGGGGGTTGGGGGGAAATGCAAGCCTTGTCATCCATGGTTACTGCCTCCACATCAAGCAGTAAAAACAATACATCAGTTCCAACTGAAAGTATACGAGCTTAATAAATTACTGTTACTTTTTTGGGGAGCGAGAATGGTCAACAAAGGCACAAGTTGTAGGAAATGACAAACTCCAAAACAGAACACGCCAGTGTTCTCCTGTTATTTTAATATATGTATTACAGTTTCTAAAAGGCTGAAATCTCAAGCATCCCTTTCATAACTTTTAAAAGAAAATGGCATGTGCTTCGGCAAGATAACATAGCCAAAAGGTGGGGGGAAATTGCAAACTTGCCTGGTTCATAACAAAAACATATTTTTATATCAGCCTGACTGCTATAGGCAATTTATATTCCTGCAGATAAGAGTCAGTCATTGTGATGTACTAGGTAACTTTTTCCATAGCAACTTTTGTCAAACTGTATATCCTGATGTACCACCTGTGGTCCTCCACTCGAAGTGTTTTGAAACGATATGAATGCAAGAGCACACAAGCTTCTAATTTTACTCAATTTATGGTCTTGGGGCTTTTTGTAAATGTATGTAGGTTCTTAGAGTTTGGGACATATAAGTACATGACTAAATAGGAAGTAGCAAACAGGTTGAAAACAGAATGCACATTTTACAGGATCCCCCCCCCCCAATGTCTTGGAATAAATATAGAACATAGACCCAAGACCTTTTTCAGGTGTGCATTTTTTGAACAAACTTTCAATTTTGGAGAGGGGAGGGTTCGGATTTCTGTTGTGTAGAGGTTTGGACCCTCCCCCTCCCTGCATTCTCTCATAAGAAACCTTCACCAGTGGTGGTAGTGAAGGAGGCAGAGTGAAAAACAGACAGATCAATGGATATTGATTCTTATCTTTGTATGATAGGCTGCACACCAGTCATGCAAAAGTCAGAGACATCTGCACTCACCTACATCCGGGCAGGCAAGGGACATTATTACAATTCAAGGACACATTCCAGTCAGGCAAAATGACTGGTGTGGGGCACAGAGTAGGGTCCTGGGTTGTGGCCTAGGGAGAGCCAGACAGGCTTGGAGAGGCAGATTTCTCTCTGGGCCTGAGATTCTCAGCCCCTGCTCTAGAGAAAGCAGCGTGTAACGTGCTATTGTTCATGACTAGCCTCATGTGTGGCTAATAACCACATGAAGTTGCCCCAACAGCAGGTCATCCATTGGCTTCATAAAGGTGTGTCTGGAAGGTATACCTGCATCAACACTATGCATTGTTTATGGAGATGGACAGAGCGATCCTATAAATGTCTAATCACACGTCTGCATGTATAGGTTTCTCTGAATCCTGGAGCCCTGTGTGATCAAGGGAAGTCTGCAGGAGTAAGCTTCCCTGCCACCTGTGTTTAGTGCTCAACACAGGGCACAGAGCCCTGGCCAGACAGACAGCACATGTTTTACTGCACACAGTGTAGGTGGGATATTTAGAGAGGAGAAGGGACAAATAGGAATTTGATTAATGCTTCCATTTTTCTCTAAGCTGATTTCCCATTCAGCCAGACCCATACAAGACGTCCTATGTTTTGGGTCAGAAATTAACAGGGAAACACTGGAGGGGGGGTGTTGCAAGAGGGCTAAAGGTTAAACACATGAACACACACACACACAGAGAGAGCAGGTTCTCCAAAAATCTTGGTTCTCTTACCCATATTTGCCGCCAAACATTTAGATCAGGCTCTAATATTAAAGTTTTTATGCCTTTCAATGTTGTGGTTTTTTTAAACCGAGAATAGCTACACATACCTTGACAACAAGAATATTACTCAGTAATAAAATACAACCAAAGCAAGTCCTATTACGGCATATAATGAGTACTGATGGAGGGGTGAAGGTCAGGATGACCAATGGAGAGCCAGGCTAAGAACCTCTGAAGCCATATTATAGAGCCATCTAAAAGCTAAAAGCATAAAGTCATTTTAGAAAGCTAAAGACTATTTCTCTTTCTCCTGTTTACCACTTTGCCACCTTTTGTAGAGGCAGCTAGCTTGCAAGGATGCGGTTAGGGTAGCTTGCACCTGAGGTTAAGCCATTTCTGAGAAACGACCCCTGACAAAGAGGACGTAGCTAACCGCCTAGAGAAACTGTCAAAACCACAGGACGCAGTTCTAGGAAACACCAGCTAGGGGTATTTCCTGGAACTAATAAATAGATTATAAGCCAGTAACGCCACCTAGTGGAATAGGTAACTTGGAACCGAAAGGACACACCAATTTATTAATTGGTTGAGCTTTAATGAATATGCATCAATGACCATAGGAAATTGTCAATCATTGGCTAAAGGGATGCCAAGGGGCTGAACTGTGCTTTGCAAAAAGGGTATATGAGTTAGCTACCCCCAAGGAGGGGTGGGCATTCTTCATTTTCCTGAATGCACCCTATTTGCTTTTTGTCTGACAAAAATCCAAATAAAAAAAAACTTTTTCTTTAAGAAACTTTGCTGCCTGATTTTTTCATTCCTGGTCTGTATTTCTGAAGTCCCTTTCATTTCTGGTGCCAAAAGTGACTCGGATCAGAAGGACTTTAAGTGTCCTCAGAGACCAGGAGGCAGCTCCCTTGCCCTCTGGGCAGTGACGGCGGAGGGCCAACAGACCTCCTGGCTTCCAGGTGCACACCGAACCTTTTCTTCGGAGGGGGGCAGAAGGCAACTTGACCCTCTTGCTGTATCCTGGGACAGAGGACAACGGATTTGAAGAGCCGAGGTTGGGAGGACAGGGCAGAGAACAGCCGGCTGGGGTGAGTACATGGCAACAAGCCCTGAGGGGATAGGAAATCCTCCTTTTAATTAATTAAGGAGAAGGGAGATTCTGATCAAATCTCCAGCGTGGATAGTGGCATTAAGTAGAAGGGTTGACCCCTGAGAACCACCCACGCTTTAGTATTAGGAAAGAGAGAAAGGGGAAACACATGGTGGTTAGTGTGTCGTACAACGTCCAACAAAAGAGGCATTTTGTGCATGTATGTGTGTTACCCCAGGGCATTCCCCTGGGGTCGTAGCAACAAGTACTCCGTTTCCCAGTCGGGCGACCGCACCTGGGCGAGAAAAGTTGCGAAATGAATGTGTGAGTGTTTGGTGTGGGGACGCTGTACAGGGCCATACTGAAAATGGGAGGGGGAGGCTTGAAAGGTCCAGTAATCATCCTTCAATGTATGTTAAACAACTTCAAGAAAGGATTCAGGGGAGACTATGGCATAGACCAGGGGGGACATCCTGACTAGATCCCCTATATAGACAACTGGCTGAAGGTTGTAGATGACAATTCCCCCCCCCCCTGGTTGAAGAAATGCAGGACTGAACATTGCAAAGTCACTCCCTCATGTCAGGTTTTGGAGAGGGAAGATGTCCAGAAGAAGTGCAGTGTTTATGGAGAAGAGTGTACAGAACAGTAAGCAGTTATTACTGCATTAACAGAGGAAAATAAAAGAAAAGACCATGAAACAGGATGCTGCTATAGAATTAATGTAACAGGATCTTGAGCAGACAAATGAAGGACTCAATAGATTAAACACAAGTCATTTAGAAGAGAGGTCTCAACTAATTCAAGACCTCCAGAGGCATGGAAGAGAATTTGACAACCTCAGAGAGGTTTTAGTTGAGAAAGACAAAGAAATTTCTGTTATTATTTCAAATACAAATGTGTATTCTGAGCAGATTAATATTCTGAAATGTCAGATCAAATGCAAAGAGTATGAAATGCAAGACAGGGAAATTGCTGAAAGATGTACAAACCAAAAGGTGTGAACAGTGGAGGCAGAAAGCTTTCAGAACTTTCTGAACAGTTAAGTGCAATAAAATCATAACTGGCTGAGAAAAAAAAAAATGAAAATGCTAGTAAAACAAAAGAGAATGAAGAATTTGTTAGGCAAATCAAAGAGACTAGCCAAACAGTTAAAGATCTTCATTCTGCAATCAATACTTGTGATGTTACTTACAACAACAAACTCATGGAGTGTGACTCACAAATTAAATTGCTTAAAGAACAAATAAGTAAATCAGCTAAAAATTTGCAAGAAACAGAAATAGAATGTAAGGAGGAAACAGACCATCTTAAATCCCAGGTCGATGAACATATCTCTGTAAAGGAGAAATTGAACAAGTTACTAAAATTAAAAGAAAAACAAAGAACAAAGTTTTGTGAATGAGCTGAAATCAGTGAAAGATTCACACAACCAGTTCACTTTACAAAATGCAAAAAAAGGGATGAAGATTTAGTTAATTTATCCAGACAACTTGCTGAACATACTGACCATCTAGAAATTGTCAGAAGGTCACTGGAAGAAAAGGCAGAGATTGTGATATCCCTAAAAGACAAGCTTAAAGTTGTGGAGCAGCAGGCTTTTGCAAAATCGGGATCCTAGGCTTCACTATTTTAACAAAACCTCTAAATGAGAATACCAGAGGAAGGGAAAGAGACTCCTTTGAGTGGGGACCGGCCCAACAAGAAGCCTTTGAGACTATCAAGCAATTAGATTCCACAGTGAAAGGCTGGCCACCCTGTCTGTGGGCTGTCACTGCCACCGTCACACTAGTGGAAGAAGCAGACAGGTTCATGTTTGGCCAGGAAATGCATGTGAATGTGCCCCATTCGGTTCTCACCCTTATGGAATATAAGGGGTACACAGGCTGAAACAGGCTTTGCCCAACCCATTGAGAAGTCTGCAGGCGCAGTGGAAGCTTGTGAAGCAGACGTGCCTGATGCTCTAGAGAGACCAAAGGGTCCTAGCCATTTTAAGGGCCAGCATTGATTCTTGGCTGTTGGCAATACTCCAAGGGAAGAAGCCCTGGGTCGCGTGGCAGGAACTGAAGACAGCATGTCAGGCCACAGTGGCAGCCAGACCAGAGGGGGCTGGGCTGTAGGACGCCCAGAAAGCCCAGAGGGGGCTTGAGGATGCCCAGAAAAAGTACCAAGCCCAGAGGGGGCTGAGGCTGTTTTGAGAAGGTGTTTCTACGCTTCAATAAATCTGTATGATGGACTGTGGGCTGGAGAGAGGCTGAGACCTGGGAAGAGGAAGGCAGTTAGAAGTTGTTCCTCAGGCAGCAGAGAACCCAGAAGTGGGGGTGCAAGCCAGGCAAACCAGGCAAGCCGTTCCAAGAGCTCTAAGAAAGCCAAAGTCTCCAAGAGTTGTTTGTACTCTGAGGCGAAGTCCAACAGCAAAAGGCATTGTCCTGCAATTGGCAACTAGATGCAAGGCTAACGTCCAGAAGTTGAGATGTTACTGGAAGCAGTATGGGGTTCCGAAGAGATTGCCGTGATCCGCTGCAAAGGCCATGGGAGAGGCCGGGACATGGTCACTAGGAGCAACCGGAAGGCAGACAACGCAGCTCGTCAAGCAGCTTTGAAACCTCCACCAGCACTCAACGCAGCCCTCATCCCACAACTCACTCCAGACGATGTGGAACCACGCTACACACCGGAGGAACAACAGTGGGCACGCCAGGAAGGAGCAACACTCCAGGAGGGATGGTTCCATCTACCAGACAACCGTGTTTTTGTGCCCCAGCATCTAGCCAGCGTGATTGTAAAGAACTACCACGAGTCTACTCACATAGGAAGCCCAGCTGCTAAAGCACACCTTGGGAGAATACTCTACATCCCCAACCTATCCCAACTAATTGCTGCTATCTCCCAAAAGTGTGTCCTGTGCGCCAAGAGCAACCCTAGGCAAGGCCACCTCCCTCCACCGGGCGTACAACACGTGGGCTTTACCCCTATGGAAAGCCTGATTGTGGACTTCACTGAACTACCACCAGCTAGGGGTATCAAATACCTGCTTGTGTTTGTCTTCACGCTGACGGGTTGGACAGAGGCGTACCCCACTAGAACAGAGATACCTCGTGAAGTGTCCAAGAAACTGTTACATGAACTCATACCCCGATTTGGCCTCCCCAGAAGTATTGGCAGTGACAATGGCCCTGCCTCCATTGATGAAGTTGTGCAAGAAGTGTGCAAGGCACTGCAGATAAACTGAAGGCTACACGCAGCCTACAGACCCCAGAGTTCGGGAAAACCTGAACTTATGAATCACACCTTGAAGACCCACTTGGCCAAGCTGACCCAGGAGACGGGACTACACTGGATAGATGTCCTGCCCATTACCTTGTTTCGGATTCGGAGCGCTCCAACCAAGAGACTGAGACTATCACCCTTTGAACTTTTGTATGGCAGACCACCCGCTTTCGTCCGAGACATCCCCGCCAGTTTGGGGCGGGTGGGAGATCACATCACTCAGGAACAAGTGCAATTCCTGTCCCCGTGTGTGTTTGCTTCCCTTTCCAGGTACTACCTCGAGCCTACACCGTGCAGTCTCGCTGAGCCGGTCCACCAGTTCCAGCCGGGTGACAGCGTGGAAGCGCAACCCCCTCATCCCCAAGTGGCGAGACCCGTATACCGTCCTCCTCTCCATCCCAACTGCGGTGAGAATAGCCGACGTGATTCCCTGGGTGCATCACACGCGTCTGATCATCACCTTGTGTCTGACGCTACCGGAAACGCGTTAGGCCACGGGCAACTAGATCCTGCGACTGATCATCACAAGGACTTTCACAAGGACTTTCCCCTTTTCTCTATTATGTTCTGTATTGATTTGCTCTATGTCCTATTGTCCTGACCCCATTGAGCCATACCGACCCTATTGGCCTGCGGACCTCTGCTATGACTGGTTCGTCTTGCCAGTGGTAAGAAATGGCGTGCTCATTGGCTATTGGGAACAGGGGTTTGATGAGGTTGCCGTATTGAAACATCCCACTACCCCACTGTGGCTTCTCTTCCACACCACTGTCCAGCGCACATGGGTACTGCTCCTACGGGAAGTTGCAGAGACGGTCAAAATCTCTGGACCGCTCTTGCTGTTGTGGGGGGGTAACCAACTGTCACTCAGGGGGTAGAGCACTGTACCAACCTCATCTGGTAGACCAGGTCCTAATCTTAATCCAGGTGTTGCATGGGACGGAGCCTATCTTAATGCAAATATTGCAGGGGAGGGAGCCTGAACCAGGTGCGCATTGAAATTGCTGAACAAGTGCCAGTAAATCCTGCAGCCCCACCTGTGGTTGTCGTGGTGGCTCGAGCCTCCCATAATCCCAGAAGAATACCTGGCCTGGTAACTCCACACATAATACCCTTGAATGTGGTAGGGTATTCTTGTGGCTGCATAAGGGTTGCCACCCCAGGCTTCAGCCTCCATAGGCCCTGGTCAGAGACCACGTAGGTGACCTCCACCCAGTAGGACCAGCCTTTGAACTTTACAGAGTCTATTGCCATCCCTATAGCTCCCGAGGCCTAGCAGTGTATCAGTGTCAGGCGGCCACTTTTCCCTGTGTAGAGTGGGAACGTTTTGTGTGTAGATGCTGTTCACGCCTCAGTAGGGCCAGGAGTTAGAGGCCCACATGACCTGGCCTTCGTGGGCCCCCATCCCTTTGGCCTGTGGTATTACCCTTTTGTGGTATTTCTGTGTTGGTGGTACAGTTCTTTGTTCTGGGCCACCGAACATTCCTCGAATCAGGATGTGGATCATACCCTGCCTCCTGATGGTTCTCACCTCTCAGATGGCCACCGGGTGGAGGGAGAACACCTTCCTGAACATGACCACGGCTGTGGCCAAGAGCCTGAACAGGTCTGAGTGCTGGGTATGCGTGCGAGGTCAAGATTCTGAACACCACCTACGTGGTTCCCCAGCACCATATTTGAAGACTTGACAGGGTCATAGAGGGAGGCCCGTGTATCCACAGAAGTGTACATTTCCTGGCTCTCTATGATATTGTACCTATAGGTCCATCAAGCGAAAATGGAGAACCGTGCCGGTCAGCATTTTCGTGATGGAAAGGGGGGAATGGAGGGGTGAAGGTCAGGATGACCAATGGAGAGCCAGGCTAAGAACCTCTGAAGCCATATTATAGAGCCATCTAAAAGCTAAAAGCATAAAGTCATTTTAGAAAGCTAAAGACTATTTCTCTTTCTCCTGTTTACCACTTTGCCACCTTTTGTAGAGGCAGCTAGCTTGCAAGGATGCGGTTAGGGTAGCTTGCACCTGAGGTTAAGCCATTTCTGAGAAACGACCCCTGACAAAGAGGACGTAGCTAACCGCCTAGAGAAACTGTCAAAACCACAGGACGCAGTTCTAGGAAACACCAGCTAGGGGTATTTCCTGGAACTAATAAATAGATTATAAGCCAGTAACGCCACCTAGTGGAATAGGTAACTTGGAACCGAAAGGACACACCAATTTATTAATTGGTTGAGCTTTAATGAATATGCATCAATGACCATAGGAAATTGTCAATCATTGGCTAAAGGGATGCCAAGGGGCTGAACTGTGCTTTGCAAAAAGGGTATATGAGTTAGCTACCCCCAAGGAGGGGTGGGCATTCTTCATTTTCCTGAATGCACCCTATTTGCTTTTTGTCTGACAAAAATCCAAATAAAAAAAACTTTTTCTTTAAGAAACTTTGCTGCCTGATTTTTTCATTCCTGGTCTGTATTTCTGAAGTCCCTTTCACTGAGAATCCCCTCCAAACATAGCTTTTATTTTTCATAACCTTAAACCATGGATGCAATTGCTTAATTTAGTCAGTCTTTGGTAATAGCTGCTCATTAGGTCTACAGAAGCAGCATCAGAAGAAGAAGAAAAAGAATTCATCTGCCAGCACTGCTGTTAAATAGAAAATCACTTCTGCCATACCTAAAATACAATTTACTGTCAATACATTGCTGCAGACAATAAAGTGCCACGGCTAGTTGTATAGCAAATTAACAGGTAAAAGGAAAATGAGGACTATGAAAACCTCCTTCCTCATGAAGACTAATCTGTACAATAAAAATGCTTCGTGGTGGAGAAGGCTATCAATGACTACTAGTGCTCTACCTACACAGCTGGAGGGAGCAAGGCTCCCAAACACCAGTTACTAGGAACCATGGGAAGGGAGAGTTGCTCTTGCGCTGTTTCCCACAGACATCTGGTTGGCCACTGTGAGAACAGGATACTGGATTAGATACTGGGCCATTGACCAGCAGGCTATTCTTATGTTTGTATGCTTCAGATGACTAGAAAACCCCACTCAAGTCCCCCTAACTTTTCCAATAAACATGGGCATATAGCCCTGTAGTATAAAGACAAACAAGAGCTTAATTCTCAATTGGGGTGCAGCTTCCAACCAGGAGAAGCCATGTTATTTTGCCCTTATTATTTCTGTGGATTCTAAACTGCTGGCACATTAGCAGTTTCTGCTCCTGGACCCAACAGTCTTCGGATTGAATGACACAGCAGGAGCTCACCATGGCATTTTTGCCATCTCCCTTTTACTTCCAAAATCCCTATCACGATCAAAGACCTACCCCAGCTTCTGCTTTCCTCCAGCAAGTGTATTTATCCTCGCACTTCCCATACCAGAAAGGGAAAAATAACAACTACTTCTGCACCAATTCTATTCGCTGTCTTCCCGAGCCTGATAATATATGAAAAACTAAGGGAGTTTCTCATAAGGGAGTTTATGAGAACAGTGTACTGTGTCTGAACAATGAGATATATTACGTTTGCCATGGAAATCCCAACAATGGCAATGTTTTGGGGAAAACAGTAAGAATTCCACCCCACAAAAAGCTAATAAAACAAACCACCAATGCAAAAATTTCCACCCCCCACCCCCCGAAAAATACTTTTCTTCACCTAAGCATGAGCAAGGGGTGAATTCTTACATAGTCTTACTCAATTTTGGACTATTCTTTTTTCCAAGATGACCCAATTCGCCTTATCCACTATATCAAAGAGGTTTACAACTTAGTCATAAAACCATCAAATTACCCATCAGTGGAATGTTAAATAATTCCACTCTAGGTCTCAGAAGAGCCAGGCATTCTCAACTATCCAGATGTGGCAGCTCTTATATTTCTCTTCTCTTCTCTGCGGTGCAACAGTGCAAGGGCTGACGCCTCACTTCTGCACAGGCTACCCCCAGCTTAACCATTTCAGATTCCAATATTCCCTCTGGAGAAACAACTTCAGATATATTTATGTTGCAAAACTATGAAGTTGCCAAATATTTTGAGCCCTCTACGATAAACCAAACCTGGTGCCTTTCTGATATCTTTCAAAGGATTCGGGATTGTGCAACTTTGGAGCAGCTTTCTATCACCCCTTGTATAACATGTGTGCCTTTTTAACCAGGCCTTTGGTTGATCTTATTGACATCCAACACCTTTTTTGAATGTTGCATTTTTGGGAGGGGGGGTTATTGCTTTTCGTTTGATTTTATATGTTGTGTTCTTGTTGTGAACCGCCCTGAGACCTCCGGGTATAGTGTGGTATATAAGTTGAATGAATGAATGGATGGATGAATGAATAAAGAAGTTTGCTGTAGTGACTCCATACGTTCTAATCAGTGCTGGATTTATGTATAAGCTAAACAAGCTATAGCTTAGGGCCCCACTCTCTTGGGGGCCCCAACAAAATTTAAAGGGGGAAAAATTGGATGTACATTTCCAAAGTATAAGGTAAAAAACAAATAACATGGCTTTAGATACCTATTAAGTCCATAAATTACCATATTGCACAACACAAAAAACAGCGACAATTTGCTGTTGACAAAGGACAGCTGGACATATAATGGACCCCATTACCTTCAGCAGCTTAGGGCCTCATCAAACCTAAATCCAGCCCTGGTTCTAATTCTCCCTTTTGGAAGAGGTATGGCCTGTGTTCCAGAGGCATAAAAGACTAAAGGCACGTTCACATTTATAGTGAAAGCTGATGCAGAGGAGCTGACTCGCTTGTAAGTGTTTAGGATTGCAGCCTAAAAAGAACATTCAAAATTTACAGACCAAGCTTGATAGCAGCTTTATCACTGCAGCTGAAAGGCTGGAGACAAGGGAAGCTTTTAAAGAGAAAAAAAAAATCCAGCTGCATAATACTTCATTAAGCCAATTGCAATTTATGAAGTTACTGTGTGTGAGCATGTAGAGTCTGGCAGAGTTCCTTTCAGATATTATTATATTTCAATTCCCATCAGCCTGGCCTATAGTTAGAGGTGATGGGAGTTGCATTTTAGCAACTACTGGAGGGCTACAGGTTCCCCATTCCAACATTAAGAAGGCGGGGCTGAAAGTGTGGAGTTGTGGGAAGCCTCTCAAAATCTCACTACCTCTCAGCTCAAGAATTACTATTTACATGTTTAGTCAACCGTGTTTTTTAACATTTAATTTATGCTTTTAGTGAAAATGCAGGAGCGTTTGCTGCAAGAAAACCCCCCAGAATCCTCTTTAAGTGGATTCCCTCAAATTAGTACAATTTGTTAATTGCTTTATTCTTTCAATAATTTATTAGCTTTCAAAACTGCTGTCACTTCCCTGGTTGGACCTGCCTGATTTGAAGTGGTTTTTACATTAGGCTGCTGATGCGGCTGGATGGTTGAGATAATTGCTGTCAGAAGTCCACATTCTTGTTTTAACAAGCATCTACATGCAAAACTGTGTGTTTAAAATCATGTTAGGCGGGCAACATTAGCACCATTAGCATTAAAGCCTGTTGTCAAGCAGTGCACTCCCTTGAAAGAACTTTGGAAACAGATCTAATAATTATTTTCCCCAAATTCACTGTGTAGCTCTGCCAGTGAAAAGGCACAGTCTCTTAGCAAACTGGCTTTTCAGAAGGTGCATTAAATATACTGTATATAGTTTTCGGAAATCTTATCACACAAAGACAAAGGACATATTTTCCATCAAAAATACGCCACGAAAATATTTGTATTTAAGAACACAGGAAGATGCCCCACACCAGATCAGACTATTTGTCCAATTTATTGAAATGTTGAAAGATCCAGCCAATTCCCTCTTGCTGCCCAATAGGCTCAGAGGAGTCTGAAGGAGTGCTTTAACTCTTCAGCTGCTGGAGGTTAGTTGAATAAATAGCTCAAAACAAATCCATGTAGGGTAACAAGGCAGTGATCCTTCTTGACTGGATTGGGACATTAAGCAGAGATTGACATTTGTGCAACTGGCAATTTAGTTTTTAAAATGTTGTCCACATATTTCCTAGCCACCACTCTTTTTGAAGAATCTCTTTTACTGCGCTATCTTTTCTTTACCTAGTTTTCCCTCCCTCCCTCGTATATTTACTTTTGAAAACAGAATCAACACAAACCTTCAACAAAAAAGATAAACAGTGATTTTTGCCAGCATACAAAACCTAGTCAGGGATTTGAGCGTACTGAGGGACAGATGATGATGGGTGCTAAGCAAACTTGCCTGCAACTGTTCAAGTGTGCTTTGTTCTAAGTCCAGCAACATTTGATAGCAAGAAGCAGGCTGAATGAAATAAAAAGCCAAGGATTAAAATGGAAAGGATTATAAACTTAGAACAGAAAAAGAGACAGAGACTGCCACAGAAGTGATGTCCTGATAATGAAACTCGGAACTACGGCACTGTGCTACTTATATATCTAGTTCATCTTTACAAAAGTTATTAATATGGCTGGGATTCAAAGAGAACATTAGTATGTCTAAAGCACTTCTGAAATGAAAATGTTGCCAATTTCCCTTCCTGTCTGCTGCAGCCTGTTATTCTGTGTAGCAGGTTGCAGTAGACCACTCGTCTTCAACTGGTAGGTCACGGTTTGCTCCAAGGTGGGTCACACAACAGATTTGCCAGTGAAGTTTGTCAATTCTAACATTAGAGGAATGCACAGAATTGTGCTGAAACTCAAATTTCCTAAATATTAAGGACTAGCCAACAGGATATGCACTGCTCTTTCACCTATAGCAACATAGTACATTGTTGACACTGTTTTGTTCACCCTTTCATACTTTGGTTTCCCCCACTTTCCTAAAACTTTACAGTTGCTATCTCATTTTATTACATGAGTACTTTCCCTGTACGTATCCCATGATGGACCATGTCTTGTTAATATTTGATGGAAACGACTTGGGTTTTTGCTAGGTCGGCAGAAAGAATTATTAACTCAAAACTCAACTCCATTCCCACCATCTAGCACATACTAAAGAACTGTAGAAGACACACAGGGCTGGCTCAAGACGTTTTGCCACTTGCTGTCAAAAGCACGATGCCACCCACTCATTCCATCTACTGAAGCCAACCAGACTGGCAACTTCAGCACTGGCAGCAGGACAGCATCCTCCACAGCACCAGAAGACATTGGGCAGGACAGGCCACATGGACACAGAACTCTGTCCTCTTATGACCTTGTTGCTGCCTTCAGAATAGCACAAATCCAAGGCTAATTAGTACTGCTGATGCAGGGGGGGAAACAGTAAGGGAGACAGCTCTTGGATCACAAATGCATAACACACTGTATACAAGTAAGTCTCAAACGATCCCTCAGTGCAGGGGTAGCCAATGTGGTACCCTACAGACATTATTGGACTAAAGGCTCCCATCATTTCTCATCATTGGCCAACCTGGCTGGGGCTGATGGGGGTTGTAGGCCAACATCATCTGGAGGGTGCCACATTGGCTACCTTAATTTATCAACACACATTCTCAAGTCCTTTGTTTCTAGTACTTCCCATCTGTTACTAAGCTACCTTCAGACAGTTGTGCATGTCACGTTCAATGTCTTAGCTTTTATCTACAAAGCTTGGCTGTGCATTATCTAAAAGGAAGCTCTATAGCTCCAAGGCAAGAACGGCAGTTGACAGCTTTTATGCTCCAAACAGAGCAGAACCATATAAACACTTGATGACCTCATCAGCCAAGCAATCAGAACGTTCTGAAGAGTCCGTACAAGACAGATGAACTTTCTCCTGTCTCCCTTTCACTATGAAAAAACAACAACCAAGAAACAGCTTCTGGAGAAAGAGAGGTTGAGACCAGTCGTTGAAGAATCCATGTAGCTAATTAGGTTACACACATTTCTTTGGCTAGTGTAAATTTTTTTTTAAAGAAGCTTTTGTATCTATAAGGTCAAAGTCAGACATCATGTTAACAGAATTAAAGGTAATTTTCCATTTTTTTAAAAAAATAATGTGTAACTAGAGAACAGGGCTCAGCACTGGTAGACAGTTGTATCAGTGTTATACTATCTGTGTGCATGTACAAACATGTACATAACTCACTCAGTAACTGCATTATCAGTGTTAGAAGCTGAGATATAAAAGCCAGGAGCTAAATGGCACCTTAAACCTAGGTTATAGGAACAACAGAGAAATGTCTAGGCACACTTTTTTATTACAAGAATACAAAGCTGAAAATGAATGAACTGCAGCTAAAATCTTATATTCATTTTTCACATGGTCTAGTCCTCATCTGAAGACTGCAAAAACAAAGCCATGCTTCCCCTGCCCACCCTACCCCCTAATATTCTTAAGAGGGTCTCTTCTCCAGTCTTCAGAGAGTGGCTGGAAGTGGGGAGGCAGGAAAAGGTCCTCCTTTCCTTCCACTCTGCAGTTTGAATCTGAAATCTTAGGCACAGCACTGCACCCAGAGCTCTGAAACTACCCGCACTGATGAAATTCCCTGTCGCAAAATGCACCTAGAAAAATAGCACCTAGAACAATAGGAGTTTTGAATGGTGTGCATCATGAATTTACAATTTGCACAGGTGAAATTATGCATGGCAGGCAAACCGTTAAATCAATTGGTCTGCCCAGTTCTGAGGGATCCTGGCCTAGTCTGTACATTTTGCAGCTCCCATGAGATCACCTGCAGGAATATTTGGGCTCAAGAATCACAGGGAGGTGCCAACAATAGGTTTTGTGATTAAAAGGGCACCCACAATTCCATGAATATGGCCACATGTGTAGTCCTATAAAAAGATACTAACGGTCTCATGAGATCCCCACCAGGCTGTGGATCTGTTAAAGACCCATGAACTTCACAGGTGGTTCTGTGTGAGCCATCAAAATAGGCCAGGGCACAAATTTCCATATACCACACACTGGGTTTCTCCAACTTCCCTCCCCAGTATAGTCCCCCCAAAGGCCCTCCTGAAAGGCAGAGAATATACCAGAGACAGATTCAACATGGCGTAATGAGATGTAGCCAGAAGTGTACTCTGCCAATCCTTCCCTCCCTGAAGTTTTTTTCCTAGCCATGACCGGGGACAATGTAGTGATGTAAACCTATGTTAATCAGCCTGAAGACAGAGATAGCAGCTTCCAAATGCACTGTGGGGAGTGCATACACACTTTTAAATTAAGGGGGTAAACCTACAATGCAGGATTTATTATTAATGTTAGGAGTATCTCTTGCTTCATTTTGGGAGGAGGAGGAAGTGGAAAGAGGGAGAGAGGGGTTTTACAAATGCTTGAAAAGGGAGGATTTGAGTATTCTGTCTTAAAACCCATAAATGGAAAAAAATAAATACAATGAATATAGGTTAACAATCTAGACATATTAAGCTTTTGTTTGGAAAATATCTGTGGCTTCTGCTCTTTTTCCTTGTCCTCATATTTGAAGTCAGGGAAGAATGTTCCCTCAGATCAGACTGGCAAACCTAGGTGGTTTGTCACACTGCCCATCACATTTTCCAATTATGTTAATACCTGTATGTAATTTAGCTGCGGCATTCCATAGAATATAGTCTGTGTAGTCTTCAGAGCTAAGCAGCCAGAGGTATCTCTCAACTGTATTAGCTTTACAGCTTTCCTATGCTCTTCCCTGATTGCAGCCTGACAGCTTGTTTCAGCTCTCACAAACATTTAATGTTCTTTCATGTTCCTGCTGAAGTCCATGATTAAATAAGTCAAATATTGACGCCAACAAAAGCAGGAACCGGCTCACACCTCCATCCCAGAATTAACCATGAACCCATTAAATAACACGTGTCTTTCAATTAAAGGCAGCACACAATTCACCCTGAGGAAAATGTCAGGTGACAGTAAAAGGCTATTTTCAAGGAGGCAGAACACTACCAGAAAATAGCTAGATTTCCAGGGGTGATATATGCAGCTATAACTTTGTGAGCCAGAATCAGTGTTGGACAAGAGTTCCTGGTGTGTGAGTTAGCAACTTCATAGAAACAACAATCCTGATCCATCTAGGGTGGCTAGTTACACGGCACCAAAACCAGGGAAATGGGCTGCACTCAAGGAAATTCTACTGGGAGTACATCCATTGAAATGAATAGACCCAAGTGAGGTATGTTCATTAATTTCATGGGTCTGCTCCGAGTTTGATGATGTTGGGAGAAACTCCATGCCTCACTAAAAAGAGAGAGAGAGAGAGGTATTTATAAAATTTTATAATCTAAAAGTCTAGGTATTTATAGATTTATAAATAATATATATTACCTATATGAAAAATGCAGTACAGTATGGAAGACTGTGACCAGACTAACCTGCATTCTTGTTCAGTTTACATGCCAGGTTCTGACTGTTGATAGACAAATCTACGGTTGCTCTCCTATTCTTTCTTTCTTTCTTTCTTTCTTTCTTTCTTTCTTTCTGAAGGCTGCCCATCACCTCCCACAGTAAGACAGCCAGGCAGATGATGAGGCAGTTGCTGTGCCAACAGATCCAGCCCCATCAATGTAAGGTAGGAATGCTTGGACCATGTTTTGATTTTCATTCATTCGCTCCATGCTGACCCTGGGCCAGTTGTGCTCCGTTTATGAATTCTAAACTATAATTTGGGCTGAGGTTGTGTGTACAGTGATGCTCTTCCATGAAACATGCCGTCCATTCAGAAAACCAGTGAAGCTGAAGCCGTATAAACAAAAACTGAGCCACAACAGAAAAAAGATACAATAGCTGCAAATTTCCACTGGCATATTACCAGTCATCACAATAAGCCCTGCTAACGCTTTTTTTACGTATAGAAAGAGAGCTGAAAACAGAAAATGTAGCTCCATTTCCCTTTGCTCTCATGCTGGGAATATCAAGTGTGCACTGGCGACTGAAGTGAATTGATTGTTCTGGCTTATAAATGCATTTACTTGTTACAGCTGCATTGGGTTTTAACAATACTAAATACTTTTGTGCGTGCCTCCCACCCCAGAAAAAAAAATCATAATCCTTATATATACAGAACAGCACAAGGATTAAGGATAATGTGCACTGCCTTGTGATTATTATTTTTTTTAAATCACACAACCACCTGGGCATCATGTTTGTCACAGCAAAAGCTTCTACAGGCTATATAGTAAAAGTAAATCCTCCACACCAAACTCTATGAAAGCCTATCAAAAAAGCATGACTGGCGAGATATGATTGTGTTTGTCAGTCACATCAAAAGCTGGATTATTACTGCGTTTCACAGTGATGAAGGTCAGCACAAAACCCGTTAGTGGATAAAAAGAGACCCAAGTCTTCCAACACCGCAGGAACGAACCAAGCATCAACTACAGCATTCACTACGATGGGCAGACCAGCCAAACCTCAAGCGATGGAAACAGCAAAGGCAAGAAGACGCCTGTCATTTCAGTGACTCCATGAATGCAAGCATTATTTATTAGAACTAAGTGGAACTCGATCGCAGCTGCGTTCTATACACAAAACAAACACAATGTTTCCCTCCACATTAACCACGCTTTCAAGTTATATTAAACCTTGTACAAATATAACTGGAGCAGTCACTATGCCTTTAAAACAGCCGTATTTACATGAATTACCATAATCAATATATTGCCTGGTCACAAGATACTACTAGATGGCACCATCAGTCCCACCAAAAGAATACAAATGTTTTAATATTGGTGAGCCAAAGGCAACTTACTAGCTTATCTCTCTGTTTCTGTTTCTCTCTCAGAACCTACCTGTCTTGAAAGGTTGCTGCGAAGATAAAATAGGGGAGATCATGGCTGCCACACTGAGATCAGTATGAGAAAGACAAGGATAAACAAGCAGTGTCCCTCTTGTGATGCATGCCCATCCTCCTGTCTTCTTCCAACCACACTCAACCCAGAGCAGAAAGGATGGGGATGGAAGGGGGCTTTCCAAACGTCACTTCCAACGTGGGCATGTGAGATGTGCCCTTTGTCATGGTACTGTTCCCAGACCTCATCTCTCAGCTGCGATGAGGCAAAAAATTGGGGCACATGAGATGCTACCCGCTGCTGGAGAAAGGAGGAGGAGAACAGGCACAGGCAAATTTGTCCCTCCAGATATTTTGGGACTACAACTCCCATCATCTCTGACCACTGGTCCTGTTAGCTGGGGATGATGGGAGTTGTAGTCCCAAAACATCTGGAGGGCCAAGTTTGCCTATGCCTGGAGTAGAGACTATTCCATGCTATAGCTCACCATCCAGACACCACCACCAGGTGAGCAAGAAATGGGAGAACTCAACTGTTGCATTTTTCTATGTGGAAGGACTGTGGCTCGGGGAGGAGTGTCTCCTTTGAAAGCCTTGGTTTCAATCTCCAGGTAGGTTTGCGAGAGGACCCTGTCCAAACTCCTAGAGAACTGCTGCAAGTCAATGTAAACAATTCTGAGCTAGATGAAGCCATGGTCTGATGTGATGTAAGTTTACATGCACAACTGCATTGCTCTTTGTTGTAGGAAAACCTTGGATAACAAGCTGTGGATGGGCCTGAGTTAAATATGGATAATAATAAAAATTCTTCAGGAGGCAGTGGCTTTCCTTAGAATATCAGCTGATCCAGTTGCCCTCTAATGTTCGGGAAGAGGAAGTCTTGCCAAAGATAGAGGGACTCTGCTTATTTAGTGTAGCCAGCAACAATCCCAGAGCTTGTAGCCAAAGAAGACATTTCTGTTCAGTAAGACTAGTTTCCATTTTGCTCAGTGGCTTAGTGCACTTGGCATTGCACAGCTTGAGGCAATCCGAGCCAAAAGAATAAAACGCAAGAGTCACCACAGCTAACAAGCTTTACTTTCCCTCAAATGCCTCACCCAAACCAGTTGGCGACAACTTGTGTTTTTTTAAAAAAAAATGAACTTCTCACTCGCTCTCATTTTCTTTACTCATCACAGCCAAACTTCAGTTTGGAGTCTTGCTGGAAACAGGAACATGTGCATTCGTTCTTAAGACCACCAAGACACAGGAAAAATCATGGCAGCTGATGTGTTGGCGGTTGTCACTCATTTGCAATAATCCATAAAAATGGCAGATGGAAACAAGCAGACCAATCTACTCCTGATATCCTAAAAAAGCAAGGGCCAAAAACTAAAAATCAGTTTGTATGCCAAAGTTATTTGAGGGACTGGATGTAAACATAAATGACACCATGACATGCACATAATTAACTGTTCCTATACAAAGGATTTAGGCTGACTCACCAATAATGGTTTTAATAAAGGGCTACATAATTTCTTAAACCCCAGCAAAGTGTTAAAGCTGCTCTTCACAAAAACCTGGCAGTTCAATTGCTTGTTAATACGGCAAGTGCCAAAGAGTATGCTCCAGTACCCAGCAGAGATCAATAACCAGCAAATCAAGAACTCGGGCTTGAGAAATGGAAATCTACTATTCTCTGCTAAACATTGGATTGATTGGTATCATTTTCCAATACTCTATTTTTTAAAAAAGCGTATTTGGCACCCACAGCATCACAATAAACCCAATCCATCATCTGCCGCTCTTTCCTCTCCCCATTTGCAAAGCTGTTAACTTCACAAAGGTCACCAAACAATAGAGAAAACTACAAGTGGAGCCAAAACAACAAACGGTACAAAGGATCGTTTTATTTACTTGGGTGGACACATTAATGAATTTTGCTTAGTCTGGGAAAAGGCACAGTGCAGCCCTGGCAGAACTTGCCACGTACAGAGAGTGATGCAAGAGCTTTGCCAGTAGAATGTACGGTAAATGGTAATTAAGCAATTAAACATGAAAACAACATGGGCCAGGTTGAACTAATGCTGTCTCATTCCTCTCACAACTTCTCCCGCCTCAGAAGTTGTTATACAGTGGTACCTCGGGTTACTTACACTTCAGGTTACAGAAGCCGCTAACCCAGAAATAGTACCTCGGGTTAAGAAGTTTGCTTCAGGATGAGAACAGAAATTGTGCTCTGGCGGCGCGGTGGCAGCAGGAGGCCCCATTAGCTAAAGTGGTGCTTCAGGTTAAGAACAGTTTCAGGTTAAGAACGGACCTCTGGAACGAATTAAGTACTTGACCCCAGGTACAACTGCACTTCCAAAATGACACATGCCCTGTTTGGTTAGACCAGAGTCTTGCAATTCTCGGAGGGAAACTGGCCCGACTCTCTGGCCCCACACAGGGCAAGACCGCCTTTGCCCCGATCTCCCTTCCTCATCCCTCCTTAACTATACACTGACCCAATGCCCTACTATATGCTAGCCCTCTGTGTGCATCCAATTTCCATGAGAATTGCAGACTCTTCTTCAGCGCCTGCAGCTTACTCTATCATGAAAGCATTCTTTATTAAATCCTCTACTCTCTCACTCTGCAAAACAACTGCCTAATACTTGAGTTGTTTCCTGTTGTTGGGTTTTGTTTTGTTTTTTGCTCCACACTTCAAAAGTCCTCCGTTGTACCTGCTTCTCTTCAACTCCGTTTCACCTCTGCAAGTTCACCGCTCTCCATCTTTAATTTTATTTTTTAAAGAGCGAGGGAAAGAAATTGGACAAGCAGTGTGTTACTTCCAGGCACTTGGCCCATTTTATGCCACTGTGCAGGTGAAATAATAGGAGACGGCTACGGAGGTGAATTCTCGTCTAAGGCCACAGGATTATCCATAGCTATGAAAGGTCAGCGTTATTGGTATACAAGAGTGTGTATTTCTGCATTGATTTATTTTTACAGCCTTTTCTTAAGGCTCCAAAAATTGTGGAGACCTACCAGGAGGAAATGTTTCCCCAGCCACTTCTGCAGCTACCTATCATTATGTGAACACCTACTGGACGAGATAAATGTTTAAAAGGACAAGATGATTACTAGCCTATCAACAGCTTGCAACTTCTGAAATAAATTGTCTGACCTAAGGTAGACCCAAGATAAACCCAGAAGGGTAAAATGAAAGCTGGTGCTTCCTTCTTCATTATTTACTCTCTCTTTATTTGAACAATACTGCCTTTTTTTTTCTTTTTGAAAGCAGAGTTCAAATGTGAAAATGCAAAAAAAAAATAATAAATCTAAGACATAAATAGATACTCTTAAAAACCTGAGCCATTGATTGTACCTAACCTGACCCCCGATGCCCTCACAGGCCCCCATCTGCAGTCTGCAAAGTAATGCCATTTTACTGTGATAAATGGTCACTTCCCGCAGCTAGCACAAACTGCACGACAGACGGTGCTTCCCAAAGCCATCTTTTATCTCAAGTGTTTTAAAGAGAAATGTTTCTCTCTCTTTTTCTTATGTGGAGGAGAGATGGGGAGGGGGTGGGGAATCAATAACAAAAAGGCTTCCAGAAACCCCAGTAGTTTCTGTCTGGCCAGGGCAAAACAGGCAAATATGAAATAAAATATACAGCCAGAAAAAAATATCAAAAGAAAAATAACTTCCCAAGGATGGTATTCAACTAAGTTTCAGTGGACACACCCAAATTAACCAGCCTAATTTAGTACTGATCATTAATCTCAGTGGGTCTACTTTGAGATAACTTAATTGAATACCACCCCAAGTGTTTGACCACAGGGACCTATTAAGCTAACGTGTGAATGAGAATATTTTAAACCAGTGGTTCACAACCTATTTGAGACAAGTACAGTGGTACCTCAGGTTAAGTACTTAATTCGTTCCGGAGGTCCGTTCTTAACCTGAAACTGTTCTTAACCTGAAGCACCACTTTAGCTAATGGGGCCTCCTGCTGCCGCCGCACCACTGGAGCACAATTTCTGTTCTCATCCTGAAGCAAAGTTCTTAACCCGAGGTACTATTTCTGGGTTAGCGGAGTCTGTAACCTGAAGCGTATGTAACCTGAAGCATATGTAACCCGAGGTACCACTGTATCGGATTGGAATAACTATTGACCAGTCACTCATATTCCCTTCTTAATGAAGGTGGTGGAGGGAGTCATGATGACAAAGCTGCAAGCATTCTGGGTTGAGGCAGATTGTTTAGATCCTTTCCAGTCTTGGTTCAGGCCTGGCTATGGGACTGAGCTGTCTAGTTATGCTATGGGATGCTGCAGAATACTAATTTATCCCCAACAGTACTTAATATCTGTATGAAAGCTGCTGGGAATGGTCATTACGAGTTTTGAGGCAAGGTGACACCAGTATGCTGATGACACTCAAGCTCTCTTTTTCCATATCATATGAATCAGGTGAGACCGTGTGGGCACCAGACTGATGCCCAGACACGGAGTTAGGACAAATGAGGGAATGTAAGTGGAGCTTGAATCTTGGCGAGATGCAAGCACTGTGGGCAAGTGGCTCCTGGGTCTGCTATTCCTCTCAGAGAGCTACAATTCCCAGACTTCCCTGGGAAGAGCGATTGATTGTTAAGGCATTTTGAAAGTTATAGCTCTGTGAGGATACTGGGGGTCTCTTAACAACTCTTAGTACTCTTAAACCACAGTTCTTAAAATTCTTTTGAGGAAGCCATGACGGTCTAAAGTGGTACCACAGTACTTTAAATGTATGGTGTGAATATAGGCAGAGTTGAAGGAGCCCCAGCAACTTCTGAAGAATATCCAGCACTAAGGCTGCGTGTTTTGCTTTTTTAAAACCTTCCAGTTTTGTTTGTACAGCTATGAGACAGCAGAAGAATGTGGTAACAAGACACTCAAGAAGTGTCCAGTAAAAATCAAGAGCTGTTTTGGATTCTCATTATCGATTAGGATTTTTAGGCCATCACTTCAATTTATGGGAGTGCTTCTGTCTGTTTGACTGAAGATTGAGTATCACTTTCAGTAAAGTGTCTAGCAAACCGCTATGCCAATATAGGTAAATCAAGTGAGAGGAAATATCACACAGCCTTCAATAATTTGGAATGGAGTTATTTTGCAGCTGGGGTGAACAGCATCGTCGAGCATTTTGGCAGTATATTCTTAATGCCTACCATTTATGATCTCAATTTAGGGCGCAAGGTAGCAATCCTTCTTTCTCACGTAATTAAACCTTGCTCGAAGAGGTATGCCTCATTTAAATCAATGAGCCAAGGACTGGGGATGAGTGACAGAAATGCATATGCAGGAAAAGGTCTCGGGGAGGCATGGAGATGAAAACAGAACAGATTGTTTTCCAACACATTCATTTTAGCAAATTATGATTTACAGATGGAAAGTCACACTCTTCCACACATGATGCATGGGCGACCTACACATTTACTGAGCATATGCCTCTGACACAAGGCTGAGTTTAGAGTCAATTGTAAACAGACAATAACCTCTGATGGCTTAATTGTTCAACACAGAGCACTTTCCTTACTGGAGACAAGAAGAAACTTAAGGCTAAAAAGAGACAGAGATATCAATGTGAAGAGCCAGGAAAATGCTAAATGTTCTATAGCAGCAGAATGTAGCCTATTCAAAAGCAACAACAGATATACATATTTATTACGGCAATAAGACAATCACTGCAGTTTCTAATTATGTGTGAGTTAAGTGTAACACTATAGTATTTAAGATTTAGCCAGGAAAATCTACTGATTCCAAAAGAGGGTCTAATAAAGCATAAGGATTAGAAGATTTAGCCTGTAATAGCAGTATTGTAAACACCTGCAATTCTGTCACAAATATGGGAGCATTAGGAGCTACCTAGAGACTGGAGAGAAATGGGACAGGAAGAGACACCACAGCTCAGTGACAGACGCTTTGCATGCAGAAGATTCAATCCATAGAAATGCATTTTGTACGTTCAATCCATATCCATAGCAATGCATTTTGTAGATGTGCTGTGCCACTGTCTAGAGGCAGTGATGGACTGGATAAGGGCCAATAAGCTACAGATATATTCCAAAAAGACAGAGGTACCATGGATAGGCAGTTCTCAAGGTCAGAAATTGGGGATATTACCCATTTTGGATGGAGTTGCACTCACCATGAAGAAACATATACCAACCTGCCCTAGCAGGGGACCACAGGAACGTGGATAGTGCTGTGGTCTAAACCACTGAGCCTCTTGGGTTTGCTGATCATAAGGTCAGTGGTTCGAATCCACAGGACGGTGTGAGCTCCCGTTGCTCTATCCCAGCTTCTGCCAACCTAGCAGTTCGAAAGTATACCAGTAGATAAATAGGTACTGGTGCGGGAGGAAGTAGATAAATAGGTACTGGTGCAGCAGGAAGGCAAACAGCATTTCCATGCACTCTGGCATTCGTCACGGTGTCCCATTGCTCCAGAAGTGGTTTAGTCATGCTGGCCACATGACCCGGAAAGCCGCCTGCAGACAAATGACGGTTCCCTCAGCCTGAAAAGTGAGATGAGCACTGCAACCCCATAGTCGCTACTTAACTGTCCAGGGGTCATTTACTTTTTTTAACCTTAGCAGGGGACCTTCCAGATAAGCAAGGCTACTGTGGACACAGACAGCAGCAACCTCCAAGGTCACACTCCAGACAAGCAGTGGCTCCAAAAGGGGCAGTCTAAATTTTGGCTCCTGATAAGCAAAGGTTAAGATCAGGTCCATACAACGTGCTGGTAGCAAAACACTGCTCCAACAAGCTCACTCAGCCTTACTCGAGGCTTTTGAGCTAGAGCTACCAGAACCCTACTCTGAGCCCAGCTGCGGCCTCTTAAGAGGCTTCTGTGGAGAGTATTCCTCCCAAGGAAAGCCTTACTCCTGAGTAGCCCTTTACTCTTCTGCCACCAAGCACTCCTGACTATTAGGGTCTCAGTCTGCCTCTTGATCTGCTGGTGGTTGTTCTGCGTCACGAGGCCCAGCTCCTTTTCTGCGGGAAAGGATCCTTCCCTGTCTCCTTGGAGAATCCCAGATTTTCCTCAGCTGTTGGTTTGGGATGTTTCCTGGGGAACCAGATCATCCTAAAAAGAGAAATAATCTCACTGGGGCATCGCTACATAGCTTGGGGATAATCCACTGATCTTGGATCAGTATCTTCTCACCTCCAGATGTTTTCTCTTCTACTAATTTATCATTAAATTTATATTCCTCCCTAAGGAGTCCAGGATGGCAAACAACGTGATAAAACAACAAAAGAGCTCCACTTAAAAGTCTTGCTGGAAGTCAAAGGTCTTCAGTAAGTGCTGAAAAATCAACAGAACCATCACCTGTCTAATATTGATGGGGCGGGAACTCTGAAAGGTAGGTGCTATAGCACTAAAGGCCCAATACCTACATGGTGTGGAATGACCTCCTAACAAGATGGTATCAGGATCTTGCAGGGGTGAGATGATCTTTCAAATATCCTGGTTCCAAAATGTATAGGGCTTCATACACCAAAATTAGCACTTTGAACTTAGTCCAGTAGCTATTTGGCAGACAGTGCAATTCTTTCAGCAGTGGGGTAACAGGCTGACAATATCCTGCCCCACATTTTGCACCAGCTGAAGCTTCCTTACAAAGGTGAAGGGCAGCCCTACAGACAGAACATTGTTTTGAGAGCAACTGGAACAGAATTAAAGCTGTTGACCATTTCTTTGACAATCGTCTTGCAGACCATTTGAAACCAGTTATGAAACAGATTAGAACCTCCAGTTCCATTGACAATCTATATGTTGGGGGAATGTCTATGTGTGTGGGGAGAGAACCTGTAGCCTTTAGATAGGATTACAGCTCCCACTTTTCCTGAACACTGGCCATGTTTGCTGGAGCTGATGAGAGTTGGACAACAGCACCTGGAATGCAATAGGCTCCCTAGTGTCGGTCTAAGTAAACTCTAAACAACAACCAATGGTTCTTTTCCCCTCCCCCAAACTTACAGATGTTTCCTCCCAATTAAGCAGCTGCATTACTTCATTGTCTCTCACAAAAACAACAAAAACAAATGCTTGGTCCTTTAATGCATTGAAGTCACAGTCTTACCAAATGAAGGAAAACCCACAAACTGCATGAATCATCCCATCCTCGTTGTTTGTTCTTCTCAGATTTTGGCAACACTTGATCAAGACATTAGCGACAGCATCACATTGCTCATTCAATTAGATTCCATGTGCTGCATACAGAAGCAGAGAGGGCACATCACACCTATGCAAGGCATGCCGAGAAAGCATTTTGTTTGTCTAAACTCTTCCCCTTCCGCATATTTAAGTTGGAGAGTGAATTTTCACTGATTAGAATTAACTCTTTATCCTGCCTACTGGCTAGAGCTCCACCCAAAAGGTTTCTTCTTGCAGATTTTCAGGGATCAACAGGCCATGCACTCTAGAAATACCAAATTAAAAAAAAAATATTTTAAGTATTAATGATAAATAAGTCAGTAGAAAAACCCAATCCTGCATAGCTGCTACATGGGTGCATGCCAACACGAGAGATCACATTTATTATTGCTGCTCTTGTTGTTGTTATTTTATACAACCCTTAATGCAAAAACAGGATTCTAATCTGTTTACAATGTATAGAACTTTAAAATATAAATACAGTGGAACCTCAGTTTTTGAATGTAATCCGTTCTGGCAGACCATTCGACTTCCAAAATGTTCGAAAACTGAGGATCAATGGGCGGTCGGCAAAATCCATTGGAAAAAAAGGAAAAACACACAGCAGAAGCAGTTCGGCTTTCAAGGCGCGTTCAAAAACGGAAGCAATTACTTCTGGGTTTTCGGCGTTCAGGTTCCGAATTGTTCGTCAACGGAGGCATTTGAGAATCGAGGTCCCACTGTATCCTGAACGGATCCATTAAAGCAACACAGTAATGGTGCCCCTGTGCACTGCTGGACAGATGACTGAGCTCTCAGTTCCACTAGTGATGATCTCCTATTGGGGAGGGGGGGAGTCTGAGCACCACCCCTCTGCTCTTTCCCCGGTACGTGATCCATGTTGGACCTCAGAGCAAAGTTCAGCTGAGAGACTGAGATCCTTGCAGGCAGCAGTAAGAAGATCAGCTTGGACTAGAGCCATAATTGCACAAGCATAGCTGTGTTTCAATGGATATTCTAATGCATCTATATCTTATTGGACCACTCCTGTGGAATGCTCTCCCAACAGAGATTCATCAGTGACTACTATTTCGACCTTAGACATTTGCAGAAAACTTTTCTTTGCTTCCAGGTTTATGCAGAAAACTAAGGAAAACATTTTCTGTGATATTTAGCTAGTGATCGGTTTTAATTATTGTGTAGCTTTTAATGCGTTATAATGGTTGTAAACCACTTGTAAAATCTTGTAAGATATTTGTATACTGAAATTTCATTAAAAAAATTAATGTGTCTGTGATACCTTCAATATATCCTGTCACAACTAAAGAGCTAGATTATTACTCAACACCCTCCCCCTTTTCCCTCTCATCTTGACTTCATTAAATCTGGCACCTTCGTAACATATATATTTAGGTGCCAGGAGAAAACATTCCTCTATAACGTTGGCTGATTAACATTCTATAGCTTTTTTAATGTGTTTGTAGGAAGGGGGTTATTGGGTTTTAACTGGTTTGTCTTATTATGTATTTTGTGTTCTCATTTTGTATTTTTATGTTGTGAACTGCCCTTCATCTTCAGATGAAGGACAGTATACAAACAAAATAAACAAATAAATAAGGTTTGTATTTGGCTTGTATAGAAAACATCATACTTTTAACATTAACCACGGTTGGTCTAGTTCGGATAACATGACAAACCGTGGTTAAAGGAGTTAAATGAAAGTGAATGCTTCCAATTCCTTTATGCCACACCAGTATAGAAAGAGGGAGTGGGAACACTGCAGCTCATTCTCATCACACTAAATTATGGTTTAGCATGGCATCTAACCCAGGCCACTAAGACCTAGTAAGTTTCACATCCTAACTCACAAACAGACCAATTATAAATTGGAAACTTCTGATTTACCCTGGTGTTTAAAGGGAAACATGCCAAGGCTGAAGCCTTCACCTCTTTAGGAGAGTTACTTCCTAATCTCACATGCCTGTGCCCAGAGTCTTTTCTACACTATTATACATGATCTGCACATGCCCCAAAATGCTGTTCTTTACTACTTCACATTTTACATGTAATCAGGGCCTCAAAAAAAGAAATAACACAGATTGTCCAACCTCCAACACCGAGCAATCTTGGACTGTGATCAACTCGTTTGTGCTAAAGCTGTCAGTGATTACTAAACAATTATATTAAATTAGCTTCCACAATTAGCAGTCAGTGTAAGCAAACAGAAGTGAATTTAGCATATGGCGTTCTTAGCAATTTCTGCAGAAAGCTGGGGGAGACTGATAAATATGCCACATAATAATAATCTGCATTCCGAGAGAAGCTTGGAAACCAGCAAAGTTTCACAATTAAAATAATTTTGCCTCCTCTCTATCAAAAAAAGTTGCTGTTAACAACCATTTATGCTACATTAGTTTCCTATCCTGAGGTGAAGAGAAGGCATCTTCTTGAAGAGCCTTTCAACAAACACTGGGGGTGGGGAACAGGCTTTGAAAGATGGTCCAACACACTACCAAACTAAAATGCTTATACTGTAAAGGATGCACTACTCTAATACAACAGAAGCCCTTGCGTCAACTGAAAGTCAATTTGTAACCAGATTTGACTCTGGAGATTTAGATCTCCCAGGAGGAACAGCTTGCATTGGAACATAGGTAGCTGCCTTATACAAAGTCGTAAAATCACAGAATTGTAGAGTTGGAGGGAGCCATGAGTCCAGCCCCCTGCAATGCAGGAATGGGCCAATGGGTCTGACCAATGGGCCATCTAACTTGGTACTATATACACTGGCTGGCAGCAGCTATCCGGGGTTTCAAACGGGAAGTATACGATATCTTTATCGTCATTGTCCCATACAGAACAATGAAATTGAAAAAACATTCAAAACCCCTAAAAACTCTGAAACCCTATTTTTAAAAAAACAATATACTATAGAGACTCCTTATGCTGCTTTTAGAACCAGAATTGCATTTGCGTAGAAACTGTTTCTCGGGCGGCTAGTCCTGGCCTTTATAACCCCATACCTTCTTCCAGAAGGCAGAAGCTGAAAGAGATTGTTTCCGGGGTGTGTCCTATCCTGCGCTATCTCTGCAGCTTTCTTATAGCACCTGACAGCATAGATTTGATCTAAGGTGGGAAGAGTGCACCCAATTATTCTCTCTGCAGTCTTTACTACCCTGGATAGCATTGTTTTTTCCCTGGCCGTGCAGCTCCCAAACCACACACACAGGCCATAAGTTAATAGACTCTCCACAGTGCAATGGTAAAATGCCATCAACAGGTCCTTTGAGAGTGGAGAGTGTTGTTGCACTCAGGTCCTGTTTTTCAGCTTCTTCCCTCCAGACCTGGTTGGCCACTGTGAGAACAGGATGCTGGACCAGATGGGTGTTTGGCCTGATCCAGCAGAGATCTTATCTTTTTAACATGCCTTTTCGTCTTGAAATGTGGTTCCCCTGGCTGGGGCTTCTGAAGCAGGGAGCCCCTCCTGTGCGATTTAGAACTCTGATCCTCTAGTAATACCCCAAAGAGGGATTGTTCAGTCTTTGAAAAGTCTGTCTGTACATTCCAGTCTCTTCTCATAAAAATAACAGTGATCAGCACCTTGTCAGTTTGCTTCATCAAGGGCCCAACCCTTTTAAAGTTTAACCTTGTCGGAAAAGCTTGTTTTTAACGCTGCTGGGTGAGAATTAATGCTCACGTTTCAAGTGAATGACTTGAACTACATGAGTGTATATTTGCATGCTAACTCACTGAACATTTGAATTAGATGGTATTAACTCTTCATTACTGACTTGAGAACCTTTCAAATGAGAGGTAAGAACTTAATCCAAAATCAAACATGAGATTACGCCAGAGCTGTTCCCAGGCACAGTTTGAGCTGTCTATCCTACAGTGTGCTGGGTGTGGTGATGGACAAAAGGCGCACCACTTAGCAATATTATCTGACTTCTGATGTACATAGAATCACAGAATTGTAGAGTTGGAAGGGACCCTGCAGATCATCTAGTCCAAACCCCTGAAATGCAGTAATAGGTAGCTGTCCCATCCGGGGATCGAACCTGCAACCCTGGCATTATCAGCACCATTCTCTAACCAACCAAGCTATTCAGTCCATGACCATGCACAAGAAAACCCAGTATTTTATTAAGGTAACTGTGTGGAAACATCCACATGTTGTTCTCATGTCAGTCAATGTTCACAGAACCAAACACATCATTTCTTCTAGAAGTCCTCTTGCGATGTGAGTACTGGAAAACTTGCTCCCTGCCTTGCAGGTAATTTTCCATCTGGCCTGGGAGTATGGAGCCCTGACTGATTCCAGCTAAAAAAGAAGAGGCAGCTGACTAGACTCCTGGGCTGGGGTATTGCTTGGGGCGGCTGGGGGGGGGAATTGTTGCTTTAAATATATATATATATATTGTATCTTTATTTTAGATCTTATTATGATTCATATCAACAACCTCAGATATGCAGATGACACAACCTTGATGGCAGAAAGTGAGGAATTAAAGAACCTTCTAATGAGGGTGAAAGAGGAGAGCGCAAAATATGGTCTGAAGCTCAACATCAAAAAAACTAAGATCATGGCCACTGATCCCATCACCTCCGGGCAAATAGAAGGGGAAGAAATGGAGGCAGTGAGAGATTTTACTTTCTTGGGTTCCATGATCACTGCAGATGGTGACAGCAGTCATAAAATTAAAAGACGCCTGCTTCTTGGGAGAAAAGCAATGACAAACCTAGACAGCATCTTAAAAAGCAGAGACATCACCTTGCCAACAAAGGTCCGTATAGTTAAAGCTATGTTTTCCCAGTAGTGATGTATGGAAGTGAGAGCTGGACCATAAAGAAGGCTGATCGCTGAAGAATGGACGCTTTTGAATTATGGTGCTGGAGGAGACACTTGAGAGTCCCATGGACTGCAAGAAGATCAATTCTATCCATTCTTAATAATAATAATAATAATAATAATAATAATAATAATAATAATAGCCGGACTCAGGGCGGCTAACAACAGTAAAACAGTACAACAGTACAACACAACACTCTAAAATCATTCATTATAAAATTAATTCAAATCAAACCAATGGCAACCATTGGGCCAGAGCTCCACGAAGATTGCCGAAGGAGTGAGTCAGGCTGTGCCCTGGCCAAAGGCCTGGTGGAACAGCTCTGTCTTGCAGGCCCTGCGGAAAGATGTCAAGTCCCGCAGGGCCCTAGTCTCTTGTGCCAGAGTGTTCCACCAGATCGGAGCCACAGCCGAAAAAGCCCTGGCTCTAGTTGAGGCCAGCCTAACCTCTCTGTGGCCTGGGACCTTCAAGATGTTTTTATTTGAAGACCGTAAGTTTCTCTGTGGGACATACCAGGAGAGGCTGTCCCGTAGGTACGAGGGTCCTAGGCCGTATAGGGCTTTAAAGGTTAAAACCAGCACCTTAAACCTGATCCTGTACTCCACCGGGAGCCAGTGCAGCTGGTATAGCACCGGGTGAATGTGATCTCGCAGCGAGGACCCCGTAAGGAGTCTCGCTGCAGCATTCTGCACCCGCTGGAGTTTCTGGGTCAGTCTCAAGGGCAGCCCCACGTAGAGCGAGTTACAATAAGGAAATCAGCCCTGAGTGCTCACTGGAAGGACAGATCCTGAAGCTGAGGCTCCAATACTTTGGCCACCTCATGAGAAGAGAAGACTCCCTGGAAAAGACCCTGATGTTGGGAAAGATGGAGGGCACAAGGAGAAGGGGACGACAGAGGACGAGATGGTTGGACAGTGTTCTCGAAGCTACCAGCATGAGTTTAACCAAACTGTGGGAGGCAGTGGAAGACAGGAGTGCCTGGCGTGCTCTGGTCCATGGGGTCACAAAGAGTCGGACACGACTCAGCAACTAAACAACAACAACATGATTCATGTGGAAAGTTTGATTTGGTTGTATACTTTTTGATGTTTTGTTTGTTGCTTATGGCTACTTGGTTATGTTTTGAATTATGCATTTTTTCATATTGTAAGCTGCCTTGAGCAGGGTTCTGAAAGGTGGCACACAAATAAAATTATGTATGTATGTGCAGTGCATTCCCTTGTATGTCTACTCTGAACTAAGTTCTATTAAGTTAAATGGGTTTTATTCCCAAGTAAACATAAACAGGATCACAGCCTCAAGTAAACCTGTTGCTTGTGCAAATCATGGGACAAAATAGTATCTCCATTAGCATCCAAACTTTGAGTGCCTCCAGACTGTTGCTATTTTCAGGTGGGATTCAATCACATACCAGCAATTTCTGGTTGTGTCATTACAGCTGATCTAACACTCCTGTGAAACAACCCCCCCCCCATAAAAATCTGACTTTTTGCAATAAGGAAAGTGATGAAGTGATGAGGAAATGCACTGGAAAGTGTGGGATAACATTTGATTGATACAATGTTGTCTAACTTCCATGTGAACAAATTAGAGCAATTGCTCAATAAATAGCTGACATCATCTAACTTGCCTGCAAACTTTTGGACACACAATAAAGGTCTGCAAGCGACCTTTGCTCTATGCACTGCAGCACACGTCAGCAAGAGGTATGGCTTTATTGATGTTTCTTTCTGCTTAGGCATGCAAATGCCCCTATTCCTCAGAAAAACAGTGTTCATTACAGGAAACCATCATTAAGACACCCATTCGTCAAAGAGCTGGGTGTACATCTCATGAGTAAGTGAGGTTTTGTAGTTGCTCACGATACACTGTACAGTGGTACCGCGGGTTACATACACTTCAGGTTACAGGCTCCGCTAACCCAGAAATAGTACCTCGGGTTAAGAACTTTGCTTCAGGGTGAGATCAGAAATCATGCTCTGGCGGTGCTTTGGGAGGCCCCATTAGCTAAAGTGGTCTTCAGGTTAAGAACAGACCTCCGGAACGAAATAAGTACTTAACCCGAGGTACCACTGTATACGTAAAAATTTTGTCTCTGAAAAACAGCAAGAATTGTCCTTATATAACAGCCGTTTTGGAAAAGTCATTGCAACCATTTTGCTGAAGCCCAAATCCTTCAATAGCCCCAGTTACAGAATCCTTATATTGAAGCAGACCATTGGCCCATTTGGCTCAGTATTGTTGACACTGGCTGGCAGCTCACCAGGGTTTCAGGGAGAAGGCATTCCTAGCCCTACTACCTTTCGCCAATGATTGCATCTGGGACCTTTTGAACATAATGCATGTGCTCTGCTGCTGAGCAACAGTCCTTCTCAGTTACCGACTTTCAAGGCAACAGTCACAAATAAATTACAGTGGTATCTCAGGTTACAAACGCTTCAGGTTACAAACTCCGCTAACCCGGAAGTAGTACCTCGGGTTGAGAACTCTGCCCCAGAATGAGAATGGAAATCGCGCACTGGTGACGCAGTGGCAGCAGGAGGCCCCATTAGCGAAAGCGCGCCTCAGGTTAAGAACGGTTTCGGGTTAAGAACGGACCTCCAGAACGAATTAAGTTCATAACCCGAGGTACCACTGTAATTAACTGAACAATTAATATATAAGGTCTGGGAAGGAGGCAGTTTTTAGCATACTCTAGGTGAAAAAGTGCCATTTTTAAAAGAGAATAGCAATGATGAAGCTTGTTTGTATTTAAAGAGAAAAAGAGGGAAAGAGAAGAAAATCTAATAAAAAGGGTTTTTTAAAAATCTCCTTGAGCTGTCAAGCTCTAAGGTTTAGCCAGTGCACACATCTTACTAACAATACCTTCCTGGCCAAGGTAGCAACAGAGCATTTTGCTGATGCCATGCTGCTTGCACCCCGTGCCCTGGAGGACCAATTAAGATGGGGCTGCAATGTTCAGACCCAAGTATAGTGCCCAGCCTGATATTTCATCTCCCAACAGCACTAAATGTCATCATCTAAGCAGACCAGCTGTCTGTATTCCAACAGCATGAAGAGGGGAAATTTTTATTATTATTATTTTTCGCAAAACTGATACCAGCTCCACAGCGCTGCAATGTCAGGTGGCAGCTGTTTCAGTGACAATTCCCCAAACTAAGGAGAGTTTCGCACTGGAATGTGTGCAGATGTTTTTGTCAGAACAGCTTCAGCACAAATATCTGCCTTGGCAAAAAACAAAAACAAACAATTAAAAGAATTAGTAATTCTTATCTCTAGTTCCTGGGAAAAGATGTGGAAAATAATTCATTCTGTTTTCATCATGGCTAAAAACCCATTCAATAATTTTTGTTTTATTATTCAATCATCTGCCTCTTAACTCCCCCCTCCCCCCCCCCAAACCTCCATGAAATATTTTTTTCTCCTCTTTCCCCTTTGCTGGCCTTCTAGGACTATTAGCAAGAGATAATTATATTTAAATATTTTGCATATTGTCTGACAAGGACTGGAGAGACTCAGGTCCAATTCCCTATCCAGACACAGGCTCACTGGATGATCATGGGCCTGTTACTACCTTTCAGCCTAACCTACCTTGGGGGACGCAGGTGGCGCTGTGGGTTAAACCACAGAGCCTAGGACTTGCCGATCAGAAAGTTGGCAGTTCGAATCCCCGCGACGGGGTGAGCTCCCGTTGCTCGGTCCCTGCTCCTGCCAACCTAGCAGTTTGAAAGCACATCAAAGTGCAAGTAGATAAATAGGTACCACTCCGGCGGGAAGGTAAACGGCGTTTCCGTGCGCTGCTCTGGTTCACCAGAAGCGGCTTAGTCATGCTGGCCACATGACCCAGAAGCTGCACGCCAGCTCCCTCGGCCAATAAAGCGAGATGAGCACCGCAACCCCAGAGTCGGTCATGACTGGACCTAATGGTCAGGGGTCCCTTTACCTTTAACTTACAGAATTGTTTTGAGAATTGAAAGGTGAGAACCACATATGATCCCTTGAGCAACTTGGAGAAAGAGCAGGATTTAAACATAATACTTAAATACAGCACAATCCTGTACATGTCCACTCAAAAGTAAGTGCTCTGGGGCTGGCCTGAGGAAGAACAGCAGATTTCCCCCCTCCTGTCCCACACACGCCAAGTCAAGGTACACAGTGTCCAAGGCTGGCCAATTTATCTTGGCACTGAGGCAGATAATCTCGCAAGTGCTGCTTCCATGGAGTAAAGATGCAATTATTAAAACAAATGACAATTTGCTGTGCCTTCATGATATCCAGATTCAGATAATGGGAGAGCCGGCGCTGTTCCCTTATTAAAATAAGTACTGTTAGACCCTCCGTGAAACTAAGATGTCCCTTTTATTTACTGCATTCAATCCTGCTAGGATGTCAATCTCTACTGGCCTTTCATTGTGATATCAGTTAAAATAATTTCCCTTACATCTTATACTTGACATTTGTATTCCACTGAATAAAGCCATCTGTTAAATATGTGTTTTTTAAAAGCAGAATAACACATTTACACAAATAACGCCCGCAAAGCCCCCCCCCCCCCAATCTCTAACCCTGTATTCAGGAATTGTTTTATTATTATTTTTTGTTAGCCAAATTCCTTGGCCAAAGAAGAAGAAGAAGAATTGAGCAAGATAGGGAGGGTGTAGGTGGAATGCAACTACAAGTACTCTAAGATGACTATTAACTATTATTATTTTTAAATGCATACAGCTTTTTCAAAAATGAGGGGAATTCTAACAAGACAGACTGCAGCTGCATGAATGAGAGACTGAACTGTTTAAGGGCAGGGAGTCAATACGTCCTTCAGAATTAAACCAAAAAATCTATATGCACTGCAGAATTACAAACCCTTAGTTTTATAGGAAATTAAATTTCAGCACGGGGGGGAGAGGGGGGAGGACAGGTGACCTAGAGAGAGATGTCACAGTCATCCATATGTGTCTCTTTGCCAGATAGCAGTCGAGGGCCAAAAAAGCTAGCTATGGTATGCCACCATTCATACTAAGCACTGATTTAAATAAAATATTAATCATCTTAACATTTTCTAGCTTGCATAATGCATTGCTTTTGGCTTGCCAGCGCTTTGCATTACCTATCCACGATGCCCATGAGAATTGGAACTATTTATTTCATTAATTACATATCCTGCTCTTCAGGCCCCGAAGGGACTACAAGAGTGGTTTAAAAGGAAATTGCAAACACACACACACACACACACACACACCCCTAAGGTCACAATCTGGCAGTAAGCCACGCCTGAGACTTATTTCTAGCAAAACTTTATTCAAAATCATTCATATACCGCTTAATATTTCAGAAACCTCTGAATGGCAGACAAGATTATGCTTGAAACAATGGTCAAAGCAGCTTGAGTGACATTTACAAAAATTGCAATGGAGACTGAATTCAATAACTATATCTATATCTATCTGACAAAGTGAGCACTAATCCATGAAAGCTTATGCTATTGGAAATTCATTAGACTCTAAGATGTTGTGGGACTCTGACTCCCATCATCCCTCACCATCTGTCATGCTGTCTGGGGCCAATGGGAGGTCCAGCAACATCTGGAGGGCCACAGGTTCGTCATTCCCTGCTTCCAAGGGCCACAAGACATTTTGCACAGCTCTCCCTAAATTTTTTCTCCTTTTCTTCTTGCCTCTCAGTACAGCAGTTAAAAACAACAACTATTAACAGTCTATATGTGTATTCTCCTCCCTTACCTAATAAATTATGATGAGAAACAGCAACCCCAAAGCGAGGTGGCCAGCTCAGGATAGTAGTTATATAAATGGCTTTCCTGAAATGTACCCAACACCTAAATTATTCTGATTACCACTCTTTTCTAAAACTGGCTGAAATAGAGTTTTTCAGTACAGATGCCACTGTGATTTCAATTCCTGCTTTATTATGCCTTGGCTAAAGGTCACTTGCAAGGAGGTTCTACTGTTAGATCTGAAATGAAACATTCTGAACAAATATTTTAAGCTGGCAAATCTTCGCCCAGCTAAATGACTGTTCAAAGGAGAATTACTAATTTTAAAAGGCATTCTTTATCACTGTGCTATTAAAAGGTGCTACCTTTTTCGCACCCAGATGTGAATTCCACTCCCCATTACCGCGCTCAACATGAAATGGCCACCCTGCTTTCAGTTCCAAGCTCTTTTCCTTCTGTACAGTCACGTTTGAACATTCCCCCCCTTCTTTGTGTGCATTTTCAAAAAAGCACACAAAACAACACAAACTGTAACCGAAGATTGTTCTTGGTTTACCATTCGTGGTTTGTCTGGGGGAGACAAATCACAAGTCCAGGTCTGAACATAACAGTAAGGCAAACATAGCATAACAGTAAGCCAAAGCATGGCTTACTTGTGAGTAGCACAGCAGCACCAGGTGAGGAGTGCAGCAGCCAGAGTCTTTGCTCCATGGAGCTGCTAATTTAATCATTGGCACGAAGCTTTTTTCGAAGAGGGCCAGATTTAATGAAGTGAAGGGCTGTGAGGGCCGACCAAAGAGCTTTTTTTAGGGCTGCAGTTGTTGGGGTGTTTTTTTAGGATTTTACCTCAAGAAATAAACTGCCACAGGGGCCAGATTAAACCAACTGGCGGGCCGGATTAGGCCCCTGAAACGGACTTTGAACATGCCTGCACTAAGCCATCTTTTTCGGCACATGTTCTTTATTTGAAGCAGAAAGTGGTGGCTGCTTCTCTGGGCAATTAACTTCCACCTTTTTGTTTTGGCGGCTTTTTTGCTTATAACTGTCATGGCTGGCAGCAAAGGGCAGGCTAGGCCAAAGATCCAAGACCTCAGGGCCTGGGGCCAGATCTCTGCCACCAGATTCTGAGCTTGCCTTCAGAATAAAAAAAGAAGCAATTTCCCAAGGAAAAGCAACAAAGCAAAGCATGCCCAGCAAAAGTGGCCACTCCTCAGCCAATAAGTGAAGTCAGAGTTGTGATGAGTGAGTCACTTGTCTCACCAGGTGACAGGAATCCCTGAAGTCATAAACAGCTACTACAGTGGTACCTCTGGTTACGTACTTAATTCGTTCCGGAGGTCCGTTCTTAACCTGAAACTGTTCTTAACCTGAGGTTCCACTTTAGCTAATGGGGCCTCCCGCTGCCACTGCACGATTTCTGTTCTCATCCTAAAGCAAAGTTCTTAACCCGAGGTGCTTTTCTGGGTTAGCAGAGTCTGTAACCTGAAGCGTATGTAACCCGTGGTACCACTGTATTTGCTATTTTCTTTCCTGACTGTTTGTATCCCCTTAGACTCACCAGGGCAGGCTTCCTCAAACTCAGCCCTCCAGATGTTTTTGACCTACAACTCCCATGATCCCTAGCTAGCAGGACCAGTGGTCAGAGATGGTGGGAACTGTAGTCTCAAAACATCTGGAGGACCGAGTTTGAGGAAGCCTGCTCCAGCGCGAGTCCTCTCTTGTGTTCTGTTGCCCTTCATTTTTTCCATGGAAACCAGGAGAAATCAACTGCTAGGGAGTACCTGTCTCAGAAGATATTTCTACTAAATGCCACTACATAACGTGTGGATGGATGCTAAACACACACACACACACACACACACACACACACACACACACACAAATGCAGAACTCTTCAAAGATAAAGCCCAGGCAGTTGACATGCAGTACAATCACGTATTTGTTTACTCAGAAATAAGACTATGCTTAATGGGGCTTGCTCCCATGTAAGTTAAATTGGATATAGGATTGCAGTAAGACGGGCTGAAGCTGAACCTAACTGAGGAAGCAAAAAAACATGGCAGTCCAAGCATCTAGCCCCAGCCACTGCCAACACTACCAGGTGTTGCCAGAAGCAGCATCTGTAGCCTGAGAGCCATGACCACAGACCAGCTTCTTATTCTGCCGCCTTCCAACATAGTCAGAGAACCCTTCCTGCAATCAACAAAGGAGCACTGCCCCTCATAGGTGCTGCCATCTTAACATGGCAGCTGAACACAGGCCATAGGAGTAAAGGCAGCAGCTCCACCTGCTGGACCCTGGACAACAGCCCCGCCCCCCATACAATGAAGGCTGAAATGACTACAGGAAAAAATCCAGCAGGTGAAGCTCTCAGGGCCATAAACACCAGTGTTGTGAGGGTGGTTAGCGAAGGAGTGTGGGGGATTGCCTGTAAAGCTGTCTTATGATGTACGTAGGACCAAGGGATGTGGAAGGTGAGGGAGCTTCTACAGTGACCTGCAACACCTACGCCATGTTTGTCTTCGTGACTGAGAACCTGCACAACAAGACCTGCAGCAAGTCCAACTGGCTGCCTTGCTGGAAGAGAAGGTATAGCAACTTGAGGCCTGCCTATCCACACTCTGTGCCATCCATCGGGCAAGATGAGGACATTCTCGCTTGACTAGAGTGGACAGCCCTGGAGCAGAGATGCAGGTGGGGTGCCCCTTAGCAGACAGGAAGATTGACCAATGTAGGAGACAAATCCCTCAAGGAACATGACACAAAGGAGCAGGACGGTCAGCAGCCATGCTGTGCCTCTGGAGCTGCAAAATCGATTCCATGTCCTCGCCTCAGACATTAATTCTTGGCCAGAGGAGCAAGAACAGCTGTTGCAGACCTCAGAATACACCCAGATGGCAGTGGAAGATACAGTGCACATAACAATTCATGTCACTCCCCAGGGAAGGAAGAGATGGAGGGTGGAGGCAGCTGTTAGTGGAGGAATGACTCATGGTTTCAGTTGCCTTTATACTAATGCACAAAGTATGGGGAATGAGCAAGAAGAATTTGACCTCTTAATTCTGGATGACATATATAAGCTAATAGGCATTACTGCAACCTTGTGGGATGAGACTAATGAATGGAATCTAGAAATTGAGGGCTATAACCTATTCAAAAGGAATAGACCAAATCTACGCATTCAATCTGAACTTTTGTGGCTCTTGTCTGCATTCTCTAAAATTGCAATGCTTCTAATAAATTATTAAAATATGATCCTTCCTTCTTTCATTTTTCCACATAAAATGAGCGCAAGCGATTTCATATGCTGGCTGCTTTGGAGCAAACTGCATACTGCTTGAAAGGAAGGTTAATCATACATAGAGCATTTAATTCTTCAACAAAAGAGCAAGGTTTGCATTGTTTAAAAACATTGGTCAAATCTTTTTACTCTCGCTGGATGAAAAACAGGACACACCTCAATCGCCACTTTCATCCTCCAAATCGAGCAATATACTGCCCTACACACAGCAAGGCACTGCAGTGCTGTCTACAATCCCAGTACAATAGACTTTAGCTTTACATTGCAGAAGCAGAAGTAATCTGATCAAAACCGCCCGCATGTCAAAGCTTTGGCATCTGGAAATGCGTGAACCGACAATGCACCATTTCAAAACGGGCACGCTGTCATATCTGCTGCTCGCTAAACTATGGGAAATGTTTGCAGAGAACAGAGGATTAGCTTTCCCTAGTAGATTCCTTCTGTTCATCCACTGTTGAGCTCAATAATGCAAGCCGGCCGTGAAATCAATAGTTTCCTGCTTGCACCTTTTCTCTCTCCCTCTTTGAAAGCAAGGCACAATGGTGTTTATTAAAGAGGCTCAGGAGCTGCCGTCAAAATAAAGCCGATAGGACTTAGAGGCCATTGATCAAAAAGGACGTCAGATGCATCAGAGGCCCTAGAACAATCTAACACCACCTCTTGTTTCAATGGAATCCCCAAACCATAGCAGGTGAGGGAGGAGGGGATTCATCAACATTCAAAGAACTGGAGAACTGTTGAGATTTCTGCATTTCAGGGGTTTGGACCAGATGACCCTTGGGGTCCATTCCAACTCCACATCTCTATGATTCAGTTGGAAAACTGCATTACAAAATTCAGAGGAGTGCAAATTTCAACAGATAATAGTGTTTCAGTTTGCATATTGGTCCAAGAAGTGCCAATCTTATTAAAATACAAACAAAACCATCCCTTTATTGTATCCAACTTCATGTTCAATTATCATTGAACACCCTACTGCATAGGAATGCAGCCATACAGTTTACCTGGAAGTAAGCACCTCTTAGTTCCGAGGAGCTTACTCCAAAGTAAGTGCACACAGGATTGCAACCATGAAATCCAATCATATAAACATTTATTTATATGGTACCCATGTGTTCGATGGGGCTTCCTCTCAGGTAAACATCTGCAGGACTGCTGCCTTTCTTCCCTCATTCAATAATTCATTTTACAAGAATTTGAGGCAGCTTATTTAAGACAGAATATAAAAATCAATAATATATTATATACAACAATCAGTAAAGCATCCTAGACAGACCTGTAAAGCATGACAAGCTAATCTGTTAAGACTGAACAGCTTAAAGATTTATCTGCTTAATGATGAGTGAAAAACCACCATTTTTACATGGTCTCATTTGCTTTTGTCAGCAGCTCCCTCCCTCCCCACCCTGTGTGGCTCATAGCAACATGTCTACTGGGTAACAGCAGACACAGGTGACGGTGGAGTCATGAGTGAGATGAGAAACTACCTGGCTGCTTGCTCGAGCAGGGAGTGATGCTTGCCAGCTTACCCAACTAACACTACTTGGCCGGCTGCTGTGCAATTAACAGCAATTCCAAGTTGCTGAAATCAGCAGGTGAGACCGTTCATCGACTGGAGGTGAACATTATCGCCTAGTGCCTTCATCTCAAACTAAGGCAGAAGACAGAAGAGCAAGAGCTTGTTTAAAAACCTGGTAACTATCTATGTAGAAAAATGCAAGGTATAAAGCTGTAATCTCACTGAAAAAGGTTCATGTCAAGGACCATGAAAACATACTTAAGAAAAAAGATACAACACCCAGAGATAATTACAGCCTTAGCGTCTTCTTCTTATTGTGTGTGTGTGGGACATTAAAGCCCCAGGTTTCTGACAAGATGCAGCAGAAAATATAGGAGGAATAAAGGTGGACATGTTCCAAAAGCTTAAGCAGTCACTAAAGCAGGGGTCTGCAACCCGCGGCTCCGGAGCCGCATGTGGCTCTTTTACACCTTTGCCGCGGCTCCTGGGTGGATACTAGCGAGGGGAGGAGGCGCATTGTGCGCCCCGACACTCCCCACTGTGGCGGGTGCTGTACTGGCTGTGACGTCGCATGGGGGCAGTGCGTGCGTTAGTCCCGACGTCACCTTCCCGCCCGCTGTCAGATCGCGGCTCTGGAGATATATTTGTTTTAAATGTCACAGTGGTTTTGCGGCTCCCAGGTTTTTTTTCCTTCAGAAATGGGTCCAAGTGGCTCTTTTTGTCTTAAAGGTTGCAGACCCCTGCACTAAAGCATATACAGTGGTACCTTGTGTTATTTACTGTCCCCCTTACGAATGCCGCTGGTTATGCGCTCCACTAACCCGAAAGTAGATGCCCCTTGTTGCAAGCGGAAGTTGCGCTCCGATGGTGTGGCAGCAGTGGGAGCCGCCATTAGAGAAAGCACACCTCATGTTACGAGTGGTTTCCTGTTACGAAAGGACCTCCAGAACGGATTAAGTACGTAACACGAGGTACCACTGTATTCTAAAAACCAGCGAAAAGTAAATCGCAGAAGGCTGGGCAGTACTGACCCTGGAGGCCCAGACCCACGTGCCAGGCATTCATGTACCAACTAAAGCCTCTCCTGGAAAGAGATTGGCAGAGTTATTCATTCCCTGATGCTAAACTCCAGATTAGACTACTACAATGTAATATATGTGGAGCTGCCTTTGGATACTACACCCAGAAACTTCAACTAGACCAAACTACAGCTGCTACAAACTGGGACCAGTCAGTGCAAACACATCTCACTGGTTCTTAAACAGCATCACTGGCTGCCAGTCCATTTCCAAGCAAAACTGAATGTGTTGGTAATGTGACTTTGGACCTAGGTACTTGGAAGGACAATCTCCTACAAACCTGCTGCCATACTAAGATCATCTTCAAAGTCTATCTTCTAGGCATCCCCACATCTGAGGCTAGCCAGGCGGCTACAAAAGAGCCTTCTCAGCTGTGGCATCCCAACACAGGAATACCCTCTCCAGGGAGACTGCCTACCATCTGCTTTTATGAGTTTTTAGCACCATCTGATGAAACCCTTTTTATTTTCCAAGATCTTTTAAAACTCTGGCTTTACGTACTTTGTTCTGCTGCCATGATTTGTATGGGTTTTATCGTTCTGCTGCCTCTGCTGTTTTATGATCATCTGGTATCTTGGGAATTTGTTTAAACTGAAGAGTGCATATCCACTTCTAGATAAATTTCAAAAATAAATAAAAAAAGATCTACACTTCCCATCACCCCAACCTGGCACAGTGACAGAGCTACTATTTATTCCATATCTTCAGCTTGAAGGTCACTTTATTTGAAGTCTGAGCCAATCTTTTCATTGGTAGTCAGCTCGTTATTAATTTAACTATTAGCAGTTAGGGTCAATTTGCTGTTCTCTTTTCTGGCTTTATTTCAGTTTGATGCATTTTATTTCCCACCCCCTCCCCCCAACTGCAGTTTGATTCCATTCAGATTATACAGTGCATTTCTGGCTGCTTTTTCTTATATAGGAAAACTACATTGCTGTGCATAGTACCTACTTGATGATCAAAAGACTCAACTGAAGTCAAACTGTAACTAAGTAGTTTAGGCATAGACACTTACCAAGCAGTAAGTTGCATTGAACTCAATGGCACTTACTTCTGAATAGGCTTGAATAACTTCCCCACAAAGATTGTGCAAACTAATCAGGATGAATGGTGGTCAAAAGTCACCTGGAAATTACCTTTAGCTGCCCAGCATGAATTCTCTGTCTCTCTGCTGATAGGAAAGACTCAGCCATCAAAGGACACCAACCATGTTTCCTCAGCCAAGGGGAAAAGAGCAGAGCACTATGGCTTTCTAGTCCAGGATATATTTTTCCTCTCCCCCTCGCCTTTCTGCCACACCAGAGAGCACAAGTGCACCAAATAAGAACGGTCCTCCCATTCATGGAAACACAGGGGCTAAGGCTATACAATGGAAATCTGCTTCCGCAATAAGAGTTCTGATTTCTCTTCTCCCTACTCCTTCCCTCTTCACACCTCCAAAATATGTTCTAGAGCAGTGTTTATCAAACTTGGGTCTCCAGCTGTTGTTGGACTACAACTCCCATCATCCTCAACCACTGGTCCTGCTAGCAAGGCATGAAGGGACATGTGCAACAACAGCTGCAGAGCCAAGTTTGAGAAACTCTGCTCTAGAAGCTCTCCCAAGTCGGAAAAATGTAATAAAAATATTTATTAAAAAAAATAGAAGCTCTCCCAAGTCTCTGGAGATGATTTTGTGGGGCTGTGGCAGGAAAGATAATCCCCTTCATCTGAGCAGGTGGCCATTTGCATTATGCTGGATTTCATCCAAGGCTTTGGAAAGGCTCCAGTAGTAGCTCATGCTCCAGGTTCTCGCAGGTGAAATCCCTGATCCCTGCTGCCCCAATCCAACCCAGCCAAATGGTATCAGGCAGTATGGCTGGGAAAGACCCTGGGAATTCACTGGCAGCTGGAGACAGTGGGCCAGTTGAACCAGCTACCTGACAGTGCAAAACAGCATCACATGTTCATAGCTATGACAGCTTGTAGTCTCAAGCAAAGGCACATATAGCATCAGGAGTTGTAGGCAGGCAAAGCATTTGTCACTCAGTGGCTTACCCCCTAGATGAGCAGCAAATTACACAGTTCCACCAGAGCAAGCAGCCGGAACACTTGGGGCGAAGGGGCAGCTCCCCAGCCGGTTATAAGGAGGCTAGATAAGGTCACTTTTTATTGACTAAGAGTAGAAACTACAGAGTCTGCTTCTCTGTTACATGGGTAGCCTGTAGCAGAGATAGGAACCAAAGCTACCATCTCTTTTATTTACAGCATTTACTGGCTGCCTTTCCAGAGACTGCTCAAAACCAGCTTCCCAAAGTCACTCACTGCAGAAAAGCCTCTCTTTTTCAATGCGTCTTGTTAACAGTTGCTGAAATGTGTGTGTGTGACTGCATACCTGCAGAAACTGTAATACTGAGAAATGCCATAAAGTCAAGGTATTGTAAAAAGTGAGAGTGTGGAGGAAGGATGGGGATGAAATGCTGCTACGCCACGAAGCAAATATCGCTGTGCAACAGCCAGCAGTGCAGACATGTAAGATCACGCAGAGAGCAAGGAATAGACAAGGGCGGTGTAACCTGTCAGGATGCATTACGGGACAGGGGCGGCAGGCAAATAGAAGGTGAAAGCAAAGGCAACATGGCAAGACTCTGGGCACTGCGTAGAAATGTCCAGAGGCCTCTGCGGCATGCAAAACAAGCAAGCCATGATGATTAGAAGCAGCTCCTGAAAGAGCTGGTGGAGAGGAAGGAGTAAGCAAAGAGTGACTGAACTCATAAAGCAGCAAGCAAGCGGAAGAGGCACCCCTCTTCTGGCACACGGCTCTAGTGATACGAAGCATAATGCTCACATCACTGCCTGTTTATCTTGCTCATTCTTTTAGGAGAAGGGATGCAGTTCAGTGGTGGAGCATCCTCTTGGCATGCAAAAATACCTAGGTTCAAAAATGCCTGGCATCTCCAGACAGGGCTGGGAAAGACTCCTTGCAAGTCAGTGTGGACAGTACTGAGTGAGGTGGACCGAAGGTTTGTGCTGTTGTGTTTTTGGAGCATCAGATCAAGCCAAACAAAATCTCAGTGGGTTAGCAGAGCCCTCACAGGAGCCTAAGTAGCTCTTTGGATCCCAACCAATACAAACTGCATTGTTTTAAAGTCTTAAAAGTTTTACGTTGTGAACCACCCTGTGATCTTCAGATGAAGGGCAGTATACTAATTAAATAAATGAGTGAGTGAGTAAATAAAAACTCATTTACAAAAAAATGTCCATTCTCTTCTACTAAATGCTCATTATTGCTCAGCCAATGCCTTTCAGATAGATTTTTTTTAAGCCACAGGAAAACACACTGTTCAGTGAACTTTCTACTAAATCGCCTAGTAGGTGGGCATCAAGGCTCTTACTAACATCATACGTTTCCGTGGAAGGAAAAGGGAGAGAAATGCTATGTAATTCATGGGAAAGCAAGAAAACAGTCAAGGATTTGCTTTGGCAAACACAGATAAATGATCTAACAGGGTACCCACAATTGCAGACAGATGCAGGTTTACAGAGGGAGCCGTTCGCATTTCACAATCCCCAGCAGAAGAGATATATGATTTCTTGTTATATGGCACTCTAACCAATTCCCCACTGCTGCCTCCGCTTGCAAATCTTAAGAAAACCAGAATGACATAAGATACTTTGCTGGACCTTCAGGCTAAACCACTACTTCCACAGTAGAGCTGTAAACATATAGAAAACTCCCACAAAAGCCCTGACCCTAGCCCTGTTATTATGCATCATTATTCCTTCTCACTCTCAATTCCTGCTTCAATATAAAACAGGTTTTATAAGATCGTATGAGTATCCTCAGGAAATTATACCCCTTGGAAAGTCAAGATACCACTTTTCTTGCAAGCAGAGGCAGGTGCTTGGCAATTAAAAAGGACACAAAAGACTCAAGAATTCTGAGATGACATCCCAGCTGATAATTTAAGACAATGAGTCTTTTCATTCTTCTTCCAACAAATATTACATAACAGCCAGTGATAAGAAAAAGAATACAGTGAGGAGCAAATATAAACTTTCCTTTTGATGGTCAAGTGGAAAGAGAGAAAGAGAAAAACTCCCAATTGCCAACTCCCAATAAATCTTCTTTACTGAGAAATGAATAATAAAGACTAATAATTATTGTTTCAATGGGCCTTTTTTGCTAGAACTGAACAAAAATTACTCAAAGGGAATAATATTGTGGGGAAAAAACTATTTTCTTCTCATCTTATCACCCAGTTCAGACACAGACACAGAATAATCCAAACCCCCTTTTGCTCTGGGCTGGGAAAGGGGGTTCAGTTGAAAGCATGTCCTTCTGGACTCTGCCTGCAGAATCACAACTGCCCCACATGAAGCTCCCTGTTCCACCGAATGTACAAGTGGCTGTAATGGAGCTTTCCAAGGAAGGGTCTGTGCTGGCCTGGAGTCTACTGGATCCTGGGCCAGTCTAACCACCATCACATGAGCTGGTGCAGTGGTTTGCCCACCCTGGCATAACACCCCAGCCAGCACAAGCTGAAGAGGTGGAGGTGAAGCAGTGTCCCCCCCCCAGTTGAAGTTTGGATGGCAGCTTTACAAAAGCAGGAACAGTGGGTTTAGATCTAGAATGCCGTAAGTGGAATTCTCCTCCAAGAACAGAGTCAAATATAGGGTTAAATATTGAGCTGAGCCAAAACATAAAACTGAAGCTGGCTGTTATACCGGCTTCCTTAATTGCTGTAGCAATGCAGCACGCAGGAAGACTTGAAGATTTGAGGAAAGGGGAACATAGGAAAATGTCTTCTACATAGTCAGATTGAACTAGTTCATCTAGCAAAGTATTGTGTACACCGACTTGCATCAGCCCTCCGTGGCTTTAGAAAGGGAACAATTCCCATCCCTACCTGGAGATGCTAGTGACTGAACCTGGGACCTTCTGCATGCAAGGCTCTACCGCTGGCGTAGGGGGTGTGGCATGCCGATAAAGCAAAGGTAAACATCACAGCTCTGGTATAAGAACAGAGAAAGATCCTGCTGGATCAGACAGCGATCCATCTATTCCAGGGTGTGTATTCACGACAACACCAACCTATAGGAAGCCCACAAGCAAGATCTGAGAACAACAGCATTCTCCCTTCCTACAGTTTCCAGCAGCCGGTATTCAGATGCAAACAGAATGTCTCTGTCAAGGTTAGCAGCCAAGATGGCCTTATACTCCTCCAGGTATTTGTCTAATCCACTTTTCAAGCCATCCAGGTTGGTAGGCATCACTGCCCCTTCCACAGGTTAACAATGCATTGTGTGATTAAGCTTCTTTTGTTTGTCTTGAATCTTCCAACATTTAGCTTCACAACGTCCACAAGTTGCACTGTTATGAGTGGGGCAGTGGCTTTGCTCTAGCCATTTTTTCCACCATGCACAATTTTACACACTTCTATCATGTGACCTCATACTCATTTCCCCCCTCTAAACTAAATACTGTTACCTTTCCTCATAGGGGAGCTACTTCATTCCTCTTCTAAACCTTTTTCAACTCAACAGTATCCTTTTAGAAGTGTGGCACCCAGAACTGTTCCCAGCATTCTAAATGCAACCACACCAAAGATTTGTTTAATGGCATTATGATACCAGCAGTTTTATTTTCCTTTCCTTTCATAATGATCTCTAGCACTGGAATTTGCCCCCACATTGGTTCAACATCTTCATTAACCTATCCACTACGACCACAAGGTCTCATTCCTGATAAGTCGCCACCACTTCAGGCCCTATGAGTGTATAAATGGAATTAAGTTTGCTTGGTTTTGCCCCGAGATGCATAAATTTACACTTGTTTACAATGAACTGCATTTGCTGCTTTACCATCCAGGTATGGGTGGCGCTGTGGTCTAAACCACAGAACCTAGGGCTTGCCGATCAGAAGGTCAGTAGTTCGAATCCCCACAACGGGGTGAGCTCCCATTGCTCTGTCCCAGCTCCTGCCCACCTAGCAGTTCGAAAGCACATCAAAGTGCAAGTAGATAAATAGGTACCGCTCCAGTGGGAAGGTAAACAGTGTTTCTGTGCACTGCTCTGGTTCACCAGAAGTGGCTTAGTCATGCTGGCCACATGACCCAGAAGCTGTCTGCAGATAAACGCCGGCTCCCTTGGCCTATAGAGCGAGATGAGCACGCAACCCCAGAGTTGTCCGTGGTACCTTTACCTTTACCTATGCCTGAGGAGTATCTAGAAAAATAGCATCTGATGCTTGTTGCCCCTGTTCAACAATACTAAGTAATACAAGGCACACCTGTAATTGTTATATCTAGACCATAGTCTACCCACAAAGGATGAGTCATGCCTTTATAAAGCCATGCTGATTTACACCAATGAACAACCTGTGCCCCTGACTTTGCTACTGCCTTCACAGGCAAAGCAATCTTAGAAGTTGAAAGGCAAATTACAACTTGCAGAATTAGAGGCAATATCCTGAAAATTCAGCTCCCATAAATTATGGCCTTAGCTTGAAAGGAAGAAACAAGCTACAATAATAATTATTCAGAGGAAGAATATTCAAATTAGTCTTCTTGCTGCTCAGCTGAGGCGTGTGACAACAGTGCCTTTACACTTTATTTATTGAATGTGTCCCATTGTGAACAACTAAAGAAGAATAAGTATTGTAAAAAAAAGAAAGGCAGAATAAATTTTAGCATTATATTGCATAAATGTAATGGCACTACTTATTAGAAGTGTGTTCCATGAACTTTTTAAACACAGCCATTACTGGAGACTGTAGCATAGCCTTGTGCTTTCAAATTAATCATGTTTAAGTTTCCTGTGGAGTGGAGGGCTATGAATACAAATGGAGTAAACCCTTAATAAAATTACCAAGGAGCCGCCGCGCTAAGTCTTGTGCAGCAAAAACAACCAATAGTCTCGTGGCAACTTAAAGAGCAGAACAGATTTATTGGGACAGAGAAGCTTTCTGTGGACTTTATCAGATCATGTGGCGATGAATCTGCTAGTCTCGTAAGATGGCACAAGTCTCAGGGTTGTATTTAGTACTAAAAGTCATTTTTGCTGGAGCCTTTTGTCTTTGATAACAGTATGTTGGGGTTGGAGAACCAGCAGCCCTCTAGATGTTGCTGGACTGCGGCTCTTATCACCCCTGGTTACTGGCCATCCCATCTGGGGCTGAGAGTCCAACAACATCTGGAGGACCACACTTTCCCCACCCATGGGTTATGTCAGAGGCTTCATCTCAAATGATGCTCTTGAGAGCATGGTAAACCTCCTTACACCAAGACAGACCAATGGCCCATTGAGAAGGAGTCTGGGAAAGTCGAAAGGTACAAAGAAGGAGGAAATGGAAGAAGCAGTAAATTGCTAGGGACTTCATGGTGATCAGGCTTGTTAGGCACTGGAGATAGTTAGGCTGTTAACTAGCTGGATATGTTTGCAAAACCAGAATAGGGCCAAACCCCCAGCCCAGTTTTATTTGTCTGGAATGAATATAGAGATTTTCCCCACCCTGCTAATAACCATCTTTTATGATAAAGACTTCAAAGTGACTAGAAGAGTCATGCTTTTATAGCTGGCAAGATCATTTATTTTATAGAATTTTAAAAATGATGAACAACCTAATATATTTAATTAGGTAAGAGATAAGATAGGCATAACCACCTCTCTCTTTTCCCAATAGCTGCAAATAAGAAAGCTGATAACTGAAATTCAAGGATCTCATAGTATTAATAATACGTTGTTAATGTAATCTGAATAATATGTTGTGAACACGAAGTATTACAAGGGCCTGCTATTTAAAATGTATGTAATCTTGATGAAAATGGAGACAAGAGACATCAGATCTAGGCTATTATGAGAAGGGTTCAGAACTTGAATTATTGCAAGAGCATGCTGTCCAAAATATATGTAATCTTGATGAAAATGACATCAACTCTAAGCAATTATGAAAAGGGGATCTGAAAAGAACTGCCGTCTTTAAGAAAAGGAAAAGTGCAGGAATACATCTACGGCTGGTCCTAATTATTTCATTCAGACATCGCCATGAATCATAGTTTATTGTGTTGGGAACAAATGGCATCAAGTCTCAGGCTCACACACTTCCCCCTCCCCTGTCCTCGAGAAGGAGATCAGAAACTGTCATTTCTGGGGTTTTTTTAACTAACTAGAGATTGTCATTTCATCCAAACCCAGCAAACTATGGTTAATCTTAAAAAGGGTTTGTTTGAAACAAGTTACTTCAAAGTATGCAATATACATATTTTTTGTTTCTACAAACTACAGTTAAGATTAACGAATGAATGCAGGGTTTGGACAAGTGAACTGCGGCATGATGAAGCTATTATATTTTTCTTATAAGTCAGATACTATGCAACAATAGAAGGGGGAGAAAATATTGGGGAAGGGTTCCAGGAAATAACAGGTAATGAAACACCGGAAGAACTGCTCTCTGACTTGCATGCTTTTTTTTTCACCTGACCTGGGAGGGTGGGGCCCGGACTGACTCCAACTACAAAAGCTGAGTCTGCTGAATAGAATCTAAGACTTAGGGATTTTTGTTGGGGTGGTTGTTGTTGTTCCTGATATTGATTTTTAGTATCTTTATTTTAGATCTTATGATTTATGTATAAATTTTTAATTTGGTTGTGTACATTTGGATGTTTTATTTATTGTTTATAACTACTTTTGTTATATTTGTAGTTATGTATTTTTAATGTTGTAAGCTGCATTCAGCACAGCTTTAACTGTGGAAAGGTGGCATACAAATAAAATGCATGCATGAATATATGTATTATGTAATAAAAAAGAATTTAAACCTGAAGAATTTATCAATAATTATTATAACAAATTTAATATAATCCTGGTTATTATTCAGCTGGTCTTCTTATTCTCAAATGTGATTAAATCCAAATAACTTTGTTTTTGTATTTCCCCCCTCCCTTTTGATGGATAGGTCTTATTTTTCTTTCTTGAAAAAATCAGTACGATACTACAACTGATACATTGACACTGAACAGATTATTGTATCTGCTTAATAAGACAAGGCGCATATTAGTCTTTAGTCCATGTTAACACACCTTTTGCTTCTAACTTTGCACAAGCTATGATTAAACCAGAAAGACTCTAATTAGTTAAGAGCTTCATATTTCAGCCAAACCAGGAAACTATGGTTATCGGCTTCGGAACAAGGCAGGATATTAAACCAACTTCAAACCATGGTTTAATATCCGGGGCTTGTTCTGAAGCTGGTAACCATAGTTACCCCAGTTGGATGCAATATGGATGGCTTATTATCGAGAATCATGCAGCTCACGCAAAGGGAGGAGAAAGAGGACTGCGTCCAGGTGGAAAAAACTTAGGCCACATCCGCACTACACATTTAAACAGTGCTATTTTTCTAGAAAAATAAGTACTGGAACTCCCCAGGAACGCCTCACTTGTTCTGTCATAATGGCAATGGCACTCACCTGGGAAAAAAGCCCCTGAACTTAGAGCATAATTATACCACGTTACCAGTCATGGTTTCCCGCCAAAAGGCCTAGGAACTGTCATTTGTTCACAGTGCTGAAATATGTTAAGAGACCCCATATTCCCCGCATAAAGTGACAGTTTTCTGAGTGGTTTGGCCATCAGTCCTTCCCAGGGAACTCTGGGAAATGCAGCTTCGTGAGGGGAAATGTAGCTTCGTGAGGGGAATAACTGATTACCCTTAAAAACAGCAGCACCCACAATAATTTGAGGAATATTGACTGTTAAAGTGCCTTAAATGTACGGTGCAAATCTTGTCTTGTTCATCTCTCAGCTTGTTCAGTCAACCCACAATCCCCTGAACACAGCCACTGTATGTCTGAGTCTGAGCTAGTAATATATCGCCCTGGTCAGGCTACATACTACAGTAAGTCGAATGCTGGGCTTCCAGTCCATAAATTTTTGAACCGCAAACAAACTATTAATCTATTATGTTTATGGCAGCTGCAATCTGGCAGCCTGCTCTCTTAATTTAGTTCCCTAATGGATCCCACATTAACTAAGTAGCAAACTTGAATAAGAAATGTGTCAGGGAGCCAGGCTTTGCCGCTTAGAAAGAGACAAGCTCTTCACTCCCATCATCTTGTGACAAACTTATGTGTATGAAACAGCAACATTTCAAAGGGAAAATAAAATAAAAACCAACAAGCGTTTTGAAAAGCTCTTCACAAGCAGTCATGTTGCCTTCAGCAGTATTAAAGGTGCTTTGTGATGCAGGGATGCTTTAACATCAATCTGACAAAGGGATATTATTAATGGCTTCCAAAAAAAAAAAAAACCCTTATGAAAACAGTTCTCTTCTAAGCAGGTCCATCCATAGCTTGTCTGAGGCCTGGAGTGGAAGTCTTGTTAAAATAAAGTTATAAACTCTTGGCATGACAGTGTAAGTCCAGCAGGCTCCTGGCTTACCCTCTGAGGACTGGGACAAGTGTACCTGACTGCCCCCGTCCCAGGCCTGCTTCTAAGTTGTTTTTTGTTAGAAAATCTTTATTAATTTTTCACATAAACAAATAAACATGAATTACATAACATACAAAACAAAAAAACACTACAAATGAATAAAAACAATAAAGTAAGAAAAGATAAAGAAACAAACATAAACAATTACTAGTATATATTACACTTACATGTCAAATTAAAATATATAACTTCCAATAATTCTCATTATACTACTCGTATTATATATATTCTTTGCACAGATTCATATTTTTTTGTTTTGTGTATGTGTGTGTATATAATCCAATATAATATTTTATGTATTTCTTGCTTACCAATATCACTCTATTTCTGCAAGTATCTTATTGTTCGTACAGTAAGATTTTAGATATTCTTTGAATATTTTCCATTCCCTATATACCTTCTGGTTTGACACTCCTCTAATTTTTCAGGTCAGAAAAAGGTCTGCTTCTAGGTTACTGCTGTCTTTCATTTAAAAGCATAAGAGCCAAAGGCCTATCTAGTTTAGCATCCTGTTCTCACAGTAGCCAATCAGAAATGCCTCAAGCAGACCTAGAGTGCAAACAGCAGTTTCCCCACTTGTGATGCCAAGCATCCTGCCGTGACAGTGGAGGCAGCCATAGCTAAGCAAGGGATGGGCAGCAATACGTAAAGGTAAAGGGACCCCTGACCATTAGGTCCAGTCGTGGACGACTCTGGGGTTGCGCCGCTCATCTCGCTTTATTGGACGAGGGAGCCAGTGTACAGCTTCCGGGTCATGTGACCAGCATGACTAAGCCGCTTCCGGTGAACCAGAGCAGCGCACAGAAACACCGTTTACCTTCCCGCCAGAGCGGTACCCATTTATCTACTTGCACTTTGACGTGCTTTCGAACTGCTAGGTAGGCAGGAGCAGGGACTGAGCAACGGGAGCTCACCCCGTTGCAGGGATTCGAACCACCAACCTTCTGATCGGCAAGCCCTAGGCTCTGTGGTTTAACCCACATCAATAGCGCTATCCTCAAAGAGGTTCCAGCCTAATAAGTATCAACAAATATTTGATTCAAGCATGAAACACACACACACACTTATTTCAACTGCTAACACCTTGACCCTGTCAAGAAACAGGCCCAGTTTAATTTGAAACTCCTGCATGTTAACAGACGCCACAAATATCTGCCTAATCACCATTTCCCAACTGAAGTATGGCAGAATTGAATAGAGTTCTACATGTCAACTTGTCCATTCGAAATCTGCATGACTGATAGCCTCATAAACAAATTGTAAAGCTTCAACCGTAAATTTTACAAGAGAGTTACAAACAAACAAAAATTATTATTTTTTACAGGAGAGAATAAAATAAAGGTGGCAGCAGAATACTATCGACCTGAGAATTCGGTGAACTGAATCCTGTACTGCGCGGTGATGAATTATAAGTAAAGGATATATATATAAGCAGTAATTAGCAAGGGTTTCCTGGCAATGGGCTACCTGGAAACAAAGGAACAGATGTCTGGGCAACTACATACCTATATACTAGAGGATTTCATTAGCATCCAAGCTGCCATACTGAATACCAAATGGAGGAAACCTATGTGTTCAGATTTAAGTTACATATAAACTGAATGAGCAGCAGTACAAATAGAATGGCAAAGTTGTGTGAACATTCCTGTCAGATTATTGTCATCTAGGCTGCCCTCAAAAACAGTGATTGCTCAACCCAAACCAAAATATTCATTTTTCACTGATAATTGGCTCTCTAGGCATAAAATGATGTTCAGATTCCTAAGCACCAACACACTAGAAATGCTTTCAGGTTTAAAAATTGCTGCTCGCAAACTTAAAAGACTGCTTTCAAAAAGTGGGATTACTATAGCAGAAATGTGTTGGTGTTTCTCATGTGTATGTGTATTGTGCACACATAAAGATATAAAATATAAGATCTGTATCAGCAGCAGCTTAAATTAAACCATAGTAACCATATTTCGTTTACAAAAAATAATGTATCACCTCAAAAGGCAACACAACAAAACTGAGGGGGTCTTACTATATACAAGAAAGGACTAACTGACATAGCATGGATGAGATCTGGGTTCTGGAGAATTTTTATTGGCCTCTAGCAGGTCTATTCAAATTTTAATGCAGGTAAAAAGATGTGTCCAGTTTTTTTCATAAGTAAAAGGAGAGAGAAATTAAAGTTGTTAGAAGCAGGTATTTCCACACTATACTGTAATGTTACACCTCTTTTGAATTGTGTATGCAAGACATACACACAAAATATGTAGCACAGGCTGCCTTCTGTTGATGACAGAGCAGAGAACTCTAGGACCAGAGACACATCTTACCAAATAAACTCAGCTCATCACAAGTGTAACCACTCAGTATTCAGGGTTTCACAGCTATAGAGCATATATATTCAGATACAGTAACTCCACATGCACATAATGCTAAATCATTCTTTAGAATTACAAGAACAAGCCTATACAAACCTTAAGTCTCATGAGCTTCCAGAAGCTTTTGCTTCCGTTCTGACTAAGCATGTCTGGCCAAACTGTGATAAGTCTTAACTATGGTTTACTCTAAAACAAGGCAACTTCAAAAACTGGTTTATGAAGCCAGCTTGTTTTAGACTTAACACTAAACTGGTTAAGCAAAAACAAAAGTGGAAATTTTCAGTCTCTTCACAGCTGCACTGGAGAAGATGAGGAAATACATGAGCCCAGGGCTCACACAGAGCGTCATCCTTGTAACACTGACTAAACCATGGTTTTGCATTGTGTGTGAATGCAGCCACTGTGTCTCTGAGCTCTATAGCTGGGAAACCCTAAATACTGAATGGCAGCAGCTTTATTAAGGAGCACAGATATCCATGATGGGCTGAGTGTATTTGGCAAGATACACTTCTGCCCCAACCTCCAGTTCACTTGCCTGGAGTAGAATGACTCAGAAAATGCAGAAGGGGGCCACATCCCTGCTTCATATTATAAACTGCACATATTTTTACAGCATACACCTTCCCAAAATAAAGTCCAATCCCTACAGTTCTAATGTTAAAATAAAATTGTTTCATGTAAACATTGGATTCCTATGCTTTGGTACAATCCTATATTGTTTCCTGGGAATAAACCCAACTGAGACTTATTTTTGAGTAGGCACGTCTGGGATTGTGCTGTTAAATCTTTTCTTTCTTTGACTTCTGTTCATCAGTTTCAAAACGGCAAACATCATCCTAAGCTCCAATGACATGAGTCTACACAGCCAAGCAAGGAATGCGTTCAGTGGAATTATTCAAGTCTGTCTAGCAGTTATCTCATGGCTGAATTATTCTGCTCACTGTCAAAACAGCCTTTCTTGGAACCATTCTGATTTTAGTGCCTATAAATTATAGCACAATCCTAGCATACATTATTGAGACAAAACAATTGGCTACCTTCCTCTTTTTTTGGAACGAAACACACACAGTAGCTTATCTAGGGTGACAAGAGCAGTGTCCTAACAGCAGGCGCAAGGTCTGGAATACAAGAATGACTGCCACTGATTGAGGTAGTTAAAATCAATATAATTGCATGAATCTCACACATTCAAAGAGAAGTTTCACATTTATTTAGTTGTTGTTGTTGTTTTTAAAAAAGATTAATGACATACAGGCAACCCCCATTTTAGATGTGACCAATATGTGAGTGATCACACACACACACACACACACACACACACATTGTCGAACCTGTAAGTGACCCAGAAACTTTATAAAAGATGTCCCTAAAAGGGTGGAATAGGGGCAGGGTGAAGCAGAACAGAACAGAACAGAACAGAGCAGAGTGTTTCCATTTATGAAGGGGTTACGTTCCAAGTCACTGTGCGTTTAAGGGAATGTTTCTGTTTGAGGACCTTTTCTCGTTTAATTTAGTATTTGTTTTGTGGCAGGGCAAAGAGGGAAAGAGAGACAGTGCACATATTTAATGCAAGAGGAAGGGAAATGTTGTTGCTATTATTTCCTGGATGCTTGTTTGTGAGCTTGTCAGTGAATTTCTAAAAAGAACTTTTTGGGGCTCTATGCCTGCCTGGATATCACATTGACTGACTCCATATCCTTCCCCCAACCTGGAAGATATCCTTCCTGAACTCATCAATAAGAGGCTGATTATGATTCCCCTGGTATGGTGTACTCTGCGCAGAAACAGAGGCTATTACTTCACATTTTCAAAACAGAGTGATGCTGATGTGCCCTGGATCAAATGAAATAATCATTTTTGTCTGTTGGTTGGAATACTTTGCTCCTATAATTTAGAGGGGGAAAGTGTTTTGGACAACGAAGTGAGAGAAAACTGCACAGGACTGGAAGCAAATATTTGTCACATTTTAAAAGTGGTGGGGTTTGTTTGTTTTTTTTACAGTGGACGTGAAGGTGTAATCAGCACTAGAATTTAAAAACAGGTGTCATGTGGTATGGCTTAATTGCTAAACAAGAGGTCCAAAGTCAATCTTGTCTGAAAGTCACGGTTAGGCCCTCTTACATGAGACCTTTTCCCCTGTCCATAGAAAATAATTGGCTTTCTTTGGTGAAGAAACAGTAGCGCTCTGCACATACATAATGACACCCCTTCCTAAATAAGTGATGTACAGATCTTATTGTGATGAAAGCAGCGAGAAAAAAAGTTGCAGCCCTACCAAGTCAAAATGTTACCAGGCACCATGGACTGTGACTTTTCTTATTTAATTACAATTGTAAATCTGTAGCTCTAATAGATAAAAACCTCAGTGTGGTGGTGGTTGGGTCACGGTATATGGTTCACACCCTGGCACATGTGTGATTTGTTAAGGCACTGCACACACATGGAAGCTAGAGCATTCTTAAAAGCTCTCTTTCTGGAAAAACTTCAGCATTTTTCCTAAGTCCTCAGAACAACTGGGAGTCTTAATTGCTGGCTTCGCTTCCAAACAAACATTCACTTCATCCAGTTTAATTTGCTCAGTGTTTAGTCTCACTGGTGCAAAGCAGGTAAAGCGAAACCTTTTGGTGGCCCAACTTCTGCCTCTCAGTTCCGGCAGCTGCCATGGCAAAAGCATCCATGATAAACCTTAACATGGAAAATCTTATGAACTGATTAGCTTGGGAAAGCAGGCTAATAATGTTCAAGTGCACAGAGGGGATCGCAAAGTGGCTTTGAGACTACTTATGCCTCCTGAAACTGCAGCAAAGGCAGCAGTTCTGCCCTCTAGTGGGTAAATGTTAGTAAGATGAATTTATTCACAGAGATTTCGCAATCAGACCCTAGTTAGTAATGCTAACAGTTCACAGCTTGATCTACAAGGAAGATTCATTTTGTGTTACAAACACCACACAGAAAGGCTAATAACAGCTAAGGCTGAAGAACAAAATTTTTTGTCTCTCTGAAGAAGAAAAACTACAGAAAACCATGGCACAGTTATATAAGGAACAAACTACAGTATATGATGTATACTAATGCATATAAAAATGCCCCGATAATTTTTTTGGGGGGGGGTTAAAAAGGTGGTTTGAGAGGAGTGGGATTTAAAGCAGAGAGCAGAGGTGAAAGAGGGTGCTTAACCATTGTCCCTCATTGTTAGCACATTTGCAAAGCTGAGCAGGGTTCGGTATGGTTTCAAATTGAAAGGGGGATCGTGTGTCGAGCTCCCTGCATTGCAGGGGGTTGGACTAGATCATTCTTGGGGTCCCTTCCAACTCTACAATTCTATGATTCTATTCAAATTCTCTAGCAGCAATGATCATGTAACACAAATCCATAGTTTCGTGCTACATGGACAAGCTATAGCAACCCCAGCCCAAGTGTTGGGCTCACACACTTCCCTTCCTGTTTCAAACAATGATGGCTTGTTTCACATGAACAAAGAACCCTGGACAACCAGGGGTTATGAAGCTGACTTCTTTAATTAACCGGAATTCATTGCAAGCCAAGACTTCTGGATCATACAACACTTAAAATTCGCATTCCTAATCTGTCCTGACTCATTGCTTGGGTTCGTTGTGTGTTGCCCACATAGCGTTCAACCTCACTTCAGTGTTACATGGAAATGCAGCCACAAGCAAATTAAGGAAATGGCAGGGTCATGATGTTGCTCTGGTGTCACAAAACCTTCACAGGCTCTCTGACATTTCAGGCATAAAATTTTGTGATATCAGAGCAACATACCCCATGGTTTTGGGGAGTGTTAATCTCAACCAACCGAAGCCAGAGTCCTGGCCCTGCAATTTTCAGGATTTTACCAGAGAGCCTGACAGCATCCAGTCAGGTTGCATTCTGCCATTATGACTCCACCTCCACCCCCAATTTCTTTCAATTGTTCCTGGCACAATTACAAAGCTTTTGCTTTCCGAACCAAATTTGAATGCTGCAGGCTGTTGACGCCTTCTTCACAACTCTACAGCCACGTGAAAGCATCCCAAATAATATCCAAAATGGCATGGGGGAAGGGTCCAAAAACAGGATATAGATTTGAGAGATTAGTCTGTGTTTATAATGCCCACCCCACCCCCCAGGTTAGGTACACTCAAATCCATTCATTTTAATGGGCTTAAGCACTCCTAATGCTAGGCTGGATTGTGGCCAATGTATACATTTCAAACTAAAAGTAAATTAATGGGGAACTGAATATTGAACACATGAACGTGCCTTATGCCAAGTCAAGTCATTGGCCTGTCTGACCTAGTACTGCCTACTTCAGGAGTATGTTGGACTACAATTCCCATCATCCCTGATGATGCTGGACATGCTGGCTAGGGTTGATGGGAGCCGGAGTCCAACAGCACCTGGAGGGCACGGGGGGGTTGGCTACCCCTGCCAGATTTTCTCAAAAGCAACGTGGTACTCTCCAGTTGTTGTGGGACCAACTCCCATCAATCCCAAGCAACAGGGTCAAAGATCAGAACTGTAGTCCAGCAACATCTGAAATATATCACATTGGTTGCAGCTGATCTAAAGCCACAGACAGATCTTTCTTCCTGGCTCTGCATCCTGTATTAGCAACTGGACCTTGGACCACTTGCATGTAAAGCATATACCTTACCACTCTGGCTTTCCCCCATTCATTCCTTGAGAATGAATGTGTGGTGTAGTGGTTAAGAGCGGTAGTCTCGTAATCTGGGGAACCGGGTTCGCTTCCCCGCTCCTCCACCTGCAGCTGCTGGGTGACCTTGGGCCAGCCACGCTTCTCTGAAGGCTCTCAGCCCCACTCACCTCACAGACTGTTTGTTGGAGGAAGGGAAAGGAGAATGTTAGCTGCTTTGAGACTCCTGAAGGGGAGTGAAAGGCAGGATATCAAATCCAAACTCTTCTTCTCCTTGGTGAACATGCAGGTATAAATATGATTACAATTTTTCTGGGTGGAAAAATCCATGTGCTTCTGTGGAAGGCAGAACCCACTATTTGTAAAGCCTTGCTCCTGGCACATCGCCCTGCTGTTCAGGTGTTATTGAATCACAATGTTACGTTGTGCAGTGATATGCTGCCTGGCACAACATTTAGAGTCTCAGAGCTACAGGGGTCTAGAGAGACAATCCTGCGCCGCTGGAGAAAATGCAAGATTTGACATTGATTTCTGTGGGAATAGGGGCTCCATCTTGATAGGCAATCAAGAAGCAGTCTAAACCTTTGCTGCTTAAATATTTTTTACTTAACCTATTAAGGCCCACAGTATGAAGAAATCAATAGCGCTTAAAATGAATAAATATCAGTGGTATTAGTAAGTCAGTCTGTGCCGCTATGGTGGTAGATATTATTAAACTTATTACATTTACAATTATAAGAGCTAAATGACCTTATCTGAATAACTGTGTTCTCTTAAACTGATTGATTGGTTATTATCACTGATCAGCCATCATAGGAAAAGTTTTATTATCAAGTGCTGAAGCTGGGATGGGAAACCTGTGATTCTCCATATGTTGTTGGGACGCCAGTTCCCACCATCCCTGACCATTAGCCATGCTGGTTGGGGCTGATGGGAGCTGGAGTCCAATAACATCTGTACCATCATAGATGCCGCCACAGATTAAGTGCTAAAGCTCATCACTTAACGATCACCACCACTTCAGTTCATCATAACACTTCTATCTTTTCTCCTTAGCCTCACCTAGTATAGTAGCACACAGTATATTGACTTGTCATTTAACAATTCCCAAGTTTACCTGTCAACCCCCTTCTCCCTCTCCCAGGCCTTCTATGGTATCTTTGGGCTGCCAGATCTGGCACAGGGCCACCAAGGTTTTTCAGGCTCATTAGTCTGCTTTTTACAGGTGTCAATTATTCCATAACATCTGCTCACCTAGCAAATGGGAGTTCATGCCTGGTTATATCTTATGTATCGTTAGTTCAAAGAGCTTAGTCTGATGTTAATTTGTTAAAAGGCCAGTAACAGGAAAGACTGTGATGAAGGAATCTGACACAGGGAGACACAAGTGTTGATTCCTTATAATTGATTTGGCTGCATTCTCTGTGGCCTTCCAGCCAAGGGCTCTGATATTAAAGGCAGCTGCCATACTTGTCAGACTATGTCCATCTAGCCTAGTGACTACTCTGACTGGCAGCTGTTCTTCAAACTGCTCTCCAACAGAGAGAGGTTTTCTGATGTGAACTCAGTGTGGTGTTAGAGGGGAAAGAGATTGCAGTGAAAGACACACAGATGATGCCACGGGTGGCAAGACACTGGTCAGAGGAGAGATGGCTTTAAATCCCAGGAAATGGATTTACCAGGTGGCCTTGCCCAGCTCACGAACCTCCAGCCTCCGTAACCTCCGTACTGGAAATATCAATGGCAACCATCCTTCATAGGCATTCATGTGTTTTTAAATTTTCATTTATGAATCGCTTCCCATAAAGCATCAATAGTCAAACATAAATATGATTTCTAAGCCAATACAAATAAAGAGTGAGATGCAAATCTCCACTTCAAAGACTTCTTGGAAGAGGAAGGTCTTCAACAGCCAGGAGTACCTATGGTTAGGTCCTGCCACACTAAAATTCCCATTCCAACATGATGTTTAACAGACTTCCTGGAGAGATGGCATCTGCAGGAGACCCTGCCCGATGCAATGACTCACTGAATATATAAGGGGTGAGATGATATTTTAGGTACGTGGTCCTGAGCTGTATAAAGCTATGTACACCAGCACTAGCACCTTGAACATACCCAGGTAGCTAATTGGCAGCCAGTGCAAGTGTTTCAGAAGCAGCCAGCGCTACATGATGGCGGTATTCTGCCCCAGTGAGAACCCCAGCCACTGCATTTTGCACAGGCATCAACTCCCAATCAACTTCAGGGGCATCCCCACATGGAGCACATGGCAGTAATCTGCCCTGGAAGTTACTGGCACATGAAGAACAGGGGTCAGGCTGTCTCAGTCCAGATTGCAGATAAAATTCTAAATTGTCACCAGTGGCCAGGCATCTTATTCCATTGCTCAGATCCTCTCACTCATTTATTACTCTGTGTGTGTGTGTAAGTTCATGAGGCTCCCTGGCAATCCCCATTCAGATATTGCCCTGGCTGAGACCAGCTTAGCTTTAACAATGTGACAGCATTATCATGTGCCCACAGACCATCCTCTGGCCCCCTAGCAAACTGTCTTTGGGCAAATATTAGCTTGCAGAAGGCAAAGACTCTGAAGGACATAGGCGCCGACTCCATGGGGCTTGAGGGGGCTTGAGCCCCCTCAAAAAAGTTTTTTGGGGGGCTCAGCCCCCCCAATAATCTCGGGCGCCGCCGCCGTCCCCCGCCTCCTCCCCACCTGCTCCCTCGCCAGCCAGCCAGCCGCGCACCCTAGCCGGAGAGCCCCGGCCGTCCCCCGCGAGATTAGGGAATCCCCGGGGGCGGGGGCTCCTGCCTCTAGCCCCAGGTTTCCCGCATATCAGCTGTTCCGGAGCTGATAAATAGGCAGCAGCACGCTCTCCCCTATTCGCTCACGAGGGGGCGGCGTCACTTTATTTGCATATTCATGAGCTTATTTGCATATTCATGAGCTTATTTACATTTCACGAGCTTTCCCGGGCCCCCCCAATATTTTTTATAAGTCCGCGTCCCTGCTGAAGGACCAAAGAGGGATTCTTCTTTAAGACAATCTGATGGAAAGCAGATATTCAGAAGCACTTTAAAATTATGTAAGCCCTAATACGCTTTAATCACTGCTTTGTACTCACAATCAAGATTGATTCCCCTCAGCCCCACTTATGGCTGCTGCGCTATGCAACTCTTAAACAGCGGTAATAATTGTGTACAATCGAGATATGGTGGTTTTTTCAGATTAGCCTTAGGTAAATGGGTAGGATATGTGCACTCTCACAGTTTGGCCCGATTTTAAGGTTCAGTATGCACTCTGTGTAGGTTAGGATGAGCACAGTGTAACAATTCTGCATAATGATTCTTAAGGTAAAACAACCTGAGCACCTAGCTGTCGATGTTAACAGATGCCACATAAAAAGGCCACATAATTATAGCAGCAACAACATCCGCCATACCATCAGGAGCTCATTCACTTGGACACCCTCCAATATTCCACACAACATCACTCATCAACAGCGACAGCCTTCTGGTGTCTACACAGGATGAACAGAACAGCCTCTAAAGATAAATGGACCCAGATTTGAAATCCAAAGCAGCAATGTTGAGAAAACTCATCATTCTTCATCCACCAAAAAAATCCTTCCAGTTGGAGATGCCAGCGCAATATGGTGGGGAAAGACCTTATTGGAAAATTTGATTCTATTCTCATTCAGGTCTTGACCAAGACCCAGGCTTGCTATGAATAGTCACTATTCTGATATGCCACAGGCATTCTGGACTTTTTGGATTTCATGCCCTTTTGCTTCTACGGTGCTTTTCCTCTCTGTATACTAGTGCATGTGTGTGCACACTCATAGGTGCAACCTGCCAAACACATCTAACAGTGAGTGCAACTCCACAAAAACTAATGCCACCATAAATTCTTAGCTTTCAATATGCCACAATGCCCTTTGCTGCTCCCCACCCCCCACCCCCGGTGACAGACTAATGCTACAAACCTACAAACACTTCAGAGTAAGTCCCACTGAACTCAGTGAGATTTGCTGCTGAGTAAACGGCGGGTGGCGCTGTGGGTAAAAGCCTCAGCGCCTAGGGCTTGCCGATCGAAAGGTCGGCGGTTCGAATCCCCGCGGCGGGGTGCGCTCCCGCTGCTCGGTCCCAGCGCCTGCCAACCTAGCAGTTCGAAAGCACCCTCGGGTGCAAGTAGATAAATAGGTACCGCTTACCAGCGGGGAGGTAAACGGCGTTCCGTGTGCTGCGCTGGCTTGCCAGATGCAGCTTTGTCACGCTGGCCACGTGACCCGGAAGTGTCTCCGGACAGCGCTGGCCCCCGGCCTATAGATGTGAGATGGGCGCACAAACCCCAGAGTCTGGCAAGACTGGCCCGTTCGGGCAGGGGTACCTTTACCTTTTTAAACATGCACTGGATTTGTGGAAAATACTGGGGGTGGGGGGGACATTATCCCATAGAATGCACACCACCTCCCCTAACTGCGTGAACAAACCTTAATAGCACAAAGCCTTTGATCTAGCCCTCTTTCCCCCCCACACACACACATTTCCCTACCAGCTTAACAGCAGGAAATGAAAGGACAGGAAACAATATTGCTATATCTGAGAAGAATGTGAAACCTGTGTTCACTCTTTAAGGAAAAGCAACACCATCACCATTACATATTCACATCAGCCAATAATTTTTTTGTTTGCACCCTTGTAAGAACAGGAAACAGAACGGAAGGAATAGATGCTCGCTGCTGCTTTGAGTGCAAACCATAAAGAAGGGCAGAAAAGAACAGATTAGCACTTAAATAAAAGTGTGGGGCTTAATAGAGGGAGAAACGGAGGCTCTGGAATCCACTCTCCCCCACCATCCAATGCACAGATAAAAGAAGGCAAAGAAAGCTTACTGGGGCCTCTGTTTTTATCACACGTATGGAGATGGGAGAGTCCCAATGAAATGGTAAAGCTGCTTTGTAAGTGCACAAATGCTAACACTTCACATTCTACATTCTTGATGCAAGGATATATATTTTTCTGGCAAGCTTTCCATGTGCCTGTAGTAGCTGTATGGCAAGGAGAAGATAGAATGAGGTGGGCAAAACTTCATCAACTGAACTTCTACTTTCATAAGTAGATTGGAGGCACACAGAATTCAGCAACCCCACGCACAAGGAGAGATCGGATTGCCCATGCTGGATAGGCAGGCTGGTTTACAGGTGAAGATGCCAAGGCACTTGCTGCTGGACCAGGAAGCAAAGGTCTGCAGCCAGGACAGGTTACCTGCTCCCACGGAAACAGGTGGAATCCACTCAATCCACAAGGAAAAAGATTCTGTGCTCCTCTTGGGAGTCTGTTGAGATTTTCCTCTACCTCACTGCAAAGTCTGCCAGCAGCTGACCCTGAGCTATGTACCTAAGAACTCCTCAACCAGACAGGAATTCAACAGGAGTCTATTTCTCACCACATTCCAGAACGGTGGCAGAAGTTGCACCAGCCCTTACATTTTTAGCGGGCATGGCAAACAGCTCTTTAATAAGAGTTTGGAGGAACCAGATTAATCTGACACATCATTAAAATCGCACAGAGAAAGCGCCCTGAAGACCTTACCATCCCACACCCCTCATCTAAGGGAAGGATTCTTGACACACAAACCCATGGCTGCCCCCCACATTACACCCTTGGGGGACAATACTAAATTCCATCACTCAGGCAAGCATGTGCCAGGAGGAGGAGCAAGCAAGGTACGCTGTGCAAACAGTGGCAAGTGCAGTGAAATGATCCAGCTGAATCCAAACACACCGTGCCAGCCTACATGGCTGGAAAGGGCTATGACAGAGTCATAGAATCATCAAGTTGAAAGGGACCACAAGGGTCATCTAATCCAACATGGGGCTCAAACAACAACCCTGAGATTAAGAATCTGGTGATCTGCCTAGTGGCATAGCGTGGGTTGTCAGCACCCGGGGCAAGGCAAGTAATTTGCACCCCCTAACCCGTGGATTTGCACCCCCTAACCCTAACCCCCAGATGTTGTGCCCGGTGCGGCCGGCCTCCCCTGCACCCCCCACTGCTACGCCACTGGATCTGCCAACTGATGATAATGGATGTCAATTAGTCAGACTCTCAGTCATGCCTGGAACATCATTTGTTCCAGAAGCCATGGGGGGGGGGCGGATTTTGGCCCTACAGGTGGAAACTGGTTGCAGTCCCCCAAGCCAAGAAAAAGAAACTCTGCACATGCTTCAAAGCCTCCTCCTAGCATAAAACTAAATCTCAGGGCTCAGAGAAATGGGTCCTCTCCTCAGTAAGGCGGGATCCTCTCACGCCAAAGATATTTAACCCTACTTAGTCATGGCAAATCTAGATTTATCACTTCGCCTGGATGAGGAAGAGCCAGCCCCCCCCCCCCCCAGTGTTGCAAAGCGCAAGGCGGTAGTCGCCCGTGCAAAACTTCAAGCGCGACAGTGAACTTTGCCACTTAGCTTAACTCTGCCCACCAGCGCGCGCGCAGACGCACGCGCCCCCAGCCCGTCCAGGCCAGCCTCCTCTCCTCTCCCTTCCTTACCGTGACTCTGCTTCGACTTCAGGGCGCCGGTGAGCTGCAGCCGGTCCGCCAAGCACTGCAAAAGTAGCAGCACTCCCGCCGCCGCCGCCACCTGGGCTCCCCCCAGCTTCGCCATAGCGCCTCGCGGGCTGCGCGCTCGCCGGTCCGCCTCCCGCTGGACTCTCGGTGCGCCGCTTCGGGGAACGAGAAAAGCAGCAGCAGCAGCGCTCGGGAGGAAAGATTCGCGCGCCTCCCTCCCCCTCCCTTCCCTTTAAATCCGGGGTGGAGGAAAGTCACTTTTTATTCCGATCCGATTTCATTGAGCCGGGCAGGAGAGGCGCCGACGTATCCCAGTCCCGACTGTCGCCGCCGTCGCCGCCTTTTTGTTTTTCCAGCCTGCGAAGCCAAAAGGCGATCTTAGTCCAACGGCATAATAACGAAGAAAGAAGGGCGTAAAAGGGCGTGAGTGCGTTTCCCCGCGGGCGAGAGTGTGAACAAGCGAAACCGAAATCGGAGCCGACCACTAAGTACCAAAGTCGCCCAAAAGCGCGGGGGGGGGAGAGGGGGAGTGCTTTAGCGTGCGTGTGTGTGATCCCCACCGAGGAACTCTCCCTTTCTTTGCTAAGCCCGAGCCGATCTCAAAGGGAGGAGGGGCGGCCGGCTTCAGAGCCGACGGCGATCCTTTCCCCAAACAAAACAAAACAAAACAAGAGCCCTTTCCCTGGGAGTGTCCCCGCCACACACGCGTCCTCCTCGCAGACCCTGCCCCCTTCCTCGCAAACTCCTCCAAGCCGTGACTTCCCGCCGAGCGATCCAGTGGAGAAATCCAGGGGACAGAGTCTTAAAATGATTTCGGAGACAAAACAAGCCCTCTCGCTCTTCCTGCGCGAGGACGGGATGGAGCGGGGACGAGGGTGGCTCTCCGAGGAGCCTGAAGGAGGCCGGGTCCAGTCGAACCCCCCCCCCCCCGCAACTGCTTGAGATTAGGCTGGAGTCTTTTTCTTTTTTAAGAAGGCTGTCCAATTAAAAACAAAGCCAATGGGTAAGGGCGGGCGAGGGGCTGGAGGGAAGCGCCTCCGAAGCCACGCCGAGGTGGTCTCTCGAGGGAGAGGGCGAAGCAACGCCCGGGCAGATGCTGGATGCGAAATAGTTTGGCTGCTTGGCCGCCGGGGGAGGCGGGAGCGGCGCGCTCGCTCGCTCGCTTCCCTTTGGCCAGGCAGCCGGTGCCTCGCACTGGGGCACTGGGGCTCGCCTCGCTCAAGGCGTAGCAGCAGCAGCCGCAGCCGCCCCGCTCGCCCTCCTCCCCCCACCTTCCTCTGCCGGAAGCCAGCTGCCCCGGCCGATGCTCTTCCCCGGAGGAAGACGAGAGACCAGCAGGAGCCGGGAAAGGAGAGAGAGAGAGAGGGAGCTCGCCGCCGCCGCCGCGCCTCCTGCTGCTGCCTGGCGCTCCTCCTCGCAGCCGGCAGCGCTGCCTGGGCGCCTCCGCGCGACTCTGCCTCGCTGGGTTTGGTCTCCCAGCAGAGACGGGTCACACGCGCCCCTCCCTCCCTCAGAGAGAGGCATCGCTCCTGCGCGGCGGGAGAGGCAGCAGCCGGAGGGCTCCCCCAAACGAGCGCATGGGACCGGAGGGGAAATCCTCTCCGAGGAGGATTGAGCGCAGCCGAGAGAAGCCTTTCGAGGAGCTGCCGTGTCCCCTGGAAACCCCCGTCCCAGCTCTGCCTGCCTGCCGTGGGGCTCGTATCGCCCTTTAAATGTGGGGACTTTGGGTTTTCCTCGGGCTGAATTCCGAGCCTTTTCACAATCTGGTGGCGGGAGAGAGGGGAATCAGCTGCGAGGGAGGAAAGAAAAGGAGCTGCTCGCCTTTCCTATGGCCAGGCTACACAGCTGCTGTTCGCAGCCCAGTCTGAACGCCTCCTCGCCAACCCCGTCGATGGTTTCTTAGGCACCCCCCTCTCTCCAAACCTGCTTCGCCCTGGGACGTGCCTATAACTATAACTCGTGGTCCTGATGTCCCAACGCTCCCACGGGGCACATTTCATTCAGGCGGAGGAGGGGGTGGTTGGCTAACGGCCAACAGGCAGAAAGGACTGTCCAACAATGCGATTATCCACACACACGCATCTGATCCATGGATTAACATCAAAATCCTTGCATTAAAGCTCACTCCTAAGGAACCAGTGGGTCATTAGGCTTTCAGATGCACTTTGAACAAAGAGATGTTCAAAGGGAAAACTGCTTTTAATAACGCTGCTTTTGCAGGTACTATTGGTCTGGGTCTCACCCAGCATCTTTTCAGTACACCCAGTTAGGATTCAGCAGTCCAGTTGTACACTCTTGGGTATTCAGCATTAGCTTAAGGCGTGCAATAATCACATGCCCACTTTTACAGCATCTTCATAGCATCCCAAGTCGCTCTTGGAATGCTCTCTTTATCATACCCTCCAAGTGTTTACTTGTGTAACACGCCCTACCATATCTTGCAGAGAAGCACTTCAGAGAGGGCCAAATCGTCATCATTAGACTTAGTTGATGATATCTTAATTGACCCTCATGGCTCACTCCTGAGGTTGAGCTGCAACATGGAAGCCATAGGAAATGTTTCAATGTGGTTATTCAACCAGTGGCGGACTTTGGGCTTCACAGGCACCCTGTGTGACGCTAACATTCAGGCCACCCTCCCCACCTCTCGCACTCCATTTGGGCAGTCCCTCCAGGGTACTACTCAGTGCATCCACACAGGTCACACTACCGTAAAACTGCCTATATATTCAACCATACCACAGTAACTATAGATGAGAATGAAGAGACCCTCACCGGTTAACCATCTAATGTAATGATGACAGCAGGTGACTGACAGATAGGTGGTCCTGCCCACCTATCAAAGTTGACCCCTGGGGGTAGGAGGAGAGGTATGATTTAGTAGTTTGTTCCCAGCAAGAAACTATAAGCAGAGAGTTCAGCTGCGCACTCTGCAAGGATTTGTTCCATGCTGGCAAAACAGCAAAACAATAGGATCTGCTCATCAGCAGATGAGCAGAGGGTTCAGTCTTGTTCTTCAGCACCCAGCAGGGTTGAAACCTGACGCACACACCCATCAAGTGATGGGCTGGTCTTCAGAAGATTGACAGGTGGTTCAATGTGGACCCTCTGGTGGTGCAAGATTGGCCTGTGGGCCAGAGGTTCCCTGCTCCTGCAGTAGACGTGGAATAGATGTATTGCACATCTGTATTCCTGCCTGTGTTGTCAGGGGGATCCAACAGTGAGCATCTCTTGCACGCAACAGCTGCTGCATGGCATCTCTGCTATACAGCGCTATACACGACTCCCATGTGTTGGCTGTAATGTAAAAATCAGCCATCAGTTCACTGTTGCATACCAATACTATGGCATTCTATTCACTTGTATGCTTTTGAGAATATCATCCTTAGTAATTAACAAGACCATTCACCTTTCAAATTGTAATTATATAAATAGGGCTGCAGTGCTTCAAACGTAACAGCTAAATACAGTCATACATTAGCCCAGAAGGATAAGCAGCAAATCAGATTTTATCTAAGCAAGATGTTTAAAGTTGCATCAATCTTATAATTAATTGTTTTACCCTTTCATGCTTTGGCATTCTGGCGCACTGAAGCAGAACTCTTAGCCTCCGTTGTCCCTTGATCTCCCTGGTTATTCGCTGTGAAACACGATGGATTTTTGTTTACAGGTTTGGATCTTTATCCGAAAGGATTTAAATTGATTTAAATTGGCAGAGTGGGGAGAACAAAAAAAAGGGGGGGAAAGGAATATAACCACAGTACGCCTCTGATATGCCAGACGCAAATGTGCACACAGAGATGTGGCTCCATGAATTAAAACAATCAAGGCAGCTTGCAACAACAAGAAATACACAATATAAAACTGTAAGAGCCCTGGCATTCAATGCCCCCAAGTAAGGAACGTGTGCACAGATATGCATACTGACCATACCATACCATCTGAGTTATTGGTGAGAAACATGGGGACAGCATCTGAAGGGATCCTATATGAGAATAGATATATGCATGGGGGGCTCCCTACAGGGTGATGGAAACTGAATTAGAGGTTCTGAACCCATGGAAGAAATCCTAAATGTTGAGGGAGTGGCGAGGCATTCTGTTCAATTCACATTTAACGGTGAAGCTACCTAATCTGTACTCTCCAAAACAATGCAAGAACCAAAGCGTAGTCATCCCATTGAAATTTGCACTTCTCCAGCTTTTGTGCAATGCAGTTCTCCAAGCAAGTAATGTGTAGAAAAATACATACACTGGGGTAAAGTGTGCATTAAAAATGCATTCTATTAGTGAAAATAATGTACCAAAATGCATTATATAACTGGGAAACTGCTTCGCAAAAATGTGTTTATTGAGCAAAATTGCATGCAAACATGTATACTGTATTAGGAGAAATTTGCACCAAAATGCTAATGAATTTATATGAGGACTTTTTTAAAAATTAAAATTTTTGAACTGAATTTAAGGCCTCAGAGGATGGTCTCAGGGTCTGGGTAGGTTCATATGGAGAAAGGCAGTCCTTGAGGTATTGCTGTCATGAGCCATTTAGGGTTTTATAGATAAAAAAACAGCACTTTGAATTGGGCCCAGAAACTAATTGGCAGCCAGTGCAGTGCAGGGTCGGTGTAATATGCCCAAACCATCTTGTCTCTGTGTGCAACCAGGCTACTGAATTCTGCACCAGCTGAAGTTAAGGTAGGCAGTTCTTCCCCACCAACAGCTACTGAATATTCCCTTTTGTATGTTCAATACAGTGGTACCTCAGGTTAAGAATTTAATTCGTTCCGGAGGTCCGTTCTCAACCTGAAACTGTTCTTAACCTGAGGTACCACTTTAGCTAATGGGGCCTCCCGCTGCCGCCGCACCCCCATTTCTGTTCTCATCCTGAAGCAAAGTTCTTAACCCAAGGTACTGTTTCTGGGTTAGCGGAGTCTGTAACCTGAAACGTCTGTAACCTGAAGCAACTGTAACCCAAGGTACCACTGTACCCACAGGTACTGTGGGTGCTTAACACCTGAATAGGGCTAAGTTAAACAAAGACCAAGAGACAGCCGATAAAAGCCCAAGGAGTGTAGAAAACATATTCCAAGCTGCAAAAACAAATCAAAACACTAATAAACGTCATATGTAGCAGGAAGGTTTGATTATGTTTTTGGCAAATGTTGGGGTTCTGCTAAGGTTCCAGCAGAATGAACTTCACAAATTCTTTGCAACATGCTCATCTTCCAGGCCCTCCCTTTCTTCTTTCCACTAATGCTTGAGACAGTTACCTGCTTACTGTTACAAAGCCAACAACCCAGGAGTCCATTTAACATCTTTTCATTTTTAGATGTTGTACGTATGACTTTGAAAATAGTGACTCGTATCACTATTAAACAATCCACTACCATTTATTGAGATGTGCATGCTTTCTCTTGTTACAATACATAAAGCAGAGCATGCACTGTTAATTTTGCCATTGGAGAGAGAAGAAATTGTCAAGTGTCCTGGGATCCCCCAAAGTCTTTCAGCTTCTTCCTTCTCTTGCTAGTAGATCCGGAGAAAGATGGCAGCTGTTACGCTTCTTGAAGCCTGTTTGGTCTGTTAATGCAACATTAGCAGATTTATCTTTTTGAAAGTGAAATTCTTAAAGTGGGAAGTAATTGGTTTGATACGTTTAAAGAACACCTGCTGGGATAATTACCCATCTATCTCACACTGAGGATGAGAAGATGAATGAAATAAGAATTGCAAAAGCTTTATTGGCGCAATGCAAGATCAAGGATATTTGATGTTAAGGAATGAGTTCAATGTCTGTTTCAGAAATTAAGAGCCCACCTTCTGAAGTTGCCAAAGGGTTTCCATTCATAAGTGGTACCTCGGGTTATGAACTTAATTTGTTCCAGAGGTCCATTCTTAACCTGAAACTGTTCTTAACCTGAGGTACCACTTCAGCTAATGGGGCCTCCTGCTGCCACGCAATTTCTGTTTACATCCTGAAGCACAGTTGTTAACCTGAGGTACTACTTCCAGGTTAGCAGAGTCCGTAACCCAAAGTGTTTGTAACCCGAGGTGTTTGTAACCCAAGGTACTACTTTATTTACCACCAGAGGTTCAACTGCACATGTTGTCAGTCTTCCATGGGACACAGGATTAGGAAGGACTGAAGTGCTTTGGCCTTCCCGTGCATTCTTATTCTATGAAAATAGAATGTGGACATGGGTGGCACTGTGGTCTAAACCACTGAACCTCTTGGGCTTTCTGATCAGAAGGTCGGCAGTTCGAATCTGCACGATGGGGTGAGCTCCCATTGCTCTGTCCCAGCTCCTGCCAACCTAGCAGTTCAAAAGCATGCCAATGCAAGTAGATAAATAGGTACCGCCGCGGTGGGAAGGTAAATGGCATTTCCATGTGCTCTGGTTTCAGTCACAGTGTTCCGTTGTGCAGAAGTGTTTTAGTCATGCTGGCCACGTGATCCAGAAAGCTGTCTGTGGACAAACACCATTTCCCTCAGGCTGAAGCGAAATGAGCGCCGCAACCTGATAGTCACCTTTGATTGGACTTAACTGTCCAGAGGTACCTACCTATTCTGTGAAAGGAATTCAAAAAGTTAAGACAGCCTCACCCTTCCAGGTCCAGTCGGAGCAACACACTGCCCAAATTGACAGCGCATAACAAACAAGAAGTTGCATTAAATAGACTAGAGGAGGAAAACCACAGACCCTCCAGGCCTTTCTATCAGGCCTCAGATATTGTTTAGCTTGCCTGGAATGTGTCCTTGAACACTGATAGTATAGGATGGCTCTGAAAAATTTCAAGAGGCCAACATACAAACAAACAAACAAACAAGGCAATGCACACCCCATGGTACGTTGGGAAGTGACTGGAAAGAAGAAAGGATACTATAGATAACAGCAAATGTGGAGAGGAAGGAATAAAATAGGACATGGGGTGATAAAAGAGGGTATACAAGTACCAGGGTTAAGGGGCAGAGGTTATAAAAGGTCCGGCTTCCTTCTAAAGGCCTTAAAAGTCTCAGGCAATACAGTAACTTCCACAGCTGTTTATGATATCCGTCTTCAGGACCATAACACTGGTCAAGTTCCAAGCAGACAGAGACTGCTTAGGCCTGTAATTTTATGGTCAGCTTTAGGGAGCATTAAGTTTACTTTGGTTTAATGTTCTGACATATTCTATGAGTGTAACTCTCAATTCCTGGGTTAAAACTCCCATTGAGGTATTATTATTTCCTTGCATTTAGTATATATGTTTGTTTAAGAGCTGTAAGCTACATAACTCTATAGTTTGGTCCTGAAACTTACATTAAACAGCTGATGCATGTATTTGCTTTCCAAAATATGCATCAAGGCCAATACACACCCAACCCACATGTGTGTGTGATTACTTTATGCATGCTTTTTTTTTAAAAAAAAAAACAAAAGTAAGAACTTCCATGACACAAAAAAGTAATGCGACAATTGCCCCTCAAATATGGACCCAGGTTCAAATTCCTTCTTCTGTGGCCTTCCTGGGTGGACTTGGGCATGCTCTTGTGTCTGAGCCTCAGTTTGCCACCTATAAAATGGACCTAGTGTCACAAACATGGCATGATGGCAAAAACAAAACAAAACCAAAGATCAAATAGAATAACTTCTTAGTGAACAAAACTGTAGTTGCCAGTTGTTTTCATAAATGTTTGAATAAAACACTCTTATGGTTGGTGTTTTGAAGAATGTGCTTGCTATCTTCCTCCTCTGCATTTCCCCAAACAGCATCCAGGCTATGTTAAGTCGAATACCCTAGGGATAAATTCCTACCAATTAAGAACTGGGCTCAAATTCTTCCAACATTGCTCTCGCCCTTCATTGCTTCTTGCTTTCCCTGTTAACACCATCAATCACTAAGGGGGAGGAGCGGAGAAATCCTTGCCCCAGGTTCTTGCACTGCACTGCGCACTGCTAACTTCACTGTCTCTCCATGTGTCCAGCGGAATTTCTATTTGCTGTGTCATCTTGCATCTGGAAGCTATCCCCTGTTTTACTGTCATTCCACCTTTATTTCTTCCCACCACAATAAACTGCCATAGATTATAGCTTTGCAAACTGTTTTTGACGTATAAACATCCATTGCTGGGGTGAGTTCTCCCAGCGTTCAACCATTCTTGCAGCAGTAGCAGTAGCAGAGGCAGCCACCAGTAGTTCATGGGTCAAAACCAGCCGCAGTCACTGTGTGAGGAGGACTGAGTGGGAAGAGAAATTCCTGTCCATACTTTTAAGCCAGGGGTAGGTAGCTATGTGGCCCTCCAGAACTCCCTCTCTCTCCCTCTCTCTGGCCCTTGGAGCTCTCACCAGACCACACCCCATACCAGCCATACTTCATGCCCTCTTGAAGTGTTTTTCTCCGTCTGGAATGTGTCCTCATTCTCTGATATTGCCTCTTGGTTGCCTGGGTGGAAGATAGAGGTGTGAATGTATGGAGAAATCAGAGGCCAAAAAAACAAAAACAAAAACCCAACCCATTAGTTGCTTTGTTCGCCTTTATTGCTGGCACTATGTCCCTCACAGAAGGTTGTGCAGAAGGGAAATGCATCCCTTGGTCTGAAAAAGGTCCTCCACCTCTGCTTTAAGGAGTGGGAAGCAAGAGTGAGGGCGGGGGAGCAGCATGCAAGTCCGCAGTGGGCATTGGAGAATGCAAGCACACAACTGGATCCATCATCCCAGGACACATCAGCAGCAATGACTGTTCCATCTCAGCTACAGGCTTGCACACTGCTGGCTGCAGTGGCAGAGGAAGCTGCTCAGGCGCATGGGGCGCACCACGGGGCCTCCGGAGTCTGCCTGCCTCCTCCCACTCAGCCACCCTACAGCTGGGGGGGGGAGGCAGCGGGTGGACCGTTTGGGCAGCATGGAGCCTGCACGTGCTCAAACCACATCGTCTCTCCCAGGAGAAATGCGTAGCTCGGGCGCGCTGCAGGCACCGCAGTAAGTGCCACCCAGCATTTTGTCACCCCCCTCAGTGGTGACACCCAGGGCAGACCGCACCTACCGCACCCCCTTCCTCCGCCCCTGGCTGGCTGTGACTCCCCCTGCCTCCAGGTGCCTAAAAGGAATTCTGCTGCCTTTCTGATGACTGCGAAGCAGCTGGCAACTTTGCCTAGCAAACCACTTCACCAGCCACTGTTGGGCAGCTGCTCTTTCTGCCTGCAGGAAAAGGGAATGCTCTGGCATGATTCTGGATGACTCAAAACTCTTTGCATTGCCTGAAGAGATCATTCCCCTGCCCCCTTAACAGTTGCTTAGAGGGAGGGCAACCTCTGAAAGGTACAAGCCGTGGTAGCCACGAGAAGTGAGTTAGTTTGCAGGACTCTTTCCATTTCCACACATTTTTGTTTTGTTTAGCATGAACTCTTGGGGGGGTTTCAGCTTCAAGTGGGCAAACTGGCCTTGATGCCAATTCTCAACCTTCCCCAGACCCCACACCCCAGTACCAGCATTGTAGTAGGCCAGCTGCTCGTTACAATCTGCTTCATTGCAGCACTGGTTCAGAGCTGGCTGCAGAGGCTGACAAGGTCAGGCACTTTATCAACAGTGCCACCACCATCACGTTAGCTACAACATCTCAAGAAGGTCAGAGGCAGTGTGAATGAATGTTTGATATACAACACTCTCTTCTCCTGCTGGTCAAGGGAACTCACTGAGGCTGTTTTGCCCAGGGATCTCCAAAACCCTAGTGTTTGCATTGCATACACCTGTCATAAAATGTAGGCAACTCCTAATTCCAAGAGACACCTATTTCATTTTGGCTTTCTGGTGGTCCTTAACTACCTCATATATGATTGGTCCAGCTCAGTAGGCTCCATCCTGACTTGTAGCAGCTAGTGGCTTTCTACCCAGAAATACCAGGATTCAAACCCAAACATGTGCCCATGAGATGACCAAATCAGTTCTTCATTTTTCTAATCCTAAATTCAGTTTGCTACGGTTCTGCGTATTTTCTTTATTGTTTAAAAAAGAAATTCTCATTAAAATTCGTCAAGTATTTTTATGTGCTTTTGCCTCAGATACACGTTTTTGCAAGAAATTTCCCACTAATATAATCGATCTTTATATGTTATTTTCACTAATAGATGCAGTCTATGCACACTTTCCATCAACGTACACATTTTTGGTTGAAGAACTACACTAAAAAATTCAGTGAAGTGTGAACTTTGAAGGAGAGCTATGTTTTGGTTTGCATATTGTTTCAGCAAATGCAGATTTGCTAGGCTGGTATTACAATGTGAACTGGACTGGATTTTTCTCCCATTTCTAGTTGTCACTAAGCTTGTCCCAGTTTTTTTACTGAGACTTATGTGGGGTGCCCCGACAAAAACTCAATTGCTGGCATTATCTGATTGCAGCCCTGAGTTCCCAAAAAACAGAACCATCTGACAAAACTGAGAGGTGCATTCATTTTTCCAGGCGAGAGACGAGTGACTTGCCTCTTGCTTGAAACCATGTATGTCTGCTGCAGCTCATTACAAGAAATGCCAGTCACAAAGCAGATAGAAGTGCCAGCATTTTCATCTGCAGTCGGATTCCTGGGTTTCAATGAACCCAGAATGGCAGCTGCTTTCTCACTACTCAAGGTCTGTGCCCTTGTGGAAATAACTACAATTCAGATGGTGTCCTTTCTGCAGGAAAGTGCAGTTTGGGAAACCTGGGCCACAGAGGAACGTGGATTCTGATGGTGGATTAGGTTTGTTTGTGGTAGCTCCAAGGAAGGGTGCTGCCAGACAAGGACTTAATTTGCAAGGTTGTTGCAAATGGCTCATAGGGTTGGGCTTGGTTTTTTGTTTTGTTTTTAACTTACTGGATTTTTTCTGGAAAGGGTAGCTGTGGATCAAACAGGGGCAGGGGAATATGGGCTGGCATTTTGATGCAAACACTTTCATGTGGATGCACAAGGAGGACCAATCCCATAATAAGCACTTGCATGGAAGCTCGCAAGAAGATTCCACCCCATGAGGCACAGACACATACATCAGGTCTTAATATGTGTTTGGTAAGTTAATTTTGAAACGGAATTAGTTCCAGTTCACATCCTCCAAAAAGTAACTAATTCAATTCCCAGTTCATTCACATGGTCCTTGGCATTCCTTCCCCTCACAGCCTTCAGAATTTTACAAGCTGCTCTGCTAAAGTATAAATTATACTTAAGACAACTAAGAAAACACCAACATACTTTCTCAATCAAAGAGCTCAGATTTCAGGCCAATTCATGAGTGGCGATGTATATAGAACCACAGAATCACAGAGTCGGAGGGGACTACAACGGCCATCTATTCCAACCCCCTACAATGCAGGAATGATTTGCCCAACATGGGGATAAAACTCACAACTCTGGGATCAAGAGTCCTATGCATCTACATATATAAATGTCCACTATCTTCTCCAAGAGGAGTTACTCACATCAGCTTATAAAATATTAAAATAAACACAACAATAAGAACAAATCTTAATTAAACTAAAAGCAGCATCAAGAAACAACATCATAAAGGACAAAAAAAGCAACAATTTATAGGTAAATTACATTAAGCAACAATGGAATCCAAAGCTTGTTTTAGAAGAAATCATGTCAGATGTTGATGGAATACAAAAAAGGAGGGAGGGGACCTAACTCCTTGGGGAAGCGAGTCCCATAGATTAGGCATCACCATACAGAAAACCCTCTTGGGGTATTACAACAAGTTGTGCCTCAAGAGGCAATGGGACACGTCAGAAGGGCACAGCAGCTGATCTTTAAAGGATGAGCAGATGTTCATAGGAGGAGACAATACTTCAAGTGGCTCACTGTACAGATATACAGATAGCTTCCATACAGGAAAGCCATGTGTATCCTCATTCACACTAAAACACACATAGAAACAATTCTACAGGGCTCACATGAACCTCATGATGTGGATATGGAAAGGCATCCACAGCTGCATAGCAGGCAGAAAGCTGTTGAGGTCTGAAGATCTTGTTGGACCTCCGTCATTGCTCAATGGCAGAGAATACACTCCACAGGTTCAATATCTGGCATCACTGAGTAGGACCGACTCCCTAGCCTGAAACCCTAGAGAGTTGCTGCCAGTCAGTGGATAAAATGCGGAGTTACTGGGCCATCCTCAGCACAGGAAGTTGGTTTAAATCATGCCAGCTTAAATTGCAGGCATAAAGTATGCTGGATGCTGAGCTGCTGGGCCAAACAGATCTCAGCTCAGGACTGATCCCTTAGACCAGTGATGGCAAACATTGGCACTCCAGATGTTTTGGAACTACAACTCCCATCATCCCTAGCTAACAGGACCAGTGGTCAGGGATGATGGGAGCTGTAGTCCCAAAACATCTGGAGGGCCAAGTTTGGCCATGCCTGCCTTAGGCAGTCTGTTCTAATGGTCAGTATAACACACCCGCCTGTGTGTCTATGTGAAAACTGTATGCCCTCCAGATGTTTTGGACTAAAATCCCTATTATCCCTGGCAATTGATCCATGGTGGCCAGGGGTGATAGGAGCTGAAGAGCATCAGGAGTGGGGACTGTGTTAAGGAAGGCTGGCCTGAGGCATTTCAAGTAAATATTACCATGTTAAAAACAGGGAGTGCCCAAATCTAACTGCAATTCTAACATTCTCCAGAGTGAGGTCTTCCATCTTTAATTCATCTTTCAGCTCTAGCTATTATTCAGGCAATAAGAAAACTAGGATAAAGCATTTCAAAAGATACACATAATGTTTCAGACTCAATAAATCCTTGTTATCTCTTGGTCTTAGAGGGGGAATATCTAAAATTGTAAATGCATTTACTCTACTGCATAGCACAAAATGGGAGGAATTATTTTATCCATTCCTGGGTTTTTTCTTTTTACACGTAATGATGGAATTAAAATGATATATCTTAAAGATACTTGTGCAATCAAAAGAATAAGAAAAACCTGATTATGTAGGAGAAATTGTATCCTGTTTATAGACTGTTTCCTTTTTCTTCTGTTTTGCCTTAGCCACCTTTTTTTGCTTGTGAAAAATGGAACTTTGAAGAGCGCAAGGCTTATTTTCACAGCCCACAGTATATAACTATGTCAAACACACTTCAAAAACAGTTGCAATCTTCTAGTCATTAAAGTGAATTGTTAATGGTTTTTACCAACTTGATAGCTAAATAAGGCTTCTAAAATGTTTCCCAGCAAAATCTCTTCTGAAGTTTTGTGAGCCTTGGATAAAGCTGCTTTATTATTATTTTTCTTGGAGGACATGAAGTTCTGCTTCTCAGTTATCATATTTATCCAGTTCGGAGCAAGAAAGAACTAATTTATTTTAAGTGCAAAACCCTGTCAGCTACAGTCTCTTGCTAGGACAGTGGATTTTTGTTCCTTGTTTGGGCTCTGAATTGGGCCATATGCTTAGCTACAGTAAATTTCAGGAGAAACTGCAACAGAACGTTGCAGGGGATTCTTCCCAGTCTGTAACAGGAACATTCCTCCTCAGGGCTGCAACCAGCATGGAACAGGAGCTTTTGAGAAGTGTATTAAATAAAGCAGTTGTCAAAGAGTCATAATAAAACTGTGTTGAAGAAGTATTGTGGGGTATATGACCTCAAACTGGAATTTTAAAAATGGCATGTTGAAAATCAAATTTAGCTTTGTCAAGGAAAAGAGAGCTTTTATCTCATGAAACAGACAGGTCCAGATCAGAAATATAGAAAACCGGATAGAGTGAGGATCTTTAAGTTTCAAAATGCTAAGATGTTTTTGTTTCCACTATGCATAAGCAGGGAGAAGTAGAAGGTAGAAGCAAGCACACATTGCTTACAAATGCTAATTTCCTTAAGGCAACCATTCCAGTTAATGTTGCAAACTACCCAGGTTCAACTTGCAGCCATTGATGTTTGAAAGCAGGCTTCCTTGCTTGGTCTGGTTTATTTCTAGTCTACCTCTCTGATCAGCAACTAGTGGCTAATTTTACACCTCGGGCAGTTTTACGCGGTCCTGCCCTTTAGATGGTAGCAAGTATGACTTCAAAATGTGGTAAGCCAGCTCTGCTCCATATAGTGGCCACTTTCTCGTTCTGCTGCCCCAGAGGGACCCTGGAATTCTGTCTCAAAATCCTCCCCTGACAACATCACTGCCAGTTGTGCTATTTATCTGTCCAGAGTTGCTTTTGTGGGTTTTGTGCAATTTTTTGCCTGAGATACAGCCATTTAAACAGGAGCATGATATGGGCTGGTAGAGGTTGAGGCTGATACTCATTTGGAATTGTGGGGCAGAAGGCAGAGAAGCCAACAGTAGGTGGAGCCAGAGCCAAGGCCAGGCAGAGACAACTCCCTCGAGTTTTTGCCCCCTTCTTCCCTGCTGAATTCTATAATGGAAACACTGAGTCAGAGGAAGAGGCAGCTGACAGCAAGGGCCACCCCCTGGCATTAGTAAGAAGGGAGACAGTTGGGGGCCAGTTGGATGAGCTTCCATTGGCTGTTCATGCAATATAGTCAAGGAAGGGGAAGTTTTTCAGCCTCTCTTTAGTACAGGCATGTCCAACAGGTAGGTCGTGATCTACCAGTAGATCACTGGATGTCTGTGGTGGATCACTGGTAGATCATATCATTGGCTCCCCCCAAAGAAGCTGAACTGTGGCTCCCCTACAAAAAGCTCAACGTTTTACCTCCTCCCTGAAAAAACTCAACAATTTTGACCCGAACCTCCGAAAAGGGGGTAGATCACTGCCAGTTTTTAACTCTGTGAGTAGATCGCAGTCTCTTGGGAGTTGTCCACCCCTGGGTTTAGGACATTTCAGCCTCTCTTCTTTCATAATCAAATATAAATAGGTGCTGTAGATGTGCACCATAAAGCTGGCCATTGAATGTATAATTATACATTCTGTTTGACTACAGGGTCTATCTATTTCTCTTATTTTTTCTAAGCACCACTGCTTTCCCATCAAAGAGTGGCACAATGTACCAATAAAGTGTTTCTAACGATGCCGGCTGCACCTTAATCTGCAGGGTGCTTTCTCTTTTTAAACTGCCTCTCTATCAACTTTCTATAACCATAGATTATAGAGAGGGATAAAAACACATGTTCTACATAAGGCACCGTGCATACAAAGTAATAAATACTGTATATGTGAATTGCAGGTTCTTTGCCATTTGTGCTCCAAAGGAATGGGAAGTATAATAGAAACAAAATTCAGCCACGGATGTGCAGTAGAGAGACTCCATTATCTGAACTGTATTATCTGAAAAACAGGCACAAAACCCTCTGGGCTCCTTTCTCTGCAGAGATGAGCCCCCATTACATTCAGCGACGGTATATATTACCACCAGACAGATGGTTACAGCATCTTTCAGTTACTTCTGCACCATCCCTAGTCATCTCAGGTTGTTTTCCCTTCCTCATCCATGAAAGCCCTGACCAAATAAAAAAAGATTTCACAGTGCTTTGAAAGCAGGTTGCAGATGTGAAGGATGCAAGAGGAAGCTTTGGGCTTCCATCTCTCCTTCATCATATGCAGATGGACTGAACTTTAGTCCAAACTGAGGATCACACAATCAAGCTACTCTTTCTCCTTAAAATAATAGGTTGCATGATGAGTGGGTCCCAGTGGTGACTGGTACCCATTGATAGGGCAGAAAGCAGGGAGACCAATAGTAGGTGGCGCCAACATCTGGAAAAAAACCTGTTTGTTACAGATTTTCATAATAGAACACTGCCTGGAGAATGTGTATTTTGCCCACAGAATGTACAAAATGCAGTTGAGATATGCACTGTCCCTGAGGCCTGTTGAAGATTATGCATATTGACAAAGGAAGGTACAATATTTGGTTGAAATATGCGGAGTCCTCAAAGCTTTCTGGGGATTATACACAATGGCAGGAGGACGTCCAAAATTAGTTGATATATGGACATTTCCCAAAAACCTGCTGGAGATGATGCATATTGACCAGGCAATGTGCACAATTCCCTCTTCATGGCTGAGTTATGTGCACATTCTCCATGAGGCACAATAGCAGGTTGTTTTGCAAACTAACTGCTCAACTGACATTCCCTCCAACATAAATGCAAGGTGAATATTGGGGCCTGTGCACATGGGCATATTCATGCTGTTTCCATAGTAAGTAAGCAAATTTTTATTTATACCCAGCCCTCCCTGGCCAAGACTGGGCTCAGGGCGGCTAACATCAAATATCAAATACATTAAAACACAATCAAACAATTGGTTAAAATACAATTTAAAAAATAGAATCAGGATAAAATTAAATGACTGCCCACGAATTACAACTGGGAACCTCAAGTATTCATCAGGGCCAGCTATCCATGTTGGTCCCACATGAGCTGATAAAAGGGCCAAAGAGTAGTCTCTTTTGAACATTAGGCCTGGGTGATGTATCAATGCATTGTCCAGGGCTGATGTGAGGGCCAGAGTGCAATGGCGCCTTCACCCGGTGGTATATTATAGGGGGGGCTTGCCTGCTGGTGCCTTACCTTCCAACTCTGGCTGCCTCCTTTCTCCCTGCGCTGGGCACTGGCGGCAGTTCCACCCTGGCACCTTGTGTGGTGGGGGCTGATGCTCCTTGTTCCTCCCTCTGTGCACCAGGGACTGATGGTGGAGGGAGCTGCTGCAGGTTCATCCCGGTGCCCCGCAGGGCCAGGGCCGATGCTCCTTCCTTTTCAACATGGTGATGTATCACTATAGCATGATGTTTAGCTGATGATACATCACAATGTTGAAAAGCTGATATTGCCAAGTCTTATTCAACATATGCCCCTCAGGCAAGTCCAGTGGACATAGTGAGGGGGCAGTATTCTCCACAATTACAGTGGTACCTCGGGTTAAGTACTTAATTCATTCCGGAGGTCCGTTCTTAACCTGAAGCACCACTTTAGCTAATGAGGCCTCCTGCTGCCGCCGCGCTGCTGGAGCATGATTTCTGTTCTCATCCTGAAGCAAAGTTCTTAACCCAAGGTACTATTTCTGAAGCGTATGTAACCCGAGGTACCACTGTATTCCTCCCAAACCTGTTGCCATACCAAAATTGGAAGAGCATGAATTAAAGGAGAGGAAGTAAGAGTGAATATATGCCAACTATTAATTAGGAGTAACAAGAAACACCGTAAAGGAAAAGCAATAAAGAAATAAATAATAAATATGCACTTCTCATTGTTCATTAAATAAAGCAACAGTAGAAGTCGATAGAATCAGTGGCAAACACACATGTCCTAGGCAAATGGAACAGGAACATGAGTGAGATTGGTGAAACCAACGAGTATGATGAGAGATAACCAGGACCAAAGCCACAAAGGCATTTAAAAATGAATCAAAGAAGTTTTATGTTCAATCCAATAAGAAAGAGGGAGCTAATGCAAAGCTGCAGATAAAGGAAAAGAGCAACCAAACTGAAAAGAAAGGAAACTTCAATAAGCAGAAGAAATCACAACAGGTATTAAAGGCTGCAGAGAAGAGGGAAGCCATGTTAATGAACATTACAATAACAGGAGGTCCATGGGCCTCTGTCATGAACTGGCAGAATGATGGGGAGGAAGAAGAGAAGAAAGTAGATCCTGATGAGGGTTGTAGCTGGGCCTGGGACACACCGGGGCAAGCAGGGGATGGGGAAGGAAGTACTCACAGGGTGACAGAGGATGGCGAGGGGATGGGGGGTCAGTGAACAGGAAGCAGAGTCAGAGGGGCCCCTGTCCCCACAAACATGGCAGGCTCTGAGGTGTGGGGAGCAGCAGGATGGCTGAGGCAGGCTGTGGCAGGCAATGGCCCATAGCCCAGCTCCTTAGTTGGCCAGGTGAGGCACACCAGCTCTGGGAGGAGGTGTGTGATTCCTCAGCTGGAGTCAGCTTGAAACAAGTGAGGGTCACATGTCTTGTCAAGCCCAGATGCTGCAATCAGCATGCAAAGTACAAATGGAAAGCAGAGCCGAGATGCTGTGTCTGTTCAGCTGCCCATTTGGGTGGACATTGACTTGGGTGCTCCTGGACCTCTATGGGACTGTGCTTCGGGTTTGACTCTGGACTAGGTTTGTTATATTTTGCAGAGCGAAAAAGGGGACACTATGACAGCCATTCAAAGAAAGTAAATGGAATTTGTCTCAAATTTTACCCCTGAAAAAGAGGACGTGACCTGGGGGGGGGGGAAGGCACACGGGAACCCTACTCTGGACTGTATCCTGACTGCTAGATTTCAGACTTGGCTACTTGGATTGACCCTGGACTGTGTTTCCTGACCTTTGAACTTTAGCCTTTGCTTGCATGGATTGACACCCCCCCCCGACTTTGAACTTGGTAGGCTGAGTAGGCCAGGGGCTCAGTACAGCCTCTGGACAACTGGAGCCTAGTTTAAACTGACCCAAGCATTGCTGAATGCCTAGATCAGGGTAAATATATATTTAGGTCCAAACTGTTCAGTTACGAAGCTTGGATCTGAGGAGCAACTGATATCATCACCACACTGACAAATAATTTGTTTCTACTGTAGCAAGGCTCTTCTCGTAAATTGATTCAAATATGGTTTATATTTCAGTAAAATGTAAACAGTTGTCATCTGTTGGTTGTTTTTTTAAAAAAAAAATACCATTTCCTCACTGTTAAAATATTCAGTCCCAAAGCATTTAGAAACTTACACCATATTCCAAAGAAAAGGTTAGGAGGAAGACAGCACGTCCCAAATGAGATTATACTGTTCTTCTTTTCTCAAAATCTGACTTCATTAGTTCAACTGCCGCTAGAAAGATTTAACTTGTATGAAATATTTTTATATGCCACATCTCTTAAGGACTTTGTAACTTAGAGACATTTCTTTTAAAAAGAGAGTGAGTTTATGGACTGCTTTTCATAAATTAGCAATAAATTTATTTATTTAAAAGAATTGTAGTTTAACTACAGCCACCAGGCTGCAACACATTTTCTTCACACAGACCAACAAAATTTCTTCTTATGGACATTGAAGAATACAAAATTTATCCTATGTAGGAACAGGATCTACAACCAGAGGGTGGATCTACCACCTCAAGATGGACTTTGCTTTTTGAGGGTTATAACCAACTATATGCATATCCCTATAAAGACTTATGGATCAGGCTTCTTCATTAGTCTGAGCAACCAAGAGACTTGCTCTCGCGGCCTGCCTTTTCCTCTCCCGTCCAGGAACAAGGCCCTGCTATATTTTCTTTCTGAGCACCCTGAAAGAGACATTTTCCTCATTGCACTGAATTTTCTTTGTCCCTCTCAGAATGTGTGGATCCTGTCATCTGTGTGTGAGTTAACAGCCAGATAGCTTACCTGATTCATGTACAGAAATTGTTTTCATGTTATCATACATCTTGGCCATTAGCAGTTCAGAAAGCCGGAGCTGAAATTGAATTATGCTGTCATTTGACAAGTTCAAAACAAAAATGTCAGGCAAGGGGCAAATATTAAGCTCATGTGTGTTTCATATGCAAGTGAGCTGCAGCCTTTTGTTCTTTCTGAGAGATGAGGAAATGTGTGCCTGGTATATGTAGGTTTTTTGTGGATTTGCATTCCCTACCCCCTTTCTCCTCTGTTATAACTGTTTTTTTCCTGGCAGCCCAAAGAGAAAAACGTTGCTTTTTCGGAAGGCCGGAAGGCCTTGAGTCTAGTGAGAGTCTTGCTCAATTTGCTTGACATCTTTTCATTAATTACAACAGAAATTGGATCAGGGCCTAAGTGGCCACCTAAATGGCTTTATAATGCATTGGGACATGGGAGAAAAGTGAAAATGGTTGTAGAAACTATATCTCCTAATTTTCCTAAACTGTTATATATGTCCATTTGCTAACTTAGGCTGCCTAATCATTTCCTCCTTGCACAGAAGACTTGAGACAGCAGAAACAGATAGTTCATCATCAGAATGGACCACACAGTTTGCAAAATACCCTGAGGGTAGCAACACCAGTGTTGGCTGTTCATCATCATCATCATCATTTGTACAGCACTTTCAAAATATTTCACATTCATTATGTATCTGGTTCCAATCCATCAGAATCCTGGAAGCCATGACTCAGGTTTGGGGCAAGTTCTCTTTGGTGAGAGAACAGCAGCGATTGGAGAAGGTAATAAACAAGAACTGAAACATACACACAAATGTTCATAGGGCAGATGAAGAAGTAATGCACTGAGGTATAAAAATAAAATGCGATCAGTACAACTGAAACAGTAGTAGCACCAAAAGAGGGAGAGGAGGAAGCACAGTAAAAACACATACCCCCAAACACCAAATACACAATAGGAAAGGCACAAGACCAAGATAAGGAAGGTAACTCAAGAGAGAATGAGACAGAACTGCAGGTAGGATTGGACTGAGGCAAAGGATGGGTCCTTCGCTGGAGAAGAGGCAAAAAGCTTCAGTTGACTCTGTCCACTGGCATCCAGTAGGAGGCATCATTCCTATGATTAATGTCACCCAGCAATCTCAGGTAAAGCATATTTTTCAAATTTATTATGTGCTAACGTCAATAGATCTAGAGCACTCGGTGTCTCAAATCTTGCTCTAACTTTTGCTGGGAAGGGGAAATCAGTATGCAGTTCATGGTTTTGATACACAAGCCGATAACAACAAATCTTGTGGCAGCATTGCATTTTTTCTTTTCAATTCTTTGGCATATGCCTCAAAAGGAAACACAAGGCAGGATCCAGACAATTGCAAGTACAGTGCTGCTCGGACAATGAAGTATTTCCACCTTCCTAGTGTACCCCACTGTATCTTCTTTAGATCAGGAGACCTTTCATGATGGCATAGGATGCAACGGGGGCTGCCACTGCATATACAAGGTGGGTGGTGGAAATCAGAGGCCTCCTCTTGCGCAAGCTAAACTGCCTTTCACTCGCAGAAAGAGCTCTCTGGATCACAGCCATTGTGGTGGCTAACTTCAAATGAAGAGACTCCTCAATAATCAGTGTCTCCTTGGCCTTCTAGAAATACTGCAATGGCTGTTTACCTAATTGAGGTTTCATTTACATGAGCAGTGAACACCAAGGTAAGATTTTGTCTGAAAATCCATTTGGATGGGCACTCTGCTTGTTGGAAGCTGGTCATGCACAGGATGGCGCTGGCAATGCCTCTGAGAAGAGAATGTTCACACTGGAACAGAGAAGCTTGCTGGCACCCTTCTTGGTTTGAAGGCAGAGGAGAGACTGACTTTCTTAAATAACAGTGGTCCATTTCTAAGGAGATTGCTTCCATTGGACTGTCAAGGATGAGGCAGTTGTCATTCTGGAAATATAAATGCATCTTTTGTTCTTTGTGCAATAAGTGTATTGAACAATGATTGCAGGATGGGAGAGATGAAAGCAGTAAAGCACCTATTATATTTCTTTCTTTCTTAAAAAGATGCTATCTAAATGCAAAAACTGAAGATGATTTCAGGTAAAAGTCCCACCTTGCTGCAGGGCTAGTCCAGAAGAATGACAGATCTCATTTCCTGTGACAGGAAACAGCTATAAAAAGAGCACTTTCAAAAAAAAAATCCATTCAATTCCTGTATTCAGTTGAATAGTTATATATAGGAATCTATTTTTTAAGTTGTGTATCTGTGTAGTGCACAGCATCCAGCAGTAACATTGCTTAATTGGGTTGAGTAATACAATTATATTATTATTATTATTATTATTATTATTATTATTATTATTATTCACACAATTCAACCTTTGCTCACATTGTGGGGAATATGCCCAAAGAGTAAAGACAGCTGCCAAATAACTGAGGGTGGTTTAAACCAGGGATGGCTAACCTGTTGTCTTTCAGATGTTGTTGAACAAGAACTCCCAAAATTCCTGTCCATTGGAAATGCTTGTTGGGTCTGATGGACACTGGAGTCTGACTTAAACATCCAGAGGGCCACAGGTTATCTACCCTTGATTTAAATATGTCTAGAATTCCAAGCAAATCTTACTTATTCATTTATAACCTACCTCCCCTCACCCAACATAGAACTCAAGGTGGTGTATGCAATGCTCTCCTTCCCCCTTTTATTCTCACAACCACCCTGTAGATCTTGGGAAAGTTGATTGGCCGCTATCTACGTAAGCAATCAAATCACACTGATCATATGCTCTGCAGAGCTTCCAGCTTCAGTTCACCATTATCCCTTGCATTGCAACAACTAAAACAGGGGATGAGATTGCATGGAGGTTGTGGCTGTGTTTGATTCGCTAATGGGCCATGGGTCTGACAAAGTGAAACAAAATATGTGAGTTTTCTTTCAAGTGAACCCGTTGCATTTACAGCTTACACACAGGAAAAGTACCTCAATCTAAGAATGAGTCGGTTATAATCTCTTGGATTTCACTGAAGGTTGAGACAAATGCAACCTTTCAAGTTCTAGAATTTAACATTATGAACAAGTTTGAGTCACTGTTTTTCAATAAAAGCAGAGAGAGAAAAGGCATGCCAAGAAAAGCCCAAATCCTGCTTTTGATTAAGTGAAACTTTTATTTATTAATCAACTGGAATTTGAACTGTTCAACCATGTAGTCAGTTGAAAACTAAAGTTACCAAGAGTGTTCCTTGCCAACATAAATATCACGTACGGCTATGCTTTCCCATGTGGGTGGATGCTATTTTGAATGAAGTGTTATTTGGAGAAGGTAATTATTCTAATATGAAAAATCATTCCATTTTCATTCAAGTGACTAATGCTATGCCATCATTCAATTTGATTTTTAGAAACAGAAAAACACCATGGCAAATGAATCTGCATAAAGTTTCTGTCTTGTTTTATACCCACTTCCAGAGACATCTCATAGCGTCTGCTCTTTTCCTGTAGTTGTGCCATATAGGGGGTTGGCAAAGGAAGCAGCCATGATGTCATTACTGCGAAACAGCTGAAAGAAGGGAGGGATAAGAAGTTATTTCAAAACAAAGTGTCAAATTGCAATAAAGTATAACCACAGCAAATGAGATTTCTAAATAAAATGAAAACTAATTTCAGAAGAGAAGTTCATATAAGTTACTGCCAAGAATGGGCAAATATGTTGATTTCAGTTTCTCATTTCTCCACATTTGCGCATCAGCTTGTAATTGGCTCCACCCCCATCGTTCTGCCTGATTATTATTATCATCAGGAGGGATGGGAGGTCAGGACTCTGCAGGGAAGTTGATGGGACTCATAGATGCCAACTCCTTGGGGCCCTGGGTGCCCGAGCACCCACAAAATTCCCCATGAAGGGGTTGGGTACCCACAAATTTCAGTGCTAGGGCTGTACACGCTGCACGACACCCACGGCCCTGGGCACCCATGATCCCAGGGCCAAGTTGGCACTCCTGATGGGACTACTATATTGACTCTGCTAGTGCATTTATGCAGCCCCAGCCTCATTGACACCTCCCTCTCCCAGCAAATGGCAGTGATAGCATTTCAAGGAGGCTATTCTTGTGGCTCTTAGTCACCAGGGAAACTGCCACCAGGAATTGCCTCTATATCTTTTTCATTACCCTGTTGTGTAAGCCACCAATTTGCATGTAGGAAGTACACATGCGAAGGATTATCCAATTCATTTTAACACCAAGGCTACTCCACACAGGCAATGAGAAGCATGTACAAGAGTGAACTGAATACAGAGCTGGGTTGTAAACCTGGAAGCACAGATTGATTATGATATGATAATGTTTCATTTCAGTCTTTTATATAGTTACAAAACTTGACATTCTTGCTAATTAGCGCAACCAAGCAGAAGGTCCCAGGATCAATCCACATTCAGGTAGGCTTGGGAAAGAAGTTTCTGAAACCCTGGAAAGCACTGCTAGACAGTGTTGACAATACTGAGCTTCCCATGTTCCTAAATGCAAAAGAGGACAAGTCTCCCCCATCCAAAATAGGTATGTAGAAGAGGGATCTTTTTCCAGCAGGTGTAGTTTATGAAACTGAAATTCTCTCTTCTACACTACCGTTAAAGGTGCAGAAGCCCTCTCCTGTTTTGCACCCTATAGCTGATGTGGCTGATGGGACATGGTTCTGTATCATATTTTCTAAATCTTTAATAAGATTATTGATAGATTTTATTTTATTTTATTTGGTACTTAAATGGATGTGGAAGAAAAGCCACACTGTGCATATTTACTCAGCGTACAAGAAGATGAATGTCAACCTCCAGGCAATGCACTCTTGTGTTTTAGTCATTGCAGACTGTTTCTAAAGCAACTGCCTTGCTGATAAGGGTAAGGTTGCCTGCTGTACAGCTTTGAGAGGAGTAATGGAGGATTGCATAGCTGAACTGAGCATCCTGTGGTGAAGCTTCTGGGCTTGGGCTGCCAGGCTCCATGTGGGGAAACTCGAGGATTATGGAAAAAGAAGAATGCAGCCATCACTCGATTTTTGGAAGATTCTGGAATTTATTTGTGATCTTACCAAATGCTTGCTATATTTGATAAGAAACACATGATATCATCCTTTTAAAAAGACACAAGGTCAGATCCAGGCTAAGTTTGCTGCATGTTTCAGTGAGTTTCAGTGGGAACTATGTACGGTACAACTATCACTTTCAACCGGTTGTTGCAAAATGTGGTGGTATCAACTCTGCTACTGAAGATCGAAGAATGAGGCAAATATAAAAGTCCATACCCAGATACTCATGATGCAGAACTGTGCTTTGCAAATCAGCCTGGCCAGGCTAGCTAAGTGCAGAGCCATTCATGCACAATGGTGACCCAAGGGCTGAGACATAGGGGGCCATTGGCAATGCAAGAGAACTGTCCTTCCCCATGCCTGGCTCTGAGGAGTAGACAGAGACAGGAGAATTGGCAGGTTGCCAGGGTGACACGTGTGTGTGTGTGTGTGTGTGTGATGTCACAAAAAAATGTCATTTTTGAAATCTAAAGATGTCCTGGGCACAAGAAGGAGAAAGTAGGCAGAACTCTATGCAGTGCAGACTGAGAGGCACAACTGATTGCTGCTTTGGATGCCAAGCTAGCTGAAGCTACAAGAGGGGCAAGATATAATGTTCTGCACCCCCTATACTGAACACTTTAGGTTTAAATATTTGTAAAATAAACCATATTTCTTAAGTCATGACAGTGTCTGTCCCATCTTGACTCCCAATGGAAACATGACTCTGGGTAAGTGCCTGGAACCCCATGGAATCTTGCTCCCGCTTGGGAGGGATTGGGAATGGCACGCACCCTTCATAACACTGTTCTACATTAATAAACTTTTTCTTTTGCATGAGCAGCTTAGACATATTGCAGGTACTCAATGCAAGAAGTGCACCAAGGTGAACAAAGTTTGACCGGGTCAGAACCTCTAGAACCCATATTTAAATCCATTGAAAATGGATTCCTGCTCCATCCGTACATATGAACCACTTTCTTAGCAAAGTAGCTGATGAAACCAAACTACTGTATTAGTATTCTTGTAACAATTAGCAAATGTACACAAGGCTTTTATATGCAGCCCTGAGCAGTTTCAGAAGGATGAACTCCTCATCTACCGGTTGTGGATTGGAATCATTTTAACAATTCATTCTAGGGCACATAATTCTTTCAGAAAGCATTTTTAAAAGAACACTATTCACACCTACCTCCTGCTGTGCCTGCCACGGAGAAACACTGATCTGAACTCCCAGTGAGGCAGCATACTCTGTAGACTACAAAAGAGACAGGCATTAGCTTCGGGCCAACCTTTTTCAACAGTGAACAAAACAACAGTAATAGTGCCAACTCTATCAGTCCTAAAGCTTGCAGCTTAAAAAAAAGAAAATAAAATACTCATATCATAAGCTGCCTAGGGAACCTGGTGTTATTTTTAAGAGAGTGCTAGCAAAGCCTCTTGGACTGCTGCGTGGGTCTGGTAAACTTTCTGAATGCACATATTGCTAAAACCAGAAGAGCCAATAGCAATACATTGACATACTGGTAATTGGTCTTCTGCTCATTAGGACAGAAAATGGAAGGGAGATTTTAGTGTCCCAATCCTAAGACAAGCTGCAGTAGCAGGTAAGAAGTGAAGTTCCCCAAGGATCACCATTGGCACCAGGAATTCTTAACTTGTCCATAAGTGACCTGAAGTTAGTGGTGGCCATGTTTGCAGATGACAACAAATAATGCAGGGGCAAACAAAAAAGGACTGCAAAGAGCTGGCAACTGTGGTTCGTGTAGGTAAGTGTAACGTAATGGACATTGGGGCAAATAACCTTGACTCCACAAATATGCTAGTGTCCAACAGCTGTGGAAGCAAGGTGAATTCCATGCTAGGGGTCATTAAGAAAGGTACAGAAATTTAAAAAATAAGAATATTGTGATGCCTTTATGGAAATCTATGGTGTGACCACACTTGCAATATTGTATACAGTTCAGGCCACCAAACCTTGAAAGGATGCTGCCACGGAGCTGGCAAGAAGGAAAACTAAAACAACTGAAGGGTCTCAGCAGCTCAAATACAAGTAAATAATTTTTAGTTTTTTTAGACATAGAGGGTAAGTGGAAACATGATAGAGGCTTATACAATTATGTCTGGTGTGAAGAGGTTTTGTCTTTCTCTCATAATACTGGGAGTTGGGGTCATACAATGAAGCTGAATTTTAGAAGATTCAAGACACAAAAGTTGTACTTCACACAGCACACAGTTAAACTAGGGAACCTGCTTCACAGAATTGTAGAGTTGGAATGGATCTCAAAGGCCATCTAGTTCAACCTCCTGAAATGCAGGAATCTGACAGATGGCCACCCAACCTCTGCCTGAAAACCTCCAAGGAAGGAGAGTCCATAGAATGTGGTGGTGGCCACCAATTTAAGTGGCGTTAAAAGGAGATTAGGCAAATTAAATGGCTCCTAGTCATGATGGCTATATGCCACCTCCAGGATTAAAGGCAGGATGCCTGACTATCAGTTGCTGGAGGAGCAACAGCAGGAGATGGGTATTGTCCTCATGTCCTGGTTGAGGGTTTCCATTAGGTACCTACTTAGCCAAAGCAGAGACATCACCTTGTGAACAAAGGTCTGTATAGTTAAAGCTATGGTTTTCCCAGTAGTGATGTATGGAAGTGAGAGCTGGACCATAAAGAAGGCTGATCACCGAAGAATTGATGCTTTTGAATTATGGTGCTGGAGGAGACTCTTGAGAGTCCCATGGACTGCAAGAAGATCAAGCCTATCCATTCTGAAGGAAATCAGCCCTTAGTGCTCACTGGAAGGACAGATCGTGAAGCTGAGGCTCCAATACTTTGGCCACCTCATTGGAAGAGAAGACTCCCTGGAAAAGACCCTGATGTTGGGAAAGACAAGGAGAAGGGGACGACAGAGGATGAGATGGTTGGACAGTGTTCTTGAAGCTACCAGCATGAGTTTGACCAAACTGTGGGAGGCAGTGGAAGACAGGAGTGCCTGGCGTGCTCTGGTCCATGGGGTCACGAAGAGTTGGACACGACTAAATGACTAAACAACAACAACCTACTTAGCCACTGTGGGAAACAGGATCCTGGACTATATAGGTGTTTTTGATCTGCAGGCCTCCTCTTATGCTCTTAGAACAGGGTGCTTATAATGGGGCATTTTAACAGCTATGGCAATGCTATGTCACAAAACATGCTTCCGGGCTGGCTATGCTCTACTATTGGACAATCATTACAGGCAGTTACCATGTCAAAAATCCTTAGAGTCACAATGTCTGATTTGTCAATTGCTCATTAGAAATGCAGTTACATTTTTAATTCAGTGATCAGGTTCCTTACAATGCATGCACCACAGATGCAGAGAAAGAGAAAGAGAGGGAGAGGTCTCTTTGAGTCCCATTAAACAAGGGCATAATTTTGAAGAAGCTATGCATACTTAGATACTAATGAAATAAATGGTTCAGGCAGCCCAACCTATGCATGTTCACATAGAAGTTCCACTTTGCACAATGAGACTTATTTTCCAAAAAAAAGGTGCACAGAATTGAACTCCCAGTTCAGTTCTTAAATCACACTAATTTTTAATGAAACTTCTTCTAGATCGGCCTGAGTAACTTTCAAATATTTAAGGAAAACGAAAGGAATTCAATCAGAGCACCTTAGGCTATCTTAATTTGCACTGAAAAGATAGCTTCTGATTCTGACATCATCATGCTTCTTTTCAACCTGCCACTAAATGTATCCTGCCTGGATCTGTTTGAACAAACATAAGAGCGCAGAGATGAAATTGGAAGGACTGCAATGAGTGTATTTCTAACACAGACACAGACCTCTTACAAGTGAATGACAAAATTGCAACTGAATCAATCTAATCTAAAATCAGATGTGAGGAGGCTTTTACTGAAAGTAAGTGACACATCATGGTTAATTTTACTTAAGAGACGAGCAAAATCTTATCACATATTCATGAAAAGACAAAGGAAGTTTTGTTTGTCACTGCAATCCTGCACTGCAGTGCTGATCAGAGCATGGCAGAGAAGATGAAATAAACTTAATTTGCTTCTTGATTCCAAATAGTTCTAGATAAAGTCCATTTCATTAGTTTTTAATAAATAGAGTTAATAACTATCACAAGTGGTTGCAAAGTAATTGTAAATACAGTCAGAGGAACATCATAGAGATTTAACGCAGAGCAAAGTTTCTGGCCCATAGTGTTGTTTGGTGTTTGCCTCTATTTTTAGAAAGCACGAAGGCGATATGCACCAAATAGGTTCCTAATTCCATTTGTAGGGTTTTTATAACAACAACAAGCTCTTTGCCACTAGCAAATGCGATTCGGGAAGCTCAAGCCAAAGAGTAAATTTTCTGCTACATTTGGTTTGCTCTCAGTACAATTTTGCTGCTGTACATATTTTGACACCTTGGTGACAGGATTAAAAAGAAGGTTGCACACAGCATTTCATGTTTCCGGAATTTCAGAGGAGTTGCACGAGTATCACAGGTGGAGTGAAGGAAATACTAGTCTTTTATGGATGCAACCCATCAAGCGCTACAGTTATACAATTGCCATATTTTGCAAATCAATGCATCCAAAAATGCCAAACCAGGTGAGATGATTTTATCCAGTGTTGTCTGCTCTGCTTTACAGTAGTTGCACAAGATTTCACTCCAAGGACTTTACTTACCATCTACTTTGTTTAATTGAAGACGCCAAAGATTGAACCTGCAAAGCATGTGTGATACCACTGCTACCCCCAGCTTCAGAGAGAATATGAACAGAAACTCACGCTGGCGTCTCCTGGATTTACCAGCCTTCGGCAAAAATAATAACTGTGGCAGCAGAGATATTCCTAGCACTGAATTGCCTTCAGAGTAGAGTTTACCAGCGTGCTGAGAATAACGTTGCAACAGGAATCTGTTCACAACTGCCAGTAAGAAATGTCATAGTTTTGAAACGCTTGTATTCTCCATTTAAATACCTTCACTGAGGGATCCTCTCATTTCATTTGATGGACAATATACTGGGAAAACAATTGTAGGTTTATTCTATCCATTTCCACATGTGTAGGAAAGGCCGCTTCCACCCACCTTTACACTCCGTGCCTCATAAAGTGGGTTGTCAAATGCAGTTTTGAGGATCTCTTCCTGTTTCCTATAAAAAGACACAATGTCAAAGGCTACTGCATGTTGAGACTACTTTAGGTTACGAAGATGACAGGAGTCAAAGGGGAAACAAGGACCAAAATAAATTCAGGTAAAATGATACCGTAGTAATTAGAATTATGCCATGGGAAATACAATAAAAATGGCTTCTTTTCCATCAAAGTGCTAAATTAAATGGACTTTCCAATCTTAGATCCTCCCCTGGAGGGGCAAATAAGATTTTCATTGCATTCTAAATACCATTTGATGCAATTTGTGACCAAAAGGGTCACAATTTGAATATCATCATCATCATCTGAGCAAAACAATTTAATCCAAAACCTGTAATTCCCAAAGAAACATTCCAATGGAACAGAAAAATCTCCCAGCTGCCCACAAAGGTCTTTCAAGTTGTTCATCTGAATCAAATCCGAGGTATCGTTTTTAACTGCAAACCTTCTGCAAAAAAAACCTGAGCCTGGTATTGGACCCTCTAAAGTTTCCCATATAAAAGAAAGCTCTATTTCTGCTACAGCTGCCAAAGTAATGATTAATTCTTGAAAGATTACAGTATATTCTTTTACATAACTACACAAGAAAATCAATGGATAAAAAAGGTATAGCTATTCCAAAATATCCCAAATAATGTGGGAAATTCCCCCTCAGCCTTTTGATTTTTTCATGTCTCTCCCCCCGCACCCTGCCAATATTATGGAGATCTGCATTTAGCCTTATATGTCTCCAACAAAAATTACTTAGGCTAATATGAATTTTGTGTTGTTTTGCCAGACTTATATATCATTTTAAAATGTTTCTCACAGATTAGTAGCAATGGTCAGAATTCATTCCTTAATATTCTCTTACATTTTTGCTGTTATAGCAAAGTCTTTGCTCTGTTTTCCAGCACAGAAATCCTTCCCCAATAAATACGTTATAGATCTGACCTAAGAATGTGTGGTCTACTCATTGCAAGAGGGGCAGAGAGAGGGTGGGCAACAGCTTCAAAGCAGACTAAACAGGATTTGCAAAAAGGGTTTAATAACCTATATTCCACACTATATTGCTGCTTAATTCTGAGAGTGTTTTTAACTCTGCTTGGAGCGCTCTCCTGCTTGAAAGTGTGCAAACACCTATGTTCTAATTCTAGGCATCCAGACGATTCTTTTGTTCATTACCCACATGTGGATCAAATCTATTTTCCCCTCCACAATATCTACATTAGAAAAAAGGATGCATGGGGAAAGGAATAGCCACCTGTCTTTTAGCTCCATGGTCCTGATGAAATTCACCAACACCCTTCCCTGGTGCTGCTGGTTTTTAAAGAATTGTAAAGAGGTGGCAGATTGCTGATGTCTTTTATGGCCTGGCCTTCAGGGCCAGCTGCTCATTATCAGAATCTTTAAAACAAAGCAGCTTCTTACTACTGAAACGAGTGTAATTTAGAACACCCTCCACCCCAATCCACACTTCTTCTTTTTTTAAAAAAGAAATCAGCTATGTTAGCAAAGGCAGTAACAAGCTCCCTAGTCGGAAAAGTAATAATCCATGTGTTGCTAGAAACCATCAATTGTGTGCAGAAATGGCTTGCTTGCTTTAACATTGTGGTTCCGACAAACAGCGGTTGAGTCAAAGTCACTTCAGTTAATTACATGGCTAGGACTCTAAAACCACATACCCCAACATTGTCCCACTGACCTTAAGGAGCCTTTTATTTGCAAAGCCGTTTCAGCTGCCTTTGCCATTAAGTGCATTGATTTAAATATTTCACCTGGACAGCCAAGTCTTAGGCTGCAACCCAGTGCACATGTACTGGGGAGTAAAATCCATGGAACACAGAGTAACCTCCATCCCAGTCAACTATATAGGATTGCGTTCCTAGACTATCATGATGTAGAGGCTTCACATACTACAGGCAACTCCCTGTTTGTGCAGGGGCTGTGTTCTGGGTCATTGTATGCTTCAGTGGTCAGGCATAAGCCCGTTCTGCCCCTGTTCCACCCCTGTTCCTCCCGCTTCCATAGCTGAAATGACATGCACAAAATGATCACCATCTGTATTAGTACATTTGGGGTAAGTGGGTATGTATATGCATGCATGTATGTACGTATGCAATGCTTTTTTCTAAAAAAAATGTTTAGGGGTACTCTCACTTTCCTACTCATATTGAAATACTGCCCCTCAATGAGGAGCAGTTTAGGGATACGTGTACCCCTGTGGCTCCCCTAGAAAAAGCACTGTATGTATGTATGTATCTGTCTATCAATCCATCCAAGTTTGCCTCCAGTCTACTGAAGTTGACTAGAGACACATACCCTTCTCAACCATTAAATCCTAGACCCATTCCCACCCCCACCACCACTGAAGATTTCTGTCAGCAATTTTACTTGCTATTTTTTTTAAAAGAAAAAAACAAGTAGGCTCTTCTAAAAAGCCCCAAAGAGTAATTTGAGCTAATCTCATTCTTATAATGTTTACTTGTTGTCTGACATAATACAGACATTCCCCTTATTGGAAATAATAGCTCATGGTTAAAGTAATCAGCTATCTAGCCTTCGCAAGGTCTCACAATTATGAAGCTGTGTTGCCACTTTATAGCAAGAAGGAGAAAGCCAACCCACGGCCTGCAACTTGTCCAAAGTAATCAGAAAATAGGCCAGAATATTATACTCATTCATATTATCGTACTTTGTCTATGGAAGGAAAACAGAAAATAGTTCCAACTTAGCAAGGCTAGAGAGAAAAAGCAGGGATCAATTTGAAGTTTGGGGAGAAAATGCTGGTGGCCTGGATTTCTGGAGAAAACAAATGTTTAGTGAAAGAGTTCAGTCAGTTTTTTAAAAAATAGTAACCAAAAATACTGTTGAGAGGAAAACTTAAATCATATTGGATTGCCAATGTAGAACACATGGAGAACTGGTTTTTTTGTGTCTCCCCCCAAACTTATAATATATAGAGTTACAAAAAATTATTATGCAACATGCATTTCACAGCAGATATCTCATCCTTACCAACCAAAGTTTGAGACAGGCAATACAGATCACAAAAAAATTAATCAAGGCTTAAAGAAGTCCTAGAATAGCAATAAGCATATGGGTGCCCTCTTATTGCTATTATTTTCTTTTACAATATCTCCACTCTTTCTTTTGTCCCAAGTCCTCAATGCAACTTGAGCCACAGCTCTGTGGAAGTCACTGTTCCAAATGACAATCCCATATGACTGGGGGGCTGCGTCTGATTGGGCAATCACTTAAGCCAGGACTGATTGAAAGGATCTTTCCCATTGAAACAACAGTCATCAATAGAGTAGCATAATTCAGCTGCCCTCTTCAGCCAGATTGCATAGTTTCGTGAAAAAAGGGTTCCCATGTGGCTGCAGCTACATTTAAAGAGAACCCTGGAGAGTTTTCTGCAAGAAAAGTGTGTTGCTATTTACACAAGGAGGGACAAAATCTACACTATCCCAAGGCCTGTCACATTTCTATGCCCCTGTTTTCCATGTGCAAAATTCTATTTCTCATTAATGCTTTGACCTGAGTGGTATGGACTGATGTCTCAAGTTATCCCTAACATTTTGCATTGTCCCAACCATCCCCTTGCTGCCTCAGAGCATAGTTTCAGGTGACCACATTCAAATTCAAGAAGAGGAAGAGTCATAGCTCTTGATAAAAGCACAAATGTTGCATAGAATTTTTTAAGTTTGGGTATTTTAACTTTTGTATGTTTCAAAGTATGGTTGTGATTTTTTAATTGATTTTACTGTTTTTTGTAAGCTGATCCAAGTTCTGCTGATCCATTTTCCATTTGAATCTGGGACTACGCTTCCCAAAGACCCTAATTTTGGTCTTGGAGTAATTCACAATAAGCTCTTCCCACTTGCAATACCTGCTGAAAGCTGTACGCAGATTGTTAAGACCTAATTGGGAGAGTAATAGTAGCAACACATCGGCATACAGCAGGCAAGATATCTTCCTATTACTAATTGATGGGGAGGGGGATTGCACCTGTGTTAGCTGTGGCACCATATCATTTATATAAAAGTTTAAAAGTGTGGGAGCCAATATGCAGCCTTGTTTCACGCCTCTTAATGTCCTGAATGCTTCCGAGAGACCTCCCTTTAAGCCCACTCTGACTCGTGTTTCAATACCACTATACAGTTCAAGAATTAATAATAATGGTTGTGGGTCTATATTAGCATTTGAGAATTTCTCCCACAGTCTGTTACGATTGATTGAGTTGAAAGCAGCAGATAGGTCAATGAAGGGAGCAAACAGGTTACATTTGCTTTGATTGATATATTTGTTAATAATATGAGACAGTGTAAAGCACTGGTCAGTAGTGCTATATAGTGTGGACATTATGGAACTGGATGGCCTGACTCAGCGTAAGGCAGATTCCTGTGTTCCTAACCTAGTGTACAATTCCTTTGTGCACAAGGATTCAGCCCCTCCATTGATGTGAATCAGGATCCTACATCTTGCTGCACACAGATCTCTGCACCAGGTTGCTCAAGTAGGAAAAAGCTTGCTGTCATCTGAGATATGGAGAAGCCAGCCTCTACTGCATCTCACCTTCACTTGAGATGTCACCTAATAAGCAAGAAAAACCCTTTGAAATGTGTGTGTGGGGGGGATGCCAACCAACCTATGAAATAAACTGACCCCTCAGATACAAACTTTCAAAGGTGCACAAAAGGTTCTGTAAATATAACTAACATGCTCTTTTATCAGTGCAAAGTTCTGCTGTGCACAATTTGAGCTGGGGAAAAAGGAATCTTATTTATTCCATTTATTCCATTCAGCTGATGAAACATGGGTCAAGATAGACTCCAGTCAAGTCAAGTGGCGCTTTTGTTGATTGGCTCAGAAATCCTGTACCATTATATTTCTTGCTTGATTAGGCTCTTAATACATAGCCAGGTCCACCTCCTTCTACACTTCACTTCTTCCTCAGGCACTTTCTGCCCTTTTACATCATTTTCTACTGTGGGTCTCCGTATCGCTCATTATTGCCACTCCCAACTCCATCTCAAAGGACAAATGGTTTTGTTGTTTGCTTCTGAATAGCAAAAGAACATTCTATGTCGTTTCTTTGCATTCTGTCATACACATAGTCACAAACATATAATATGTGTCAAGGCATGTCCTTTGGGGAAAAGACTAAGGGGACTATGAATTAAAGCTCTCTTAGCTAGATGGTGAAGCAGATTTCTAGCTGACAATAAATGATTTTGAAGAAACTATAAATAGATAAAAGTGATTATTTCAGAGAAGAGGATAATATGTGCTTTCTCCTTCCTACCTGGAAGTAAGATATTGTTACTCATTTATAACCTGCTATGCTCTTCATAGCTTCGAATTCAATTTGGATAAAAAAAGTAAATCGGGGGGCACTGCAATCTGTTTAAAACTAAGTGGGAGTCAAAATATGTGAATACAGATGGAACCACAACACATGGGAATTGAAGCTTTGGGCGTGTATTTTTTCTTACATAAGATATAATTAACTTTATAATGATTTCCAACACACTCTGGAGTCTTTTCCTTCTAAAGAAGACACAAAGATGGAAGGAATGGTGTCAGAAAGCAAGCCAGCACTGTAATTGACAGGCCCATCTGCCAACAGAGTAAAGCCTGGGGTGCCCAGCACAAAATCTGATGGGCCTACTTGTCTGAAATTTGGCAAGCTTCATTCTCTCAGAAGAGGCTAGCGTACCTGCAAATTTAATCCAGTTGTGTTTAAAAACTGTAAAAGGTAGAGGCACATTGCAATTTCCCCATTTAAATCAATGGCCTGCTCCTGTTATGGCTTAAGTTTTCCAGATCAGAGTGATTTATCCAGCAGAAGAACAATGTGCATTTAGAGAGATGGTTCATTAGATTCATAGCCATTGGCTTCAATGATTGATGCAGCTAAGTTGGATAAAATATCTTTGTTTTGGCATCTTTAGTTTAGGGGAAGGCCTTTGGCTCAGTTAACTGGCATCATGCCTTGCATGCAAAAGGTGTCAGGTTGACTCCCCAGTTTCACCATGTAGGGCTGGGAAAGACTATTTCCTGAAACCCTGGAGAGCTGCTGTCAGTCAGTGTTGACAGTATTGAGTTAGATGGATTGAGTTGGTGTAAGGCAACTTTGCATGATCTGGACGAAGTTGGTGGCACTTACCGTAATTCCCATTGAAATAATTGATAAAACTTAGTCATGACTTAGCTTAAATCTCACTGATTTTAATACAAAAGAAGAGCAACTAGTTTAGCCTTGATCTACCCCACTGCATTTAATTCAAGCTTGAAATAAAATGAAAATAGGATGAACACAAATATTTTCCTCCTACACACCAATCAGCTAAAAGACATTAAAGTCCTTTACCCTCATTCAGTCAAATGAGGACAGCCGCCAATGAAAGAGGTAAACAGCTGCTGACTGCTAGCTATTTTCTAGTCCTTTGCTCCAAAATGAAATCTCTAGAGTTTAGACATCATTAATATGCACAGCCTTGATATTCTAACCAGTTAGGAATTTCTGAACAAAAAGTTTGTTCACTGTGTTAACCAGAAGCAACAGGGTTACTCCTATATCTGCTTTTCATTGAGACAAAGACATGTCCTTCTGCCAAGCCACAGGGTTGGCTGTTGTTGAGTTACATCCAGGAAGAGTTCCAGTCCTGCAAACGACTTTTCCAGATGACTGACTGAAAACTTGGCATTTCACAAAAAAAGAAGCTAACGTGAAGCTTTCTTGGAAGCTACACTCTTACCAGGTGTAATGAAGAATATTTAGCACTGCAAGTGTCAAACCTGTATGAAATGGTAGTTCAACATAAAACAACAGTTCAGCCTCTTTGCCAACCACTATAGCCTGATTCTTTCAAAAACATACTTTAGGGTCATATAAGCCTGTAGGTCAGGGGTAAAGAACCTGTGGAACCCCAGTTGTAGCTGGACTACAATACCCATGATTCCCGACCATTGGCCATGCTGGCTGGGGCTGACAGGAGTTGCAGTCCAGCAAAAGCTGGAAGGTCACAAGTTTCCCACCCCTGCTGTAAGTTTATCTCACTTCCAGGGCTTTCTTCAGCCAGAACTTGCCTGAACTCAGTTCCAGCACCTCTCAGGTAGGCACCATTGCCATTATAAGCAAGCAAGGGAGGTGTTCCTGGTGAGTTCTGGCACCTCTTTTTCTAGAAAAATAGCACTGCTCACTTCTGAATAGGGCATTCACATTAGCAATACATTTGAACGATTAGTTGCAACTGCTGAATCTGAAACAGACTACAATAAGGTCTTCCTTTTACTGTGTACCTGTATCCAGAGGTTATCCTATGTTCTGCGGCACTTCTTAAGCCTTCCACCTGGTCTGTCCTAACCACCAATGTCAACCCACAGCACCCTTCAAGACAGCTGTCCACCACCTGCCCAGTACAATCCCTTCTGTATTGCATATTGCATGAATTTATCTCCATACAATTTGCTTTTCATCATATAACTTTCACTTTTCTCATATGTTGCTCCATTAATCACTTTTTCTTCAAGGGGTGCAATAACTATAGACTAGACTTTCACAAAGCTTTATCTTAATTGACTTTTTCACCAGTAAAATACATGAAGTGGAATTGGAATATGGACACACAACACTTTTACATGAATTTGTCCTCTGGCACGAAGCCTTGAAGCTGAATTTCCTAGGTCAGATGTTCCTCCCGGGTAAATGACAGTGCTATGTTCGCCAGCCAGTTGCCTCAAGCCATCAGAGCACTATCATGTGCATAGATTTATTTGGGTTTCTGTCAGTTATAAATTTTGCTGAGCTGGATGTTCTGAGGCACAGAAGAAACTTCAAAGGAAATAATTTCTGAAATTATCAATACAGCTGGTCCTACACACTTGGAATTTATATTTTGACATCATGGAGGTCAAGAGTCCTTTGCAAGTTTAATTCTATTTAATTCTATTTGGTGGTGATGACACTCCATATCCTTGTCTGATACACACCCTCTGATACACACTTCTCTCACCAACATCAACTCACAGAAGCCCTATTCCATAGTTCCTATTGCTCCCCAGCCCCCCACCATAAATGGGGGGGGGGAGAATTCAGAATAAGATAAAGGAAGAAATATCCTGGTATTTTCCCCTGCAGTATAATCCCATACTCCCAAAAGGCATTGCTGCACAATAAATGCACCTGTACTTTATCAAGCACTGATAAAAACATGCTCAAGTTGTCACAGCAGCGCATATTTCCATACCTCTTGAAGCTCAATGTTTTATTTATTTATTATTTTCACACTTATATCACACCTTTCTTCCAAGGAGCTCCAAGTTGTGCATACAACTCCCCCTCTTCCCATTTTATCCCCACAACAACTCAGAGGTAAATTAGGCTGAGAGACTGAGGCACATTTTTGACTGATTATGCAGAAAGGATATAACCTAAGGTAGGCGTATAGAGGGGGAAATTTCAAAAAGGAAACTAAAACAGAGTAGGACAGAACAGATGACCTGCAATGACCATACCTTCCCCAAGCAGGTGTGAATACATAAAACTGCCTCATGTCGAAACAGATCATGTTGGTCCAGTATTGTGTACTCTGAGTGGGAGTTGTTCGCCAGTGTCTTAGTCTTTCCCAGTTGGGCCACCTAAGATCTTTTCAGCTAGTGATACAGAAGATTGAACCTTGAAACATATGCATGTGCCCAGCTTTGAAACACTCTCCGATTACTAGCATAAGCAAAGCTGACTGCGAGATCCATCTGGCATGCAGACTGCTCACAGACTCAATTCAGCACACACTGGCATGGCTTGAGAGTAAAGCAGAGCAAATTTCAGGCAGTGCTCTGGGAATATATAGAAGTCCGAAGTTGCTCCAGCAAGGAACAAGCTGAAACTGAGTCCTTCTGCAGCAGTAGGACTAATTGCTAGCAGTCCAATTGCTAGCAGCATCTGTGCTGCAAGATGCTGCTTTATTGAAAGGGGCCAGCCCTTCTCCAGTTATCTCCTACTCCTGTAGAGGAGCCTCAGGTCTTCCTGAGCCTTCTTCAGTGGAGTCCTCTTGAGTTAGAGGAACGCAATGCCATAACCTTGGGGGGGGTGGTGGGTACAGTCATGCAGTTTCATCTGGTAACAGTGGTTCTGGGGCTGGCCCTGCATGCCCTTCTGTTTCAGGTTCGGAGTCCTTGCCTCCATCACCCCATGATGGTCCCTGGTCCCTGACACTATGGAAGCTAGTGTTCGTTTGCTGCTTGATTTGCCTTTGGAAAGGTTTCGCAAAATGCCACAACTATCCCTTGAAACTGCCCCTAAAATCAATGTTGCTGAATTTCTACGAGCATAGGGCTTTAATGTGTCTTTAAAACCACTCGTGCTCAAGCAATCAAGTTTCAACTTATTCCCCTTTGACCCTTCTATCCACTTGAAGTTGTCTAGGGTTGAAAAACTTTTGTAGTATTCTTGTTGGTGCACAGCCCTGAGGCAAGATTAAAAAGCTGAACTAAGAAAATGGGCTGCTATTCCCTCTGCTTTGTTCCACACCGGGGCCTGATTTTCTTTGTATACAATGAAAGACTTCACTTACGTTCTTGGCAATTTCCTCTTTGAAAGGATGCATGAAACAGCGACTGCAATTTCAATCAACAGGAAAGCTAATCCAATCCCTAGCCCAGTCCAAGTATCTGCAGAGACAAGCAAGGGAATGAGATAAATAAGCAAAGAAACGTATCCACAAAATTGCCTGAAGATATTTTATTGATTTGACTGGACTCACCATTTTGCAGGGAACCAGAAGATGGAGTCGGAGGAGACTTATCCTTCATGTGGCAACGGTTTCCCTTCCACTCCTTTTCACATCTGGTGATGGCGGGTGGGGAGGATTGTGGTCAGACATGAAAAAATGAATATTAAATCTGCACCATAACATATAATGTGGCACAAACAGAGCCTAGTACTTAAAACATGAGGAATAAGTTCAATAATGCAACTGAATTGAGCAATACATAATTTGTCAATGTCCATGTAAAAATGTGTGAATAAGATTTGCTTGGAATCTAGCTCAGAATTAACATGTACATCTTAAATGTCCAGAACAAACTGGAAGGACAGGAAAGCAGAACACGATAGCATTCATCACCATAGCCAGTTCCATGGACCTATTTGGGAGCTAATGGAGAAAATATTTTGTTTACTAATTAAAAGAACAAATCTTGTTTCTCTTTTTGTTTTACTTCCCCTTCCAGGAAACATTAGGGTTTTAATTTTGTTTGCCAAATTGCCACTCCAAAATTAGGCAGCAAATTATACCAATTTAAACACCCCACAGTTTATACCTAAGTATTTGCATCTTCCCTTACTGCTGTGCTGACAGTGTCCTGGCAACCTGTGCTAATACAAACACCCTGTGTTGTGATTTCACACTACAGTGGTACCTCTACTTATGAACTGAATTCATTCTGGAGGTCCATTCTTAACCTGAAACTGTTCTTAACTAGAGGCGTGCTTTTTCTAATGGGGTCTCTTGCTGCTGCTGCACCGCCGGCACACGATTTCCGTTCTCATCCTGGGGCAAAGTTCTCAACTCGAGGTAACTCTTTCAGGTTAGCGGAGTTTGTAACCTGAAGCGTTTGTAACCTGAGGTGTTTGTAACTCGAGGTACCACAGTATTAGTAAAGAGGCTCTAGTCCTACAGATGCTTTTCAGTCTTGACTGAAAAGTAACCAACCACCATATTGCAAGCCCCAAAGTCTCTTATTTAGGGCATTTCTGGTTGTAATGCTCATTTTTCTCTAAATCCACTGGCTTTTTAAAGCTAGGTAAGGTGAAGATGCTCTTAACTGTTTACTCCTTTGACCAAATATATGGTACTCTGCTCGTTTTGGATGGGGTTGCATGTCCCAAAGTGCTTAGCTCGAGGGTGCTTTTAGACCTGGCCCTTATCTTGGATGCATGTGACACAGGAAATCCTTTTACTAACTGAAACTGAAACTGGTGCTTCAATTATGGCCCCCTTTGGACAGAAACAGCTTGGTCACAGTCCATGCCCTACTAACATCCAGTTCAGACTACTGCAATATTTTGCATGTGAAGCTGCCTTTGAAGACTACTCAGAAACTTTGGTTAATGTAGAATGTGGAGCAAGCTTTCCTGTCTGGTACTAGCATCATGGAATATATCTTTCCAATACTGAAAGAATTTCATGGGCTTCCTATTTGTTTCCAGGCATAATTCAAAGCACTGATATCAACCTCATAGCCTTTTGTACAGTAGCCTGGGGTTTGCGTATCAGAAAAACTGCCAAATGATGTTGCCTGGGTATTAAGGTCTTCAGAAATAAGAAAGAGGACAACAGATCTTTAAAAATAAATAAATAAATAAATAAATGGAAGACAAGCCCACTATTATGTATCTAGTCTTAAAGGAAAGAGCGAGTTTCTTTGAATGTGGAAAAAACGTCGATGCACAGATTAAAGATGAAGCAAGCAAAAGACAAAAAGCTGCAGTTCTGGAAAGATGGAAACTGGCAAGGGAAGCAATGAAATTAGATCTCAGGAGATTGGGTGGAACAGTGATGAAATCAGGGAAAGAATCGGAGCGAGAGAGGCAAAAGAGAGAGAGAGGGAAGATGTAGAGGGGAAAACAACAATGAAAAAATGAGAAAATATAGATCTGTGATTTTTTTTTAAAAAGCCATATGATTACTCTTCTAGATAACCATTTCAAATAGGCAGCAAACCTGCAATTGTCAGCCTTGGATTTGCAAAATAACAAAGCAGCAACTTGATATATGAGCTGTTGCACAATATTCGGGGCTGCATGACACCACTGTTTGTGCTTTTAGATGATAGGCATGAGGGCCCAGTTAAGCCAAATACAAATAATATTGTTATACACTCCATACTTTGCAAGTGGTGAAAAATTTCAGAGGCAGCACTACACATGTTCCACTTCACTTGGTGGAGAGCTCACTGGAGACTTAGGACTCCATTGCTGTATTTAGCCTATTTACAGGTAGTGCATCAGTGGAAGTACAGTGGTACCTCGCAAGACGAAAGAGTTTTTCGTTTTTTGAGTTGCTCCGCAAGACGAATTTCCCTATGGGCTTGCTTCGCAAGACAAAAACGTCTTGCAAGTTTGTTTCCTTTTTCTTAAAAACGCTTGAAGAGGTGCAGTTGCGACTTGGCCATGCTTCACAAGATGAAAAATTCGCAAGACGAAAAAACTCGCAGAACGAATTAATTTCGTCTTGCGAGGCACCACTGTAAGCAGTAAATATACAGGTTCTCATCAGATCTCCATAGAAAGGCATCTTGTACCCCTAAGAGGCACTCAGCCACGAGCTAATTCTCAGCTCTCTCTCCCCGTCCCTCTTTGTTTCAAAATGCCGCATTTGATCCTTCACACACACACACACACACACACACACACACACCAGCCTCTCATCATCTTCCAAGTCCTGACAGTCTTCACAAAAAATTGTCAGCATTTTAGTGTCAATTTCTTCTAATATACCCATGACTGGCTGCAAAACAATTACACTGCAAAATTCAGAGAAGTGTGAATTTGAAAGGATGGCTGTGTTTGGGTCCCCCTCTTGTTTTGGGAAGGGTGAATTATGTAAGTTCATTTTTAAATGTGAACGGAATAATATTTCTTCCCCCTCTGTGTGCTCACCTGAATTCTTTGAGCTGTGAGAAGTTCCAGGGGTACCTTCTCAGGTTTGGTTTTCTTTGGAAGGAGGTAACTGGAGATTTTTGGTTTCTTTACAACAAATAAATAGCTTGAGAATAGGTGGAGGTGAATCTTGAAGGCTCCAATAGATTGCCAAATCCACCACTCCCACATCAAAACTCTAGGGTGACAAGTCAGTTGCAAGGAGATTACAGATCCCCAAGAAACCCAGCTTTGTTCTCAGTCTGCCTCAAAAAATGCCACATTCTCTATTTGGTTCTTCTAACATTCAGACCTAGCTTGCCCCTTCCTGCAGGTCCTTGGGTGGGGGTGGGGTAAGGAAGAAAGGCATGTCTCTTCCAAAGCAATCTCTGTCTACTTCCTAGTAATTCAGGAAGATATAACAAATAGTTCCCATGGCAACAAATAATTCCCCAACAACTAGTGTCTGGCCACACTTGTCCAACCAACTTGACCACTACAGCAGTCTACCTCTTGTCTAAACCCCCCACTCTGACAATCATAGAAGCACATTATTTGGAAAACATCCCGAAGGTGATCCAGCCCAATTCCAAGCTTGCAACACAAGATTTTACCTATGAATTCTTACGCCTCAATACAACGGGCCCCGGTTTGAAACCTACACTTGCCATGAACTCACTAAGTTAGCATAATGCAAGTCACTCTCTCTAAGCCTCATTTGCACATCTGCAATTTGGGGATAACAACGATGACCTATCTTACAAGGGTAGCCTCTCTTATCACAGTGCTTTTTATCTTTTTGATGCCACAGACTAAGACAGCTACTCTCCTTGGGAGCATTTGTATGCAGAAACAGTGCTCAAGCAATGGATGGTACATGCAGCCCTCAGCAGTTTGGTCAACAACAACAACTACTGCTCTTCTCTTGCCATACTTGGGCTACACTGAACAACTCTTTAAAATCAGGAAGGAAAATGAGTTGTTTTCTTTCACCCAAGTTACTGCTATTGGGCTCAGTGTCTTGAGTAGCAGCCTGATGGTACACAAATAATATTGTGGAATAAAGATCTTCCAGGGAAGTGATCAAATATGTACCCTCTGTGGAATTTGTTCATTCTACACTAGCAAGGAAAGGAAAGGTTCCTTAATAAGCCTCCTTGCCAGAGTCCAATTTATTTTGAAGACAGGCAATTGTCAGAAGTTACCAAGGAAATCCCCTAGGCCACAAAGCTCTAAAATTTCCACATTAAATACAAGCAATTAATTTGCCTGGACTAATTGCTTCATGACTAACTAGCGGCAGCACATTTTTGTAACTGTGCTTTATCATAAAAATGCCATCCATTTGCAATCTGAAGCCCAAAGATAACCATTTCTATACACAAAATATTTCAGTATCCCGACAAGGAACATCCTTTTCCTGACAACATATGGCAGATGAGAGATAAACCAGCCAACAGGGTTCCTCCATTATCGTACGTATCCTTATATCCAACTGCCAAAACGTTTTCTCCAATCTGCTTGGGAGGCACAGTCACACTGTAGGAAGAATGGTTGACTCATCCTGTTTGGACTCTACCCACAGGGCTGGATTTATAATGGTGCCATTTGGCAGAATGTTGGAAAGTGGGAGCAGGTTTCATTTTTTTCTTCACTAAGCAATCAGTAATCCCTGGGGTCCTAAAGAGTTATAGACCCCACTCCATGCACTTTTCTGACTGTATGTTTTTCAATACCATTTTACTTGAAAAGCTAAAATAGTAAAAACATTATTTAAAAAAATCATTTAATAATGAAAGCAGTCCACAATGACCCACCCCCAGTGGCTACAGGCCAAGGGAGTAAACTCAGTTGAACACAAGGGGGATTAATATATCTAAAATACACAATAATCAGGCCAGATTAAGATTGGTTGAAACATTGGATCTGCACTCATCTGAGGGGTGAAGAGAGAAAAATATGGCTATTTATAGTATCAAGATACACCACTCTGGTTAACGGAACCAAAATTTTACGCCTAGGATACAAGCAGTAAATTTTCTTTTGCAGCCATTCTGTGTCTCCTATACTTTCACAACAGGTATGTAATGTAGGCTGGCTGAGTGTTGGTGACTGGCCTGATGAGAAAAATAATTCCTGTTACTTCTCAAGAAGCTACCATGGGGAAAGGGAAGGGGGAAGGAGAAGAAAAGATCCCATTGGATTATTTTTAGCTCAACACCCTCCCTTCAACAGAGAGAAGAAGAAAAAGGACTGTAAAAGCTATTGTTGCTTTCACTACCTTGACCCTTTATTGGATTTTGTGTATTTTGGGCAGACCGCACCTGGAATTCTATGGTCCAGTTCTGGACACCACAATTTAAGATGGATATAGACAGGCTGAAACATGTGCAGAGCAGGGCAACTAAAATGATGAAGGGTCTGGAAACCAAGCCTTATGAGAAACGGTTGAGGGAGTTGTGTATGTTTAGCCTGGTAAAGAGGAGGCTGGCAGGATATATGATAGTCAACTTCAAATATCTCAAGGGCTATAACATGGAAGATGGAGCAATCTTGTCTTCTCCTGCTCCAGAGGGTAGGACCTGAACTGGATTCAAGTTATAACAAACGAGATTCCGCCTAACACCAGGAATAACCTTCTGACAGTAAGAGCCGTTCGACAGTGGAGTGGACTCCCTCGGAGATGGTGGACTCTCCTTCCTTGGAGACTGTTAAGCCGAGGTTGGATGGCCACATTTGTCATAAATGCTTTAATTGAGAATCCTGCATTGCAGGGGGTTGGACTAAATGACCCTTGGGATACCTTCCAACTCTACTGTTTTACGATCTCTGTTGGCTTCCTTCTGCACATTGCATTTGGCAGGAAGGTGTGTGAAGTATGATTGCTAGAATTAGAGTGTTTTGTTCATATGTACAGTGGCTGCTTAGCATAAAATTAGCAGACATAGAATGCATGTTAACTAAGTTCATGCTGGGCAGCAGCTGTGGATATAAGATGAATCCTTCCTGTTCAAGAGAGCCTACACCACACAAGTTCATGTGAAGCCAAAACTGTTCAGTCCAGGAGGAGGGTAGCTAGTAGGTTGTAGGGCGGTAGGGATGAGTCTAGGGCAGGGTCTCTTGAGAACTCCTGGGCCTTGGCCAGGACCCAAACTGGCTGCTCGCTAGTGCCAACCCTTGGTGCACAGTCCGTAAACTCTCTGCATGCATCATCTGCACCTCCCTGAAATTTGTCTATGATGGAAGGACCTGCTGTGCCAGACAAGTTTAAACAATTTTGCATTTGAATATTATTTTACTTACGTATCATTTTAAATATTGTGCATGCTAGCCACCCAAAATGTGATAGGGCACAAATAAAATGCTGCTTGGATTTAAAGTATAGAAGTGAGAAAGCACCATGCCTTGTCAAATAATTTTTGAAACTTGAATTTCAAGGTGTTCATTTCAATCTTGGCCCTAGGATGGTTTCCATGAATTATTTTCTTGACCACATAAGTTGGCAAACTCCTGATCTCCCCTCAAAGTGTCATGTATTCTTGGGTTCCTAAAGTTTCAGTAAGTTCGTTAAAATTGCAGCTTTTGTTTAAGAAGCAGAACCACAAATGGAATAAAGATGTGCACGCGTCTGAAATAACCAGGGTTAATAAAGCACCCCTTTAAAGGTAATGCCTTTTTAAAGGAACTTTAAAAATTAACACCAGTGATTACATTTAAATCAAGCAAGTCCTTTAATTAACACTGGAAGGGCTTTCAAACAATCATTTGACTGTTCAAGACTGCTTCTTAAAAGTCTAGAGGGACTGCTTAGTTTGAAGAATAAGCATGAACCTCTGAATCTGTATTAGAAATCTATAATTGCCTCAGTCTGGCCTGTTATCATCATAGTCTGGAACTTTTTAAATGCACTTAGGTTGCTATCTTATATAATGTCTGCCTAATTTCCAGGGACATTTAGAGAAGCCACCCCGGTTTCTGATTTGATCCAAGAATGTCCCACTTTTCCTTAGGATGCCCCTATTTTCATTGGATAAATGTTAGAGGGTATGGAGTTATCCAAACCCTGAGCTGTCTGAAGGCAATCCTGTATAGGGAAGTTTTTTAAAAAATAGTTTAATATTTTATATATGTTTGAAGCTGCACAGAGTGGCTGGGGCAACCCAGTAAGATGTGTGGGGTATAAATAGTAAAATTATCATTCTGGAACGGGACATCCCTATTTTCATTGGAGAAATGTTGGAGGGTATGTTTCTGTATACATGCTTTAACTATTCCAAAAACGGTATATATATTTTTAACAGACTACTGTAGATACATACATACATACATACATACATACATACATAATTTTACTTGTATGCAGTCTTTGCACCATTAAAACCCTGCTCAAGGCAACATACAACATGAAAAAACCTACATAATTACAAACACAACAAAAGTACCCATGAACAGTAAAACATCAAAAAAACGAACCAAATTGAAACAATTTCCACATAAATCATAACATCTAAAATAAAGATACAAAAATTAATATCAATAGCACGAACACACACAAATTCATGTTATGTATATCTGAAAAAAATAAGTTAGTAAGCAAATGGAAGGTGGCTTTTGCGTTCATTTGTTAAAAATAAAAGCAAACTTAGCCACCCATCTGCCTACTAGACCCTGATCAGCAGAGCCTGAGTTCACTGATTTTACCTGCATAATATAATAACACAGGTTTTTTTCTTCAGCTGATCCTGTTCCTAAACCCCAGTTCTCATTAGTGATTTCAGTTATAAGATGTCACAATTATTTATGCTGTTTACAGTTCTCTCCCTGCCCCTCAAAGCCCAGTGCTCTGCAAAAGCCTCTCTGAATATATGTCTGTAATGCAGGATAATACTTCATGCATCTGATGAAGTGAATTCTAATCAATGGAAGTTTTTGTCATAATAAAGGTGTTAGTTAAAGGTGCCACAAGACAGTCTGTCGTTTTTGCTGCAAGAGACCAACACAGTTACCACTATGGAAGCCATTGTTTATTTTTGTAATCTGCTTCTCTCCCCCACCCCTGCACCCCCAATGTTCAAATTAATTGAAATCAGTTGAGCTATAAGCAGGAGTTGCCCTAATAAAGTTGCCTTCCAAACAGTCATGGCTCTATTACCTGCTAAATAATCATACAGCAGATAGGATATTGCAATATTCAGAGACTTTTGTCACATCTGCACTATAACGTGCTAGAAAGCAGAAAATGACCATTCATCCCAGTCAAAGGATGCTAAGTATCAGCTTCCCACTGTTGTTTACCTTCTGGATATCTTCCCCATGAATGAATCTGCAGGGCCTCGATAACATTAATCAGTCTGTTATTTTATAGGTTCAAACAATGATGGTATTTCATTGTATGCATTATGTCACACATGTCCTAAAAACAATTCTGTGATATAATTCTGCGCTTCTTTCTCTTATCTGCTCCCACCCTCCAAATCTCAGTGTGGTATTCTTATCAGCTGAAATGGCCTGTTTCAATTGGAGCTTGCCAGAATAGGACATTACTTCTGCCAGGTGGATTGCACTACATATTGGAGAGAATAAATCATTTTGTCATTCCCAAGCAAACGTAAATTCATCTACTCCCACAGAAGACAACATCAAACAATAATGTCTGAGGCTGATTTGTTTTATTATTTTTTTTACATTGGACCAAACAGATAAAGGGGAAACGCTGTATGTTCCCCTCATGAGAGGCTTCTTCTTTTAGAAATCACATTTTACAAAATGATGCAAAGGAAGGAAAGACACCTTTTCTGGTTTCCTCCTCTACATAAAAACAAATCCTGTGCAGCATAATCCCATCCATGTTTACTTGCAAATCCTACTTAATCCAATGGGGTTTACTCCCCAATCAACCAAGTGTGTATTGTGTAGCATTATGATAAATGATTGGGTTTCTTTCCAAACCTTTTCCTTACTTCTTTCTATTGTAGGAAAACAGTGCTGTTTCACTATAATGAAAGGAAACCAGTAATTTAACATCCCCTTTCCCTTGGGTAGCAGGAAAGCAGTAAAATGGGTTGAACCTACATACATAAAGCCTGGTGAGGAAAGACAATTGGCCAGAGCCTCTGAACTGCTGACTACCTCTGCCTCCTCTTTCCTCCAGATGAGTTACTTGTCCCTTTAGGTGGGGAAACTGCAGGACTGGAGTAAGGAAGGCCCTGCTAACTTGGTCTCAATTCTGTTAATAAGCACTGGAACCGATGAGCTTGTGTTTTGAAGCACTCCAAACCAAATGCCCCACCACTAAAATAAATTATATGCAACATAACCCCGTGCATGCAAGTGCCCCCAACCACCTAGTGTTGAATTGTGTTACATGATTGGATTTGCACTTCTTTGAGTGACAAGCTGACTAGAGATACAAATACTCCAGCTTTTGACCTAAGAAACCACAACATTCTGTAAATACCAGAGCAGCCGTGGTGGAGTAAAACTCTACAATGAGAAGCAAAGAGGATTAGGAAAAAAGAGAGGCTTCAGCCAAGTCCTACCAGGACAAATATATTGTCAGCTGTTGGCTATTTGTTATGGCCACTTTTGTGTGGAAGTATAATTATTTAAAGATCTGTTTGTTTTTATAAACTGGTGTTTAGAACACTCATATCTATCATAACTCATACCAACCAAGTCTTACAAAGGGGAAAACAAAGTTGGGGGTGTAAGCTGAAACTGTTTAAGGCCAAGGCCAACAACATTTGAGTCGCTGGCCATCAACAGGAAGGGAAATGATGAAAGCCAGTGGAGCAGGTCCACTTTCAAGCAGAAGAGGGCGATGTTGCTGTGCTGCATATGTATATTACATGTATACCACATCCAGTAGAATTAACACATTTCACCTCTTTTGAGTGAGTATGCAGACTGCAAATCTAATTGTAGCTGGGTGGTGGGGGAAGAGAATGCTTCTATTTCTGCATTTTTCAATCTAGGATGGGTAAGAAATATCCGTGTTGGGGGTAGGGAGTCATTATTTTGCTCACCTGATATTACGTAAGGCAGATGAAAGTGCAATTACAGAAAGAACAGTAAGCTGTGATATAATATATATATATATATAGAGAGAGAGAGTTTCAAATACCTGAAATAAATCAGTTTATTCTGGCCTGAATATGAAATTACTAGATATCTATACATGATGTTTGAACTGATCTCCCCCCCCCCTTTCTACATGAAAAATTGGTCTGAATATTAAATAACAGGATTATTTATACAATGTTTGAACTGCTCTCTTTAAACATTTGACTAGAATAAGGGAAACTCACTCTACTTCTTGTCAAACCTTCGTAGCAACCTGGACTTCAATGAAGCTGAAATTAGGGCTGAACCAAAAAAAAAACTTGCTTCACACCCACATCACACATTTAAACCACACCTACACAATTTTAACAGTCATAGCTCCTCTAAACAAATACTCGGAACTGCAATTTGTTAAGGGTCGCCTATCCATTCCCAGAACCTTTAGCAAATTACAATTCCCAGGATTCTTTGGGGTAAGCCCTTATCGTTAAAGTGGTATAGGAAAGCTTTTGGCTGGATATTACCTTGAACTCTGCAAGTAACAATATTATGCCATTTTTGAGGAATCAATGAAGCTGGTGCTGCAAACAGTTCTTAAGCCACCTATTTCCTTGACAGCTTTAGAAATATTCCTATCACAAATGACCACTTGAGCTTCTTATGTATTTAAGTAGGCTTTGCCTAGCACCTGGTTTTTTCTTTCTTTCAAAGTATAGAAGAATGGAGATGTCAGTCATTAAAAGCAAGAGTTTCAGGTATACCAAGGATTTGAAATGGTTCTTTAATTGCCATAGCTATTACATCTTTATGGTAAATAAAGTTTCTGTTTTACTGCTTCATCCATAGCCCTTTAAATGAGGCTCTTCCTACTTTGACAATATGCCTTCCATAAAAATGGTTTGCTGTGTTCTCTTTACTTGAAACAAATTTTGTGCCCTTGACACTTCTAGGCCAGTGATCTTCAATGGGTTGGTTGGGACACAGAAGTGTTGCTACCACCACCATTTTGTTTTGTTGGAAGGACAGTTTCCATCAGTTTATTGCTGGGCTACATCCCCTTATGTATAAGATTCTGAATATGGGTTCTATGTTGCTGGTTGGGCTTTCAGATAGATCCCATCTCTTGGCCTGCTGAAGATCACTGTTTTTGACATATGGATTTCTTCCATAATGGAATAAATTCAAGTCAAAATAGCGAAAATAGTTTGAATGGGTTTTGAAGTTTGTAGGGGGGGAAAGAAAGCGTAGCTACTATTCTGTACCCAGAGAACCTATCCTAATATAACCCTATACTATGAGAATATAAACAAGCAGGGTGAGGGTTATAAGGCTTCCTTATTCTAATGCTATATTTATTTTCCCCAACAAACAGTACATTATTATCACTATTCCAACAAACTATCCACCTTGCTTTCATCACTTGTAACCACTCTTTAGACAATTTACTGCCCGACTGTACAAAATGAAATCCAATATCTCATAAAACAAGATATACTTCAGCCCCTGAACAAGATGTAGAACTCTTAATAAGTAGAGCTCCTTCTACATCCTGCCTTACGTGCACAAACTGCAGTTATTTTCAATTTCTATATAGCAAAGTTTCAAGAAATGAGTAAGAGGCAAAAGCGCAACTGATTTATGTTTGTTTTAATCTAATGTTAAGGTATGCTGGAAGCATCATCTAGAGCAGTGGTGGGAAACCTGTGGTGTGTAGGCCTAATTAGATCCACAAGGCGTTGCCATTTGGTCTGTAGTTTGGTCTATAGTTTATTCCTTAAAAACAACATCATCATCAACAGCAACAACAATAACCCAACTGGATGGAATGGGCCACTTCTCTTATGGGGGAAATGTATATCCATGGATGTGGAAACAGTTGCTAGCTAACTTTCTCACCAACTACCTAGATTATTTACATCAAGGATGGAACTTCTCTCACCTTTGGTCCAAAGTACCACCTGCCTTTGTCAAGAAGCGAAGCTTAACTGGCCTCAAAATTTTGTAAGAATCATGAGGCAGCCCCTCAGCCCCCTTTCTACATTTGTCTTGAGTGTCCACTTATACTCTTTTGGGAGCGATACATTTCCTTTGTTTAGCATAGCATTAAGTGGCCCACATGGGACATGGATGGCACTGTGGTCTAAACCACTGAGCCTCTTGGGCTTGCTGATCAGAAGGCTGGCAGTTCAAATCCGCGCAACGGGGTGAGCTCCTGTTGTTCTGTCCCAGCTCCTGCCAACCTAGCAGTTCGAAAGCATGCCAGCTCAAGTAGATAAATAGGTATCGCTGTGGTGGGAAGGTAAACAGTGTTTCCATGTGCTCTGGCTTCAGTCATGGTGTTCCACTGTGCCAGAAGCAGTTTAGTCATGACCCAGAAAGCTGTCTGTGGACAAATGTTGGCTCCCTCAGCTTGAAGCGAGACGAGCGCTGCACCCAATAGTCACCTTTGACTAACTTAATCATCCTAAGTGGCCCAGGACTTCCACATGGGAAAGATTTAGCCCAGGACAACAGAACCAAAGGAACAGTGGTCTAATTGGCAGTCAGGCCAGATTGTTTTGTTTTTCCTTCATTTCTGTTACCTAGAGCTAATACAACAAGCAGCACAGGTTCTTTACATCATGTACTGCTTTACATTTAAAGGAGAACTTTGAGTCAAAAGAACAGAGAGAGCTCTGCTGATTAAAGTCCAGAGCTTTCCAATAGCTCCCTCTGGGCATAAAATGAGTGAGTGGTTTGAAGCTTCAGGTATGCAAGCCTAATAACACATTTCAAATATATTGCCAAATACATTCAGAAGGGTTTACAATCAGTAACAGCCAGATAAATCCCATTTCAGAAAAGTAGTACAGGGAAAAAACCCAAAGAACAATGCAAGCATCCTTCAATCACTATTAGTTATGTTAACTGTAGGGATGGATAAACCTGGCAATTTTGGTTCTCCCCAATTTCTAATTTCTCTTAAATTCAGTTCTCCAGCAATTTCTGCAGCAATTTGTGAATCTTTTAAATGAAAAAATCCTCATGAAAATTCTTCATCATTTTACTGCAATTTCTCCATTTTTTTGTGTGTGTGTATGCAGTTTTAAACAATAAGCATTTCTTTGGTACAGCTGGTTTAGAAAGGAAGGTAGTAGACCAGCTTGAAGCCAGGCAGGGTAAGGTTTCACTCAGGCCCACCTGGAATGACCCACCCCTAAGCTTGCCCATGATTTGGCCTTTTAAATTTAAAAATGACCACTTTGAATTTTGTGTGCTTTCCATCACCCCACATAGTCGGTGGAGGAGACATGTCATCCATCTTGCAATGGCCAACCAGGTGCCCAAGTCCACAAATGAGATATGAGCATGAGAGCACTCTCCCACTCGTGATTCTTAGCAACAGCAAAGGATTCATGCCCTGCCATTGGCCATGGCCATGCCACAACCACCGCTGCCCATGGGAACTGTAAGAGGGGGTTTTGTGGCACATAATATCCCCTAATAAAATGCATTTTGGTATGCTAGCGTTGCTAAGATGTCCATTTTTATGCAAACTTTCTACTAATACATGCATTTTTGGATACATTGCTTGGTTGGAGAACTGCATCACAACATTTGGAGAAGTGCAAATTTCAATGGATTATTGTGTCTTAGCTCATATATTAGTTTGAGAAGTGTCAATTAGGTAGATTCTCCTTTAAATACAAACAACATCACATTTCTCCCTCATCCCTAGCTGGCTGGGAAGTCTCCCCAGTATCAGAGACTGTCTGCTCTGAACACCTGTTGCTAAGAATCATGAGTGGGAGAGCGCTCTAATGCTCATATCTCATTTGTGGACTTAGGCACCTGGTTGGCCACTACGAGAACAGAATACTGGACATGCCTTTGGTATATGATCCAGCAGGGCTCTTCTTACAACTATCACTCATGGAGGAGGAGGAAGATGCAAATGTTTCAAGCAGTGTGGTCTACTGCAAAAAAGGGCTTTCCCTTTTGAAAATAATTATTTTTGCTCGGCAGTGAAACTGCATCAGCTCCTGCTTCTATTTGCTAGTGTGCCTTTTTGTTAATGCGCCTGCTGCAACTAAGCTGCTAGCCAGGAGGTTTCAATCAAAAAAGCCCCATTGCTGTTTCTCTGGTCACCCACACAGCAAAAAGGAAGTTGAACTGTTTGATGACATGGCTCTTATGGTTTGGGCTTCAGCCTTCTTTCAGGAGTCGGCTGCCAAAAGCTTGGCTTGCCCAGACAATGCATTGTAGGCGGTGACTTCACTGGAATTGAAGCGCTTAGGAACCAGGAACTAATCCATTGAGACCACAGGTATGTCATATATCTTGTGATTAGGAAAGCAGAACTTGCACCCCCATTTAAAGTTAGAGCAGATGTGCTTACTTTTAGGTGGGTTTTTTTGGCAGAAGCAAGCAGCTCCCCAGCTCTTAAAACTATGGCTTAACTAAACACACAAAACTTAAGCATACATTGTATTTTCTTGTGACATTTCCTAGTCAGCAGCCCCCAAAGTAAATGTAGATGGAATAGGGCAGTTCTTAATCCAACAACCTTTACTCTACCCTTTCCTTGTATGGTTATATTTTGGTGGGGGTGGGGGTGTGAGAGAGAGAGACAGACAGACAGAGCTTAGACCAGTGGGAGGTGTTTTTTTAAACAAGCACTTCCCCTTCTTGTCAACTGAACAATCTGAAGTGAAATGGAAGACACATTCTAAAAGCATTAACTGTGTGGTGTGTGTTAGTACAATATGGATTACGTTTAGGCAAGCTGCAATGTCAGTTATTTACATTCCATGACCATTGGTGAGACATAAAGAATTTGTACTATGTTGTGCGCAGTTCACAAACCACTAATGTTAAAGCCAAAATGCCAGTGGTTTTGGATTGTGAAACAGTGTCACAAATGTATTTCTTATACTGGTCCTATGGCCTAGTGGGCATAGGAAGATGTCTTTTTCATAAAGGGCCAAACGATACACAAGCCTGCCAGCCACCCACACCCAAAAAACCAGCCCCAGGAAGCTGCAAATTTAAATGGAGGAATGATAAGCAGGGGAAATTCCTACCTTCTTGTCCTCAGGCCACTTTTCTACTCAAAATCATGTTCCAAGCTGCTTCTCCTCTGGAAGAAAACCAGTTTAGGGATTCCAAAAAAATAAACTCAGTGGGTAACAAATGTGTGGAAAGACTACTGAGATTGCAGAGGCTAGCCTTGACCTATAGATGCTGATGCACACGATAGCTGTACCTTCCCAGTCAATGTGTAATTGGTGTCAGTCTGAAGAGAGGCAACATGAGTACATATGTGTGCATGTGTGACCCCATGGATGGAGCCCGATGCACTTACATAAAGGCCTCTAATGCTCATCAAGGATTGGCCTAGTGTGTGTGGCTAGCACACTGTCAATGTCTAAGGGTTAGAGTTAGCCCATGGATTCATAATGGAACGGAATGCTTAAATACTGTATGGGTATCACCAATGGGGAAAAGGGTTAAGCAGCTTTTCCTCCCTCTGCCTCTATACCATTCTTACATTCAGATTTGAAGTCTCATTAGATTTCTTTTGACTTTTTTTAGACTTTTAAAAAATGGAGTGGAGGAACAACACAGGGAACTACACTTTAATGTCTGCTTTACCACACAAAATCTCCACTATATGGTCATGTACATTATCTAACAAGGTAGAGAGTGTGCTTGCTTCTCTTGAATGATGAATGAACACAATTGTGGCCCATAGCATCCAGCCACTAGGAATGACCACAACCAGGACAGTAAGAAGTACTCTGTAAGATTCAGTGACATAATACTTCTTAGCCATTAGACTGCTGATGGTCATCATGATTGGAGCAAGGGCTGTGGCTTGGAAGCAGAACACATGCTTTGCATGCAGAAGGGCCCAGATTCATTCTCCAGCATCTCAAGGTAGGACTGGGGGAAACCCATCTGAAATCTTGGAGAGCTACTGCAAGTCAGGGTAGACAATGCTGAGCTAGATTAACCAGTCCTAGGACTCAGCTACATTGGCAAAGAAAAAGCGCTTTATATGTGTTGTATATGCATTATAATACTGTGGCACCAGATGGCGCTTTTCCATTTTTCCCAACCCGATTTCTCATACAAAGTTTACAATGTGTTTAACTGAAACGCTTCTTTGATGTGTCTAGACCCAGCCCCGATCTGACTTGAAATAAGGCAGCTTCCCGCATTCCTGTATGATTACTAGCCATTGACAGACTCCATGGATTTGTGTAATCGCCAATGGTTCCTAGTAATATCTGTGCCCACCCAAGTTTCCAACTTCAAATAGGTGTATTAAACTGATTCACATTTTTAAAAGTTGATAATTAAGAAAGAAATATAGTAACGGCAATACAGATGTATATCCACAATGTCTGAACAGATTTTAACTAGAGATACTTTCACTCAAAAGTGCTTTAAAAATTCAGTAATGTGTCAGGTTAATGACCCAGCATTTAAATACTTTTAATGGAAAGATCATCAACAGCCATTGCAGTGTATGATTTTTCTTGTCAGGGATGATTATCATCCCTTTAGTATTGCCTGACATTTGCACCTCTTGCTATATTATAAGTTGCCAGCAGAGAACTAGAGCAGCAAGGCAAATCATAACACTATGTTCAACAAGGAACTTTCTGTAATCCTGTGTATGCATCCTGATATTTACATTGCTTACTATGAATCTTGATTGAATTTTGCAATTTGGCACATTTTTCAAACTTTATCTTGAAGGGGTGTCTAAGGATGGATGCTTGCCAAGATTATACAGTTTGTCCAGGGCTGGGAGGAGGTGAACATTACAAAATAATTTTAACAGCAATTCGGTTTGGGTAATTACTAAAAACAAAGTTATAATTCCATTGCTGCTTTGGTTTGACAATAAGAACAAGTTAGCAGTGAACAAATGTAGTGATCAGCCACTCGGTGCATAATTTCTCTGCTGTTACACAGCAAATATATATTTACATTTGTAACAAAAATCCCTAGCAGCAAAATGTGATCTGTAGACTATTCTGTGTATACATTTCTCTCAGCCTAGGGTATAAATAACAAACAAACAAACAAACATGGAACAAATATGAGTGATGAATTCATATATAAGAAAACTCTGTGTGGGAAGAATACATAGATAGCAACAACTTTTCTAGAAGAAATGTAGACTGGTAGCCAATTAGCACAATGGCAAACATAAAACAAAAAAGAACAACTAAGTAATGAGAAAAGGTGTGTGTGAAAAATTAAAATTCAAGGAGCAGTACCAGTCTGTCAACACTATAATCTGGCAGGGAAAGTTCAAGAAGTTTTACTTAATTTGCTAGATTTTGCATGTGTTAGGCAGTTCCTTGGCCACCTAGCAACGGCATAAAGAGTTTATTTCTCAGATATCTGAGCTCATGCTGGTTGAGCAGGAAGAATGGTAAAAAAAGGATCAGAGGAGCACAAGGAAGCCTGCAGCTCTTGAACCAACAGGGAGTCTAATAGGGGCAGACAGGCTGGTCAGAGGTCAGGACACTGGGCCCTAAAGCACAGAGCAGATGATAATACATTTTTCTCTCCGTGCAAATCCTTGCTCTCCCCCCCCCCAACAGCAAGTGACTTTCTCAAAGATATGGCTGCAGCCAATCAAACTGAGCACCAAGGAAAGCTTTCGTACTGTAGTACTGTATTTTGTATTAATGGCATAAAAGACAAACATTTGGGGATTTGCTTGTTTTCCATAAACTTACTCAACTCACAGACTTGCATTTGTTCTATGTGAAAACCCAGCTAAGTAGTTTGGGCTCAACAACCCTAAACTTCACTTAAAAACAAATAAATATGAGATTTTCTAGAATCTGTACAGGTATAGATTTGGTGGAAATCACGTTTTGGAATATTACACAGCCATATCAGAAAGCTAAATACTCTGGAGTCCACAGAAAGCCTTTAATGCTGTCTATCAAATATAATCACTACAACAAACCTCCAACCACTAGGAATAATCAAGATAAGGTAAGCAAGCTTAAGTCCCATGAAACCTAGTAGGTTCTGAAGCACATTAAACAGCATGAGAGCCATTGATTACAATGAGATTAGAGTGTACCCAGCTTTTCCTAGGTAGCACTCAGTGGGCAAATTTCACTGATCTGCACCATATGCGCGACCTCCACAGATTTTGTTTCATATGGAGGTTGCATCAATGAAAATGAGTCTCTTCTTCTTCTTCTTCTTCTTCTTCTTCTTCTTCTTCTTCTTCTCCTCCTCCTCCTTCTCCTCCTCCTCCATCTCTCTCTCTCTCTCTCTCTGTGTTTAATATTCTCCATCAATTAATAAGAAATTGTATTCAAAAATTACAAAAGGGGAGAGAAAAATTCATTGAAATTCTCATAGCACACTCAGAGTTTTGGGTGTGCTTACCTTACTTTGAGGTGGCTGTGGATTCTTGGAAACACCCCTTCTTTAATTCTATAAATCACCTTCTGTAAATCTCTATCCTTCCTAGCTCCCCATGCTTCTAGAGAACCCAAGGGCACGTCAGTGGGGCTTGTAAGCGCAAGAAGCTGGGGAGATTGTCTACCATGCTCCCAACAGCTGTTCATTGTTATTTCTTAAAAGTAAAGTCTTTTTACATTCAAAGAAATTAATAATAATAATAAATAATATTTTTTTATTTATATCCCGACCTCCTCAGCCGAAGCCGGGCTCAGGGCGACTAACAACAATAAAATAATACAACACTCTAAAATCATTTCATTATAAAATTAATTCAAATCAAATTGATGGCAACCATTGGGCTAGAGTTCTGTGAAGATTGCCAGAGGACGGAGTCAGGCTGTGCCCTGGCCGGCCAAAGGCCTGGTGGAACAGCTCTGTCTTGCAGGCCCTGCAGAAAGATGTCAAGTCCCGCAGAATGAACACAGGAATGTGTTGTTTTTTTAAGGTAAAAAAGGAAGAATTTCCACTAAAAACACAATCAGTAAGTGCATTGATCTCAGGTGCTCAGTAGCCAGCCTTAGTGGGTTCTCATGCTTCAGTTAAAGCCTAGGGGATAAGTTGTGGGGTAACTCCACCTATGAGGCTTTTGGTTCAGGAAGTGTGAGGAAGGAGGCAGAGCACTTGAGAAATAGTTAATGGAAAGAGGGGGGGGGAACCACACCATTCATGGCCACCTTGTAATGAGAAGGTAAGCTCAACCCTGAACTCAGCAGCGGACAGCCCGGTGGTTCTGCACTTGACCTTTTTTGGCTGAGCTGCTGTAGCGTACTGGCATGGCTGTATTAGCATCCATTAAAATCAACAAGAACCATCCAGCTATTACAGAAGATTTCATTGTTCATGGGCTTATTTTGATAATATTCAACAGTTCCTGTGTTCCTATTGGCACACATGTTGGATAGAAAACTGGCTGAAAAACAAACATTAGGTCAAAACATAAGGAAAACTTCTTTAAAATTAATATTCTCTGCAACTGATCTCTTGTCTGATTGCCATTTTTAATATTAGTCCCAAATGCATTAAAAAAAAACTGGGATTTTTTTCTCTCCCTTGCATGCAAAATGAAAAATATCATTGACTTTTTTACCCCCATTGCATGATTCCGAGTATTTTTAAAAAACCTTCTTCCACAATCTCCTGTAATTGCACAGAAGAAATAATATTGAATAATCAACCAGCCTTCTCCTTCCGCATCTTCTGTAATTTTTCTTTCAAAGAAAACAATTTTTCCTAGAACGTTGGTTAAGCTTTGCAATAAAGCCAATACTCCTAAGAGCAATCTGTGCCCTGTGAAGATCTATTTTCTTCCTAAGCCTCATTGACCCAAACCTTAATTGTATTGAGAGAGGATGTAAATCATCATGGGAGAAGAACTTTTGCAAGATCTAATGACCACTTTGGATGTAAAGGCCCTCATCCTGGTTCTCCTCACTGTTTGCAGTCATCTGCCTTCTTTCAGGAGAAGCATCCTGCCTTATAAACAGGCCTGTGTTCTTGCCTGATTGGATACAACTTAAAATTGTGGGAATCCAAGCGAAAATGCTGGGCATTTATCAGACAGCCCGCAGTGTGCTTTCAGCATCCCAAGTACTGATGCAGCCTACCCCAGAGTCCTGTAAAGGGATTTGCAAACCTCAGCCCTGCAAGATGAATTCTCCCTCAGTCATCTTCCAAGGCTTTCGAATCACTCTCACTTTCCCTGTTCTCTAATGATTTCCTTTCCTTGTCGAACAGGCTTGCACTACTTTTGCATTAAGAATTCAATTATTTGGATCAGATGCTAAAAATATCTCCGGCTCTGATACCGCATAATCCGACAGGGCTGATAAAATACAAGTAAGAGCGCCTAAGGAAATATTTAGAACGTGCTGCTATGGTTACTCTCTGAGCAGGGGTGAACGCCTCTCCCAGCTTCAAAAATCCTTTAAGAAAAGATGCATATCGCTTTCATCAGTGGCTGGGCTTGACTTTGAAACTACTTCAGAAAAAAACTTTTGTACTTCTTTGTAGAGAGGAAATGACCCAGCTATCAACCGTGCTGGAAGGTGGTAACTATCTGGGTCACAGTGCTGGCTCTGGGATGACTGATAGGCTAAATCTGGTCACTGGCCTTCCAGAAAAAATGCCACCCCGAAGAGAGCGGTCATCTGAGAGATCTTCAAAGCAATAACAGTCCCGCTCCTACGGCACTATTCAACACAAAGCTATTTCCTCTTTTCTAAAGTTACAGAAAAACATGACCTTGAATTGTTGTTGGCTCAGAAAAAGATGGAGTTTAGGAAGAAAATGGAGTTGGATTATTTTGAATGAATTGTTACACTCTTTACCTTAGGACACTAGATGTTGAGAAACATATTTCGCATTTGCAAACAGCCTCTAAGACCTAGGAATGGGGTGAGCTAGGAATGGGAACATAAATAAATACGATAGGAGGATGAAGCAACCCAATTTGAAACTTCAAAGCTCTAATGGCAGGAGTATTCATGAGAAGGATCACGTTTTAGAAACCGTTATTGACTTTTTCCACTACCAATTAAATTTTCTTTAAAAATCCACTCAAATAAGCAGATTTGAGTAAATACGTTCAAAGCTCAAAATTTACTCAAGAAATGTAGCCTGCTTTTCTGTTAGTCATAGGTCTGAGAGAAGACTGCTGCCTTCTCAAAGTTTAATCATTATTTGCATTCATTCAATGAACCTTCTGTGCATTTTTGAAAATTGTGATTATATGGAATGACTGCTAAAAATGTATTTCACGGGTAGTTGCTGCTTAGTATTCACCCTACTTTAGTGCCCCATAAAATAAATGGCACTGATATTTAACATCAGGGGTGTCTCATCCCACCTGTTAAAAGTTATGGCACATATCTACAACTGAGTGCGATTTTATTGTATCACAGTCTAATGCCCTGATACTGAAGACATTATTAGAAGTACATCCTACTGATTTCACTGGGATTAACAAATTAACCAAGGTGACAGGTACATAGTTCTGCAAGCACCGCTTCTCACATTATTTAATTCCTAGAGGTGTATAATCTGTGTTGGGTATTTGTCTGTGCAGGGTCGTTTGTGAAAGTATCTATTTTTCTCAGTCCATCCATCCCACTTCTATCCTCCAAACTCCAAAGGCCTCAAAGTGTAAAAGGAAATTTTGTTTCCCCACCCACAATGACCCTGTGAAGTAGGTTAGACTGAGGTCCTTATGTCCCTTGGATGCCCCCCTCCCATTTCCAGGAGTGGTGAGGCAACATGCTCCCCAGCATGGCTCAATGGCCCATGGAGTATTGGGGGGAAATCACTCTGCATCATCAGCAACAAAGGTAATTTAATTTAAACAAATGCTCAACTGATTTTTTTCCAATAACCTAAAAGTTGTAGGGAGACATTCTTTTAAAAGATTTAAAAATACAGGGAAATTATTTATTAAAACAAGATTAAAGGAAAATATTGAGTAGGAACAGTTTACATTTTTCCTTATAATTTACTTATATATAGGTAAGACCCCTGGATGGTTAAGTCCAGTCAAAGGCGACTATGGGGTTGTAGCACTCATCTCGCTTTCAGGTCGAGGGAGCTGGCATTTGTCCACATACAGCTTTCCCGGTGATGTGGCCAGCATACGAAAACGCTTCTGGTGCAACGGAACACCGTGACGGAAGCCAGAGCACACAGAAACGCCGTTTACCTTCCTGCCACAGTGGTACCTACACAGGCGGCAACCATTTTAGGCATGTCGAACTGACGTGCAACTGCCAACACGCGTGTCCTTTTGGACCTGGAAAAGGGAGGAATGAGGGCGGAACATGGCAAAATGGTGGCAGGGGTGTAACACAGCATAACGGCTTATGCATGATCCACAGATGTGTTTGGGGGCCAGGAATGGAACACCCATGCAAAATAGCTGCTGTCTGTACCAGACACTTTTTCCTGTAAATACGGTTATAATATTAAGTGTGGTATTAGGATTTCAGGTGAGACACAACCGTAGAAACTGATGAATACCTAAATAGTAAATAAACATCTTGCATCCATGTAGAGTTTCTGAATATAAAAAGCAATAAGAAATACTAAATTATAGATCTACTTCTGCACAAAATATCTGGCACTGAAGTTAGAAACACATTTCCCATCAATATTTGTGCTGGCTTTCTCCTCATGTATTCTTGTGAATTGACATTTTAACCTCATTCAAGTTTGTAATCAAGCCAAGAAAATTCAACTTTGAATGGCATTCATGCTGGCCTAATTTTGGAAGTGGTAGCAGGAGAAAAGGAAAAGTATTACGGATCCTCACATGGTTGCCTTCATAAAACGTTTATAATTATGCACCACCCTCAAAAAGTCACACATAAGTACCGGCTGCCTTTCCAGATCTTCCATCTGCTCTTAATTCCCTAACTTGAAACTCAAACAGGGTGGACTCATTAAATCAAGGCAATTTGAATTTCTGATGAGTAACATGAAGACAAAGTACCATTTTAATCCTTCAGTTAAATCATTTCCCATTTGTTCTTCAAATATTTTCTAAACAAAAGTTCCTACCATTTAAACATGTGGCATTAATATTAATTAGAACTTTTTTCTACACAACAGATCACTGAAAATATTTGCTCACATACATTTTGTACTATAGCATACTATCTGTTTAGAACAAGGATGTGGGCCCTTCAGACTACAACTCCCATCATCCCTGAGGCTTGTGAGAGTTAGAATTCAACAACATATGGAGGCAAAGGTGACATTTCATTTCTCTCATCTCTGCCATATCTGACTTGCACTTGCACCAACACTGTTGCCTTGTGTCAAATCTCTGCACCAGTGCAGCATTTTGCTGCACCAGTTCCACACTTTGACATGTAACATAGTACTAGTATAATGATCCTGCACTTGATCATTTCTGCTTCTTGATTTGAATGGCAAACAGTAGGTCCCAAGAGATCACCTCTTCCCATATCAGCCTGCCCACTTGTTAAAATCAGGGTGAGAATGCTCTGTCCTATGACTCATCCGAGGCCAAAAACATGGCTGGGAAAAGGGATCAGGCTTTTTGCTACTTGTCTACGAAAATAAGAAGTTCCTGCTGGATCAGGCTGAACGTCCCTCCTAGTCCAGCATCTTGTTCTCATGGTGACCAAGTAGACATCTATGGGAAGCCTGAAAGCAGGACCAGAGCACAAGAGCATTTCCCCCTCTTATGGTTCCCAATGGTGCAGCAATAAAACTGCAAGCACATTTGCAAAGATAAGCAGGTTCCAGTATGGTTTCAAATTGGGTGGGGGACTACATGTTGGGTCCCTTCCAATACTACAATTCTATAATTCTGTGAACTGGAATTCAGAGGCATACTGCCTCCTAAAGAAAGGGGGGCTTTTCTCTATCTACTTTGTCCATAGGTAAAGGTAAAGGGACCCCTGACCATTAGGTCTAGTCGTGACTGACTCTGGGGTTGCAGCGCTCATCTTGCTTTATTGGCCAAGGGAGCTGGCGTACAGCTTCCAGGTCATGTGGCCAGCATGACTAAGCCGCTTCTGGCAAACAAGAGCAGCGCACGGAAATGCCGTTTACCTTCCCGTTTACTTGCACTTTGACATGCTTTCGAACTGCTAGGTTGGAAGGAGCAGGGACTGAGCAATGGGAGCTCACCCCGTCGCAGGGATTCAAACTGCCGACCTTCTGATCGGGAAGTCCTAGGCTCTGTGGTTTAACCCACAGCGCCACCCGCGTCCTTTGTCCATACCCAGGCATAATTTTATATACCTCTAATATGTCTCCTTCTACTTGCCTGTTCTCTGAACTAAGAAGCCCCCAAAGTTGCAGCCTTTCTGTACAGGGCTTTGCTCCATCCCCTTGATTATTTTGCCTGCCCTTTCTGACCATTTTCCAGCTCTACAGAATCCTTTTTGAGGTGAAGCAACAGGAAATGCAAACAGTATCCCACATGCAGTCACACCATAGATTTGTAAAATGGCATTATGATATTGACAGCTTTATTTTCAGTTCCTTTCTTAATGATCCCTAGCATGGAATCCATCTTTTTCACAGCTGCAGAACACTGGGTCTATTCTCTCTGAAAGAAGTAAAATAAATCCCTTAGGGCCTGGAGGTTTTTTTTGAGCCCTGGACAAGGAAACTACTGACCCCAGAAGTGTTGTGCCTCCTTTGGCACCACTTCTGCCTGCCTCTTACTTTCCCCCCAAACATACTGTACCATAACATCCTTTTCATAACTGCCTAGGACTAAGGCAGTATGACAGCATGAATATTGTTCTGAAGGAAGGAAAACAGAGCCTTGGAACATTGGACATAATTTCATCAGCAAGGAGAGGGATGGCTGGCCAATCCCATCGACCTTGAAATAAATGTACTGAAAAAGAAAACAGAAGCAAAACTTACTGGCAGATGGGAACAGGTTCCTTACTGCATGTTCCTCCATTTTTGCAATATGCCTCTGGACAATCTGGAGGGTGAGAAAATAAGTTACAAAAATTATTTAAGTATGACAAGAGTTATTGACATATGTAAACGTTGGACATATTCATTAGACAATATACAATTGGAAGATTTGCCATCTAAAGGATAATATTCCATAACTGCCTGAGGTAATTTTATATTTTATACTTTAAAAAAAAATCCACACACACCCCAAATCCACAACCACACTCTGTTTTGCCTATGCAACTTAGCTTATATATTTCAATACATACATACAGTAGTACTAAATGTGCTGTATTGTCAAAGTCAAGCCCCATTTATTTCAATGGGACAATTAAACACATGCCTTTCTTCATTTATAAAGGGAATGGTCCAGCTGACTTCAACAGTACTAAATGGCTGGATCACACCTAATATTTCTATGTTACCATAAGAAGCCTATTCAGTTTTAGACACAGAACTCTACTATACAATGTAGAAGGTGATATTGACTGGTTTACTGAGGCAAATCCTACTTTTCTATCGGTGCTAGCTCTGGGTTTTGAGAGGTCCTTGAGCAAAAGTCCCTCAGTGGAACTCCCCCCACCCCCTTGCCCTTCCTGCAAGTGCTTATTTCTGCTTCTGGACCCAATACACACAATGGTCCATGAAGAAATGGGAAGCGAGTGAGCCAGCAGTGGCAGTGGCAGTTTCTCCTGCTCGCTACCATGGTTTGCTGCTGCTCTCTTTCTGCGCCAGTGAGAAATGATGAATAGGTGGCACTGGCAAGAGGAACAGCAACAAGGCCAAGTAGGTGCAGAATAGGCCTTGCCAGGTGCCCAGTGATGCTGACCTCTGATGCTGACCCTGTTTTCTATTTTAAGTTTCAAATATCTATGCCCATTTAACATTACTCATTAGGGTTGTCACCTTGCAAACCAAAGACTCTCCCATACTTTGACTCTAGCACTGAACTGGTAGATTAAAGAAGCTACAGGCTTAAAAATATATCCCTCTTTCTTTAATCACTCCTCCTTCCTTGTTTTTCTTGTACCTACTATGTAGCTTGCTACAGCAAACAAAGGAGATGGAGAGAAAAAAGGCACTGGAAAACATGGGAGAGAGAAGCCATAGCTGCTTTGTGGTACAGGGGAGTTTATGAGTTGCAACATGGCAACTCTAATCTCAGACAATTTCACTGCCTTTAATGTGTTTTGTTTTGGTACAGCATGTATTTTCTCTCCCAAATATGTCTAAACACAGTTACACACCCAAAATGCACATAAGCGTTCTCCAAGATAAATTCAAAAACATTTCATTGCAGTGAACCCTTCATGATTTTCCACATCAGTGACTCTGAGGTGGTGGACTCCACCATGCATGGGAACGCAGCCCGCTTCATCAACCACTCATGTGAGTGGTTTTCTGTAGGCTAAAGAAAAACCCTGTTTGTTGTGAATGAAATTTTGACTAAAAAATTGGCAGACTACCTGAACAGCTAGACTCATCAGGAGCAAAATCAATGCAATCTACAATGCCATCACATCGCCGAGAAAATGGAATACAGCTATTAGTCGATGGACACAACAAGGACCCATTGAAGCAATCTTTAATAGCTAAATGAAAGGAGAAACAAACAAGATGGTTAGAGAGCCTTGTTATTTAGTGATACAACATGGCAACAAGACAAATAGCTGGTTATTCACTTTAACCTTACAGAAATGTTATAGGGTCTGTTCTGGTTCCTAGTCATCTTTGTGGCAGCCCCTTTAAATCCAAATTGTTAGTTTTAATCTATAAAGTTCTAAACTGCTTGGTTCTGAGTATGTGCAGGAGTTTAATTTCATTCCTATGCTCCATTGTGTTCTCTAATTTCCCCGTGGAGATCCAGGCATGCTCTGTCTATGGAATATTTCTGACGACAACTGAAAATGTACCTGTTTAGCCAGGCACTTCCCTGTCTTTAATACTGGTTCTCAGCATTTCCAGTTTACTGTGATTGATTTTTGAATTTTGTTTTATTGAGCTGGTGATACTGTGTTATTTTATTTATATGTGAAACACCTTGGGTTTCCTCCCCCCCAATGGAAAGTATATAAATTATCAGTATGTGTGGGTGTGTTTGTGTATTATTACAAGAATAATAGATAAATAATACATTTGACAGTGCATGTGACATATGCGCAGCACTCTCAAAATATGTGTCATGTGACTGTGTGTACATGAATTCTCAACAGATGCTCCAGAAGTGTTTATCTTTCCAGTGGAGATGCTTCAAATACTATCCCTTAAGGCCATTCTGTACAATGAATGTACACAGTTTGACTGCTCAGCAGTTGATGACTCAGTGGACTGTCTGAACTGACTCCATTGAAAAGTATGACATGGTTTGAAACATCTCTGCATATTGTATGGCATGTGTGGTGGCTCCCTGTTTGTGGAATGCTCTCCCCAGGGAGGCTGGCTGGTTCCAGCGTTATATATCTTTAGTTGCCAGGAAAAACTTTCCTCCATATCTAGGCCATTGGCCTTTAACTATCTTGGGCCTTTTAGAAGTGGGCGAGATGTTTTTAGTGTATTTCTTTTTCCCCTTGGTTTTTTGTTTTTAAAACGTTTGGATCTTTGCGTTGCCTTGGGCAAGATAAAGCGACTAACAAAATTAATAAATTAAATTAAATTTAAAATCTGATGGTTGTTTCACATATGCAAATTGTTGCTTGATGTTTCATCCACAAAGCAATACAGTGGTACCTTGGGTTAAGTACTTAATTCGTTCCAGAGGTCCATACTTAACCTGAAACTGTTCTTAACCTGAAGCACCACTTTAGCTAATGGGGCCTCCTGCTGCCGCTGCGCCACTGGAGCACAATTTCTGTTCTCATCCTGAAGCAAAGTTCTTAACCCGAGGTAATACTTCTGGGTTAGCGGAGTCTGTAACCTGAAGCGCATGTAACCTGAAGCGTATGTAACCCGAGGTACCACTGCAAATATACATTTGTACACCCTGTGATGTAGGTTTGGGCTGAGAGACAGTGACTGGCTCAAAGTCACTCAGTGACCTTCATGGCCAAGTAGGGGTTCAGACCCTGGTCTCCCAGGCCCTAGTCCAACACTCTAACCACTACAACCCACTGGTGCTTTCTCTCCCCCCACTCTCATGGCTCTAGCTTGTGGTTCTATGGTACTTGGTAGGCCCTGAAACCTCAATGGTGACTGGCAAGAGATCTGTCTGTTTTATTTTGTATGTACTGTATGCTTTGCTTTTTCAATATACAAAATTAATCACACTGTTCTGAAAAGGAACAAGAATATAACTTGCATTTCAGGACCAGAGATGTGTATGCTGTATGCCAGAGATGACTTTTATTTAACTTAATATTGAAACTATGCAGCTAGATGAAAATAATTACACATGGTCTCCATGCAAGTATTTATCCTAGCACAAATAAATCACCAAATATTCTAAAATGTTCTATTTTGTGCTGCAAAAATTAAAACACACTGTGCTTGCAAGCATAAAAATATCAAATCTATCCTGTTTTTTCTAAAGCTGTATACTGCCATGCTGCAGCATTCCACTATAATCTCTAAGATCATCTAACGTCAAAGAACTCTAAAGGGATAATCTTGGAGGAAATGTTTAAGCCTCAAACTAATTCATGATGGGATCACTGATCAACAGGATGTGACCCGAATGCCTGTGCTTAGTCTTCCAGAAACTAACAGCGTTCTGTCATTAGAGCTACTATAACTAATGAAATGTTCTGTAGTATTGTCTGAGATTATTATTTTCCAGTATCATTGTTTAAGAGACTATGGACAGATTTCTTCCCATCCCAATGGCATTGTTGGTTGACTAATTTCACATTCAGGAGAATTGGTCTCAGAATGGGATGATGATTTTTTAAAAACCAAGGAAATGACAAATGTATGCACAGCTACAAAGGTCTGATATCATTTATCCATTCAAAGCCAGGGCATTACTAACAAATTCTGAAAGTAGCTGCATCAGCAAATAACAATGGCGTATGCTCACTTCAGCAACAATACAATCTCTTTAATCGTATTATTACATACGAATGCAACAACATTACTATAGGCAAGTACCGGCCAACTATGAACGGCTGGGTGGTTGAGGGCAAATGTGTTAATTCAAGAATCAGTAGCAATAACTACAGTGAAATCACCGTAAATTCACCAAATGACACTGAGAGCCACATTAGAGACAGGTATCTCAAGGCATTTCATGTGATTCAAATTTTGAACACAGAGCAGAAAAAAAAACTATTCAAAATAGCAGATCGTATGTCCCATTTGCCAGATCTAGCAATCTGAATTCACTTGGCTCTGCAGCCAAGTGAGGATTCCCAGGTAAGATCCTCCCTCTATTGTGTGGGCAGGTAATCCCTCCCCTACCTGGCCTGGTCTCCTTGGCAACGCTTCCCCCAGGTGGGATTGGGCAACTGACTGAGGTAGGTGGAGACCTCCAGGTATCCCACCTGAGGGAAGGCAAAGCCAAGCCTATGCTGTTGGAGCCGCTCCAGATCTAGGGGCTGCATGCGTCCACGCAAAGGGCGCCCCTCATTTTAAGCAGGGAGCGGTCATTACAGCAGATAATTACTGAACATGAACTTTGTGACTACATAATCTTTGAACCATGTGATCACAACTTGTATCACCCCATAATGTCACATCTCAGAGTTTCAGACAGATCCCACACAGAGGTAAATCAAATATCCTTTAGCTTGACTGAACTCAGCATTTTAGCAGCATACAATAGGATTTAATGAATTAATTATTTTGACTTTGATTAGTTTGGAGAGTTCACCTTTGAGTAGGATTAGTTCAATTAGCTCAATTTATGAGGACTACTTGATTTTTAGTTAGTTAGTTTGGTTAATATGAACTGATCAGATTCATTAGTGCTGAGGTACGATTTCAGAAGTATTCAAAAATCATTTTGAAGCAAGAAAAAACAGTGGTGCAAACCCACTGTGGGACACATTTTTGCCAATGATTTTGACTGCCTTAATTGGTGAACTTCCAGAGGGGAATTATGGAATTATTAACTGAGAGTATGTGACAGCTTTAATTGTTCATAATTGTTCTTAAATATTTTTATTGTATTTTTATTGTTGTTTACATTTATGATTCCCCCTTTTCACTTTGTGTAATCTCCATAAAGAATCCTTTATTTAGCCGTGATTAAGATCTTTAATCCATATTGATTCTGCATATGAGACAATTTTTAGAATAATACTATAGCATTTAAAATATTAAACATTATGCTTCTTTAAAAGTAAGTATGCTCCTAAAAGAATCAGTTCCTCATCCATGATCACTAAACACTATCCAAACAAGCAAAACATTCTTGTAGTGTGTGTGTAAAATGGAAGTATGGTGAGAATGAAAAGCATAATGCACACAACAAAAAAATGAAAATTATTTCAGCATTTAATTATAAGAATAAAGATCAAATAGTATCACAATTACAAGCAATATATTTCAGCAACCAGATACAGTGGTACCTCAGGTTAAGTACTTAATTCATTCCGGAAGTCCATACTTAACCTGAAACTGTTCTTAACCTGAAGCACCACTTTAGCTAATGGGGCCTCCTGCTGCCGCCACGCCACCGTAGCACAATTTCTGTTCTCATCCTGAAGCAAAGTTCTTAACCTGAAGCACTATTCTGAGTTAGCGGAGTCTGTAACCTGAAGTGTATGTAACTTGAAGCCTTGAAGCATATGTAACCCGAGGTACCACTGTACAGGAATATTTTAAAATTCCACCTAAATGTTAATAACAAAGGAGACAAACTCTGAAGGGATGGCAAGGGAAAGTTTGGGGTTTGGCTCTTTCCAAGCACTAATGCAACACAGAAGGGTTGTAAGAAGTCAAACTAAACACGGTCATTTTGATAAGTTATGGACTCCGTATATCAACTATGTAAATAGAAATGATGTTAATGTAAGACATCCAGCCACTCATGCTTAAGGAGAGATTATGTAACAGACAGCTGAAGACTTCACAATGCACTTAATAATTTAGTTATTTTACTATGTCCCCGCTCAACTTTTCTTTTCACGTGCAATTGATATAGACATGTAACACTCTACCTGTTTTGTTGGACTTGATTGATGTTACTTTACTACAAATTAATAAAACATTATACTAAAAAAATAACGAGGGGAGAAGATGCACCTCACCAGGAAGTGCATTCTGTAAATGGGGGACCAGTACTGAGAAGGCCCTGACATCAGCTAGGCAGCACTCAGCGATGGAACCAACACCCTTCTAAGGACACCAAACATTTATGTAGGGGTAGGTTTCTGAAATAACCAGATGGCCCCAGTAACCACAAAGACAATCCTGTAGGGAACTGTGTACAGTTTTACCCTAAGTATTTACAGGAATGCTCAAACCTAGAAAGAGACTTTGGCTGTTTTCGTTGTTTTTATGGATACTCAAGGAAAGTTTGTCACAGACAGATCCAAATCGCTACAAGTTTCTCAGCAATCTATCACCTGATACAGTTATTCTGTGTGCAGAAACATCCTCCTTTATGTCAACTGTTGGTAAGGGTTAGGCATTTGAGTCTGCCATATGTGACTATTCAGAACGAGGGACTGCTCAGGAATGAGGTCTGAGCAGCTTTTATTCTCTGCATATAGTTAAGATATTGGCAAGGACTTAACTGTAACTCTAGAATTCTCTGGCTGTTTTAATGTTTATACTTAAGTTGCATTTCTTGCTTTGCAGTTAATGAATATTGCATGCAGTCCAGGTTCTCTGATACTTAAAAGTGACTTTTGTGAGGGATAATTAACACCATCCTATTAATGTTTCATGAAGCTAATATGACATTTATGGTGGATCCTGAATGCTAATGAAGTTTTTGTGGGTGCAACTATACTTGTTTCCACCACAGGGGATGGAGGTAGGGGAAAACAGACTCAGCCCTTTAAAAATAAAATAAAATTCATTAACACTTTGTCTGTCTTTCAAGGTTTATAGGGATACAACCCAGATCCTATTAAGGGCAGGAAAATCATTTTTCAGTCATTGCTGTCAGCAGTGAAGCCACACTCTACTTGGGCAAATGAGCAATGTATACCTACCTACCATTAATTCAATTTTTATTCCTTCTCTGTTTTAAATCATGCAGTTTTAAAAAATAAAATAAATAAGTGAGATTATATCCTCTTTGTAAGAATTTGGGATGGTGGAAGGACTGGCTAAGTACAACATTTGTAAGCATAAGCAGCAATTTCATGCTTCTGGAAGACAGAGCAGGAAATAAAGCCCACCATATTAATCGTTATAATGCAACATTAACATATATACCCTACTATCCTCTTCTGTCAGCACTGCTGGAATCCTCCTGTCTACACAAATCTTTAAATCACACATGGCAAGAATTTTGTGGTGGCAGTAGTAGTGGAGATGAGGGTTTACAAAGATCTGAGTGAAAGATTTTCTGATTGCCTCCCTTTTCATTCTGGATTTAAGTTTTATCTCTGCAGAACATATTCAACTCTACCACCCCAGCCTGGTCTGGGAAAGGAATTTTCACTCAATAAAAACTGGGGCTCAAAACTCAGAAAAGGATCTAGGTGGCTTGCGGTACAGATCAGAAATTTATAACAGGAAGGGAAACAATATGCATTAAATGATAGGAGCCACATGGCTTGCTAGTTCAGGAGAGATAACGTAAAACACACACATGTAGCAGTGTTATATGTCTGCCAGCCGTCATGACAGTCGCAAACATTTAATACAAATGTGTAGCACGTTAATACTAAAAATAAATAGAACATGGTATATTGCTTTTCAGTAGATTACAGCATACTTTTTTATATTTTTAATAGGACTTTTTCCCAGGTAAGTGTGCACAGGATTGCTGCCTAACAGTGTAATCTCTATATAAATTTACACACAATTAAGTCCCATTGAATTTAACAAGGCTTACTCCTAGAAAACTGAGTTTAGAATTGTAACCCAGATCTATTAATATGATGAGATTTTCTTATTTGTGCTCTCTTGCAGAAGCATGAGCAGAAATAAGTTCTATCTGTAAGTGCTATCTCATTCGCTTCCATGAGAGGCAGCACAAAGGGATTCAGAAAAATAGCTGCTCCCTCCCCTGAAGTAAATGAGCAAGTCCGCTCATACAAGTAGATTTATGCACCCATTTGTATATATACAGAACTCTGGAGTGAGGTCATCTTTCCTTTTCTTTACTCGTCATTTTTGAACCACCAAAATTGCCATACATGCAAATGGGCTTACCTCCAGTGCCAGTATTCCAAATATACTGTATAAACACTATTTTAAATTAAATTAACTCTTTTGAGTGGCTCCCAGTGGGCATACATACGCCTCTACTAGGTCTTGCCAGTAACTGAGTTGCATACCTTATTTTGGTTTTTTATCTCTTATAAAATTATCTTAACTATTTTGAAACTTCCATCAGTCCAAGAATGCACACACGCGCACACAAAGATGTCTTTATCACAGGTATTCAACCCAAATGGTTTAAACTCAATGAAGAAATTTGTTATATGGGAGGGTATAATGGAGCCATGCCTTTAATTTTTCATCCCCTAAAAGTCAATTCCACTTCTTAATAACATCAGAGGGCAGGGAAATGTAGACTCTTTATATGCACAAGATTGATCTGTTATTATATGGATGCTGCGAATGTTTAGAATATGTAGTAGCTGGATCCATTCCTATTCTGCTGTATCAAGTAGAGACTATGACCAAGTCAGACCTTTAAGCATCACTTTCCTAGCCCTGATGATTCAATAATAATTGAGGCAAATTAGAAATTATAATTTGCCTCAAATGTGATAAGATTGCTGTAGGGTGCACTGGGAATTTCTAAAGACCCCTGGGACTTATCTTTGTTATTCGTCCATGTGACATATCATTCAATATCATGTTATACTAGCTGGCAGGGTCCCATGGACTGCAAGAAGGTCAAACCTATCCATTCTTAAGGAAATCAGCCCTGAGCACTCACTGGAAGGACAGATCCTGAAGCTGAGGCTCCAATACTTTGGCCACCTCATGAGAAGAGAAGACTCCCTGGAAAAGACCCTGATGTTGGGAAAGATGGAGGGCACAAGGAGAAGGGGACGACAGAGGATGGGATGGTTGGACAGGGTTCTTGAAGCTACTAGGAACATGAGTTTGACCAAGCTGCGGGAGGCAGTGGAAGACAGGTGTGCTTTGGTCCATGGGGTCATGAAGAGTTGGACACGACTAAACAACAACAGTGGGCAGGGGGTTAAGTAAAAATAAATAAATCAAACATTGCCCATAGAATCATAATATTTTACATTGATTTCGGGTTGTAGTTTTTGTATACAACGAACTTACGACAATTGGCTTCATCTTCATTGAACCTACAGTCGGCCACACCATCGCATCTCAGGAGTGATGGGATACACGACTGGTTAGCACACTGGAATTCCGCTTCCTTGCAATGTCTTGGGGAGCCTGTGGTTGGTTGCTCAGTAGGGCAGGCCATTTCATCAGTCCCATCAGTGCAGTCTTCCACTCCATTGCACTTTGCAGAAAGAGGCACACACTGCTTTACGTAGCTGCATGTGAATCTCTCACTGCCACACGTTTGAGGTTGTGGTACAATTGGTCCTAGGGGGAAAGGATATGGAATATAATTTCAATTATCACATGACCTGCTTGAATTACAGGGCTAGGGAGCCTCCTTACCTTTTCAGGGAGCCTTCTTACCCTATCAGCTACTGTTTTCAGAAATCTGCAGAGTGAACTTAGGCTCCACACTTACATGGGAGTAAGTTATTTCTCACTGAGTAGGCATGCTTTGAATTAGTTTCAGCTTTTTAACCACTTCCTTCTGGAATAATGCCTCTGACATAGGAGATATTGAGTAAAAGGTAAGATTGCTGCAACTTGCTACACAAGCCTATGCATTTATATTTACAAGAAAATCCCACTGAATTCAATAGGGCATACTCCCAAGTAAGTGTTGTTGTTTTTTTGGCGTTGTAACCTTAATTTCCTTTATAATCACAGGCAGTCAAACCTTTTTCTTTTTTCTTTTTTGTACTTCTGAAAAAGAGTCATCCTCTTTACCATGAATAATGAGAGTGTTTAAATCCTTGGCAGAATTAGGGCCTAAGTATTTATGCCATTCTGACAACTTGCTCTTTGGAAGAAGAATTTAACAGAGGTCAGGATACATAAGGACCAAGGCTATGATTCAAGCAAGCTTATTTAGAAGGAGGTTTGAGAAAGAAATCAATTGGAGTACATCAAAATAAATGTGTTTAGGATTGAGAGGCCAATATAGTTAAGAATGAAAAGTGGTGGTCCTGAGATTCAGGGAAGAAATATCTGATGGTTGATCAAATTCTTATCTCCATAAATCCAGTCCAAAGCTAAACAATAAAGACTTGTGGTTTTTTTTAACTGTTTGCACGTTTCATTAACATTAATGATCCAGTATTTCTTCTAGCACCAAACTTTGGATGGAATTAGTTAAATCTTACTATTGACATAGCTAACACAGATATATGCTATGGTATTCTTTGGTTCCTGGAGCAGAAAGGCAGTAATAAACATTTATATATAGTCTAAATGAAATGTTTCAATTTAGAAAAAATCGGAAGTATAACACACTGCTGTGCATTATGTGAGATAAATGAGGTTCTCCCCCTTCAGGATATTTTTAAGTATCAACATGTCAGGTAATAAACATACCCATTCACCCCTTCTTTGTAATTGCACTATCCTAAAATGGTATTAAGTAGAGCATGCTACTGCCAATTTGCCATTCAAAGTGGACAATGATGCAACTTCTTGTGTGAGTGATGGTGCCCCATTAAAAGAGCTACAATACTATTTATTATATTTTCATACCCTTTACTCAAGCACCTCAGCTCAATGTACCGAGTTCTTGCCCATCCCATTTTATTCTCACAACAATCTCGTGATGCTGGCCAAGCTGAGAGAGCCAAGATCGCTCAGAGAGTTTCATGGCTGATGAGCATTTGAACCTTGGTTTCCCCGGGCCCTATCTGACACTCTTAGCATTTATACCACATAAAGTCTAAAACCCAAGGGCTCATTTTCTGTGACATTCTGTGACACAATAGTTCCATAGAGGAGTGATCATTGTAACCAAAACACAGAGGACACCATCCAGGGAAAGTTTAGCATGCTGATGATGCACTGTGAACTAAGCACAGGAAGTTCCAAAATCCCATTAATTTCAGTGGGACTTTGGCATAGTTAACTTTCTCCAGTGTGCACTGTGTATATACCAACAAAGCAAAATTATATTTAAAAACCACAAATTTCTGCTTTGATGAGAACCAACAAACTCTGATAACTGTATCCATATTTACCGAAACAATGTGAATTTCTAATGAATTTAAGAGAAAAATGCTGCTCTTAAGGCCTTTGTCAAGAAAACATGTTAGGGGTGTGCATTGGCCCTGCGTGGGCCAACTAATGAGGTGAACTGGGATTTTTTGCTGCCTTCCTGAAGGGCAATGTCAGGGTGCTCACAAAACCTTGTGTCGTTCTGTTGCTTTGTTTCTGGACTTTTTTTATATTGTATAGTTCTGTGTTTTACTATATATTTTTATCTTTCTCTAGCTTTTCTGTGGGCTTTGCTTTTTTTGTTAAAGAATAGCAGGGGAGGATTTTTAAAGAAATGACAACCCCAAAAGCTTCATTTCAGCTTTTTATAAAACACACAAACAAACATTGCTCTACTTTAACAATAAATAAATTGCTAATCAGAACTCTACAGGCAGCATTCCAGACAGTCTCATGTTGTAAGATGTACTAGAGATGAAAAGCATCATGAAGAGGAGGCCACACAGAGGATACATAAACAGAAATAATTCTAACACAAACGGTTTATGGAGGGGGAACCAGGAGGTTGCACCTTGTAATGCAGAACTGAAACTACAATGCTTGAGAGCTGACTCAGAAAATTCCTACTATGGCAAACCAGACAGGCCAACATTTATTCATTTAATTTCATAAAATTTATGCACTGCTTGATATAAACAAAAAACTCAAAGTGGTTTACAAAAAGATAAAACAATTAAATCACAAAAAATACATTACAGGAAGCCTTCTGGATTGCACAAAAAACAGGTGGAATGGGAAAGCTGGAGTGATGGTTCAAACTTTTAAAACATGTACAAGCAAGAATATACATCACTTGGCCACTTCTTAATTGTTTTAAGGTGAGAAAGAACAAGACTCCCACCCATCCCCTGTGCTTTCCCCTACTCATGAAGGATTATGGAGGGAAATGAATCATTTCTCCCACTAAAAGCTTCTGGACCTATTTATCTGCAATTTGGCAGGTCTAATACAGTCTTAATGAGCTTCCATGTAATAAATAATATTTTTTTTTATTTATACCCCGCCCAACTATTCCATCCATTTTGGTCAAGGAAAACATTATAGCTGTTTTTGGATTCCCCATTATGGTGAATGGGGGCCACAGAGTTTTAGATTATATAGAGTAGCCTGGAACCCAAACCAAAAAATGAAGTGATGAGACCACAAAATAACACACAAACAGATCTGAATCTTAAAGTGTTTAAAGCTACAGATACAACACAAATCTTGTGGCTGTGTTCAATGCTAATATACTAATATATGCTAATATACGCCAATGGTTTCTGTGATCCCCAAAGAAGAGCACAGGCTCCTAACACATCAGAGACTAGAGTATTTTCACACAGCTTTGTACCATTATAGTAGTTTGTTGCTACTACTAGTGGGGGAGTATGGGGAGTACGGGGAGTGGGGGAGTACAGGAAGCTATTTTGTGTGTTATTGTTTTCCTCTCTCTTAGCAAAGAATTATGGATGGTTTGGAAGTTACAGTACTAAATGCATCATTTCACTTGGGCAGTTAGAACTGCCAGCAGTTGCTGATCACAGTAAGCCTAACTCCTTGGTAGGCAGTTGGCAGGTCTTCCAGATGATTTGTGCCCTCACTAGTAGCCAAAGCAATGAAGTCATGAACTAGGCTGGCACGCCACTGAACTCTGATCTGACTCTCGGGGCCTTAGCAACACTTGGAAATTACATCCTGTTAGACACAACCTTTCAGGTTAAGAACAGCTGACTGACTGATGGCTAAACAAGACATCTCTGTCTGCAGAGAGTACTTCCCAGTCGCTCCTCAATACTGTCTTCTAGCAGTAGGGGTGGTTTCTAGGCATGATGCAAAAAAAAATATAATCCCCTCTTAAATTATGAAAATCCTGTGCATGATTATGTAGTAGTAAGTCCCACTGGGTTTAGGATTGCAGCTTTAGGATTGAATAAGTGGTTTGTTTTCAGATACCCTTTTCTTCTAGCTGCCCTAAAGACTTGATTTCAATATTAAATAATAAACATTGATAAAGTGCTTTCAAGTGTTGAAAAAGTTTGATATCAGCATAGGGACAAATTTCCTTGGTCAGGATTTGAATTATTTCCCACAAATATCAGAAAAGGGGGAAGAGTAAGGTGTACATTAAGTCAATATAATAATTACTAGACCTAGGGTGTAGTCCTAATGCCAAATCTGCTGGCGTGAGTGAAGACCTGGTACATCATTAGCTGAGCCGGGAGGTTTCCAGCTCAACAGGGCTACACTAACTTAAGTTCGCAGCCAAAAAAACACTGGTGTATCTCCTCCAAATCAGCTCAGCCAGGACCCATGCGGATCTTAATACACTGCAAGCCCTGGAAAAGCAGTGTGGTGTGGGTGTGGCAGGAGGGAAGGAGTCTTAGACTACAGTACATCCAAACCCGTTCAGCAAGATCATGTGACCTGGGAACCAGACAAAAAGGGTGGTGTAATTCAAACACTATTTAAAAGTTTGCTTTCCTTCTCCCAGGCTTATACCTGCTCAACCAGCAGCAGCCTTACTTCTGAACAGAGTGTGGGTCTGGCATATTTTGCCCCCACTTAATTTATGATGGCTTAATTCATGCCACCTTCTTGTGTTTATGATTGCCCTCTCATCCTCTTGAACAAAGAGGGAAGGCACTTTTGAGGCAGCATTTAGCACTACTTGAGCACAATTAAAAAACTAGAGAGTGTGTGACAATGCAGGAGTACAAATGGATAAGCAATGACTAACAAAGCAAAAGCAAATCCAGTTTTTTTTAAAAAAAAAAACATTTGGAGGAATCAAACAGGGCAGTATTTTCTTATTGACTGCAAGCTAATCTGTTCAATTGGATTTACATCCATATGTGTGCTTAGGATTTCATCCCATAAAAGGGAATTTAGACACACTATTTATTCTTAAGAGCTTTTTCTGATCAAGAGAAATCTGCAGATCCAGAACTGCAATTAACAGCAAAATCCTGTGAAATAAATACTGAATTTTCAATTATTCACCAGACCCTGAATTTCTATCCCTGTTTAGACTGTAGATACTCAAATTAAACAGATACAAAAAGAACAGTGCTCTTCTGCAATGCTGAATAAATCAAAATTATACCAGTTAAGGCTCCCAGCATAAGAAGACTCCCAGCTGTATTGAAACCCCAAAGCAACAGTCAAAGTGTTAGCATTCCATGTGTACCTTCATTTGCAGGAAAGAACTGATCTCTACAAGGACAAGTATCATACTTGACTGATCATTGCAATGTTCACAAAGTCAAACTTTCAATGTTTATGGGCTTCCTGACAGGGTTGTGAATTATCATGAGTGTTCACCAAAGCATTAAACAGGCTACTGATGCCTATAATTCAGGGAGCGAGTGCCCAAGGTCTTGCTTTTGGTCTATAAAGGAATAGGTAATCTAGTTCTAATCTACCCCAGAGGCCATCTGCTCGGGAAACATTAGAGTTTGATGGGACAGCATAGGCTTCCTGACTCACAGACAAATTCAAAGTGTCCTTCTTGCTCATGTTTCTGAAATCCCCCTCTAGATTGCATTTATGAAACAAAGCTGCTGTTGTAACAAATTGCAACACACCTCAGCAAACAAACTCTAACAGTCCTTGAGAGCATTTGAGGTAGAATGGGGCTGCAGATGTCCATACCTGAATCTAGACGTAGAAGCTGTTACTAACAGGAGTGGCCAATGCAATCTTTCCTTCATTTTGCAGACTTAAAGAAGAGATCAGGGAATGGAGCAGTCAAAAAAGGAAAGCAAGTAAACTGGCTACCCAGTTTTGATAGTCCAATTGTGAAAAGCAGAATTGTGAAAGCAGAATCTCAGCTCCCATTCAAGTCCCTCTGAATTTCCCTTTTGCTTTCATTCTGTTGCAGTGCAAGAAGAACATGAACTCAATTCCAGGGCCAGAGTCAGAGTCAGAACTTGACATCTTGGGCCAGCTGCCAGGATCCCAACACCCTGGCAGGGCTCCCTGAAGAGGCTTGCCTTGGGCTCTCCTTTAAAAGTAAAACAAAAAACATTTCAATTTAGGCAATGGTACAAGCCTAAATGGGATGCAGGTGGTGCTGTGGGTTAAACCACAGAGCCTAGGGCTTGCCGATCAGAAGGTCGGTGGTTCAAATCCCTGTGACGGGGTGAGCTCCCGTTGCTCGGTCCCTGCTCCTGCCAACCTTGAAAGCTCGTCAAAGTGCATGTAGATAAATAGGTACCGCTCCGGCAGGAAGGTAAACAGTGTTTCCGTGTGCTGCTCTGGTTCGCCAGAAGCGGCTTAGTCATGCTGGCCACATGACCCGGAAGCTGTATGCCAGCTCCCTCGGCCAGTAAAGCGAGATGAGCACCGCAACCCCAGAGTCGGCCACGACTGGACCTAATGGTCAGGGGTCCCTTTACCTTTACTTTTACAAGCCTAAATGTCATTTTAAATTCCTACAGTGGCCTAGAGTGGCATATATGCCCACTAGACCACTTTGATTGGCCACTTTGAACTGGCACTACTACAGGTGCCATATAATAGCTGTTCTGTATTTGTAAGAACTTGATTGCTTAGCATGACATCGCTTACATTTTGGAACTAGCTGCCTATTGAGATCAAGCAGGTGCCTTCATTCTCCTCTTTTCAGCTCCTGGGAAAAATCTTATTTTTTCTAAGCACCTAACCAGATGCATACAAAGTTGAGGTGGTTTTAATCTGTTTAGTACTTAGTTAAAATACTAAAAGTACATGATAAGGTATGGCTGTGATTTCCCTCCCCCCTTGATTTTACTCCTTTATCTAGTCAGTGGAGGAACAGGCCGGCTGGAGAGCACTTTGTCTAGAACACCCTAAACACAAAGCTGGCCATGGCTAAATTTACACAGATATAGTTCTAGCCCAGTTTTCATTTTCCAAATCATCTCCAAAATCAAGTTTTATTTTATTTCACTATTGATTGCATTAGGTTTGTATGATTTGCCCAGAGGATTTTATTTCCCCTCTGATGTTACATATTGCAATTCAGCATTGCAGTAGCTCCAGGGACTAGGACTGAAGCTAGGCAGTCAAGGACTGAAATAAGAACTGCAGTCTGAGCTGTTACTATTGTGCAGTCATGTTTTGTCTCCAACCATCAAAGGAAATAGAAGCCCAGAGGACTATTCCCAGGTATGTGAATTGAACACTGCAATCCGTTGTTCTACTTCTTCCTGTTATTGTTAGCTTTGTTGTGTTGGAGTAGTAAGAAAGATCAAGGATCAAGCAAGCCTTTCAAATACAATTGACCTCTATTGCTACCTAATATGTCTGAAATAAACCCCACCTATGAGACACTATAGCAAACTACAGGAGCTCAAGAGGTTCAAAAAACCCACTTTGAACAGTGTCTCTACCCTCCAAATACATAACAGGCAGCTGAGCACTCCAAGATTCCAGAAAGTACAATGTAAGAAAAGCAATGACAAACCTAGACAGCATCTTAAAAAGTAGAGACATCATCTTGCCAACAAAGGTCCGTATAGTTAAAGCTATGGTTTTCCCAGCAGTGACGTATGGAAGTGAAAGCTGGAGCATAAAGAAGGCTGATCGCTGAAGAATTGATGCTTTTGAATTATGGTGCTAGAGGAGACTCTTGAGAGTCCCATGGACTACAAGAAGATCAAACCTCTCCATTCTGAAGGAAATCAGCCCTGAGTGCTCACTGGAAGGACAGATCCTGAAGCTGAGGCTCCAATACTTTGGCCACCTCACGAGAAGAGAAGACTCCCTGGAAAAGACCCTGATGTTGGGAAAGATGGAGGGCACAAGGAGAAGGGGATGACAGAGGACGAGATGGTTGGATAGTGTTCGTGAAGCTACCAGCATGAGTTTGACCAAACTGCGGGAGGCAGTGGAAGACAGAAGTGCCTGGTGTGCTCTGGTCCATGGGGTCACGAGGAGTTGGACATGACTAAACGACTAAACGACAACAACAGCAAAGAAAACATATAGAAACCACACTATGAAATGCTCCCTATTATGAACAGTAACTAAATACATTAAGGCTGAACATGACTCAGCACCACAATTTCAAATATACAGCATCTCAGTAGGTCAGTAACGGCAAAACTCATGTTGAAGAGAACGATATTCAGAAGCATCAGCAGATGACAACACCCAGTTTTACAATGAATGAAATATTGAAGTTACTCTGGAATTTTACTAGAAGGACACAAGATCATACTTTCTCACAAACATTAAAAAAAAATGGGGGGGGGGTCCCCCGCAGCATTCTAGCAAAATTCCCCAGTCTAATGAGGTCTTGCTGTTTAAGAAAAAAAAAATAAAACCTCTGGTGAACTTAAGAAGTTGATAATGCTTTATTGCTTAGAGCTACCAATCAGCTAAATTGTGATTGCTTCCATTTAGAACATGTTGCCCTGGGAAACCTAAAGTAATTAAAGTGAGGCTGGAGAAGTAATAATGCAGAAAGAAAGACAAAAAGTCTGCAGCAACAAAGCAATCCTTTAAGGGAAGAGAACATTACAAGAAAAGTAAGACAGCAAGTTCTCATATTATTCCTTTATCTTGAGTTGAAAAAAATGTGGAACAAAGCTAAGTGCTGTGTGCAAAACACACACACAAATCCATTTTTAAAATGCAAAGCTTTTATACAAATATATGAAGAAAAATATGGGGAAAGGGGAGAAGAAAGTGTGCTTTACCTAAAAGGCAAAAAGTTAAGGAGCTGTTGCTTTTCATCAGAGAGAGACAGTCCATCCCCTCTAATTGAGCAGAATTGGCTGTAGAGTGTTCCTGCCTATTTTTTTTTTAAATGAATGTAATTCCATAATAAGCCTTGATTAACTGGGAATGCTCTATGCCTGTTTCCTATCTGTACGTTTTCATGAAATCACAGCTCAAACTAAAGCTGGGCCAAGAATCTCTACCTCACTTCACTTTTGTGGGACCTTTTGTCCCATGTGAAAATAGAAGGATATTTGGAGGCACTGTGGGTGGGTGGGGAGAGAAGATTAAAAATGTCTAAGGGGTGGTCAGTGGAGGCACCTATTATTTTCCTCAAAAAACTGAGCCACTGGAGCGACACATCATATCTTTCCCGGGGCATTCTCTCCTAGGAATGCAGCTGAACAGTCAAGCTGCTTGAAGAGGTGCTAGGCTCTTTTTTTCAAAAAAAGAAAAAAGGAAGAGAAGAGAAGAGAAGAGAAGAGAAGAGAAGAGAAGAGAAGAGAAGAGAAGAGGAGGGAGGGAACATCTTGTATTTTAGACAAGACCTAAAAGAAGGTTACCAGATGTCCCCATTTCCCAGGGACAGTCCCCAGATTTACAAATCAGTCTCCTAACAAAATCAGTTGAAGTTGAAAAGTGTGTCCGGATTCATTGGAAAAAACCTGGTAACCTTAACCTAAAAGTATTTAAATTCACTCACCTCCAAAAAGTAATCTTCATTGGGCATTTTTATCCAGTTCAACATAGTAGGGCAGCTTAGTTAGTTACAGCAATAACATTAACAAGTAAATATCAGAGTCAAGGTCATAGCACAAAGGATCTACAGACACTGGTGTTCTATATTATTATTATTATTATTATTATTATTATTATTATTAAGATTATTTTCATTATTTAAATATAATGTCACCTTTATATTTACATTTACAAATATTATTTACGAATATTATTTACTTGTGTAGCTGAAACCATTGCAAAACAAATATTTATGTTTGCTATTACTAGCTTAGGCAGAGTTTCTCAGACTTGTATTCTGATGATGCTGGTGTTTTCACATTGGAAGTTGTGAGCAGTGATCCAAACCAAGAAACAGCTGCAATGCCATATCCATAATTCAAAGGTCTTCTAACATAATACACCATCGTGTTGGTGATTTACTGATCTCTCACTGTGGCGCCATACCACTGATGTCAACTAGAGTGAATGTCAACCAAACCAGCATCAGTTGGTTTTTGCTGCCAGGCTAACAAGGACAAAATAGTGCAATTTTTGAAGCAGTTTGAGCAAAGGTTATGCACACAGTAAACCTTGGATTTATAAGGCTGTCAGATTTGACCTATCATCATCTAAAATATATATACCTGATTCATTAACAACCCTTCTGAGGCATAAAGTCCCTGACTGGGTTGAGTTTAAAAAGTTTATTCTTAAATAACTCCCCTTGAAATCATTGCATTTTAACAGTTCCCAACTTTGACTGGAAACATGTATTTTCAGTTTCATATCCATGGAAGTGATTGTTAATAACCAAGGTCACAAGGTTATGGTTGAAAATAGCAATACAAAGTCAATTGTGATGCATGTGAACTATGCTGCAGAAATTAAAACAATTATTTGTTTTTTTCGCAAGTGCAAAAGTTGTGCTGCATCACAAATATTTCAAGTTAATATCAGTATGCGGTTTCTTTCCCGCAAGATATGTTTTTATCATCACAGACAAAAGAGGCATTGTTTTAAACATGGGGTTAAACAACTCACTGGAGAGAGAGAGGTGTTTTGCAATTGGAGGTCATAATTAGAGCAGAGCAACTAGTGGTATATTATTCATGAGCATATTTTCCAGCACTGCTATCATTTTTCACTTAGCCATAAGTGCCACAGTTGCCATCTGCTTATTGCCAATCACACACAAAATAGTCTTCTTAAACATGGAGATTTAAACAAATGACTATTTGCACACAGCTGCCTCATTTACATTCAAATAAAGGCATTTACCTGGGTGATCATATCCCTACAAAAAAGAATGAATTTTCTATAGTGTGAACTACCTTCAAGAGGCCAAACTAGACATAATAATAGCAGATCAGGCTCTTCAAATGCAGATCTGCCCTCATCAGATATAAATCCAGAGGACAACGACACTCCAGGATAAGGAGCAACATGACAGGTGATACGCAAATTCTTGTTGGTTAGCATAAGAAGCGGTAACACCACAGAGCTGTAATGCTGATAGGTAGATACTCAGACCATGGAAATACAAGTGGTAGAGAGGGCTCTGTGTGATGTCATTTCCCCTCCTCTCCTGGACAGAAAGAAGCAAATAGTACTTCCTGTTCCTCTCTCTCTCTTCCTGTGACCAGCCATGAGAACAGGCATACCCTGTCCTTGCTCCAGCTCAGGCAGATGCCTGGAGCTGGTTATACTGTCAATTTACATATTTTGCCTGCTTAGTTTTTACTGCTGTCAAACAAAAGCAAGATTATAAGTAAATTATATTTTTATATTTGTTACCTGATTCTTTGGTAAGCATGGTAAGAAAGGGAGAGACAGCTTATTTCATACCTGATCTTGCTCAAAACTAGGCTTCGCAACCTACTTCCCAGGCTTTCAAATTTTGCGCCCAAGGGGAAAATCGTAAAATTCTGTTTAACCCACACATGCAGGTGCCTGGAGGGATAAATTGCAATTAATACATTCTCTCCTACCCATCAAAGCCTGTCTCACATGATCAACTTCTGCTTGTCCATGGTTTTTGTTGTTGTTGTTTAGTCGTTTAGTCGTGTCCGACTCTTCGTGACCCCATGGACCAGAGCACGCCAGGCACTTCTGTCCTCCACTGCCTCCCGCAGTTTGATCAAAATCATGCTAGTAGCTTCAAGAACACCATCCAACCATCTCATTCTCTGTCGTCCCCTTCTCCTTGTGCCCTCCATCTTTCCCAACATCAGGGTCTTTTCCAGGGAGTCTTCTCTTCTCATGAGGTGGCCAAAGTATTGGAGCCTCAGCTTCACGATCTGTCCTTCCAGTGAGCGCTCAGGACTGATTTCCTTCAGAATGGAGAGGTTTGATCTTCTTGCAGTCCATGGGACTCTCAAGAGTCTCCTCCAGCACCCTAATTCAAAAGCATCCATTCTTCGGCGATCAGCCTTCTTTATGGTCCAGCTCTCACTTCCATACATCACTACTGGGAAAACCATGGCTTTTACTATACGGACCTTTGTTGGCAAGGTGATGTCTCTGCTTTTTAAGATGTTGTCTAGGTTTGCCATCGCCTTTCTCCCAAGGAGCAGGCGTCTTTTAATTTCGTGACTGCTGTCACCATCTGCACTGATCATGGAGCCCAAGAAAGTAAAATCTTTCACTGCCTCCATTTCTTCCCCATCTATTTGCCAGGAGGTGATGGGCCCAGTGGCCATGATCTTCGGTTTTTTGATGTTGAGCTTCAGACCATATTTTGCGCTCTCCTCTTTCACCCTCATTAAAAGGTTCTTTAATTCCTCTTCACTTTCTGCCATCAAGGTTGTGTCATCTGCATATCTGAGGTTGTTGATGTTTCTTCCGGCAATCTTAATTCCGGCTTGGGATTCATCCAGCCCAGCCTTTCGCATGATGAATTCTGCATATAAGTTAAATAAGCAGGGGGACAATATACAGCCTTGCCGTACTCCTTTCCCAATTTGGAACCAATCAGTTGTTCCATATCCAGTTCTAACTGAAGCTTCTTGTCCCACATAGAGATTTCGCAGGAGGCAGATGAGGTGATCAGGCACTCCCATTTCTTTAAGAACTTGCCATAGTTTGCTGTGGTCGACACAGTCAAAGGCTTTTGCATAAACAATGAAGCAGAAGTAGATGTCTTTCTGGAACTCTCTAGCTTTCTCCATAATCCAGCGCATGTTTGCAATTTGGTCTCTGGTTCCTCTGCCTCTTCTAAATCCAGCTTGCACTTCTGGGAGTTCTCGGTCCACATACTGCTTGAGCCTTCCTTGTAGAATTTTAAGCATAACCTTGCTAGCATGTGAAATGAGTGAAATTGTGCGGTAGTTGGAGCATTCTTTGGCACTGCCTTTCTTTGGGATTGGGATGTAGACTGATCTTCTCCAATCCTCTGGCCACTGCTGAGTTTTCCAAACTTGCTGGCATATTGAGTGTAGCACCTTAACAGCATCATCTTTTAAAATTTTAAACAGTTCAGCTGGAATACCATCACTTCCACTGGCCTTGTTATTTTCAATGCTTTCTAAGGCCCATTTGACTTCACTCTCCAGGATGTCTGGCTCAAGGTCAACAACCACACTACCTGGGGTGTACAAGACATCCATATCTTTCTGGTATAATTCCTCTGTGTATTCTTGCCACCTCTTCTTGATGTCTTCTGCTTCTGTTAGGTCCTTACCACTTTTGTCCTTTATTATGGTAATCTTTGTACGAAATGTTCCTTTCATATTTCCGATTTTCTTGAACAGATCTCTGGTTCTTCCCATTCTGTTGCTTTCCTCTATTTCTTTGCATTGCTCGTTTAAGAAGGCCTTCTTGTCTCTCCTTGCTATTTTTTGGAAATCTGCATTCAATTTACTGTATCTTTCACTATCTCCCTCGCATTTTGCTTGCCTTCTCTCCCCCGCTATTTGTAAGGCCTCGTTGGACAGCCACTTTGCTTTCTTGCATTTCTTTTTCATTGGGATGGTTTTAGTTGCTGCCTCCTGTATAATGTTGCGAGCCTCCACCCATAGTTCTTCAGGCACTCTGTCCAGCAAATCTAAATCCTTAAACCTGTTCCTCACTTCCACTGTGTATTCATAAGGGATTTGGTTTAGATTGTATCTTACCTGTCCAGTGGTTTTTGTTTTTCCTACTTTCTTCAGTTTAAGCTTGAATTTTGCTATAAGGAGCTGATGATCTGAGCCACAGTCAGCTCCAGGTCTTGTTTTTGCTGACTGTATAGAGCTTCTCCATCTTTGGCTGCAGAGAATATAATCAATCTGATTTCGATGTTGCCCATCTGGGGATGTCCATGTGTAGAGTCGTCTCTTGTGTTATTGGAAAAGCGTGTTTGTGATGACCAGCTTGTTCTCTTGACAGAACTCTATTAGCCTTTGCCCTGCTTCGTTTTGATCTCCAAGGCCAAACTTGCCAGTTGTTCCTTTTATCTCTTGATTCCCTACTTTAGCATTCCAATCCCCTATAATGAGAAGAACATCCTTCTTTGGTGTCACTTCTATAAGGTCTTGTAAGTCTTCATAGAATTGGTCAATTTCAGTTTCTTCAGCACCAGTAGTTGGTGCATAAACTTGGATTACTGTGATGTTAAAAGGTCTGCCTTGGATTCGTATTGAGATCATTCTATCATTTTTGAGACTGCATCCCAGTACAGCTTTCGCCACTCTTTTGTTGACTATGAGGGCCACTCCATTTCTCTTACGGGTTTCTTGCCCACAGTAGTAGATATGATAGTCATCCGAACTGAATTCGCCCATTCCCGTCCATTTTAGCTCACTGATGCCCAGGATGTCAATATTTATTCTTGCCATCTCATTTTTGACCACATCCAACTTACCCAGGTTCATGGTTCTTACATTCCAGGTTCCTATGCAATATTTTTCTTTACAGCATTGGACTTTCCTTTTGCTTCCATGCATATCCACAACTGAGCGTCCTTTCGGCTTTGGCCCAGCCGCTTCATCAGCTCTGGATCTACTTGTACTTGTCCTCCGCTCTTCCCCAGTAGCATGTTGGACACCTTCCGACCTGAGGGGCTCATCTTCCAGCGTCATAACTTTTATATGCCTGTTGTCTTTGTCCATGGAGTTTTCTTGGCAGGGATACTGGAGTGGCTTGCCGGTTCCTACTCCAGGTGGATCACGTTTGGTCAAAACTCTCCACTATGACCTGTTCATCTTGGGTGCCCTGCTCGGCGTAGTTCATAGCTTCTCTGAGTTCTTCAAGCCCCTTCGCCACGGCAAGGCAGTGATCCATGAAGGGGTGTCCATGGTTTACATTCCTGCAATCTCTTCCCCTTTCTCTCAGGGCTCAACCAGACTTCCGCTTGTCCTGCCGTCTTCCCCTGGGGAAACCCGGGTTTTATTGCTGAATTGGAGCAAATGTCAATTGGGTTTTCAGCGGCTTGATGTTTGCTCTGATTCAGTGCTAAAGAGCAGCTTTTCCCAGGGAGAGGTAGGGCAAACAGAAAACTGCTCAGACCTGTGCCTAGAAAGCAGGACAAGTGGAAAACTGCTTGGTCGTAATGCAGCTGAGCCCAGGATGTGGGTGTGTGGGGGATACATAGGGAGAAGTACTAAGGGGAAGTAAGTGGCAGGTGGCCCTATCACTGTTTCATGTAGCTTGGTCCTCAGAGGTGCCTCACACATGTTTTTTTCCTGAAAGAGAATTACTCATGTTAGAAACACACATCAAATGCAGTGGCCACTTGAGTATCTTGGGGAGTCCAATTGTATTGTGTACAATAACATACTTGTTCCCAAAGTATTTATATCAAAGAGGGTACCTATTATAAATGTATTAATAAACAGATAATGAGTTAGGTATATGTGTCCAGTGACTTATCTGTAGAATTACATACCTCCTGATGCACATTCTGGTGTGAAAGAAATGTCATCGAGAGCAAATTCGATGGGCTCATTAGCTCCTACTTCTGCTTCAAATGCCACTTTGAAAGGACTATTGCTGGAAAGGACCACATTTGCATATGTCCATGTATTTTTTGTATTTCCAGTTGCTGCCCACATCAATATATCCATTCCAAATTCTTCAATGGCATACACCTATTGATAGCCAAATACAGAAAACACACCAATTTAGTAAGTACAGAAGTGTCATAATGCATGCCCAAGAAAGATGGAATCACATATTCATGATAGCAATGAGAATATATTATATGGAGAGTGGAGGATAAAGCAGGAGGTATTTGAACAGGGAGAGAGAAATAGCTTGATTGATGGAGGGAGAAGTAGGTAGCAAAAGTGGGGCATTTCTAGCAACTGGATTTTAAATACTCCCCCATGTAGTGTTATGCCAGGGATGTTTTTAGGGTGTGTGGGGAGTTGCCAGCTGTTGGTCAAGAAGGTCTAGGAGTTTAAATAAAAAGAAAGACCTATTGAAGTCTCTGGTACTTTCATCTCCAAAGGTTTGGGACCCTTATTTAGAAATGCATTGAAAATGTTGTTTTTATTTCTTCTAAAACTCACAGATACAAGTTCAAAAAAATGGGTAAATATCTCCTAATACATATTTGCACATACAATATAATTGATGGCTCAATACCAAGCTCCTTAAGATAGCGATGATAGATTTTATAAACATAGAAGCATTTATCAGTAAGCCAAAATAAACCATCTTCTCAGCCATCCTTTTGAGGTTTTATCCTTTCTTCCTCCCCTTGGAACTGCTATAGGATCTGATTGGCAGAAGTAAACTTGAATTTGCTAAGCAGCATTTCACAGAACAGCATGGTATCACTTCCAAATCATGGGAAATAGTACAAAAATTTGCTGATCCACTCTGTGTTTTCCTTCCTTAAAAGTGAGATGGAGTAATAAAAAAATTAGTCATTTTTAATGAAATTGGCCTGTCCTCTGCTGTAATTTATTACACCCCAGTTCACAGCAATTTATGTAATATGAACTGCCTAACAAGCTGGAAAACTGAAATATTGGACATATATTATCACAAGGGGAATTAATTTTTGCTTTAACTTCCAGTATTATGGCAGTATGTTCAAGCAGCACTGCAGTGAAGGGATGCTGAACAGGGAAACTGCAATTATTCTCCTCAACTTGTTCTAGCTAGGTAGTAAAGTAACATGGGGTGCCAAGATCTGATACTGAGAATGTTAAGAAATAAATAGAGTACTGTACTGATTGGTTCATCTGACAGCCTCGCTCTTTCAATCTCAGTACAAATATGTAACGGAGGAGGGTAAATATCATTCCCTTTTTTGCATTGGAAGAAGTAGATTTTGTGAGTTGCTGGGGGGGGGGAAATACCTTTATATTCTTCTCTTCCTCAAAGGTTTTTATTGTGCAATCCTCTGCTTATCTACTGAAAGCTTCATTGGGATTTGCTCCCAGACAAGTTTGTATAGGGTTGCAGGCTCAGGGTGATACATAAAGCTCTCCTTCACTTTATCCCCACAGCAACGCTGTGAACCAGGTTAGTCACCACTTATGCATGACCACTTATGTACGACTGTGTAGATGCATAGCATCAGAAAATATTTCAATTCTAACCGGAAATGGTGGGAGAGAGCTGGAAATTCCTTGTGGCTCACAAGGAGACCTTCCCCAGAGCCCAAAGTCCAGACAAAAAGAACCCAAGGGCTCCAAAATGGTGCACAGGAGCTCTCGCTGGCATTGTGCTACCTCACTCAACAGCTGTTGGGCGGGAGGCTGTATGTACAGTACTGCAGTGGGCTCCCCACTTACACGCATTTTGCTTATGTGTACAAGGGCCCAGAATGTAACTGTACGAGTCTGGCACTGGCTGTCATGACAGAAACGTATGTGTGGAAGAGGCTTCCACCAGCATGAATTTATTCTTTAAATTTGGGGAATATTAAATTTATTTCTGATGCCGTGGGCATTTATTTGACTTGCCTTAAAACTCTTTCTATTTAAAAATGTACAAGACGTTTCATTTGATCCTCACCACTTATTGTTTTAGGGCTTCTCAGATGTTTTGACTTTTCCCTGAAAAACAAGCACTTTGCTTTCTAGCTGCCTTACTGGTATCTCTTAATTCCAAGACACTGTTGTGAGGTTGCTTCCTGCCTACGCACCAATTAATGTCTGCAATGCCTAAATAATAGGGTATCCCTGTGAAACACCTGGCACTCGCTTTAGGGAAGAGATCCAATAGAGATGCAATAGAAGAAGTGCTGTGCTTCTTCAACAGAACAGCAGACAGCATTACACCATGTACCTTTATACTTGTCCCTTAAGGAAAATAAATTTTGTGTTGCCAGAAATATACATTGAATGTTCCTAGGTTTTCATTTCCACTCTCCAAGTTTTGTATCTGTTGGTGCATTGATTGGTTGCTATTGTATTTCAGAGGAATTCATCGAATGCTGCCTCTGATACATGATTTTACAACACCAGTATGCTTACACCAGAGAAAACAACCACTTGAAATAATTATTAAAGGTTTTTTAAAAAACAAACAAACCCGACAAATCTGTTTTTTATCATCTGCAAAAACAATGAGTCTTGTGATACTTAAAACACTACCCTTTTTTTTTTTTTGGTAGACTTATACCATACCATAATAAATATGTTAGTCTTTAAGGCACCACAAGACTCTTTGAGATTTTTACTGCAACAGATGAACACAGCTGCCACTCTGGAAATTATGTAACAGGAACCTGATGCAAAGGATTTCAAAATAATAACTATTAAAAACTATATTACAAAGTCACAAAAAAATGCATTTAAAAATCCTGGATTAATTTCATATACTGCCAAGTAACTGTGTATAATGTGAAAGTCCCCAAAATTCAACACAGGAAAAACTCATTAATGGCTGATGTATGGTCCCTGGACTGGTTTGCACAAAATTCAGGAGCAACATAAAAGTGACCTTCAGCAGTCAATGCTCTGCATGTATTATTAAATAAGTAGAATAACTACTGCAAAAGCAATCCAGTAGTTTCTGGACGCTGGTAACAATATGAGGTTCTTCAAGTATCATATACCTAAGATCTGTAGCTTCAAGGACAAGGCTTCCATTAGAAGCAATCTTCTGAGTACACAGAACCTCACCATCATTACTAGAAAAGCTTTCTAGTTCCAAACATGGAACACCAATCCACAGCTGCTTCAAAGAAAAACACAAGCCACAGAGAGCCATGGGAGTCACAATGGAGATGAAAACAGTCAAGGCTGCTTTGCTCCAGGTTTCTCCAGCAGCGCAGAACATGCAACTCAAATCACACAGCCAATGTTCAGCACACACACATACACCTTAGTAAAAAAATGAGTAGTGCAGGAATGAATGCAGTTCATTTACTGATAGTGGAGAAATGTGATTCAGTTTGCATTTAAAGGTGAACCTATCTAACTTTCACTTTTTGAAACAATAACAGAACCGAAACAAAAGCCATCCTTTGAAATTTGCACTTCTCCAAATATTGCAGTGCAGTTCCCCAGCAGAGTAAGATGTACAAAAATTCAAATACTAAAATATAAGTTCATAAAAAGGGATATATTAGTGAAAATAACATACACTATTAGGGAAACCTGCTTTGCAAAAATGCTAATTTTTTTCAGTCTTAATGAGTGTATTAGGAGAAATCTGCAGTAGAATGCTGATGACTTTTCATGAGGATAAAAAAAAGACCACCAACTGATATTGAAAAGTGGAGAACTGAATTTAAGACTGAAAAAATGAGAAATTGAGAGAAACTGAAATGGAAAGATATGTCCACCCTCAATTACATTACATTTCCATTGCATTCCACATGCAATATCTAGCAAAACAGATTGGATGGTGTGAAAATAAGTTGATAAGTTGTTCTTGTATAAGAACATTATCTTGAGATTGTGTACAGTGACTGGGAGGGACTGCATGCACAGCTCTTCTGAAATGAGAATATCGTAGCGCTGCCAATGTTGACTTTGTTTTTTCAAGCAGGTTGGACTATAGTGTGGCAAATAATGGAACTGGCAACCAAGAAAAGGATGAATAATACAACTATAATCTACTAGATATTAAATTCCTTGTTTTGCTTACCTTTAACAATCCAATTTCAGGAGAATTAAATGGCCAAAACCAGAAGCGCAATGTGCATATCCCCAGACTGGCTGGGAAGTACTGGGTGGTAACTATTCTTGCTCTGTCCCCTTTTTGTTGAGTAGATGAATTGACATACAAAAAATTGTGCCCATTACCTTCAATAAGACAAAAGAAATCCTGTTAGTATTAACAATGTTTTAAAACAAAAGGAAACATTTTTCTCTTAGGGTGTCAGATTCAAGACGTTATCTTGTTAAACTCTTAAGCGTGTTATTATATTCACAATCAGACTTTCAATGTATGCTTGTAGCTGAATGAGTGGGGATTTTTGATCCATCTGCTTGATAATGCAGATCCAAGGAATAGCAGTAGTTTTGGATTAATTTGAAATACAATTGTGACATTACGTACTACCAGAGTGACTAGGGAATGTTATCTTTATGAATCTAGCAGCAGAGACTTAGTGCATATTCATACAACTATCTATGGGAAAAGCTGATTTCTAAATAAATAAGTAGATGAAGGACATTTTGCTGCCTGACTGGAAGGACAAGATGGTGCCCTCCCCCAATTCAACATAGAGAAGCAGACCAGACAAGCAGTTGACTCTTCACTGGTGATGGAACAGCATCTTCCACCGCACCTGAGGGCAGCAGGCTAGCTTAGGAGAGTAGGGCAGGCCTCATGGCACACACAACAGACAGGAATGGCTGGGGCGGGGGGCTCAAGAGAAGCAGCTGGAGGCTGTTACCATTGGTTTCCCCACATCCCAGCATCCAAGGCTGGCCGGGGGGGGGGATGACAACAGGAACAACCACCCATGGCAAACACTTTGGGGGACAGACCTCTACTCAATTGGTGAGGCTCTTTACCTCTCTACCTCCTTTCTTCCTACAGCAAAGGAGAAAGGGAGAGTGGGACGCAGATAGCCTTACCACTGAAGTAAATTTAAAAAAATGGAAGTGGCACAGGAGGAGAGGCTACCACCACTATCACCATGAAGAGGAGCAGTGGCAGTAGTAGCAGGAGGAAATTAAGGAAAGGGGGTGCCCCCTACAGTGTGATTTACTCCTGAACCCCTCTAAGGATGACCCAGCCACCATCTTTTACCTGGGTGACCACAACCCTTTCCCTAATTGTGGCACTGCCCTTAGGAATGCAAAATCCAGAATTGTGCTAGTAGATTCAGAGGACCATTTCATCACTGAAGATATGTCTAATCAATTGTGGCAAAAAAATATTACAGTGGTGCCTCGCAAGACGAAAATAATCCGTTCCGCGAGTCTCTTCGTCTAGCGGTTTTTTCGTCTTGCGAAGCAACCCTATTAGTGGCTTAGCGGATTAGCGCTATTAGCGGTTTAGCGGCTATTAAAGGCTTAGCGGCTTAGCGGCTAAAAGGCTATTAGCGGCTTAGAAAAAGGGGGGGAGCGAAAAAAATCACAAGACTTGCAAGACATTTTCGTCTTGCGTAGCAAGCCCATAGGGAAATTCGTCTTGCGAAGCGCATCGAAAAACAGAAAACCCTTTCGTCAGGCGCGTTTTTCGTCTTGCGAGGCATTCGTCTTGCTGGGCACCACTGTATCAGGGACTGCGGTAGGAAAGATCACTAGATTATTGTGCCAATTATTTCTGAGACAAGGGAGTTGCGGTAAACACTGAGGTTTCCTTATGGGTCTAGAAAGCAACAAGGAAATGACAGGAATGGCGCTTAAAATGTTTATCTTTTCTAAAGACAAATCAAATGTTCCAGAAGGCTGTGAGGTTTTTTGGGACTGTTGTTTAATTATATAATTGTTTGGTACAGGAGTCAGTTATGTTTGGCAGTGGCAGTGTGACCAGTTTCTGTGAAAAGAAAACCACTGCTGTTAGATCTGCTTGGATTGTCAATTATATAGCATAATGAATGAAAGGATATATAACGAATATTTAATAATTTTACTTATACAAATTGTAACACTGACAGAAACACTCCACGGCCTTTTCATCTCTACTTTAATAGTTAAATATTTTCCCTCTGTTTTCTAATAAAAAGGGGGGAAATACAGAGCCAAATAATGCTTCCAAAAGTTTCTGTTTGTTAGTTATTTATGTACAACTGCAAAACATGGTCAATACTAAGGACGTTCGATACAGAGACATATAGATCGTCTCCACAATGGCATTTTTTAATTCTTCAAAATATTGTTAGGTTTATTAAGCCCCTCTTGTTTCTTTCAAATTCCTCATCCTTATCTTTAATTAGAACAATATGTTTGCATCCGGTACTCAGTCTGTATGAAGTCATGCTGATGGCACTCCTCTGCAGGAAAAGAATTGCAAACAAACCTATTAAGACTTTGAGATTAATTCAAAAGAAAGAGCTACCTAAGGAAGTTCTAACAAGTGCACTTCATTAGAAGCTAAAGCATCCTTAGACTATCTCTCTCACACTTCTGTGTGGGATAATAGAAACCATCATCTTTGCAAACCCAGGCACAGCGGGCCTCCGGGGAGGTGGTTGGAGGTGTAGAAGCAGCAAAAATGACATGGCACCAGCTTGGGATTGAAATGGCTACAACTTTTATTGATTCCAGATGCAAGTCAGCTTTGGCATAGGCGATGGGTATGTATCCTGAATCAGCCAACCTGGTTTCTGGCTGATAACTTCATAAGGGTTGATATTGGGGCTAAGGATGCTCCTGTGACACAAATTTAAAAGGGTTATGCTCACTTCTCACTGCCTATCCTGGGCTATGAGTAGATACCCTAAAAAGATACCACTGGACAACTGTCACAAAGAAGGGTGAAGAACACTTTGAACTCCCTGAAGCAGGTTATCTAATGGTTTTTCATTCCCTTATTCCAGGTTGAGGAAAGTTTTTTCAGTCATAGCACCAAACTGCTTTTTGGGCAACTTTCTGCGGACCACATTCCAGTGGTGGGCAAGGTCAGAAGGAAAGGGGGTGAGTGTAAATTTTCCCTTTGTACAGTAGGTTAGTTTCTTCATACTCAGTCCTCTATTCAGGTAAGTTCAGAGTTCAAGGAAGGCAGAAGCATTCAAGAAGGGTGCAAAGCAAGGCTGGTGAAGGGTGTGGTCTGAAGATAGTTCTGAAGGTAGGATAAGAGAGGCCAGAAAGGATGGATTTGGCCCCTGAGCCTAAGCTTCCCCATCTCTACCTTATTTAAAGAATTCCAGCATACAACTGTCTAGGAACAAAACACCACTGGCTATGCAGTATCAGTGACCCCCATATTGTCCCATGTCTTGGACAGAGTGTAGAAGAGAAACTGGGAAACTGGCATGGGGGAGGGGGAGTATTAAAGCTTCCTCCCTGTACTGAAATGCCAGTCTAATCACTTTTCCTGGCTAATAAAAAATATTATTATTTTTTAATTTAAAAAAAAAACCCTCACAAGATCCTGATTGCAAGTTTCCCACATGATGTGTCATTTGACTTTTTGTCTTCATTTGTCAGGTATCTTTACTAAGTACATAAACATCACCTTCCTGGAGCAAATCAACAGCATGTTTAATCCAGATCTGACAGTTTTAGTGGGTTTATGTGAAGGGGCTTAACAAGAGGCCATTTGGCTACACCTTCTAGTCTAGTCAATAGAAAGGTCTGAAACGGTTTTTGGAAGCTCAAGCAAGAGTGCTGTGTGGGGCTGCTTGAAAACCTTGAGTAAATGGGATGCCCCACCCTGCCTTGCAATGTTGAGGGAACTGGAGCAGGGCCTCAGAGTTCAAGCAAAGCAGAAACACTCAAGGAGGACCCAAATTTTAGCCTAAAAATTTGCAATGGATAAGGAGTCTATAACTGAAGCTCTGTTGGTCTATAGAAAAAAAGGCAAAACATTCTTTATAACATATATGATTAGTAATGTAGGTACAGTGGAACCTCGGGTTAAGTATTTAATTCATTCCGGAGGTCCGTTCTTAACCTGAAACTGTTCTTAACCTGAAGCACCACTTTAGCTAATGGGGCCTCCAGCTGCTGCCGTGCAGCCAGAGCACGATTTCTGTTCTCATCCTGAAGCAAAGTTCTTAACCCAAGGTAATATTTCTGGGTTAGCGGAGTCTGTAACCTGAAGTGAATGTAACCTGAAGCGTATGTAACCCGAGGTACCACTGTATACAGCAAGGTTGGACTTCCCTTACATGCAAAGACGAGAACAACAGTAGGTCCAACGGTCAAAATGAGTTTCTGCACATGTTCTAGAGCGAAGTGAGGGGCAGATGGGGCTCACCAACCTGGGAAGATAGCCCATCTAGGAGAAAGAAAACTGTGACCTAAACCTCAGCAGCCTTGCAGGATATATTTGGGAGAAAAAAAGGCTAAGAAGTATACCCTACACAAATCTGGAGTGGAGTCCTTAAGATGATTGGATGGTGCCTTGTGCGCCTCCTTCCAGCAACTCCTGCAGCCAAGCTGGTGTCAAACATATTGCTGTGCTTTCCTGTGTACCACATCAGTGAGGCCGAGAGGGAGGTCCTGTTGTCTGGGCAGCCCAGGGCCTCCATACACACTTCCCAGGCTTGTGCCCTAGGGAGGTTACTTCCGTGCTGCTTATGGTTACTTCCCCAGAGATGAACCCCATTGTCTCTCAAGACAGACGGATGCAAACAACAACAAATACTTCTAGTATCGCCACAATTGTCCCCACAGCTAGAACTTTTTGTCATCCACAGTAAACTCAAAAATAATAGCTCTATTCAGGCAAGAGTATAGTACACAGAAAATGTGAAGGGCGGTTCAGTGGCAGTCCTTACCTCCTTGGTTCATTCAGCGAACCGTCTTTATCTAGAGCTTATGTGCATTTGGCTCTGTACCTGACTTGAAGACACAGAGGTTGGGGAGACCTGCTACTGTAATCCTGTTCTGCCTTTCTAGGTATTTAGTGAGCCTTGTCACTATCTTTCTATGGAGAGAGTTTCACACATTCAGCTGAGAGCCATGTGGTATGTAATCAAGAGATGATCAAATGATGCATGTGTGAATCAGCTGGACTCAGCTGAATTCTTTTTCAATGACAGCTATAGCCATCAAAGCAAAATACTTCCTTCATCATGCTTGTGTGATGACCCATGGAAGTATTTAGAAAATCCATTAGACAACTTGCACAAATAAGCCTACTACAACAGAAGACTGGATGCGCCAGTTGCCACAGTAGTCAACAATTGTTACACTATTTGTTACTCTTAATTCTTCATCAAAATAGGCCTAGAAGGGGGAAAGTTTACAAGCGCCACTTTAATTAACAGGTTTTTTTATTTTAAAAAATGCAGGCAAATGTACAGAAGGCATATTTAATCTACCAGAACAGTATTTTCTCCCAAGGATTTCTGATTAATTAGTATCTTTATGTATTATTTAGCAGCCCATTCTTAAGAGATGAATAAATAAATGCACCCAACCATAGCAGAGCATTGGGAATGCTATCACCAGGGCTGCATTGTAAAGAACAACCTATAAAATTATACTGTCTGTTGTGAACTAAAGCAATGATGAAAATAGCTGATAACTGGCCACGTCAGGCTGTCTTATTTTATTCCCGTTCAGGCAGCACTGTCAGGCAAAATCTTTTTTTTTTTATATATAATAATTTTTATTGCATTTTTTCCAAATTACAGAAAGAACAAAAGAATGAACAAAGTAGAAAAAAGAAAGGAAAGAAAAAGAACAGAAAATCACGACCATTTCAGGAACTTATTTCAAATTTCCATTGGACTTCCCCACATCTCCCACATAATGCATTCTTGATAATAGAGTTATCAGCAAATTATACCCTTATTTCGTGTGTTTCTTTATATTTTCAGTTGCAATTTAAGTTTAAATCTCTTATTCTCCATTTACTCTAAAGATATAACATAATGTCGTTTTTACCCATTTAAACTTTGATTCTTTCATAAATGTTATCAATTTCATAGATAATTAAATTTCGTTGCTGGGGCTAACGTTCCAAATCATACGGCGTCTTATGTTTCATACAACTTATAATACTTTTGCAGATAGTCTTTAAATTTTTTCCAGTCCTCCTCCATTGCCTCTTCTCCCAAGTCTCGGATCCTTGCAGTCATCTCGGCTAGTTCCATGTAGTTCATCAATTGCGTCTGCCAATCCTCCAGTGTGGGCAAATCTTGGGTCTTCCAGTGCTTAGCGATAAGGATTCTTGCTGCTGTTGTAGCATACATAAAGAAAGTTCTATCCTTTTTTAACACCTTCTGGCCGACAATGCCCAGAAGGAAGGCCTCTGGTTTCTTGGGGAAGGTGTACTTGAACACCTTTTTTAACTCGTTATAGATCATTTCTCAAAAGGCCTTCAATCTTGGACAAGTCCACCAGAGGTGAAAGAATGTCCCTTCAGCCTCCTTGCATTTCCAACATTTATTATCAGACAAATGGTATATCTTAGCGAGCTTGACTGGGGTCATGTACCACCTGTATACCATTTTCATAATGTTTTCTTTCAAGGCATTACATGCCGTAAACTTCATACCGGTGGTCCATAACCTTTCCCAGTCCTCAGACATAATATTGTAACCAATGTCTTGAGCCCATTTTATCATGGCTGATTTAACTGTCTCATCCTGAGTATTCCATTTAAGCAGCAAGTTGTACATTCTCGATAATACCTTGGTCTTTGGTTCTAACAACTCTGTCTCAAGTTTCGATTTTTCCACCTGGAATCCTGTTTTTTTATCTAGCTTAAAAACCTCATTAATTTGGGCATAGTGTAGCCAATTTTGCACCTTATCCTTTAATTTTTCAAAGCTCTGCAACCTCCAATTACCTCCAATGTTTTCTATTATTTCCCAATGCATTCTGTTTTGCCCATCTCTCCTCTGTCTTCTGTGGTGTCTTATTTATGCTTGCATTGTCACCAAAGAAAACAAAACATCCATTGGCATTTTCCAATTAGTTCCCAGTAGCATTTGCTCACCGTAGTTTGCCTCCTTGCACAGCACACAAAATTGATTTTGTGTCCACCACTGACCTGGCTCATTCAGCAAATGGCTTGAGGATATCTGTTTCAGGAATAACAGCTTTCAATCATTTCCCCAAAACAGCGTATTACCTGGTGTGTGATCCTTGAGTGGACCTCCTGGTTCTATGACAGCTTTGCTGTGAACGTCCCAGTCAAATTCATCTTCGGGATCTTGTGTAAATCCACACACAGCAGTCCAGTTGTGGCCTTGTGTTTCAAAGTTACAGCTTCCTGGGACGGTGGTATATTGGCCTGGCAACACAAAGAAAACCACATTTATTTATTATCGTTGAAGCTTCCATTCGAGCCAAGGATGGTGCTTTGATAGCCCAACAATCATTGGGTCCTGTGCCTGCATGGTTTAATTCCACACCATTGGGGGGAGGGGTGGGGGAAATGGGTCACCTGCTGCATTGTTACAAGTGGACAGTCCCATCTACCTGTCAAACTGGTCAGATCCAGTTCTCCATCCTTGATTTATTTACTTGTAATACTACAAGTCTGTTCACAAAGTGGTTTACAACCATTTGAAGATACAAAGGACTGCCTCTCCCCATATGAACCAACCTGGACCTTGCAATAATAATCTGAGGCCCTTCTTCATGTGCCTCCTTTGTGAGAGGTCCGGAGGGCAGCAACATAAGAACAGGCCTTTTCTGTAGTGGCTTCCCACTTGTGGAATGCTCTCCCCAGGGAAGCTCATCTGGTACCTTTATTACATATCTTTAGATGCCAGGCAAGAACATTCCTCTTCTCCCAGGTCTTTGGCTAATGAAATCTATGGCCTTTTAAACTGTGTGTTATTGCTTTTGTTTGTTACTATGTTGTGTATTATTATTATTTTATATTGAAAATTACCTTGTGATAATTAGATGAAGGGCAGTATAGAAAATAAATCAATCGATTAATTAAATAAATAAAAATGATAGCAATCCATACAAACTAAAATAATTCAACTAAAATAGTAAAAATAACATCTGAAACTTTATGAAAAGCCAAAGAAAGAAGTCACCACGAGTCTCCAGAAGCTCAGCCGAATGCAAGAGTCTTACCTGCTTACAAAAGGAGACTAGAGAGAGACACCTCAGTTCAGATGGAGGTCAAAAACGATGATTACATTTTTCAAAATAATGATAGTACAACTTTGTTAGCTGGTGCAACTTTCATCGGCAGAATTCCAAATTTACATATGTTAAGATGATAAATGACCTCCCTGCAAAGAAGTATTGCTGCTTTGGGGGGAAACACTCAGGTTTTCCAGATGGTGAGAGAGATATATAAGCAGGTCTTTGCACAGGCAAAGCAGAAATATGTGCCAGTTTAAATAGTAAGAAGAAAACTAATGTTTGGACCTTCACCCAAAAAGACAGACTTGAGAGAAACCAAATATTTCACACATGTGACTTTGGATTCTCTTGGGCATTTCCCTAGCCTGGCTGTGACCTAGTAACAAGGCCATAATCATTGTGGGTGGCTTTGGCTGCAATCCTAAACACACAGGGAGTAAGCACCATTAAACTTCTGAGTAGAGGACTGCACTGTTATTGGGTGCCATGGAGGGAAGTTAACATACGAAAGGACCTACAGCAGAAGCCAGATTTGGATCAGGTGCATCTGCACTGTTGGAAGTGTAAGATTCCTTATACACATGTGAGAATTCAAACCAGTTGGCTTCTCATTCACTTGTTGTTGTTTTGACATAAATGTGAATCTTTCCTTCTGCTACCTTGATCCTTCTTCACTGGCTGACTTATGGGGGGTGTTGCTGCTGGTGAGTAGATGTTGACAGCAATGCATTTGCTGCAAAACTCCCCCAGTTTTATGTATGTTTTTTTAAAAAAACAAAGCAAAACAAAAAACACATGGATAGGAGGTCCTGTCTGTAGGGTTCCACTCTGGCCCTTGGCTTAATTCCACAAGAGTCTTAGTGTAATTTGTCACTTCAAACACTGTGGACCTGCTCTTGCTCTTAGGGCTGTCCCTCTGGGAATGGATTGCTGGGCAAGTGAGAACAAGGGAAAGGTAGAGAAGGAATGAGGCAGCCGAGAGAGGGAAAGAACTAGGCAACCCTGCCGGGCCTCAGACTCTGCTCACCATCAGCTATAGCCCCCAAGTGATATTTCCTGTGGGTCAAAGGAAAAAGAAGTAAAACAAAAATAATGAATATATAGCTTGATAAAATAGAGCTACTTGCAGGACAACACACTCTCTTGTCTATTAAGGAGCAAGGGCTCGCATATATCAGGCATCGGACTAAATGATTTCTCTATTTAGACACTGGAAAGGGATTTTGGGAAAATGTTGTGTGATGCATGAAAGCACCTTAGATCAAAATGTGGGAAGCAGTGCTAAAGGCTCAAATGTTTTCTGTGTATTTTGTTCATTCTTGTAACTGAAAAAGTTTAAAGAGCTAACTTGAATTTGAAAAGACTTTAATTTAAATTGATTTTTTTCCCTTTGGTATCTGAAAAACTCTCGATTTCCCCACTTTTTATTATGTGACTATAAATGAATCTGGTCTTCAATTACAAACCACCTTGCCTGAGCAAAAGAAATCAATCTAAATAGGTGGGATTACTTTTGGTATCTTCAACAACCAACAATGCAGTAGAATAGTCCAGCACTCTTGTAGAAAGGAAACAACAGAGATTTATTTAGCATGCCAGATCAATGCAAAACCATAAAGCATAGTAATTGCGGTAGTACTTGTTAAACGTATTCCTAACTGAATGAACAGGGCAGTATTACTCTTGGCTAAATGGGATTGTTGACTCTGCTCAGACCTGAATGCAGGAGATGCCAGGTGAATGCTATTGACATAGCTTGTTACCATGCCACCCAGGTAGTCACAAGGGTGCTACTTCAGCCCTGAGAGGCACAGTTCTTCTATAAGTGTCAGAAAATCAAGAGCCACAATTTGCAGCTACTGGGAGCAAGCAGAGATTAAAGTGCTCTTCACACACATTTGCCAGCAATGTCAGAGCTACTTCCATATAGTGAGGTCCCATACTGCAGGAGAGGGCATGTGACTAATACAGACTGGCCTTTTCTTTCCAACCCAATTGGCACCCCAGGCATAGGGAAAGGTTCACATGAGTTACCTCTACTCGGCACCAGGGGGCAGAACTGGGAGCTTCTGGCAGCAGAGCCCAGGCGCTTTATTCACTGCACCATCAGGGCAGCTATCAAGCAGTGGGATTGCAATCATTTATGCTGTGCTGCAGTGCCACCAAACAAGACCACATGAACCAACAGGGCCTTTTAGGAATATCAAAAAAGCAACGAACAAACAGGTTCATAGTAGAGCATGTCTACTATGTCAGTATCTAGGTCTTTGCTGGGGACCAGATATGGGATTGCTTCTTCCTTTGAATCAGTGTCAGACTCACTATCAGGGTCTATGACAAATCCAAGTTCCAGTGCTCTTTATCAGATGCACTGAGCACCTCCCGTGTTGTGCATCTGATGAAGTAGGCTCTTACCTCCCAAAGCTCACGGCATGATAAATGGGTCTCCCAGGTGTCACAAAACTCTGCAAATTCTGCTGCAACAGACTAATGCGGCTACTCTTTTATAATCTCTGTCTACCGCAGAAATGAATGAGACTTTGAAATGCTTTAAATGTTGTGCCTTGCCATTTCATCACTACTAAAAAGATCACCTGGCTACAATAATTCAATCACAATATCTTGCCAGTGTAATTCAGCTTGCATTGTTTACAATAAATACTTAAGAGCAGTATGTGCTGGGTCGATAAAGTCACTTGCCTGTTTGCACCTTCTTGACATCCTTTTCTTTTTGATGTAAACCAAATCTATTTACAGGTGACGGGGAAAGGACTGTTCCATTTGTCTCTAAAATTGCTTTCATTTCAATATGCCAAGGCATTTGACTAGATGGTTCATCAGCACCGAGGCCTGCTATTAATAAAACCCATGCATAATTGAATGCAGTTCAGCAAAATTGAAAGTGCTTTCAAGGTGCGCATGCAGTTTCCCTACATCACTACCACTGCTGATGTTTAAGGGGCATAACAACTGTGGGAGACTGTCTGACTGGAAGGCAGAAAAAAAATGTTTTAAAGTTCAAATGGTTAAAAGGGAAAGACTGGGGGCTTCCAGACAGGAGTTTATTGTGGAATCCTCGTTGCTCATGCATGTAAGTTTTCTGCACCAGCCACACCAGGCCATCATCATCCAAGTATCAACCCATCGTTTTTCTTAATTTAATCTGGATTTATCGGTTCTATGGAAAATTGATAATAAAATATGCAGTTATTTCTGATGCAGGAGCTCCTTAACATGTAACCATTTCAGTGGTTAACCTCTATTTCTGTTTCCTCTTCACCTGAGCACATCCCAACCATTTTGTTTATGGCAGGCCACTGAGACCAAACTGAAATGGACTGGTGCATTTAAGACAGGTTTACATAGCAAAATAATGATACAGCCACTCTTGGTCAGTTTATTCAGAGGTTAAAGTGAAAGGGGAATATAATTTATATCTATCTCTATCTATCTATCTATCTATCTATCTATCATCTAGCTATCTAGCTATCTAGCTATCTAGCTATCTATCTATCTAACAAAAGGCTGGAGTGCTGGACATCAATTCTATGCATGGCTAAGCATGACCATGGTAATCACCATGGTTAAACCAAAGGAAATAAGTAACAAAACTATAAACTACAGATACAGCATATTATCTTATTTAATTCTACTTTATAAATACCTACTCAGGAATTGGAATCAAGCATGAAAGACCAACTAATTGTTCCCAAAGCCAACAATCACAACTTCTTGTTCACATGATATATCAGCCAAACCAACAAGGCATAACCTCCTACCAATATAATGAACCACACCAAACCATTTTTTAAAAATCTCATTCTCTACCTCTAAATCATGTATTTCTTTTTAAAACCACAGAATAATTCGGAAATGGGGTGCAGCAGAATTCTGGACATCTACATGCCAAATGATGCATACAGTAGATTCATCCATTTCTAGCTCATTCTTTTTTGACCTCTTACCATTAGCACTGCAAGAATAGCTGCTGTGAGATCAGAATATACAAAACCCTGTGAAGATTTACACCCACTGTCATGCTAGACAGTAGAAATGCATTCACTGGGTAGGAGAGGGGTACATGATTTACCAACCTGGAGAAACGGAAGGTACAAAAGGCCAAGTGAACCAGTCCAATTATATACATGCTTACCCAGAAGTAAGAAATGTATTTTAATTTTTTTAAAGAAATGAATTGGCAAAGTTTTTAAAATATTAGCATTATATGGCATATTTTTCTTCTGCATCAGAGTTTGTTTAATATGGGTCACTTACCGAAATTTGGGGTGGGCAGCGGTTGTGGTCAGACATGGCACCCAAGGGTGGAAAAGTCCTTTCGCCCTTGCAGCCGGATGCTGGGATCCTCCTCAGCCAGGTGTGAGGGATGATGGCATAGCCCACCAGAATTCTGAATATTTTAGCCAATCAGAGCCTGGGGGGGGCAGGGCTTGGGTGGCAGACCAGAGTGAACAAGTGTTCACTCCGGTCCAGTGCTGGAGGATAAAAGCCGGCAGTGCTTGTGCTGTTTTGTGTAGCAGATAAAGCATTGAGTGGAATCTTTAGTTTATTTTTGGGTGCGAGGTGACATGGTGCACCACCCCGACCCCAAGCACGTGCAACTTCTCAAGATACAACCCCTAAAGGTGTCTCAGTGGAGGTTCTGTCCTGAAGCCAAGTGGGGAGCAGATGAGCTATGGAACTTCCAAGTGCGGTCTGGGGAGGGCCACTTTAGTTGACTTTCCTAGGCTTATTCCTAGGAAAGTGGTCATAGGATTGCAGCTTCTTTGGTGTAGCAAATGTATCCAGATATAAGGGGGGGGGCAAGTCAAAGGGGGGCCAGCTCAGAAGCAACATGTTCATAACAATCCTGTCCTGAGTAGCTATTTTATAGCACTTAAGCTTTAAAAAAAACCAGCTTACATTAATGCAGAGAGATAGAAGTACTTACTGCAATCAGCTTCATCAGACAGGTCTTTGCAGTCAGCCTTGTAGTCACAAACAAGGTGAGATTCAATGCACTTCTTGTTCCAACATACGAAGTCGGTAACAGTAGGGCACACCCCAGAATCCTCTCCAACTGGAACCAACAGGACAGCTAAATCAATACTTTAATTAAATCAAAGAATGCCCTTTTTGATTTGTTTACCCATTGTGCACCATCACTTTAGTGATTTTCTGCTTCCAACAGATGTTATTCAATCCCGCTCACTTTTAATGATGGCTTGTACCTGCCTAGACTGCTCTATTGCCCATATTCAGAGCTTAATGGATGAGAAGCTTTAAGCAGACTGAAATTCAATTCAGCATGAGGACAACACTTCATTTGCCTTGTTTGGTCTCCAGATGCATGGGGGGTATGATAACATTCATTGCCAGTAAAGACAAAAATACATAGAACAAAGGCAGCAATGACGAGAAGCCCAATATGCATACACAAACTCGGACATAGAGTTCCTCCCGTTTCCCAAAGGAAACCATTGCATCATGAGTTTTCAAGATTACGGAGTTCTCAGTGCCATTTGCAATGCAGAACAGAGGACTCCTACAGTTTGAGTAAGTCAGGAAATCTCTCTTTTGCCAGCTCCAGCTCCTGTATAGTTGAGGAAAGGTGGGGGCAGGGGCAAAATAAAGCTTAGGACACACGCAAACACCCAGCAAGGTAGTCTCCTGGTTGCTCAAACTAGCAAGCCAATATAAACAGTGAAAATAATTGAGCAGAAGTTTAAATGCAAGTACAGTACTGCATTTCAGTTAATCTGTTGAACAAACCCTACTTTTTGTATTACAGTTATGCTATATCTTGAAAGCAAAACTTAAAATAAAACAAGCTTGATAATAAAAAAGGGATGATGATGATGATATGCTGACTGGGGTGTACAATAAATTTTAAACCCAATGCACACTGAAATGCTGTAATACTGAATACTGAAGGCAAGAAAAAAATGGCCTATCATAAAATCTGACTCAGATATACATATCTCAATATATTCATTTGTTTAGCGTGAAGGTCTGAAGGGATTTCAAAGTGTGCTTGGTTTAACACACTCAGAAAACGTCGCAGGATCAGCCAGAATTTCCAATCCTGGGGAATTTTCCAAGCATGTTCAACCTACTGCACTTAGAGACTTCGGCAAACTGCTGCGCTATACATGTAAAAGTCAAAGAGGAGCCCATGTACCCAGAGAAGTTGGTGGCTGAACTTGCATGTGCACCCCTGCTCCCATGCATGTTCAGGCAGATGCCCGAATGAGGCTATAATATACCTGCAGACAAGTTTAAAAGACTCACTTTGAAATCAACTGATAGCTCAAGATTACACCCAACGACCTCCTCCCTCTCCAGCCCAAAAGCCATGATGGAGGATAATATTGAAGGAGCACGTACAGTTAGTCACAAAGGCCAGCTGGGGCGGGGGGCATGGAAGGACATAATAAAGACACCTAAAGCCAACTTGGAGTGCGCTGCTAGGAAAAAGTACAGCCGACATTTATCCTCCTCCTTTCCTGGCCATAATAGGCCATTTCACATTTGAATTTTGCAGGTGACTCCTGACAACTCCTGTGGTCAATCATCCACTGGCTGTGCGGGAAGCCAAAAGACAGCCCCTCCCCCTGATTCCAGGTGACCACACTGGGCCACAATCACCACTCCTGGTGAATCAGGTATGCGGTTCTTCTGACAAACGTCAGCGAACCAAGGCATCCCACAAGCATATTGACTGAGCGACAGAACGTACACCACACCTATCAAAGTGCACAACATGAGGCTACATCACCCTGTTCATAAAACTTAAGCATTCACAAGAGAGAACTTGGTGCTGGGTAAACGGATGAAAGAGCAATGTGTATCCAAAGTGAGCCAGCAAAGTGGAAATGCTTTATTGCTAACAATTGTATTAAGATATTCTGCTTCTGGGCTGAAGATACAAACATACCAGGAATGCCAACTGTACTACTACAACTGGAGATGTAAAGACAAGGCAACACACAAATATAAGCAACAGAGGAGAAGATGGTACCACAAGTGTAGGATCCTGAAACACACTTGAATCCCAACCTCAGCACTCCAAGATGGGCAATGAATTCAAATGCACAGAGGACATCTTCCTCTTCTTTCAATGTGGAGAAATTAATCTTTGGCTTTACTTGTGGACTGGTGGACACTAGTCATGATGACAATATGAAATATCCAAGTTTAGGGGTTACTTACATGAATACAAAAGCAACAGCAGGCAAGAGCAATTGCCTTCATGCTTCCCAGAGCTATTCCCCTAATATACACATGTGTTGGTTAGAGAACTGCTTAACAAAATTCAGAGAAGTTTAGTTGTATTTCCGTTTGTGCAACTGTTTCTTTAACTGTGAATTTGTGATTTAAACCAAGCTTCTCCCCCGTCCCTACTAAATGCAAGGTATCCCTTTACCAGTTTTTCAGCCCTTGGCTGAATGTTGACATTTCATTAAGGAAGGAAGAAAATGGTTTTCACTCAGAATAGTGTTTGTCATAATTAGGAGCATTTTTTCATTTTAAATTCAGGATACCTTCACAAAAACAAGATAAACTGAACAAACTAAAAAGGATGCCAGAGAAAAAAATAAAATAAAATTTGTTTCCCCAAATATAATTCAACTAGTTTGCTCTGAACCAGCCAAGAGTAACATGTTGGAGAAACAGAAAGTGCAATGACGAAGAAATCTAATGAAGCGGTATAGCACTTGCATGCATTCCCTGTTTTCGCCTGCTGTGCTTCTCAAGTGTCCTTGCAAGGTAAACTATGGGGAGCTGTTGAACTACAGAAGAACACCAAGGCACTGAAAGAGCTGCACAAGCTGTGGACGGCCAAACCCTTAGTTTGACCCCATCATTGTTTGACTCATATTGCAACCTACATATATTTATTTGGAGAGAGAGCTACATTCCCTGCTTACTCTGCTTACCAGCTCCCCTCACATTCCCTAGACTTTCCCCTTCCCACCCCATGCAACTACCAATCCCCCTTTCACCTCCTCAAGCCTATTTTTTAATCCACTTCTCTCTTCTGTTATACTGCACTGCTTTCACCTTCACTCCTATGCCCGTGTCCCTCCTTCCTTTTGTGGAACCCACTCACAGAGTGTTTGTTGTGGGGGAGGAAGGGAAAGGAGAATGTTAGCCACTTTGAGACTCCTTAAAGGGAGTGAAAGGCGGGATATCAAATCCAAACTCTTCTTCTTCTTCTTCTTCCACACATTTCAACTAACCCCTTTCACCTTTAGTCGAATTATGGTGCCACCTTCCCCTCCTATTATGCAGCTCTGTTTGTACTCCTGTTTTCATCTTTACCTCCATTTCCATGCCGACTCTTCCAACCATTTTTGCAACCCCCTTTTGCAACCCGATTTTCGCCTTTATCCCTTCTCCTTCATTTTATTAACTCCGCCTTGTGCACAGACCATTCCCATTTCTGTGGCTCCTCCTCTCTTCTGTTCTGGAGTCCCCTTTATACACACAAACCCATGATGAGATCTGTTACTGCATCTTTAAGCTAAATGGACTCTAAAGAGCAAGAGTGTCATTAGCGTGTTCAGTTAGAGAAGGTTAAGTTCAGCTGATGGCTGTTGCGCATATATGGGTGTTTGCTTCTTGAGGAAATATCCATTCTAAATTACTACACGGAAGCTGGATCTTCTTGTTGAAAACAACACAAGGTACTAGGAGTGAAATGCATTGTGTGAGGTTACTGTGGGATATTTGCAGGCTCTTCATCCCTTATCTCTCTCACACAAGGCAGCCGAGGAATAGAAGAGGATGTTTGAGTACAGCAAGAAGGACATGGATAGCTTCTCCTTCATTTCTCCCAGCATTCCCTTCTTGCCCCCCCCCCGCCCCAGTACTGCAAATAATTACTCTTAGTTTTAAAAAGTTATCCTTGGAATAATTGTGTGGCCTTTCTTGAAATTGCTATTTTTTTCCCTTGGTAAATGATAAATTATGATTTAATTCTATTCAATGCTTTTCTATAAAAGTTTTTTTGGGGTGGAAAACAAACTATAATTATGCCTCAAATACAAAATGAACAGTTGGGATCCTCTTGTGACAAGCCTTGTGGGGAAATTATATATGCAAAACATGCAAAAATATACTCTTGCTTGATGATCAATATAAAAAGCTGTAATATCAATGTCCTTCACTGCTATTGTGATGCATTTCATTTTCCTTACTGTTTGTTGTACCAATTCCTGAGATAATCTTAAGTGCTTTGAATGCATAGAGAGCAGCAGCAATGTATAAATGTATAAATGCTAAGTGCTGGGTGAAATTGGTAGCTGAATAGTTTTAGTAGGTTAAAATCTATTAGAATTTTTTAAATGGGCATATGGTATTTTATATGACGTTTATAAAACAAACCACATCTGTACAATCCTGGCCTGGACTTTCTCCTTTCTCTGTTAATATGTGCTGCTCTCTCTTTTTTCTTGTCTTAGTAATCATGTCAGCCCCCTGCTGGGCCTTCTGTATTTATAATATACTATTGATGAGCAAGCCCTGAATAGTTTGTAACAGTCTGAAAAAATTTCACCCACAGCAAATGATCAATGACACTGGGGACAGATACCAAATGTAATCATGTTAGCACAAAGCATCACTCACAGTGGGAAGACTTGAAGTAGCCAACAGGAAAAAAAAATGCCAGCCATGCACAGGTGCTGTGATTCAGTGCATATGATAAAAATCAAAACCTATGAATCTTGGACCATGTCTGTGGCACACTCTCAAGAAGGATTATTATTATGATTAAATAGCTAGTCATGCAAATATTTTACCAGCTTTTAAATTATTGTGGTAGACATCAAAGTTAAAATTGGGAAGAGTTCTAAAAATACTTAACATATAAGTGCTATCATGCTATGTTTTTAAGATAGCCATTGACACACTACTTTCAAAATAGAGAACTTTTGAGTGTGGATGTGAATCAGGAGGTGAATAAAGTGTTGCATTGAAACAAAAAAAAAAATTCTAAAGGCAGGTATCTCTCTCCCTCTCCCTCTTTTTCTCTTGATGCTATATTGTTTCTTTGAAGGTTATATTGTTTCTTTGAAGGTTATATTGTTTCTATGAATGTTGCTCCTGTGAATCCAAATGAAAACAAGGACGATCACTTTTAAGTATAAAAAGAAATTAAAGGGAGGAAAACAAACAGAAAAAGAAGGCTTTAATATTTTGTTTGTTGATTTGGGTTTCTTTTTATCCTGCATTTCTTTGAATTAGATGTACTGTGGACAATAGTTAATTAGCTGTAGCTCTTCCTATCTTAAGGAATAATGAGGAACTGTGTTCTGAAGATGCACAGCCTGTATTAAATGAAGGAGGAGGCAAAGAAGAGGAGGTGTGAATGTTAAATCACTAATAAAAAGGATGACTGATGAATTAACTCTTTCTCTGAGAGGAGAACTACTTAAAGGGAAAATGCCACATGCAGGAGACTATTCCACCAACAATTCCCTTCTTTAAAAGCCGTAAAGCGTTTAGTAACCAAACTGCCTTTGAATTCAGACGGTAACCTTTTATCTAAAGGGATCTTACAGAAGAAAACTTCCTTTGTGGGTTGTGCCCTCAGTGATTCCCCTTTCCACTTTTCTATAAAGGCAACTGCCATAGTTTAAAAACTGTTCAGGAACAGAAAGTGAAGAACTTGGAACTAAGGTCTTGGATCCATGGGATGAACAAAATGTATATTTATTTATTTAGGTACAAGTTCAGAAAGATTTCTTGGAAGTAGAATTCTACCAAAGAGCAATAAAGCTTAGCAGGATTCCTCAAAATACATTTGATAAGCACTTTCATTTTCAGGTATTTTTGTATCGGGGTGTTTTGCCAGTTGATTAGATATAGGAACAGCACCATACTGTCAGTAACATGTGTGGCTATGGACAGCTGTTTCTGGGGGAAAGTTGATAAAGCATTTCCTCAGGCAGTAGCGAGAAGTCGTATCAAATAAGGTGTGCTATCAGTTCAAAAATCTGTGGGGATTTTTACTCAGCCAGGGCTAATCAGAAGATTTGTGTTGATTCTGACATAAAACAGGCTTAACAAATTATATTGACTCTTAGAGAATTCTGCCTGTAGGCAGTGAAGCCTTGGCAGGAGGATCCACACACAATTGGAAAGATTTGTTGGTGAAGACATTGAGATACAGATAATCCCAGCTGCGACCATAGATTTGTCATAAAGTCATAATATCTGAATCTGGCTTTCTACATTTCTGTGAATTTCTGTTTCTTGCTGTAGGGTAAATCACACCCAAAGAATGTGGTAGTAGACACTTGAGACAAAAAGGACTGATGTTTGGGCATCCATGTGTGAGAATAATGCAGAGGAGATAGAACAGGAGGGGGCAAAGCGGTGCTCGCCATAGGTTTTGGACTACATTCCAATGGGCAGCAATGAGAGGAACTGTAGTCCACCGCCCCTGGAGGGCACCATGTTAGCTATTCCTGGGATAGAAGGTAAAGACACTGTCATAACCACCAAACAGCAAAATATAGCTGTAGTTGTTTTTTTTAATAAGTTGTAAATTTATTATTTAATATACTGAAGGCCTATGCTTCTTGAAACTGCTTGAGTTGATGAGTTGAACAAAGTAAGACAATGAACTTGGCTTAGTGTTACGTGTGAACCTGACCATTATTGCATTGCTTTAAAAAAAACCAAAACATTTCTATGCATTAATTTTTTAGCACATACCATTTTGAGTAAGAAGTCCTTACCTGTGCTGCAGTTCTCATAGACAATGTCATCTATTGCTGCTCCTCCTCCAAGATCCTTGATCCGAATGCCTTCAAACAGAACTTCAAAATTTCTCAGCTTCCCCAGATGTATTTCTGCTTTCTTCCAAAGGCCACCATAGTCTCCAGAATCACTCCAAACCTTTGAAAGACCACTCCCAGTCTTCAAAGAAAAGAATAAAGCTTGAGTGAATGCAAAACTCAGAATGCTGAATTTGCCCCTGCCGTGAGTATGGAACGTGGGTAAGAGAAAGTGAAAGTTACAAGAAACACTGTTAGTTTAAGCAGGGCTAGTCATCATCTGCAAGGTACCACCACAAACATCCCTGACCACTGGCCATAGTGGCTGGAAGTGTTTGGGGTTGCAGTCCAACAACAACTGGAGGGTGCCATGTTGGCAACCCCTGAATTACAGCAGAAAATAAAGACTGAAAGGGAATGTGCAACCACTGTCCTTGGTTCACGAAAAGAGAAAACTTAAACATCCATGGGTAAATGTGCAAAGGGACACATTGCACAAGATTCCTGATGCATGGGGAAATGATGTGACTCACTCAGGCATCCTCTACTTTCACTGTTGCATTACATGCAACACAACTTTTATAATCAAGTCAAACTTTCAGGAAGCGGTTACGTGGGTCTTGAAGGAGAACTGGAAATCTTTCCTTGTGCATGTGAGAGTCAGGTTAATGACTGAGAGAGGAGACCCAGGTCAGAGCTGGGAATAAAGGCTGCCACAATGGAGAGGTGTTCCTACCATTCAATACATGTAAGCTAATTATAGTAAGCTTCTGTGAAATGTTCTTAGGGAACAATGACTTTCCCCCAAGATTTGTACACTACCATTTTGCTGCTGTTTTGGACATTATTCTCTCTGATCTGTGCTTTTAAGCTGTTACATTAGGTTAGCATATTTGTATTGTTTTATATGTTGTTTTAGATCATGTATGGATTTATTTACATGCTGATTATTTTGTCCTTGCTTTTTGAATTGAGATATTATTGTTGTTTGTTTGATACATTGTGAGCCACTTGGGCAAATTTTTGTGGGAAAGTGCATATAAATAAACAGATGGTGATGATAAATCTGATTCTTCAATGAACAGACAGTTAAGTGCAAATTGTTACGTACAGGACCTATTTTCAAAAGTGTTACATCATTCTTGATGCCTTTCCCAGCTGCTACTTTTTCAGGCTTCAAATCATCCAAGCAGCTAAAATGAGCAAATTTTCTTATTACACGGCAAAGCTACGGCTGGGTTACACAACACCCGCAATTTAAGGTGCCACAAAAGTAAAATATATTATGCAGCGCCTGGAGGCAACTTTTTTTGGTCTGAAAATACACTACTGATTTTGTTAACATTTTCTGTATTGTGTACATAGGAGATTCACACAAACAGGCAATTCTCACAAAACCTCCAACTTTGGGGTAAGGTGCTCTGACAGCATGCAACCCAAGGGCTAGATTATATTTTACTACAACTATAGGCCTCCAAGGGAACAACCCCATATTAAGGCAAGAATCCAGAATCACATACTACTTAAAAATACAACTTAACAAGTAAATAGATAAGGGCACCTGACCAGATAGATCAGTTAGTTAACGGTGTCAAAGACACCAGAGGACAAAAAGGGACTTATGAATGAATGTGAAATTTACAGACACTGGAAATAGACTGATGGATCCATCCCTACCTGGCACCAGTGACCACAAACTCAATAGCTAAGATGCATCATTTTAGAATAAATATTTAACATGGTTATACTCAGCATAATATATTTATAGTTGTAATATCCAGCAAAAAAGCTAACACTGTGTAGTTCAAATATGCAGCCAGCAGACTACTCCTATGCACATGCTCAAGTCAACATTAATTCAACGGCACATGAACAGAACAATTTAACTGATTCCACTATGTGTGTAGATAGAGATATATAAAACACTTCTACTAGTGCAGTCAATTCCAGGGAGTGAACACAGATTTTCTGAATACATAGCCTTTGCTCTAGGTCTCTCTTATGTGCAGTTGATTTGGCAGCTATGGGATGATTAACAGCAAACTAAAACAAACAAGGCCCCAATTAGTACTTAGCTATAGAAACAATATGAATGCCAATGAAAATCAATGTTGGCTTACACAACAAATTTGCCTACAATGACTTCTGAACCCTCCTCACTTGGAATGCTAAAAATCCATTCATTATTCATGTCAAGGCCACATTTGGCCTACAACCAGTATCATTAAAGTGGATTGAAGCATTTAACTGAATGAGAATTACATCCTCTTGGACTGCAGTCATACACATACTTGACTGGAATAAGTCCCATTGAATTCAGTGGGACTTACCTTTGAGTAGACATGGCGGATAGGCTTGAACAGTGGCACACACGCCACAGCATGTATAATTGTCAGCTTGAGGTGCATCAACCTCAGCTGGTAGAAAGTAAAACGGGTAGAAAGTACTCCATGCACAGAGGCTACTCATAAGGCAGCACTTGTTGCTTGCAATACAGTGCCTGCTACTTACTTACTTCTCTCTACACTCTAGTACCTAAACATGTCCTATGTGTTTATCGATATATTTGAAGGGGGGGGGGAATGCTGCCAGTTCATGCAGCAATAAAACTAGAAGGTAGCAAGGGATATGATCATTGTTATTAGACAATGTAACGAAGACACAGCCTGCAATTATGCCATAAGATTATGCCATAAGAATGGAGGGTGGGCATGCACATTAGAGAGGTCTCCAGGGATCTTGCAAGTGGGTTTAAGGAGTAAAAGGTTCGTTGTGGTACAGTGTTAAATAAAAAATAGAAAGGGATTCCAACTGTATTTAAAAAGACAAAGTCCATGAATATTATCATATACCAGAAGAACTGAGAGTTTGTTGTTCAAGGTTCAGTCTCTTCACTCACAGCCTTAACTCACAAGGTGGATTAGGGGCAGCATGACCAGCTGCAGGGCACCGCAACTATGATGTCGTGAATTGAGCAGAATCAAAGGCAATAGGCAGAAAACACTGTTTTTTGGCCTCACACAGGGCACAGCTGTAATTTGAAAGACCAAAGTCTGCCCCTGCTTAACTATGTCTCCTTCTCCTTCTGTCTCTCTCCTCACTCCACAGCAACATGGTGCTTTCTGCTGCTAGACCCTAGAAAACAAGTGTACCTCTTTTCTCCTGAATGGTGAGCGCAAATGTACTCCCAGCTGCAGTATGGCCATCTTTCTGTTGGAGATTCATTCCCCGTGTCTGCAGTCATGGGATTGTTGTCTATCACATGACAGTGTATGTTTTCATTCCACAGTGTGGGAAGTGACGGAGACAGGATGTTTTGGTATTAATGTGTTCTGTGAAGTGGGACTATTGTCCTTTGTTCTTTCTCTCTTTGCTGTCTGATGAGGAAGTGGAAGGAGCTAAAGCAGAATGCTCCAAGTGTATTATATGTAAATAAACGTAGATTAGCCAAAATGCTGTGCTACTGAGTTCTGTTCCACTGAGTTCTGTTCCACAAACTGTGAATACTATGCAGATCCCTAAGTGTGCTGATGTCTCCAAGGTCGCTGTGATGTTCGGGTTGGAGAAAGCTTTTGAATGATCGAACAGGAGGGAGACAACATGCCAGTCGGGCATGTGTCTCTGCCAGGGTCCTACACAAGAGTAGGATGCTCCTAACACTTTCTCCTTTTTGCCTCCTCTTCCTCTTCTGTTCTTCTTCCTCCATTGAGTACACTTTTCTCTTTTGCCACCCCACCACCATGATTCTAGGGTGGTCAGTGGAGTGGGTTACTAAAAAAAGCTAAACAATTTTATGGGTTTCAGGAATTTTACTTTTTGAAATATGGTAACCCTAGATATAGAGACCAGTTAGACAAATTTGTCAGTGAAGTATGTGAGACTGACAAACTCCAAGGGACAAATTAGGATAGTTCTGCATCATCGAAGTGTGTGGAGGCATATATATATACGTGAATACAAAGACTCAAAGCACTTAATTGCATCTATTCTTTTAGTTGTCTTTACACATACATGCAGTTTGCCCTTGAAATCTCTTTTGTGTGGGAAAACATTCCAAAACATTATTAATAGGAAGAGTCTGATTAATTAATAAGAGCTAGCCATTGATTGGGGAATTAAGCAGAAGCTTTAACTGAAGTGGGAATTAATAATGGAAAATTATAATGCAAAATTGATCCATTTAAGTATTTACTGATAATAAAGTGAATTAGACATTTCTAGTATTGAAGCATTAAGGCCCATAATCCTTTAGACACGTTTACAGATATGCTTTATCCGTTGCATAGGGAATAGCACCACTGAAATGAGTTCAAATACCAAAGGACATTTGGATCAGATACATAAATGGCTATTTTGCAAACCTTGTAAACATTTCTGGATCTGGAACTACTAGAAGAGCCCATTACTATTACGCTGCTTAGCTTCTGCTGTTTCAAAATTTATAAATACTTAATAAAACATCAAATACAGTGAAAATATTCAAGTATAAACAGGCCAACATTCTTAACTGAAATTCTGTTTGAAAGGTCCGAAACCATATTTTTCAATATAACATATTATGGAGTTTGCTTGGAGAAGAAAAACAGATTCTACTTTCATCACAAGATCATTGTTGTCAGTTCTTTGGGGACTGCGAGTGCTTGAGCTATATGCATGCCATTGCTGTGTGCAAGGACACTCTTTTAAAACACTGTGAGCACTGTGCACGTTGACAGTACCAATCACCTGCTGAAGGGAAGCCTTACTGAGAAGTTCAACTGGAACTTACCATATGGTCTGAGACTGTATGTGTGATCTGACTTTGCTCTGAGCCATGAGTGTATCACTGTGGTGGACAGGGAAAGCCTACTGTGTGAATCACCTCAAATTAATTCCAGAATCCAGTGCCATATCTAAATACAATTAACCCCTTAATTCAGCGAATAATTCCCCATTGGCTATGATTATGAGATGGAAAGCACACCCCTCCTTAATTAATTGGACTATCCACGTGGTCAATTCCATTTTAGGACAATCCCAGGAAGCTGATACACACAACTCTGGATCTCAAGACAACAGGCTTCTTTCTTTCTGTAGTTAGGCTTTAGACCCCTCCCTTACTTCCACCCTCCCAGTATACCCTGGCCTCCAAGCTATGTTTATTATTTCATCTGAGGGTTAGTTCAAAATCCTAGGCAGAGACATACCAGCCAGCATCTTTCTAAAGAGTTTTTTCCCTGCTTTTGAACTACCGGTAACTTAGTACCAGCGGTACCTTTGCGGCACCAATATTCAGTGCCCCCCTGCCTCATGCTCCATTCTACATCAGAGTTATGGTACCCCTAGTGGTGTCCCTGAGGCTCCATGCCCAGTGTGACTGAACCCGTTATGCTCCCCTAAATCTGCCTGTTACTAGGGCTCCAAGAACAGAAATATCAAATCAGAATTAGCCATATTATTACCCATTCCATCACTGCCTGAGCCTTACGAGGGACAGGGATGCACTCCACACAAAGTGTTTGCAAAGAAATCCTGGAAATCTATTATTCCTCTCTAGTTAGTTTTTTGACCCTTATGTTTTTTATTTATTATTACATTTACTTATTTAATATATTTATAGAAGTATTTATATACTGCCCGCTCATAAAATGTCAGGACAGCATACAGCAACATAAAATCTGTAAAAGTAGTTAAGAACAATTGTTAACATGACTGGCTACAATCAGTAAGACAACCGACTATATACCACCTTTCTTTCAGGGAGGTTGAATCACCCAACTGACCAATGTAGAGAAGACGAGGGTGGAAGCTACACACATGTAAAAAACGTTCTGCATTTTTAAAAATACATTGAATTTTCCATAAGGCTCACCATCGCCATCTAGTGTCACATTGTATATTGCACTCAAAGCATACTTAATATGTTTTATTTGCAGCTGTATTGCTGAGTGCCAAGTTACTGTGGTATAGTGGTTAGAGTGCTGATTAAGACCAGGGAGATGCAGGTTTTAATCCCCACTCTGCCATGATAGTCACAGAGTAACCTACCTCACAGGGTTATTATGAGGATAAAATAAGGAGGGTTTTTATAAGCTACCCTGTGATCCTTGGAGGCAAGTTTAATGAAGATATTTTTAATTCTGAGACAGTTTTCCAATAGTACTTCACTATTGTTTGTCCAGGTAACAGGATTTGTAATTTGTTAACATTTCTACTCCATTTGTGTTCCTGTCAACAGACTAAGTTCTCTCTGAAGTTTTTGTTGTTTTTTTTAACCCTGTTAGATTTGCTGACATCAAATCCCTATTGTAGAAAACTGAGCTGGGAAATGATGGTGTAGCTGTTACCAACGTTTTGGAGAAATGTGTATTACTTTTGATGGAAGCTGAAATTAAAACAAACATTTCAGTACAATTGTAGCAAAAACTTATGGACTGTATTTTATAACCCTTTTCTTTCTTTACAATAAAAATCAATAACCTGAAGACAGACTGGACAGATTAACATACACTTTCTTTGATTCCCTGTCATTAGAGCAAGGAAATGTTTGTCTACAGCAACTGACAAACTGGAAGAAAAAAGAGTGGAAAAAAGCATCTCTCCATCTCACTCTTTTCTCTCCACAAACAAGTTAAAAAACATAGGAGCACTGTTTGCCTTTTGTCAGTCATCTGGACTCCCATAAATTATTTATTGTGATTTCCAAATCCACTTTATATTTCTTTCCAGGAATAAAGAGGTCATGCTGGTTTATGTAGTGAAATTTCTTCATCCTTTGCAATTCTTTGTTTATGCTTCCACCCCTCAAATCCCCAAAGAATGCAGAGAATAAAACAAAAGCTACACTTTGCCTCTGACCACTCTACTAAATCTCACCTAGTTGTGACCTTTACACATTATTGTCCATTGGAGGCTGCCCAACACTGTAAATAATTCCCAGCTTCAAACTGTTCACATCCTCCCACACATAGCTCTAGCTGTCCGAGGAACGAGAGATGCCACAATCGAACATATAATCAGTGTTATTTAACTCCCCCCCTCCAGTGCCCATACATCTGCCAACAGAGGAAGTGAGCTTGGCAGAGGGGGGTCAAGGCGTGATAGGACTCATAGTCCCTGCTCACCCTGCCTTGGAGACTGGACCAGCAGGTGCAGCAGAAGCGGCAACCCATTGGAAGACAGCACAGTGGTAGGGTTGGGAAGGGAAGGAAAAGGGGTCATCGTTTTGCCACCACTCCAGGCTCCAGGGTTTCGGGTACATGGACTTCAGATGGTTGCCTTCAACTCAAGAGGCCAGTGCTTAGCCTCTTCCAACCCCTCAACATGCATGTTGCATGCATATCATGAAGAGGCAGACGGTTGGGTTGGAGTCTGAGTGCAGAGTCCATCTCCATGCTTGGCCTCCTCCACCCATTCATGATTGGAGGAACTCAGCCCTGCACCAACAGACATTGGGGGGCACCTATGGTAGCTTCTCTTGGGTTAGGGGAGAGGAAAGTCATTCTGGAACAGGCCATGAAGTGGTCTTTGCCTGCCTGCCTCTCTCTCCTGAAATCTTGATCTTCCAGTTCTAAGTTCTCAGTGCTAGCATTTCTAGTCATTGTAGCTGCAAACCCAAAGTCAAAGAGAAGTACCCCAAAGAACAGGTGGTTGTTATAAAGGTATAGTGCTTCTGTGATTAATTTGGGACATCCATTGATGTCCCACCAAGGCTGCTACAGTGGTACCTCTAGATACGAACAGAATCCGTTCCGGAGCCCAGTTCGCATCTAAAAGCAAACGTAACTAGCAACGGCACGTCTGCACACACACGCATCGCTTTTCGTCGCTTCTGCGCATGCATGTGACGTCATTTTAAGCATCTGCGCATGCGCAAGTGGCAAAACCCAGAAGTAACATGCTCCGTTACTTCCAGGTTGCTGCGGAGCGCAACTCAAAAGCACTCAACCCGAAGCGCATTCAACCCGAGGTATGACTGTATTTGGATGCTTGTAGATTTGAGGGAAACATGCTAGCATTTTGTGACTAGTAGGAGACAAACTAAGAATCAGAAAAACTAACGCTGCCTTGTGAGCTTCTGGTGTATTAGGGTGCCAGTCACTCACAAAGGCACCTTTGCCTCTGGAGAAAGCCAGCATCTGGAAATACCCTATTTATTATAGCAAAGGATGGCCATCAGTTACCAATTTTCAGCATAACTTGTGGTCTTCAGGGACTCAAGCGAGAGAGGGACTTAGAACTTCGCATTTTAAATTGCATTATTTAATGCACATCAACTGTCAATATAAATTATATCCCAAACAGGAATAAAATACTCCCTCTTGTGGTGTGAGATGAAATATTCCACTAATTTGAGAGCATAATCATTTTCACATGGGAAAGGTATACTAATTTCAATCAATCCTTTTGCTGGATTGCTGCAATCTTAGACATAAGGGCCTGGGCAATGAGACTTACCTAGGAATAAGTCTCATTGAATGTTCACCTAAATCTCTATCTGCATGTGTGTGCCTGTAGCAAGTTATTCACACACAGAATCATCACGCATGACAATCTGCATTAAGAATTCCTGAAGTTGCTGCAGAGAAGTGTCCTCGGTGAACACCTTTTGTCATATTGGCAGGCCCTTCAGTTTCACTTGTGAAGTACACAGTGAGAAAAGAGTCACGGCTCCAATATAGAGCTAGAAATGTTCAACCATGAGTAAATTCAACTGAGTTCAGCATGGCTTACTCCCAGGTACCTGTAGACGAGGTTGCAGTTTTTTGGGGTTTTTAAATAAAATATTTCTGTCCAGCAATTCATTTAAAAAAACAACAACAGAGCAGTATACAATGTACATAAAACCATAAGATAAAAAATAAATCAAAAAGTTTAAATAAGAAATCAATTAACTGTGATGGAAAGATATAGTCTTAATTGCCTGCATAAGGATGGTGGACTAGAAATGCTCTTGGCATTGAAACAGAAGGTGGAGAAGATGTGGGAGGAAGGAGGATTCTTAACCCTTTCCTTGCACACTGTTTCTCCCCTGCACAATCCCATCCCACCCCGTCCCTTCAGCAAAGCAAGGCTCTGAGGAAAGGCAAGCTGGAGAAGAACTAAAGTTCACTTCATAGTCAAGCTCAACATTACAACATTCATAGTCCAAAACAAGGAATACTTTGCTGTTTGTGTTCCCTTGCCAAGGACCCAGTTTAAAGTTGCGGATATCTGATAAGCATTGGGTGAGAGAGGAGAAACCAAATTTGTTATTCTGCTGTCAGACTACAGGTTTAGGTGGTTTGATTTATTGAATGGTCACTTTTCTTTTTACGAAGGGGCTGCTAATTAGAGAATGCCATCACCACAAGTCTTTCTTTGTGAAATCTGAACATGACAAGGATACCAAACACCACTGCTTTCCTTAGATTATTTGTGCATACTAGATTATACATAGTGCTGCTTTCTCCCAAAATAGAATACCCTGTCAGAGCTAAGATGAGTTATTGCCAATAATTCTGTTATAAAGTGCCAGCGAACTCTCTGTATTGACTTGTTATCAGCCTAGTGAATGACAATGTGCCAAGGGATGCGCATCCTCATTCATAACTCAAAGGAAGGTTAACTCTTCTGACCTTCCCGTCTTTTTTCATTTTTATTCTTGTCAAGAGCAGCCCAAAGAGGATCATTTGATTTCCTTTAAAAATCATTCTTCTTGCTGAAACCACCTGGGATTTTAAAAATCCCTTTTGGGATTCTTTTGCAAGTGAAAAAGAAGAAAATCCAGGTAGTCCACACCTGCTTCTAACTAGTTAATGCTAACAAGGAAAAGTCTAGCCATCCTGAGCTGCCCCAAAGTCTGTTGTTCACTTAAAACCCTCATCTCTGACCCTCACCTCTGGAACCTGCTCCAAGAAGCTGTATGTGGATCGTCTGCTTTTCCTTGGTCAAACCAACCAGATGGGCAGGGTATAAATAATAAAATTATTAGTAGTATTATTTATTCCAACTTTTATTGAGATCCCAGTAAAAGCCCCTTAAACCTCCTTCCCAAGAGAAACAAAGTTTTCTACATTTTTGCATCTATTCATTGTTAGTCTCTCTCTCTCTCTATCTCTCTCTCTCTCTGCCTCCATTGTCTCTGCAAAAACCAAAATATAGCTCTTTTGAGCAGAGATTGGTATTTTGTTTAAGTTCCAGAGTACATGCACACTGATGAAACTGTAGAGATAGCAGTAATAACACAGCCATAGTAGGCAACCTTCTGTAGACAAATTGAGGGCAAATGACATGTAATACTAAATCATCAATCTATTAATTGCCTTCTATATACCCTCTCAATATGATTTCCACATAAGGTAATTAAATGTTAAGAACAGTGAATACATCTGAAACACAACTAAACCCTAACAGAGTAGACACTTGTGCTAATTGGAAACGCCTGTTGGAACAAAAAATATATTCAACTGTTTCGGGGAAAGGATCATCTTGGCTGTGAGTCCTGGAAGACCTGCTCACTGTCTTACTGGCTTTTCCCACCCGGACTGGGAAGGCGAGGCCCTGACTGACCCTAGTTACAAAAATTGGATGGGGGACCATGTGTTGAGAGCCCAGCATTGCGGCAAGTTGGACTGGATGACCCTTGTAGTCCCTTCCAACTCTACAATTCTATGATATTCAATTGTATGATATTTAAAGGGCTGTCACGTGGAAGATGTAGCAAGCTTGTTTTCTCCAGCTCCAGAGGCTAGGACCTGAACCAATGGCTTCAATTTACAAGAAAGGAGATTCTGCCTAAACATCATGAATAACAGCAAGAGCTGTTCGATAGTGGAATGAACTCCCTTGGAAATAGTGGACTCTCCTTCCTTGGAGGTTTTAAAGCAGACATTGGATGGTCATCTGTCATGGATACTTTAGTTGAGATTCCTGCATTGCAGGGAGTTGGACTAGATGACCCTTCCAACTCTACAATTTTATGATAAGTATTTATGGAATGAAAAGTTATGAGAGTCAAACAAGATGTTGCAGGAGATACACTGATAAGAAATGAATCAGTATGATCATCCTAAAACTTTTGTAGGCACAAATAGTACTGAAAGTGTGATTGCCTATGAATGCTCTGATAGCATCATGAACTCAGATCACTATGGATGCACAGTAAACTGGACATGTGGAGGGGTCCTAACACAGTCACCAGAAAGGAGGAAAGCAAACCAAAACAAAGTGTGAAACATTTTTGTATGTTATTTTCCCTAATATAAGCACTTTTATGCACTTTGCTTTGCTGGAGAACTACATTGCAAAATTCAGAAAACTGAATTTCAAAGTATGATTGTGTTTTGGTGCACATATTGTTCTGGAAAATGTGAATTTTGTAGGCTCTCCCTCAAAGGCAAAGTGAATAGAATTTCCTCCCCATCCCTACTTGTCCCCCAGGTCTTCCTTCTGGGCTCCTGGCTCACCTTAGACTGTTGCTCGTGATCCTGCCTCAGCTCTTCTAGTATCAACCTATCTTATAAACTCATTGTAAAGATTATAGACTAGGAACGTGAAGTGTTTTTCATCTTTGTAAGTGCTATATAAATGCTACTGTAGAATATCTCCCTACAAGGATTTATCACAGAGTGACTAGCATTTCTCAATAACTTGAAAGAATGCAATCTTTCCATTGACTTTATTTCTGAGAATAATCTCATATTGGTGCCATTTCTAAAGAAGCATTTCAATTTTGAGCAGCAGCGTGGTATTCTCACCTCAAATATTGTCAAAGTTCAGATCTAGCAATTACTTATATATTTATGCAGGCCTCTGTATTTTTAAAAAGTTAAGGGTCTATGTGCAGTCCCCTTTTAGCAGCCTTGAGCAACCATTTATACAAATGAGCAGAATAAATTTGCAGCACATTTTAGAAGATATTAAAGCCTTTGACTCCTACGGCAGAAGCCTCATTAATCTAACCTTCTGTCCAACGCTACAGGAGTCTGAATGCGATGTTGTTCTGGCTAGGGTTCCAGACAAGGAAGGAAGGGATTAAAAAACTCACATGGACCCTCCTCCATTCCAGGGTATGAAAGGTTGTAATCTGGATATCCTCTAGGCTTATACCAAGAGACCTTGTGGAAAGTCCAAACAATCAACTACAATACATTTATAGTCCTAACCCTGACCTTGAACAGTAAGTAGGACACTAACTCAGAAGAGATGCCTGCCTTCATTTGGGTGGGGTAACTTCAATTTTACAGAGACTGCAATCTGCATGCAGTTCAACCAACTTTGGATCAATAGTCATCTGAGACCACACCCACCCACAAAAAAACCCCTCACTTAGATCCATATCAGTAGTTTTGCAGTGGCAGGGACAATATTTTGGAGCATGTGTTCATATAATCACATGACTACTTCATCTTAAAATATTGCATAGGAACCTGGAATGTAAGAACCATGAACCTGGGTAAGTTGGATGTGGTCAAAAAGGAGATGGCAAGAATAAATATTGACATCCTGGGCATCAGTGAACTAAAATGGACGGGAATGGGCAAATTCAGATCGGATGACTATCATATCTACTACTGTGGGCAAGAAACCCGTAAAAGAAATGGAGTGGCCCTCATAGTCAACAAAAGAGTGGCAAAAGCTGTACTGGGATGCAATCTAAAAAATGATAGAATGATCTCGATACGAATCCAAGGCAGACCTTTTAACATCACAGTAATCCAAGTTGTGGCGGGTGGCGCTGTGGGTAAAACCTCAGCGCCTAGGACTTGCCGATCGTCAGGTTGGCGGTTCGAATCCCCGCGGCAGGGTGCGTTCCTGTTGCTCGGTCCCAGCGCCTGCCAACCTAGCAGTTCGAAAGCACCCCCGGGTGCAAGTAGATAAATAGGGACCACTTACTAGCGGGAAGGTAAACGGCGTTTCCGTGTGCTGCGCTGGCTCGCCAGATGCAGCTTGTCACGCTGGCCACGTGACCCGGAAGTGTCTTCGGACAGTGCTGGCCCCTGGCCTCTTAAGCGAGATGGGCGTGCAACCCCAGAGTTGGACACGACTGGCCCATATGGGCAGGGGTATCTTTACCTTTAATCCAAGTTTATGCACCAACTGCTGGTGATGAAGAAACTGAAAGTGACCAATTCTATGAAGACTTACAAGACCTTATAGAAGTGACACCAAAGAAGGATGTTCTTCTCATTATAGGGGATTGGAATGCTAAAGTAGGGAATCAAGAGATAAAAGGAACAACTGGCAAGTTTGGCCTTGGAGATCAAAACAAAGCAGGGCAAAGGCTAAAAGGTTCTCTGTCAAGAGAACAAGCTGGTCATCACAAACACGCTTTTCCAACAACACAAGAGACGACTCTATACATGGACATCACCAGAGGGGCAGCATCGAAATCAGATTGATTATATTCTCTGCAGCCAAAGATGGAGAAGCTCTATACAGTCAGCAAAAACAAGACCTGGAGCTGACTGTGGCTCAGATCATCAGCTTCTTATAGCAAAATTAAAGCTTAAACTGAAGAAAGTAGGAAAAACCACTGGGCCGGAAAGATATAATCTAAACCAAATCCCTTATGAATACACAGTGGAAGTGAGGAACAGGTTTAAGGATTTAGATTTGCTGGACAGAGTGCCTGAAGAACTATGGGTGGAGGCTCGCAACATTATACAGGAGGCAGCAACGAAAACCATCCCGATGAAAAGGAAATGCAAGAAAACAAAGTGGCTGTCCAACGAGGCCTTACAAATAGCGGGGGAGACAAGGCAAGCAAAATGCGAGGGAGATAGTGAAAGATACAGGAAATTGAATGCAGATTTCCAAAAAATAGCAAGGAGAGACAAGAAGTCCTTCTTAAACGAACAATGCAAAGAAATAGAGGAAAACAACAGAATGGGAAGAACCAGAGATCTGTTCAAGAAAATTGGAGATATGAAAGGAACATTTCATACAATGATTACCATAATAAAGGACAAAAGTGGTAAGGACCTAACAGAAGCAGAAGACATCAAGAAGAGGTGGCAAGAATACACAGAGAAATTATACCAGAAAGATATGGATGACTCGTACACCCCAGGTAGTGTGGTTGCTGACCTTGAGCCAGACATCCTGGAGAGTGAAGTCAAATGGGCCTTAGAAAGCACTGCAAATAGCAAGGCCAGTGGAAGTGATGGTATTCCAGCTGAACTATTTAAAATTTTAAAAGATGATGCTGTTAAGGTGCTACACTCAATATGCCAGCAAGTTTGGAAAACTCAGCAGTGGCCAGAGGATTGGAGAAGATCAGTCTACATCACAATTCCAAAGAAGGGCAGTGCCAAAGAATGCTCCAACTACCGCACAAGTGCACTCATTTCACACGCTAGCAAGGTTATGCTTAAAATTCTACAAGGAAGTCTCAAGCAGTATGTGGACCGAGAACTCCCAGAAGTGCAAGCTGGATTTAGAAGAGGCAGAGGAACCAGAGACCAAATTGCAAACATGCGCTGGATTATGGAGAAAGGTAGAGAGTTCCAGAAAGACTTCTACTTCTGCTTCATTGACTATGCAAAAGCCTTTGACTGTATCGACCACAGCAAACTATGGCAAGTTCTTAAAGAAATGGGAGTGCCTGATCACCTTATCTGTCTCCTGAGAAATCTCTATGTGGGACAAGAAGCTACAGTTAGAACTGGATATGGAACAACTGATTGGTTCAAAATTGGGAAAGGAGTACGACAAAGGCTGTATATTGTCTCCCTGCTTATTTAACTTATATGCAGAATTCATCATGCAAAAGGCTGGGCTGGATGAATCCCTAGCCGGAATTAAGATTGCCGGAAGAAATATCAACAACCTCAGATATGCAGATGACACAACCTTGATGGCAGAAAGTCAGGAGGAATTGAAGAACCTTTTATTGAGGGTGAAAGAGGAGAGTGCAAAATATGGTCTGAAGCTCAACATCAAAAAAACAAAGATCATGGCCACTGGTCCCATCACCTCCTGGCAAATAGAAGGAGAAGAAATGAAGGCAGTGAGAAATTTTACTTTCTTGGGCTCCATGATCACTGCAGATGGTGACAGCAGCCACAAAGTTAAAAGACGCCTGCTTCTTGGGAGAAAAGCAATGACAAACCTAGACAGCATCTTAAAAAGTAGAGACATCACCTTGCCAACAAAGGTCAGTATAGTAAAAGCTATGTTTTTCCCAGTAGTGATGTATGGAAGTGAAAGCTGGACCATAAAGAAGGCTGATCGCTGAAGAATGGACGCTTTTGAATTATGGTGCTAGAGGAGACTCTTGAGAGTCCCATGGACTGCAAGAAGATCAAACCTATCCATTCTTAAGGAAATCAGCCCTGAGTGCTCACTGGAAGGACAGATTGTGAAGCTGAGGCTCCAATACTTTGGCCACCTCATGAGAAGATTCCCTGGAAAAGACCCTGATGTTGGGAAAGATGGAGGGCACAAGGAGAAGGGGACGACAGAGGACGAGATGGTTGGATAGTGTTCTCGAAGTCACCAGCATGAGTTTGACCAAACTGCGGAAGGCAGTGGAAGACAGAAGTGCCTGGTGTGCTCTGGTCCATGGGATCACGAAGAGTCGGACACGACTAAACAACAACAACTTCACCTTAGCGCTAATGGAGGAAGCATCAAAATCTATTTCATCTGGCCAACTCCTCCCCATCTTAAAATTACTATGTGAACTGAATATGGTCTCATTGCTACTTTTGAAAACACAGTGATATTTTTTCAACAGTTATACTTGCTAATTCCTTTGTATGGATGCAGAAAATTGCACTTTCATTCCAGAGGTGTCACGGGACATAAATAAAACATAGCATTAATGTGACCATGTTTATTTAGGACACATGTTCCCTTGTGTAGCCTGAGCATAATACAGTACATGGATTTCAGCAGCAATGTTTTCATCTAGATATGTTAGGTATTTTATTATTAATGTAGACATTATTTTTCTCATAAAAGCATAAGTTTTGGGATTTTGTTTTTTCCTCTGACAACAATTCTAGAACTAGTTCCTCTGACAGTTCTGGAGCACAAACACCATGACAAATTGCAATTTATTAGTAATTTCAGCAACATAAAATGTTGCTGAGAAAGGTAATCTGTCTGACTGAGAAAGTGCCAATTTTATTTTGTTGCAAAACAGCTCTCTTTGCAGCCTCAAAGTAATTAGATACACCTCACACAGGCAACAATAGCATCCAAGAGCAGCATTTACACTGAAAGTATATCAAATGGGTTCTGCATTAAAGTGGCAAATGAAGCATTTTATGCAGAATATTGAAAAGAGAAGGATGTGGTGCCTTTTCAGGTGATGAAATACTAAAGGAGAACCCCAAATTCACAGGTTGACAAGCCAGAGGTTTCAAGAGAGTTGCACTTCAACTTTTACTTTCTCAAAATGCTGCCTGGCACTAAGGGTGTCTGGCTGATTTCATGAGTGGAAGGTCTGAGTTCCAATTCCACTGCAATGAAACTGAGTTTTTTTGAGACCCAGAGTTTTCTGTGAAAAGGGTCCCTGTTTTTAGGCTTTGCATCTCCAGTTGAAGGTTTTTCAGGTTGCAGGAAAGCTTTGGAGAGCCATTACTAGTCAGAATAGATGATACTGGGGTTGACAGACCTTACTTCACACAAGACTGCTTCCTAGGTTCACGTCTTTGTATTTACTTCCTACTGAACCTTGCAGTTGTGGGATGGGCTGACTTTTTTTTAGGGGCTGACTACAATCATTCTGTAGTTTAGACCTTATTAAAGCCCAGGCATGCTAGCTTGCCACCGTGACTGAGGGGAGTCGGTGCTGCACAACGTGCTCTCATTATGCATGCACACCATGTGATGCTGCAAAATGCAGCCACTGTTTCAAAATGCAGTCACTGTTTCAGCCCCACACACCATAGCCCACATTTCTAGTCTGCAAAAACACAGAGATTTTCAGAAGCTTTCCATCCAAACATTCCCACTGGAATTTTATACCAGCTTTTCATTAACAGTTTTACATCTGCAGGTATAGTCCCCCCGCATTACCCATATTTACAAATGTTTATATTGCTATGCTCCTTTTAGGCGTTTTGAAAGATCTATCCTTCCATGACTCTTTCAAAGTTAGCATACTAGGTGCCAATATTTCTGCATCATAGTTTCAGAGATTCTGTAATTTACAAGGGAAAATATATATTTTTTTAAAAAAAAACCTTCCCGCCCCCACAAAAAGTCTTCTTGGCAATCTGCCCCTAGTATGTCAATGGCAAAATAATATAGAAATAAATAAATAAATTGCGGCAGGGATATCTCTGGAATTCAGCCAAAACTCTTGGGCAAATTGGTTTGTAATAGCAGTATGTCCTAAGGTACAACAGATGGAACTCCAAATGGGGCATCTGGTAGGTAGCAAGGCAGGCTCCTTTTCTAGTTTCTTGGTTGCATTGCTTTGCTTAGCTAAGAGACAAGAGATGCTGTCATTCTCATCAAAAGAAAAGCTGCCTGCTTTTCAGAGTGATGTGCAACCTGTGGCCTTCCAGATGCTGTTGGATACCAGCTTCCATCAGCCCCAGCTAGCATTGCCAATGGTCAGGGATGATCAGATTTGTTACCTAAGAATATTTGATGAGACGCAGGTGAGCCACCACTGACCTATAGGAATGCATACTGCCTGTATCCCTTTTGCTTCTTGGCACAAATTTATGAATCATAAAGGAGGGGGAGGAACAGCTCAGTAGGAGTGCAAATGTAAATTTGCCTTGAAATGAATTGGCATTGGTTCACACATCGTAAACCTCATTACTGTACTAAATGGGCTTGCAATGTTTTGCACGTGTACAATTTCATTTACTGCTGACATCTTAGCCTTATATCCCACTCTCAAAGAAGTTAACAGAAAACAGCTCAGCACAAAATATCACAATATTTAAAACCACAACATAAATCAAAATAATATAAAACAAGTCAAAGCTACATCCATGTCAAAACAGTAAAACACTAAATCCATTAGGGCTAACTGAGTAACAAGGGTCCTGCTTCTGGCCTTGATGGGAGATGCTTCTCCATGGGAAGAACCTATGAAACTAAGTATTATGTCATCCATGTGCTCTAAATTTCTGCACCCTCAAATGCATGGTAAATGAGACAAATGATTACTGTATGGAACACTCTTTCTCTCCGAAATAAAGTTTTTTCTGCCCTCAGTAAAAAGAATCCTAAAAGTTTTTATTATATATACAGAAATATACTGACTGTTTTCCACAGGCTAGTGATAGCATAATTCTAGAAGATTTTTGTGACCCTCAAAGACACCCCTAATTTGTTTTTTGTTTTTAAGTTGTGTGGTTTTTAAAAATTATAAAATCCTGACCACTCCCATGGGTCCTCTGCTGTGGTGCCATTTTTTAAAAAGCTGACTGTCCCTATAGTCCCCTCACCACGATCCCAAATGGTTTATTTGTGGCACCCCTACAACATCCCCTGCAAACTTGTCCTTTGATTTGATTTTACTTTTAAACCTAAACTTACGGGAATAATGAATGATGAAAACAGTTTTAAATAGTGTAGAATAAGGTTTCTGAAGGTGGTGTTGAGAATTGCAGTTCTCTCCACCACCACAGCTGCAGTTCAGCCATACCAGTTTGACATGAGGCCCCCAGAGGGTTGACCCATGTGTCAGTGTAGACCTTTGCCTATAAAAAGCCAGCTACTCCTGCTCGAAATGTTCCTCTCCCTGATCCTTTTCTGCTGGCCAGAAAATGATTGCAGCAGCCAAAATAAACAGTCCTATCCCCCAGCTTGAAGCTGCTCTTGTTGTCTCTAAAAGACCTTACAATGTGTGCCCCTACAATGCTGCTTGGCATTTGCAAGGCAGAGGAACACAGATTTTCTAGACCAATATATGAAGCCACGAGTAGTCAGAACAGCTTGTCTTTCATTCATATATCTATATATCCTGCCTTTTTCTTTTGTATGCATATATGTACAGACACAGAGAGCAAGAAAGCAGTCATGAAAATCTCCCCAGTAACCTCCGCATAAACCTCTCAGTAGCAGATTGAGAAGCAGCATAGAGCCAAGGTGTCTCTCCACTACCGTGTCCCTGCAATCAAACATTGACATTCATGAACCAATTGATTGCCCAGGAGCCAAGGCGCTGTTCTGTAAATACATCCCCATTTTAAAATTTCAAGTCAATTTCAGCAAGCAAGAGTAAGGAATTAAAGCAATCAATTTCTTGGTGCGTGCTAAAAAGCACAATGCCATCTTTGAATGGTTAGTCTGATGAATGCCGACCAAGCAGGCGCAAAATTGGCACATATGCTTGCAATATATCTTGATTTTAATTATCAACAGAGAAAGAATTTCAGGGCAAGGGAGCTCAAATGGCAACGGAATTGAGTTTTGTGAAGTGAGAAAAGCACGTGTTCCAACAGCATTGTTTGTACGCAAAGGGTCCCAAGTTCAGTCCCAGGCATTTTCCGTTAAAAGATCTCAGGTGGAAAAGGCTTGAGGGTCTGATTCAGAATATAACAGCTTAATTTGTTTAATTGACTAGAAATTACAGAGACCAAACCCCAGGATTATTTTGTTGGAATATCTTCAACTGATGCTGGTCTTCAACTGGTTGTTCAGGACCCTCTGCCAGTTTGCAGCCTGATCTAAGAGCATCAATACCACCCAAAATTGACACTGGCAGGGCTAGCAGTTGCAGGTGGTATCAAGAGGCAGGGCACAGCGAAACAGGACACACCATCCCTGACTGGTGCCCATCACCACATCTTATGGAAAAGAATTCCAGAGTTCAAATCTATACTTTGTACTACTTTTGTGAAGTAGTCCTTTCTGTAGTTTGTCCCAAGTCTCCTGTCAATCAGATTCATTAGACATTCCTCGGTTGTAATGTCAGGAGAAAAAATCTCTCTTCCACCCCACTTTCTCTACATCATATTCAAATTTATACACCTCTATCATATCTCCTCTTACTCGCCTTTGTTCCAAATTAAACAGAGATTACACACAGATGGTCAGGAATTGTTGCTGGCATCCATCTGTCTCAAGAGACAATGGTGTATGCTTCCAGGGGTGAAGTCAAACTGCTGGAGAATCACAGTGTCTGCTGTGGTTGCAGAGACCGGTAACTCATAAGGGCCTCCTTCCACATTGTTCTTGTTGTGTTGGTGGCCCTGAAGTGTTCTCTCTGGGGCACAACTCTTGGCAGTGTGCATGGAGGTCCTGGGTTGCCCAGACGACAAGACCTCACTGATGTGGTTCAAAGAAAAGCAGAGCAATACATTTGGCACCAACATGGCTGCAGGAGTGCTGGAAGGAGGCATACAAGACACCATCCAACCACCTTAGAGACTCTGCTCCGGATTTGTGTAGTGTTTCTCTTTAGCCTTTTCTTCTCCTGAAGATGTCCCGCAAGGCAATGGGTACAGACTTTTTCTTGGAGTTTATTCCTGAAGCCTTTCTTACTAATTAGTATAGCCACAAGGCCGCAGAGGTTTAGGGTTAGCGTTTTCCTTCTCCTAAGTGGGCTACCTTCCCAGCTTGACGAGCCCCATCTGCCCCTTGCTCAAGATTAGGGATGATATAATACACAGTTCCCAGTCGGTTAGTAGTCTGGGATCCAATCAGAGCATGAACGATTGCTAAAACATTCAGGGAAATGGGAAATGGGGGTTAACATTGTACTACATCTAGAATCAAAGGATTTGGGATCTACACAGTTAAGTGGGTACTGGTACATAACAAGTGCTGTTTTGAGGTAATAAACTCTCACACATCTGTAATGTAAGCTTAGTCAAATTCAGACTGTCAAGAATATAACACTGCCAAAGAGAAACATTTCAAATATGACAAACTGCATAGTATGTTGAACTGCAAGGCCTTCCCTGTTCACTGATCAATGAAATGAGTTTGCTAGCACAAGAGACTCCTATCTGAACATGGATACTTCTTGGTTAAATTAAGAACCCCTATTTGGGAATAACACCTTCTCTCTCTCTCTCTCTCTCTCTCTCTCTCTCTCTCTCTCTTCCCTAGACAAAACTAATATAAGTGAGAAAAGTGAAGAAAGTAATTGGTGTAGGTCAGGTAGTGGTGCCAGGGAACAGTTCAGGTGAAGAGCCAATAAAAGCTAAAAATAAGCCACGGGTTTTCACTTGACAGATGGTAGGGCAGTTTTATCTTTGCCCTGGCTCAGTAGCACAGGTAATATTTTAGCTGGTGAGATGGCAAAATGTACAAAATACAAGCCTAAACAAATGGCTTAAAAGCTGCACGATGCCTCAATTTTGTTCCCAGATGCATCGATTCCAGCATGATATAGGCCATGCCTCTTCACATCTATTCTGTTGCAAAATTTCCAATGAACACATCTGTTTTTCCAGCACTTTTCATTCCTGTGCAAACCTATCTAGAGTTTAGTCTCTTCACTTTCTTAGGGGGGGAATATACATGCCCTGAGAGATTATTCTAGTAGTTACTGTAACTGAGACATGTCTGAAGAGAAAAGCCTTGGAGTCACAGCATGAGTTACCATCATTAAGACAAATGATCCCACCTTGATTGAGGGGAGCCAATGAGTGTTAGGCCAGAATTTGGCATGGTATACACTGGCCTTGACTGGATCTCCAAATAAACACTGCTGGTTTGCTATGTGGCACATGGACTGCTACATACCATGTGGAGTTGCTCAGGTACAATGTGACTTGTACTGAATGAACACCCTCAAGATGTGGGGGGAAAAGAAATAGGGCCAATGACGTATGAATGCAAAACTGCAATTCTGTATGAATGCAAAGAAAAGGAAAGATTGTACCACTATGGCCACAAAATTCATCTTCCTCAAACTACCTTATATCATATTAAGATCAAGTTTCTAAATCCCTGACTGACTAAAGTATGCTTGAAAATGTGTGCATAATTGTTTGCTGACATCTCAGAAGTCAGAGAGGTGGCTGCATAAGAGTTCGGTGGTTGGAGACAGGATTTCAGTGTCCATTAGCAAAATAAATAAAGCTGGCAAATAGTTAGAAGGACCAAAGAGAGAGTTGAGGACAATAAGCAGGTGGCAGGCAGAAGCCTGAGAGGGAGAGACATGGTTGATTTCTGCTTGAATCCAAGCATGTGACTATGGGAAAAGCAAGACCTCTGGGGTGTTAATGCTGTGAACCCTTTTATCAAAGGCTCAGGTTGTATATATGTAAATAAACCATATATCATAAAGACACCACTGTCTCTACTGTACCTCATCCTAGGGAAACCAAACCCTGAGTAAAATCTTGCACTGCTCAGAGACTGGGGTGGTGTGTAACAATATTTTACTGAGTAATTCATCTTTATGTGAGACAGAATAAATATGGACTCTCAGAATCTCTGCTTTTGATTTTTAGTCTGACATACACACAGCCCTAAATATGGTTTTAGATACCAGGAAGATATTAGTTAAGCCTTAACGCTCATAAATTTGTTTTCCTAACCTGCAGGAAGCTGGCAGCTGCAATGGGCTGATGCTTCTAATTAAAGAATCTTTCATTGGCTTACATTTAGATGATTGTTAAATAATGCAGTTTACATGAAAGCCTTATTTGACCTTTTTATACAATTAATTAGGAAACTAGTGTCTTCTACTATTTTCAGTAAAGTAAATTACTTTGGATCATCACCACAATTAAATGTAAGATCTCTTCTCCTTCAGTGGCTACCTTAGCTTTTATGCTAGACATGAGAAATTAAAAACCAACCATTTTAGCAAAGAGCTGGATTATTTCTGTTGAAGCAGCTTTCAATTTCACTGAGATAATTTAAAACATATTGGCTTGCATCCAAACTGCTATTTTGGGCAGACCCAAGGGCTTCTGCATGTCCTGTCAGATTTTTGACTGTTTCTTCTCTTTGAACAGCAGATTTCCATGGCGTATCACAAAGGATATTTGAAGCTCTTGTCAGTTTCAAAAGCGGTTTGCCAAGCACCATGAGGGAGCTGCTGGAGAAACACAAGTCCAAAGCTCTCTTGGGCATGCATGTGGAACTAGTTGCACAGTTCTATGAGCTACTGTGCTTGATGTTCTAAGCCTGCTAGATTAACCAAAGCCATTGCTATGTAGTGGAACACTTCCAAGGCACTGCAGAAACACACACAGCCCACGTCTCTAAACTATAGAATCGTTAAAGGACACAACTATCCTACTGGGCATCTATTAAATTTTAATTGCTAAGGGCTTGTGGATGCAAATTTGCTCATTTTGAATGGTAAAATGGGAATTAGAAGGAGAGATGCTTTGCTACCAAGTCTAGCACCAAGTATGAGGCAAGCCCTCTCCCAATCAGTGGCCTCCTGGCTGTGTGCTTACACTATGAGAGATGCTCTGGGTCTCCAATGGAAATGTTGAATTGTGGGTGGCTTTCCAGAGCCAACTGTTGCCGCCAAGTATATTTGCAGCTGGGGAAACAGGCAGATGGGAGGGGCACAACAGGAGTTGGTGATGGGTGAAAAGCAAGTGTCAATGCCAATGCTACTCTGCCTGTAATCTTTTGCCAGGTCTAGCTAGGCTCAAGAGGAAAACATCAAAGTATCTGCAGCCCTCATCATTCCAACCAGCAAAAGAGGAGTCATCTGCATTGTACCTTTCAGTAATCTTGGTTTATCCTTGGAAAAGAAGGTCATAAGTCCTTCTTTTATGATGCTGTGGATTTCAGAAGCAGGAACCTGGCAGCTAAACACCAGCATTTTTGCACAGGAGAGTGTCTCTGCAGTATGTAAACTGATGCAAATAATTAAAAATTGAGACTTCTCCCACAAAGGCATTTCATACTTAATATCCAACCATTATGAAGATGTGACCCTGTAGCCATTTCCTGTCTGCTTCCAGCAATTGTATGCTGAAAACAAGCTTTGGACACTTAAATCTGCTACCTGTTGAAATGACCAGCCATCTCCTACTTTCAAAGTGGATCCAGATCAAGAACAGGGAACCTTTCCTTTTCAAACATTTGCAGCAGGCTACTATACAGCAGGAAAAGGGTGGGGGGCTATAGTGAATGTGAATCTTAAATCTGCCAATCTTTTCAAAGGAAAAATTGGCCGATATTGAAAATAATCCCCAAAATCCAACTGCAGTTCTTACTACTCTTTTACCTGAATTTTGAGCCAGTCTATGAAAATCATACTTTTTACATTCTAAAAATATTCCTACTCACCCATTTTTTTAGCACTGTCAGAAAACTCAAAACACATTAGTGACCCTTATTCAAAGCAATTCAGTTTTGTGTGCACTGGAAAGGTTTATTATTCCAGGTCAGCAAAGCTTTGACTGAGTTTTTAAATTGGGCAGTTTAAGAGTAGCATAAGATTCTCTTATGATAATTTACCTGCAATAAGACTAGAATTTCCATTTCTCATTCGTAGAAAATGCAACACAGCCGATGATAAAACCCTTTGCCCATGCTTTAAAGATCTCATTACTTTCCCAAAGGATTTTCTATTATTACTGATTTTCCATTATGACTGATATCTATTTACCTTTTGTTTCAATTAACATTTTGGATTATTTTGCTACCACTGCCTACAAGGAGTTGAAACAGATAGCCAATCAGATTCAAGCCTCAGGGAGCTTCCATCAAGTTGGAAACTCAGTTCAGTACAGTGCATCAAATCCTTGGTCCAAAGTCAGCTACTGACACAGATTATTACCAGCATGCATGTTATAGGGAGGTGGAAAGCTGTGATTTCAATAACTCCAGAGAAAGCCCAATGCATAAACGAGATATAAAGTGAGGGTGGACATGTTATGTTCTGTGTCCCACCATTGATTCCTTCATGAGTTAGAGGGTGAAGTTGTGAAGTAGGGAGCCTCTTGTGTTGATTCAGAACCTGGATCTTGCAGGATTCTATTTCTTGCAGAAAGTCTCAATGAGTATTGGAGGCTCCCCCTGCAGAAATTTGCCCTCCAGCTTGTAGACAGGGAGGGAGGTGGAAACTGGGGGTGAGGGAAAAGGAAAATTAGCAGGCTTGGCCCTGCTCTCCCTTAGCACATGTTGCTTTTACACACTAGAATGCCTGAAGAGGATTTATGCTATTTATAGTATTTTTACTTTCACAAAGAATGTGGCTCCGCAACTGTGTCTCCTGGTCACACCATACAACGTCACTATCTCCCCCATCTATCTCTCTCTCTCTCTCTCTCTCTCTCTCTCTCTCTCTCACACACACACACACACACACACACACGGCTCAGGGGGACCTCCCCCCCAAAAAAAACCTTGTAAAAAGCCTCTTTTCTGAATCTAATTTCTCTGAATCATCAGTTCCCAGCACCTGGCATGCAGAATAATAGTGAGTGACATCAGAGAGGTAAGGAAGGATAGAGATGTCCCTCCATTCCACTGATGCCATCAGAGCATCAATAAAGGTAGGCAGTAGGAGGGAACTTGAAGGCAGGGTGAGTGGGTGGGTGAGTGGGTGGGTGTAAGACAGGGCTGAAATTTCTCTCCAACTAAGTCTGAAATCTGAATCAAATATGAACTTTGAGAGTATGTAATGCTTGTTCTGCACCAAGGCAAATACTGCAAGACAGCCCACTGTGATATATATCTTGGTGGTGTCTCATCCTGAACATTCAGTGTCAGAACTGACCCCCTATTCTAGATTTTGCTCTAATGTTTTTAATGGGAATCACATGCCACCAAACCTAATAAGGACATTTCAGAAGATTGTGTATTTTCAGCACCTGGATCTTGACCAATAAACAGGCTATTTATATATTACCTATTTTGGTTCCCGTCCCTTCCTTATGCTAGTTGAAAAAGGCAACAGCTGTGATGGCTGATGACACCTGGTAAGAAGCTACAGTGTCCAGGTGACAGATTCAGTACTACATTAATCCATTAACAGCTTTGTGGATTGTAGGAAATGTCTCCAGCTGGCATTATGCCTGGTTGCTCCACTAGCTGTAGGTCAGGCTATGGGGCTGCCCTTATATAGGCTAACTTTAGCTGGCTGATATTTCTTCCTCTCCAAAATGCCATTAAGATTTTGCTCATTTATGTTTAGATGCAATTAATTGACTGTGACAGGCAACAGCAGTGAAAATCCCTACTGTTTTCATGTTACCATTATGGGATAGCTACCTGAATGTATAAATATCCCAAAACTATGTCAATGATTATACAAATAAAATAATTTTAGTGGTTGAGTAGCATATTGAGATTACAAAATACATGATTTCACTAAATTCAGAATGTAGTTTTGCTAGTAAAGGTAAAGGGAAGGGAATGCTACAAATTAATAAGCCTGGGATAAGAATAAAGGTCAATGTTAAAACAATGGCATTTGTGTTTTCCCACTTCACACCCTTTGCAGCCAGTTTGGGTCTAGTTTTATTATGGACCAAAGCTCTTAATCTGAAGCACGAAGAATCAAACCATTTTTCTGTACATGTGGAAGCTGTAGCAAAATGTATTAAAAGCAGGGAATGAGGTTTTGAACTCTATGCATTGGATTTTATGTGGGCTTGTCTTTTTGAATTATGCCTACATGTGGGCATCTGAGGGACTGGAGATAAAAGAGGTGCACTGTGAGTGAGGAGGGAAGGTGCACTCTCTCTACGCCATCCAGTATAATCCAGTCTTCCCTCTTGGGTTTACCCATGTTGTGTTTTTATGCCTTGGCAAATATAAATAGGGATATTCTATGTGGTATCTTTTAGAATGTTTATGTAGGCCAGAGAGAAAGTATAGTAAAATACTATAAACTTCACACAAAAGCAGTATATTCTTGAACCCAAATGAAAGCACCAATGAAGTGGTATGTCAATCAAAATGGGGTCAAACATAGGGTAGCTGACAGTTGGAGACTTAAAGGAAACATCCCTTTGTGGCTTATTTCTGAACACAACTCCCCAATCTACTGTTGAAGCTATTTCTGAACACAACTCAACAACCTACTGTTGAAAATAGTAATTAAATTTGTATATATTTCATCGACTTAATGAGCGCCAGATGTTTGATCAAGAGAGCTGAGCTAAAAGCTGAGCAGAAGATAAAGATCTTTACAAAAACAAAAAATTGCGCATTTATTTTTCTCTAAGCAGCAATGGGATTATATAAATATAGTCATTTAAAATCTGTTGTTCTTTATATGAAATAAAAACATGATATAGACACGGTTGCCAAGTATATGACACTGCAAATGCCAAGTAGGAATGGAATGAGATGTTGAGTGACATATTGGAAGACACAAGATTTACCCACTCTGGAAGAATGGCAGATGAAGGTGATCGACTACATGGAATTGGCAGAAATGACTGGCAGAATCCGAGACCAGGGAGAAGAGTTGGTGAAAGAAGACTGGAAGAAATTTAAAAACTATTTACAGAAATATTGTAAAATTAATGAATGTTAGAAGGATGTTGGATAGAAACTAAGGGGTTTCCAGCTGTAATGCTTTAGGAGATACGAAAAAAAAGGTTTATAAATGGGTAAAGCTTAATGGTAAGGATTTGCTGAACTAACAAATTGAAGTGGGGAGAAGGGAGGTATGAGGAGGTCTGGGGAAATAAGCGTAAGGAAGATATATTATGGAAAATTATTTGTTTTTAAACTGTTTTTATGTTGTATTTTGTTTCTTTTTCATTTTTTTCATTGTTATATTTTTAAAAACTTTAATAAATATCTTTTTTATATAAAAAAAGAGATGCTGAGTGACAGGGGATCTTTTGCCACTTGACTCCATTTTTATAAGTTCTAGTCCCCTTTCAACTGAAATGCAGTTTGCACTCCATTTCTGTAATTTCCCACAACCCTGCTAGTTCCCTTCTCACCTTCCCTAAACCTGAAAAGCCTTACTTTGGGGACTGAAGACAGAGCTAACATGAGGGGGCAGGCTGGCAATGTTCAGACAGGAAAGGTCCCACAATGCCTCTGTTTAGCTAAAAATACTGCACAAAGCAAAAGTGGTTGGGGGGGTTGTAGTATTCTAACTATAAGTTTGATGATCCCCAGCAGGAAAGAAGCCACACCACATATCATTTACAACTAAGAAAAAGTCTTGCAGGTCTTTCTTATATACAAATGCAGCTTCAGCTGTCTGTTGCTCCTTTCTCTTAAGACAGACATTTCCCGCCCTAAGACTGTACCAGGGAATGACATCATGGTGTAGCAGGCCGGCCCGCCCATGAGGCAGACTGAAGCAGTTGCCTTCGGTGCTGCAATCCCATGAGCAGCGAAACCTTCCCACTGCCAGGGTTGTGTGGCTGCTGGAAAAATCAGCCTCTGGAAAAAGCTTACGTGAGGCTTTGGTGGCAGCAGTAGCACCTTCCCATTTCACCTCAAGTGGCAGAACAGGATGGGCTACGCCCTGTGATGCAGCATAACTCCCATGAGGCACTCTGTCCTTAGTTTGAGGGGGACACTGGCAGGTTGCTGAGGGCAGCCTAGCCGACGCTTAAAACACCTGTGAATCTTTTCTTCTTTTAAGAAACAAACCCAAATCCTTGGCCACCTTGGTCCAAATGCTCTGAGATTTTCGCCCCTTCTCCCACAAGAGCTGAAAAAAGTTTGGACCAAATGTCTCAGCATAGCACTCCATTTAATAGTATAGGCAGCTTCTCCAGGGCATATAGCAAAAGCTTTATCTTCATGGCAATAGCTGCTTCTTATAAACATTAATTTCCCAAAGTCCAACACCTTCATGCATCGTTAGATATTTATATCACGCTGAGCTTATTAAGTACAAAGTAAGTAGTTTACTGTTATTCATGTCTAAAGTAGTTAAGCAAAAAGAGTGGTTCCACATAAAGTTTTAATTCTGAATATCTTCTGAGCAAATTTATTCATTTTGACTTTTCTGCACATGGCCATCACTGCCACAGCACACTAATTTTGAAAACACATCAATAATCAGAACAGACATTTATCATCTAGCTATTTGATTTATGGACTTGAGAGCTTCTGGGAACAGTATACACTTCTCATAATGATCCATTAAATTGAGCAGCTAGCTGAAGATTGGTCAGTGATTGTTAGACATTTGTGCTAATTTGGGCGGCGGCGGCAGCAGGGGGGGTATACTTCCTTTGTTTTGATATTTCTGATAGCTTATCACCAGGGGACTAAATATTGAAATTTCCATTTATCTTCAGGCATCTGAATTACTTTCAGCATAACTGGGCAAGGTTGACAATAATTTGTTGCAGTTAATTTTCAAGCACAAAAAAATATCAGTATACATTTTGGTGAAGATAGCAAGGTTCAGAATTTCACAAACGGCAGGAGATTGTTCCACGTTAAACATGTAGTATATCCAAAGTCTGGAGTGAGGCAGGTGGTGTCAATGGGACTCCAATCATGTGACTAACAAAATGACCATTGGGAAACTTTACAGTGAGCATTCTGGAAAATAACGATCCCACACTGGGATGTAAGATTGCTAATAGTGTGTTTATTTATACTAGACTAATAGGCTTGGTGCCTAAGTTAAATTAACTTAAGAAAGCCATGGATGAATGCAAAGGGGCTTCTGAGGCAGAGGGGGTGGGAAACGATCCTTCCATAAATGTTCATAATTTATCTTAGGTTCTGTTCCCAGTTCTGGGAGCCCCCACCTCCAGCATCCTATTCCACATTTTTGGAGGGTGGGGAGGGCAATCAGGTAATAGAAAAGGGTATATTTTCTTTCTGCAAACTTCAGCTAACTTATCTTAGGATGGAAGTCATGGTTTGATTTGCCTTATAAATGCACCATTTCCTACCATATACACACTTTCCATCTGTTGCCATTGTGTGGTGTGCCTTTGAAGCACTTGCAAAGCTCTGGCAGTGCAGCTTTCCCTGGAGTGTCCCATTCAGACTATTCTGTATTTGCATCATAACAGAACCTGTGCACAAACAATAGTGGCCAAGGATAATAGTCAAGCAGCTAACCATGCCATTGGTTTTAATGTTTGTTTGATTGCTTTTAGAAAGTCAGGTGACACCTTTCCACCTGTCCTGCCAAGAATCACGATTGAATAATGCTTTCATCCATGTGGAGTAGCGAAGGTAAAATGTCATTTTTAAAGACAAGAGTGGCAGAGTGCTGGGGGAGAAGGAAATGCAGAAATAAAATGACACAGGTGTGTCTTTTATGTTTTCATTCTATTTATGTTGGCTGCTGAACATTTTCTGATGACAGATGCCACCATTTCAGAACTGCACGGTTACATATTGCTCTCAATCGACAGGGGACCATATACAAAGCTAACATTTTGCTAACATGAAAAGTATCAAAAAAGTGACAGTTGTCTGTTGTTTGAAGGGAAACTGTTGCATGGAGAAAGTAAAGAGAAAACGATGCAGAGGAAAAGCTCTCTTAATGAACAATTTATTCATAATGAACAGAAGATAGAGGTTATGTAAAAGGGTATTTCCTCTTTTGCATTTGCATTTCATTTTGCTCTGCCTCACTTTATAGTAGGATGATGCCATTTTAAAAAATTGAATTTTTCAGTTTTCAAATTCCAAAAATGAGGGGTGCTAAAAAGTTCTAACATGACTCGAGAATTCAAAATCTATTTGGGTTAATATAATTCAGTTTTGCTTTGTAAGTAAAATGTGTGTAAATTTGCATAGAAATCACTAAAAAGATTGCCAAGTACTTGCACTTACATTAAATATTATTATTTAGCATTACTGACATTTTCAGAAGGTAAAATTAAAATTCTTTGGTTTTCCGAAAGCAGTTTATGTGCTTCTTCATCAAACGCAGACTTGAGAAGCTAAATGTTGTCCAGTCACAAAAACAACAGCAGATTTGAATTCCTCAAACCCAAAAACCTATTTTTAAGACGTCTCAGTGAAGAAATTTGCAAAAATTAAATTTCACTCTCTAAAATGCCATGCCATGGTGTTAAAGGATGCTTTCAAAGCAGCCGGGTGCAATGCAAGTTAAAAGTAAACCATGACACAATGTGGAATTAAATGCTGCCAGACATTCATTGAAAAGAAGTAAGCTATGCAGTCACTATTCTGCATACTCTGTGCTAAATTATAATCATAATTCTTCTTCATCAAGGTAAACAAAATCCTGTGCTAAGAAACTATGACTTTTCTTGGGTGCATACTATTTTGCAAATTCACTCAAGGAATGAACAGATTTTCTCCATTTCATTCATTTCTCATTCTGTTAATTTGATCTGCCCTATATGCTACCTCTTTTAAATAAGGGTTTCTAAAATCAGTTCCAGACTCAGAGCATGCACACTTTGTGGCAACATGCAGTTGCTTCAATTCACTCCTATCTTTTCCCCACCCCCTCTATTTTACCAACAAATGTTCATGTGTGTTGGCTTTGGTGACTAGTAGCCCCTCTGTTAAGAAGCTTTCGTGCCACTTTGACAAAGAGAGTGGAAGTATCAATTATTTGACAGACGATGGGGAAGTGAAACTATTACCTTAATGAGAACCTGGATGCGTCCTGTTGCTTTTAAAGACATGTAGTACCAGAAACTCAGCATGCAAGTGGTGCTAGACTCTGCCCATCTGGAGCTCTTGAGAAGTGCTTTTTCACCTCTTACTCCTAGTGACATCGCTTCAAGGTAGAGGAATTGTCCTGGAATCAGAAATGATGCAGGATGTGAAAACGGCAACAATAATAAAACAGCCGGGGGGGGGGGAGCGGGGAAAGAGAAATGGAAAAGTACTACTACAGAGCTTGTTGTACTAAGCAAAAGCTCTCTTAGCCACCTCTTATCACACAGAATATTTTTGGATGCATAATGGGAAACAGGGCAGCCACATGAAGAGGTCTGTGGAATGGTTAGAAAACAAGTTTGTTTACCTTTAAGTGCTGTTTTTTAAGTAGGCATCTATGCAGTCACATAGCAGATGCTGTATTGTGTTCCACCCATGCCCAAATGTAGGTGCCTCCAGCACTGAACAGCTTCCATTATAGCCTCTTTATTGCTGAAAACCTTTATATGAAACTCTTACACCTGGCACGTATTTGGTAGTAGACATTCCACTAGGGACAACTTGGCTGCAATCCCAATAATTTATTCTTTGCCCAGACTAGCTTGACTTGGTTTCCCTAACCTTCTGCGTTCACAGGACAGCTTAAGATCCAAGATAATTTACTTCTACAGAAGCTCAGGCTTCAGTAATACAGTTTTGGATACAGCTTGTAGGCTTTGCAGACACAGATATACAAGTGGAAAGTATTTCTATTGTTCCAGCAATTCCAAGGCATAACAGACAGACTCACTGACTAACTAACGAGCTGATATGCCTTAATCACTTATATAGACAGCACTGGGCTGTTGTCATAGCAACTGGTTTGGCTGATTCCGCATCTGATGGCTTTTCTCCTATATGGGGTGATTTGTGACCATGGAAGGAAATTAAACCCTTCCTCCATGCGTAGTTCCTCTAACATAATCACTCTTCTGATCCCCATTCCAACTGTAATCAAGCATACAAATGTATACTCTTCCCATGACCGCGTGGGTACCCCAACTTTCTTTGCTTTTCATTTGCTGAATTCTAGATTGTGACATCCTTGGAAAAGAGATCTGTCCCTCTGTTCTTTGTAAAGCTTTGTGCATGCTGATGGTGGCATACAATTCAACATATATTTTTGTATGGGCATAAAAGCTCATAATGGAGAAGATCCCTCATACCCCCACAATGTGAATCTCACTTTGACATTCATTGGTTGTTTTAAGTTTGCAACAATATTGTTGGGAAATGAATGCTGCCATGCCAACTCCAGGGGGAAGATCTAATCATCATTAAACACTGCAAAGAAAAGGTCACTTCTGACACTACAGGCATATTGTGTATTATCACAGCCATGGAAATAATGATGCTGAGGAACTGAGGGTTCAAACAAATAGCATGAAATATGACTTTCCAGTGTATGATGAAAAGAAAATCATTTGCAAAAATGTTTCAGGTGCCAGCTGAAACATTTATTACAAACAGAGTTCTTTTATGGAGCAAGAGGTACAATTATATTGATGTTTCTTTGCTTAGCCACAGGAAAGTACATAATATGAAAAAGGCATAGTAAATACTAGGTTAGGCAACCCTTTCAGCAATAAAGACTCTGGAGGTGATTTTTGCCCACATATGATCAAATCACTCTTCTAAACATGAAGGCTAGAAACTTAACATAAAAATGGAAAGCTGGAATTGTTAGAAGTAGATAAGCCACACAGAACAATGCTAGAAGCCGCTTGTCTCCTATGGACATTCCCAGCTCTTCTGTTTGCATCTCTTTCCTTTTGGATTGCATATACAGGCTATGATTTCAGCACCTGGGCCTTTGCTTCTGCTGCTAGCTCACCCCTTAATTTTTTATGGAGCAATTACCCAGCTTCAGCTGGCAACTTAGATTGCTCACAGGGGTGTTCTGACAAAGGCTTGAATGTTTAGTCTTGACCCTGTGGAATTATTCACTCAGTGAAATGTCTGATTGGTGACTGGCTCGGCTTGTTACCTGGTACCAATGTGATATGGCTTCTCTTTGCCACCTGAGAAACAAGTGTGCAACTTCCCTGCACTCTGAGAAAGCAACAATTAAAAAGAGGCTGCTTTGCAAAACGGTGTTATAACTGCATTATAGAACAGTTTTCAGCATTAGGGATTTAACCAATTTAGATATTCATAACAGGACTCTAATTAGATTTAGAACTTGCCCTGTGTTGCATGGGATGGGATGATAAGGTTTGTGAATGCAAATAAATTCCCTGTGCCGAAGTGGCAACGTACCTTTCCCATTTCCAAGTGTGTGGTCTTTTGGAGGCCTGAGGCTTTGAGGTGAGCTGGTTCCTATAACCCAGTCAAAGTTATCCGCTAGGGAATTCTGCCAACCACATAAACCATTTTCAAAAGTGCAGGAGGTCCCACATTCTCTCTCATCAGTATTATCTCCACAGTCATCCTCAAAATTGCAGCTTTGTTCTGGTCTATAACACTTGCCATTGAGACATTCCAAATAACCATGTGAGCAAGAGCCTGGAAAAAATATACACACAAACAGAAAGAGAAGAGAGAAGGATTTTGATGACAATGTATTCCATTGTTTCTAGCCAGACTTAATTGCTGGCATTTTCTTTTACTGCAGAGTGAGGCGCTGAACCACATCAGTGATTTACAAAGTGCACAACAGGAAGTTCTGGATTACTCAATGAAGTGATCAGTAAGCTTTTTTGAATTATGGCTTACTACCACCACTGATTCAAGTTTCCTCTACAACTCTCGCAGGGAGGGTTAAATAAATGTGCTCTATGGGTGTGCTCAGTTCACACATAAACCTGAGGTTCAAAATGCTGACTAACATCCAGAATGGACTGAATGGTTCGCTATATTCAGGAGTTCATTGACTGATATGTAGATGCTATTTAGCATGAAGTTTGAAAACCATTATCACATTTGAAATTTTTTGAATGCCATTATTAGCAAAAATGAATTAAGGTAAGAGGAGGGAGGCAGAACAATCATACTTTAACTCTTTCTGAAATCGTTTAGCTGGAAGATAGTCCTTTTGGAGTATCTGGAGCTCAGACTAAGCTACAAAAGAAGAAGAAGAAGAAGAAGAAGTATACCTTGCCAAAGAAGTCTCCATGAAAATGTAAGTGAATGGCATGTGCCGGGGGGGTGCGATTCAGGAATAACTTTACACCTTAATAGGCACACTGAGCAAAATGAAATTACATAAACTATTTATGCACGTGCTTGCACTCTCTGGTGGAGTTCTAAACCTACCGATCAAGAAGAAAAGCCTTTTAAAACCACATGCACTGAATTCAAGCAAACATGTGAGGACTGGGATGCTGCTGTTTTGTTTCATTTTTAAAGGGAAAATGAAAGAAACTAACTGTCACAGAGATATGCACACCAGGTAATAAGGAGAGCCAACCAAGGGGATGATAAGGAAAGTCACAACAATTTCTTTTAAAGATAGTACAAAATAATTTTAATAACTAGTTTTAAAAATTGCACTTCTATCCTACAATACACTGGCCCCAAACTAGACAGAACTAGGCAATTAAGAGAACAATCCTGTACCCACTTTTTTGAGAAAAAGCTCTGCTGAGTTCAGAAGGACTGACGTCTTGGTAGATATATACAGAATGTTGTTTTCAGTGTTTCCGCACTAATAAGAACTGAATGGGCATAATCCAAAGAAAGCTGAGTTCTTTTAAACCCTATTGATGCCATAGAACCATAGGGTTAAAAGGGACCCTGAGGGTCATCTAGTTCAAACCCCTGGAATGCAGGAATCTCAACATGTGGTTCCCCCATCCAGTTTGAAACCATACTGGACCCTGCTTAGCTTTGCAAATGTGCTGGCAGTTTTATTGCTGCACCACCAGGAGGCTGCAGTTGGAACAATTTCTATTGAAATACATGGGTTGTACAACATAATCCTATGAATGTTTACTTGGAGGTATTATCCCACTGTATCCAGTAGGACTCATTCCTGAGAAAGTGTGTTTAGGGTGCAGCCTTGCAGTGCAATTCTACAGCATTGCTTGCTTCAAAATATTCACAGTATTATCTGTTGGTAAAACAGAAGTCATAAAAGTGGTCTGGCTATTTAATGGACAGGAGAGACTCCTTGAAAGGGGTCAATATGTTTTTCCACAGCAATGATCACAGAAGCTGTTAGCAAGTGGACTTTTTGTTCTTACAGCACAGGCACATTGACCATAATAGACTCCAAGGAGATGTTAGTGTTTCTAAGATAAAATCCATGAACTGAGGAGGATTTACAACAAATAATGATAATGACTACACAGAAACTTTTAGAATCAATGTAGTAAAAAACACACACAAAACTTTTTGAAAACGAGAATGTTTTATATCATGGTGCTGGACAGAGTTTGCTTGGCCACATGGTATTCATGTCCTGCTCACATCCATAGTAGACTACTGCAATGGGCTATATTTGCGCATGCCTTGGAAGAATACTTGGAAGCAAAGTAAGAGCCAGACTTCAGACTTCAGCATATGGCACTGATGGAATCCCCATAACATATTCCTTACATCCCCAATGCAACCACGCAGATTTTATCTTCTTCTGTTGCTACTGCTACAGTAACAACAGCACTCCCCACCAGGCCTCCTACTGCCAGATCTTAGGAAGATAAAGAGACAGAGTCTTTTCTGACATGGTGACCTAGCTTTGGGACTCTGTATCCCCAATTATTCACCCAGTGCCTACTTCAAGCGCCATGTTAAAAAAGAGTTTGCATGCACTGCACCGTCTTCAAAAGGCACAGTGATTTTGTTGCTTTATGGTCACAAGTTTTACTGTTTGACTCCTTCTGCTGTTGTGTTTTTCAGTTTCTATTGTTTATTGGTTGTAATGTTTTAATTGCAGCTTTAATATTATTGCAAGTCATCATGCTGCCCAGCAGTAATTGATGTAAGATATTAAGCATCACAGTGATTTCTTAAATTACAGTAATGCTAATCAGTGTTTGCACACTGCTCAATTTTTGAAACAGAACAGGAATAAAGGAAGAAGTATACTTCATGTGCACACTTCTACATATGGGGATCACAAACTTCCTACCAATGTGGGGAATTTGTAATGGTAAATTCGTATATTCTTTTTATAGTAGTGGAGGCAGACCAAACTGCTAGATTTTGTATCTCCAAAAATTGGTCATCAACCACTATATAGGCAACTCCCCACTTCTGCGGGGGTTACGTTCCAGGGCCATGACACCTAAGTGAAATGCGCGTAAGTGGGGATACCCTTACATAAGTGGGGAGTCCTCGTGGGCCATGAGGAGACCCTCCCCAAAGTCTGAAGAGGCTCTAGGAAGCATCTCCTTGCAAGCCAGAGGGGCAGCAGAACTTTGTTGAGGCTGCTCATCCTCCCTGTCTAACAGCTGACATGTAGGGAAGTGCAGCAGCAGTTGCTACCCTGCACATCAGCTGAGCAGCCTCACCAAAGTCCCTCTGTCCCTCTGGCTCTGGGTTCCACATCCGTGTACCCTGCTCCCAACCTCCATGCATTTAAGGTTCCTGTTTGCAGAGAGACTAGCCAGATACACCTAGGTCCAATACATGTGGTTCAGAACCCTGAAAAATAAGATCATGCATACAATAGCCTGTACCGAAAACAGGACCCTTGAAAAGATGGAGGTGGGGGGGGGCTTGTTCTGTTCTCACTGCTCTTTTGTTTGTGTCCAGATTAATGACTGAAGAGGGCTACAGCCATCTCAAGCAATGCAGGAAAAGTCTTCTCTCTCCTGAAAATGATAGCAGTAGCCAACACTTTTGTGAATGAACACACAGACATAAGACAAAATGAAGAGAGTGGCAAACAAAGACCAAAGCCATAAATTTTAAAATATATATTTCAGGTCATTTTTATACTATGTTCTTCTTTCTTTACAAGATGAATCACTTTACTTCCCATTCAACAAATGAAAGATAGGTCATGAGCTGTCTATGGCAAAAGGTGATTGCTTGTGCGGTAATAATAGCTACTGCAGTCACGTGTAATCATTCCCTGTGAGTGGCGGAGCTTCATGCTCCAGCACTGGGGTGGGGAGAGAGCAGGTGGGGGCATGGCTGGCATGCGTCTTGGACGCCCAGTACAGGCGGGGGGCACCCAGTACAGGCGGGGGGCAGATGCGATTGCACCTCACCGGGATCACGCTGCCGGGGGCAGTGCACTCCCCCACCCCCCTCTTCCTCTGCCAGTGCCCTGTGAAACTGGCTATTAGTAACAGCTAATAATAGTTTCATTGTTGAAAGGTAGCAGAAGTCATCAATAGCCATTCCCAGCTGTAAAAAATGTTTCTAAGACACATGATGGCCCACATGATACAAGAATCGTTGGAGCAGAATAGACCATGCCAGCCACACAGGCAGAACCAACCTTCTCTTGCCTTTTGGAGGTAGGAAGAAAGTTCTATTACCAGACTATTCCTTCAGTAATTTTACTTTACCTACCAAACCACTCAAGCTACAAGAGTAAACCTTGGGATTAATCCAGATTTAAGAATTACTAAATGGCCTCTTCACCTTGATGGCAGAAAGTGAAGAGGAATTAAAGAACCTTTTAATGAGGGTGAAAGAGGAGAGCGCAAAATATGGTCTGAAGCTCAACATCAAAAAAACGAAGATCATGGCCACTGGGCCCATCACCTCCTGGCAAATAGATGGGGAAGAAATGGAGGCAGTGAGAGATTTTACTTTCTTGGGCTCCATGATCACTGCAGATGGTGACAGCAGTTACGAAATTAAAAGACGCCTGCTCCTTGGGAGAAAGGCGATGGCAAACCTAGACAACATCTTAAAAAGCAGAGACATCACCTTGCCAACAAAGGTCCGTATAGTAAAAGCCATGGTTTTCCCAGTAGTGATGTATGGAAGTGAGAGCTGGACCATAAAGAAGGCTGATCGCCGAAGAATTGATGCTTTTGAATTATGGTGCTGGAGGAGACTCTTGAGAGTCCCATGGACTGCAAGAAGATCAAACCTCTCCATTCTGAAGGAAATCAGCCCTGAGTGCTCACTGGAAGGACAGATTGTGAAGCTGAGGCTCCAATACTTTGGCCACCTCATGAGAAGAGAGGACTCCCTGGAAAAGACCCTGATGTTGGGAAAGATGGAGGGCACAAGGAGAAGGGGACGACAGAGAATGAGATGGTTGGATGGTGTTCTTGAAGCTACTAGCATGAGTTTGATCAAACTGCGGGAGGCAGTGGAGGACAGAAGTGCCTGGCGTGCTCTGGTCCATGGGGTCACGAAGAGTCGGACACGACTAAACGACTAAACAACAACAACAACAAAATGGGTGTAATCTGTTTTCACCATCTGAGATAAAATTTTAATCAGTGGTTTGGAAAACAAAAATTTGGGGTTGTATTCTGCTGTACTTGAATTGGTGGGTTGAAACCAAACACCGGGTTATGGACTAGTCTAAAATGACTCATGAAAAGGAGCAGCATTGTAAAATCAGTTTCACTTAGTAGGAAAGCAGGGTTCTTTGAAACTATTCAACACTGGGACAGAAGATTCATTGAAAATGGCATGAGCACAAACAGAGTCTGTCCCTGCATTGCATCATATGGTTGTAAACACGACTATCAGAATTTCAAATAAGGCATTTTGCTAATGGTGTCCACAGCAGGACTTGCAGATCATTTCTGTCTTGTGGAATGCAATTTACTGCTAACATTTGCACAGCAACATTTCGACTTCTATAGCTGGCAGTCTTTTTCCCCCTTTGACAAAACATGTATATTATAGTTAGTATGTATTGAGAGGCTTCAAGATAACTATACCAAGGCAAATGGGATGAATAGCATTATAAACCCCCAGTTTACACTGATATTTGTGAAGTGGAAACAATCACAAGGTCACTGATAGAGGTTATCAGGAGAAGTGGAAGTATAAAGTACAAATATTTAAGCTTGCATAGAAGAGTCATGTTTTTCAGAAGGTGAAAGGTCTTCTCATGTAAACTCTGACAGATCTGGATATTGTAAGTTATTGTTAAAGAGATTGGGGGCAGGTGGACAAAAATGCTTTTGAAGAGTTTTCTACTCTCGCATTAAATTCTTTTCATCCCACAATCTTTATTCCTAGAAGTGAACTGGGTCATATATTCTGTCTTGCAGCTCCGTTGTGAACAGACACAGCATGCTAAAGTATGTTCTCTTAGCAATACATGCCTGTTTGTTCAGAGAATATGCCTAAAAAGTTCTGCTTCCCCTCATTATTTCTCACCAAGAATCTGACCCAGCATCCATGAGTTTTGTTGCAGTTGTCAATAAGCTAGCATTCGTTGAGCATCCAGCCTGGGTCTAATTCTATTATTCTGATTCATCTTCCCTCTCCCTATATTACAAAATAAACACATAGATAAAATAAAATCACTTGATCCAATGTCCATGTCTGTTTTATAACAGTGTAAACAAAATAGTTGTGTGACTATCCAAGCACGGTTTTTATCTGCTGTTATTACTGTTGGTTTGCTTTGGTGTATTGTATTTTAACTTTTGCCAGTAGGGCCAATTTGCTAGTTGGCCAGTTGGCATGGAGATGGCAGAGGGCTGCAGTTGGGAAGAGGTGGCATAATAGGGTATTTGAAAACACACCACATCCTTCGGAAGGTATGGCTGCCAATTCTGCTAGAGGAGAATCCCTAAGACACAGAGAAAGCAGCAAACTAAGCCAACCTGTGTGAAAAAGGTGATAAAGATTTGCGTCGAACAATCTTCCAAGAGAGAATCCATGGACATGAGAGAACAGAGATGGAGTTGCTACTGAAGGCAGAAGGTAACAGGAAGCTTGGAGGTTGTTGTGTCAGCTGACCAACGTATTTCAGGAAGCTTGGGAGCAGGGATGGGACCACTGCTGGGATCTGATGATGTTAGCCTGGCTGTTATTATTTTTATGGTATGTTTTTTTAATAACAAAAATACTGTTCTGTCAGTTGTAGATTTTTCAAATGTCTAGTTTACATGTGACTTGAGGGATGTGATTTTGATGGTGCTGTTTGGTGCTGTTTTGCTAATACTTTTCTGACTGTGAGCCAGTTTGGGAGGACATTTAGTTCTGAAAAACAGCATCTAAGCTGAAAATAGATCGATGATAGATAGCTAGATAGATAGCTAGCTAGCTAGATAGATAGATAGATAGATAGATATAGAGATAGATATAGATTTCCCTCAGTAGGACTGCACCCTGCCTTACTTGATCTCTGCCTGAACTAACCCTCCTCTGACTAGAAATCAGTCTAGATGAGACCATTGCCTGGGACAGAACACTTAACAATTTTTTTAAAAAAGACAATAGTGTAAAATTAACAAGAAGTCCATAATATTTTTTTAAAAAATACAAAAAAACTATGGTGAGAAATAAATTTAATGAGAAGGACCAGACATGCACAACAGGATATAGAACCAGACGCTGAAGAACGCAAAGAGCTCCAGAGACATTCAAAATAATATTTTCTTTGCCAAGTGCCTAAAACGACCATGGAAGATGCAAGAGGAACCTTTTTGGGGAGGAGGTTTTATAAGTTGGGTGCCACTACTGAGATGGCCCTAGCTCAAGCCTCTATGTACTGTAACTATGACGGCACAAGCATTTGGAGCAGAGCCTCTGAGGAGGGTCTTAGTGTGTTCGGGAGGTTCAGGATAGGATAGGTTTATATAATTGTTTTCTCACGATCTTTTCTTCTCCCTCTACTGCTTACACGGCTTCCTTCCTTGCTGTAAACACCTTGCAGGACATATTTGCTTATACTGTAGTTCTCTATACCTCTTTTTCAGTTCATAAGATACCATGTACACTGATGGTGTCTTAATAGTAGAATCATAGAACTACAGAGTTGGAAGGGACCACGAGGGTCATCTAGTCCAACCCCCTGCAATGCTGGAATGTTCCACCCAATGTGAAGCTTGAACCCACAGCCATGAGTCTCGTGCTGTGCTGACTGAGCTGTCTATGTTCTAGTAGTACTAATAGGAGTAGTAGTTAAGTATTCAAAGTCATAAGTATCCTCTACATAGATTTTGGGGAGTTAATCGTGTTCAAAAATAATGGAGGGTAGCACCAGTTACCAAAACCAACAAACAATTATGCTATTTGTGTTTACATTACATATAATACATTAAATATTTAATTATATACAATACTCTAAAATTAATTATGCTTGGCTTTTTTGAGCATAATGTAATAGTTGTAACTCTTAATCAGAAGAAAGATCCTGTAGGAGACGTGAGATGAAAATTGTCTTAAACGAAAAGGTGCGCTATACTTGAAATGTCCGAGGCATGATTAAGTTTTTGAAGTGCTTCAGTAAACAGATGGAGGGTGTTTCAGCTTGGGGGTCATCTCAATTTATTGAACTTAATTATTCACAACCTTGTCATTATACTGTTCAAATAAAGAACTCAGTCAATGCTGAATGGCTGGCAAACTTTATTTCTGGGAGCTAGAAAAAAATAATGAGCGCTATTTTTTTTTAAGCTGAGTTTTGTTGTCAGTGCAGTTTCCTATACTCTAACATGCTGTGCTCAGCATAATAAAGATCAAAGAGATATGAGTCTTTAGTGCAGCTAATCCCATTGTCTCTGGATCTCCACAATTCCAGCAAAAAGTTCCATTAAAAGCACTGACCTTGAAACTTTTGAGTACCAAATCGTGGCAGGTGAACAAGAACGGGACAAAAGAAGTGATTAATGAGCTTCCTGCACAATTGTGTTAATCTGAAAGTGTTTAGAGAATATATATATATTCATACACACACTCACATATGACTAAAACCTTGGATATTCTATAAAAGGAAATGAGTCCCACATGAATGTTTGTAAGGCTTTAACATCCCTCGCATGATGATAAGAAATGAAAAGCTTTCACTGTCCGAAAGAATTGATTTAGAATTTCCAACCATCCCAAGAGTCTCCCAACTGCCAGGTGAACGTGGCCAAGAAGCTTTTGTTTTATTTTTAAAATAAAGCACAGAACTTTGGTTCAGAGTCTCCAAAGCAGCAAGGGCGCATTAAAAAAAATATGTCTACAACAAGAATAATAAATTTTCTTAATTCCCAGTGTAGTTTAACACCATATCGGTATCATATGCTAAACAAAAGGCCAATGGAGATGGAACATAATACACCTCGCTGTCAAGCACACCCATATCTCCAGGCTTCAGTAATTCCCTGTAATAATAAATGCCTTGTCAAAGGGGGCAGTAAATTGCAAGAAATATGTCTGACAATCACCATCAATTTTATTGCTTTCAAGCTCCAATTCTAAAGCACACTCACTTAAATATTAGGTTGTGCTGGAAGGGAAATAATGTTTCTCTTCAGGATCAGGCAACGTTCCGGATAAGTATGGGGATGTGGTCTAGGGTTCAATGGGAAAGGGAATCAGGTAGGAGACCTAATCCAAGTGGCGCTCAACAACGCCCCGGGTGTCCTGGTTTTTATTTTTTTGAAATATGGCAACCCTAACAGTAGCAAAGAGGGGATGGGAAAGTCTCCTTGTGCAAACCTCTTTCTGCTCACAGTTCTCAGAAACTATGGCGGTATCTTTAGCTACTTTGATATGCATTTTAAACCATAAATGCAACATCGTTATAAATAGACTTTTGCACTTAAAATTGTAAACAAGACTTTTAGAACATGCCCCCAAGAGCAACCTTATGCATTGATATGGGTATATATAACTAAGATTGTTCTGTTTCCTGAAGCACAGACTTATCAGTACTAAAGTAAAGAGTTCTGTCAAGAGAAGTCAATAAAATAAAGGCTTTGACTTCAACTATGGGCTGCAACAACCCAGAACAAATTGGAGTAACTGGATACAATTCTCTCCTGCACAAAACCACAACAAGCTCCTTATTTTAAGTGATCTCTTATTTTAGAGGATCTCATTTTAAAAGGTGTCCTGCATCTCAGCTCCATTTGCACATGGCAGATTTTGAATTACTTTGTCAATTACTAGGGCAAGGTCCTCATTTAACACATTTCAGAAAAGTCTGAAGTAATCCAACGATCTTCAGAGATCCATTGCTACACAGGGGAAATGTTTGTGCAACCTGCAAGCATTTATATGTGATGGGGAAGTTCAAAAAGATTCTCCCTCTTTAAAGTGACTCAATATATTTATGTTTTTTCAATGACCACATCCCATCAATGTGCTGATTTCTATATTGCCGAAATATAAAAGTGAAGTGGGGAGAGAGATCTTTCTTGACATTCTCAAGTAATTACCTGTTGGGGGTGATGCTGTAGGTTCATCGGGCAAGAACCCTGATGATGGCAAGCATTCCCTTGTAAACACGATGTCATCAAGGGCTATATATCTGTAACCTTTTCCAACACGCCCTTCAAAGGTGATCTGGAAGTCCTCATAGGCTTCTAATAGCAGCACTTTTCTTTTCCAGAAATTCCCCTGATCTCCAGAGAGGCTGAATAATACTTGGGGGGGATTTGATGCTGTCACCTGGTAGACAGTTAGTGATCCAGTGTTAGCTCCATACATGTGGTAGTAGAATATTACCTGAAATGAAGAGAAGGAGTAAATATGGAGCAGTGACTTTAAATAATACTCCCTTCATAGTGAAAACATGTTTTATGGTTCCATGAGAAAAGAATCCAACAGACTATCTGTCAGTGTGCAGTGGATTTGCAATATTTATCCATTTAAATATCTATAGTCCATTAATGATTTTACAGTAAAGACCAGCTTTTAAGGGGAAAGTGGTGGGGCAGGGGAGCAGGAAGCAGTTGCACTTCTTAATAGAGATACTGAATTCTTGGAGACTGGTTCAGTATAACCCATGAAGTCTCATTTTAGATCCAGTGTAATAAAATACAGTCTTCCTTTCGTTGTTTTGAGTTAACTTTGTTGTTTTTGATTGTTTCTTTTTGCTTTAATATGCTTCTAAACTGCCTTGCGAGTTCCATAGTAGGGCACCTTAGAAATCTAATAAATAAATAACTTCCTTTGAAAAATAAATGTTTATTTCCCACTACCAAATGTTTGGGGGTGGAATCCAACTGACATTTTAACTGCAATAATCTTTTTTATTCAAATATTTGTTTATCCTTGCTTAATTTCAATAGTTTATCAGAGGCACACAAATTATTCTGTACATTTTTTATCATAAGACATTTTCTACACCCAGCAGCCAAGATCCAAACACTAATGTCACTTAAGCAATGTATTTCATTCAGAACAAATGAAGTTTTCAACAGAACCTATTTCCCTTTTTGGAGGTTCTACACTGAAAGCAACATAATACTGCTTTACAATAGCATTTGGTTAATTAAAGGAACAAGGTGATACCTATAAAACAAAATATTTTCTCTAAGGGACGCTTAAGTGATGTTTTATTCTTGCAATTAGTAATTAACTTCTATTGTTCCTGCTAGACATGCCTTCACATACCTTGCAATTTTTGCTCTTTCTGCTTACAGTCACACTAGTAATTCTGGCTTCTTGCCCTGGCAACTGAGGGAAGGAGTTTTTTATAAAGATGTAATGACCAGATGGTTCTTGCAAGGTATGATCAGCTACTGGCCCAGTGCCTGCTCTTGGGATTCCTCCAATTCTGAGATTCCAGTCAAAGTCGTCATTCTGATCTTGTTCCCAATCACAGAGATCAAACTCAAAATCACAGCGCCCAATGGACATACCTAACAAAACAAAAAGCCCAACAAAATTCAGTGTCTAAAATTGAAAAAGAATGCAAAATGCTGAAATTAGCACCATAATAACAAACATATTCTGCCTTTATCCTCAAAATGGAGGGAGTCTCATTTAACTAATGAAAGGCTTTTTAACAGGTGGCTGATGCACCATTATGCAAAGGCTGATGGTGATAATGACATTATTTTAAAAGGAATTTAGATTAGCAAACAGCCTTTTCTTTAATTCAGGCTTATTTTACCCAATAGGTATCTAATTGCAATTTACAAATGAATGTTTATAAGAGGCAAATGGGTAAACCAAAAATATCCGGTACCTTAGATATTTATTTCATAATATTTTGAGAAAAACAGAAAGCTTTAAATTTTTAATTGTTAAACCTATTGTTTTAAGTTTCTAAATTTTAAGATTCAAAGATCGCAACAAACCAATTCTTCTAGACAAGCAAAAGAGAACAAACTTTTTATATATTTTAGTAACATACAGAATTATACTAGCTACAGGAATTAGACCATCAGAGAACAAGGTCACCTATTAAAAGAAACAGCAGGATGCAGCTTATTTTATATTGAAATTACCTGTGAAATTAGTTATATTTGGACTTAACGTTACTTCAGTATAAAGAGATAATTAAAAAAGAGCAAAAAACGACTAGATATGTTCTTTCATATTCAAAGAGAAGGTACAGTTTGAAAGTCCAGGCACAATGATGCTGCAGGCGGTGGGGAGTTGAAATAAGCACAGAACAACCATTTGGGATTAAACAGGCCACAAGTTTATTTATTAGAGATGTCATCAGGGTTTGGTGTAGGCACTGGGTGTGTATCCTGTATCAACCAGCCTGTCTGCTGTCATGGACTGGCTGGATGCAGAGCCAACCCCCAGGGGTAGAAGGCTCAGAAGCAGGGAATTTGTGGTGGGATGGTGATGCATGTTCAGAGAGAGAAGAGGGGGCAGACTGGAAGGAGGAAGTGTCAGAAGCTGCAGAAGTAACAGGTCTTAGTGAGCAGGAAGAGGCTGTGGCAGAGGGCAGTCTAGACTCAGAGGCAGGAGAGGAAGGGTGGCAGGAGAGAGATATGAGGCAGGCTGCTGAAGAATCCAGAGTGTCTCCCCCTCCTGCTGTGACCAGATTCCTTCTGCCCTGGTCTCCCAGAACACAGAGAGAAATGAAGGGCAGTGGAGGAGGAAGTGATGTCATCCCATGCTAAAGCCAGAAAACAACCAGGCACCACTGCAGCTGCACTGGACTGCCCTCTCTGGTTGACGGTAAGTGGTACTTCCATCTTACAACCAGGGAAATCTAAACTTATGCTGAAGTATTCTTTTAGCTAGCTAAATTAATTAATGAGAAAGGGCTTTGGAGAATTGCAGAAGGCAAATTAAAGTTTCACAATGTATGTTTCCCCCAATATTTTTGTGTAAAAGAAAGTTGTATGGTCTTTTTAAAAAGAGGCACTAGAGCTACTTTAAAATGGATACCCCTCCCCCAAACAGTATTGAGGTTTCATTGGGAAACAAGGATGGATTGCCTCACACATACATGCTTGTCACTTGATAACTGCTGCATCAAGTGAGAACCTCTATAATGGAACGAGCCATCATCAACTAAAAGAGGACAGCTGCACAAGAGGCAGAGAATCCTAGAACAGTCATTGGAAGGGACCCTAAGGACCATGTAGTCCAACTCCCTGCAATGCAGGAATCTCAACTAAAGCATCCATGACAAATGACCATCCAACCTCACGTATACATGGGTGCTTCTCAACACATTTTAAGGAACCTAATCGAACTTACTGCAGCTCACCTAAGCAGACTAAGAAAAGGTTTTTCACTTTCTTACCATTTAAAGATCCTCTACTCTAATCCTCAAACCTTCCATTTTATTTCATGGAATGCAACCTGAAATTGATGATACTAAAAATAAAGCTGGTATATCATATGTTGAGAAACTAAGGTGCAGTTGTTAGATTAGGACCAGGGAGTCTTGGGTTCAACTCCACAAGCTCACCGGCTGTTCTCTGGTACATCCATAACTCTCAGCCTAACCTACTGTATGTCTTAGGGTAGTTGTAAGAATAAAATGGGTATGAAAGAGGCTTGTACGTTGTCCTAAGCTCCTTGGAAGGGTGGGATAAAATGGAATAGGTAATAATAAAGCCTGGTGCATGTTTGCATTCACAACCACAATAAATACATCTCACTGAGACTGGCCTTCCTCTGTCTTGGGCTCAAGCTCCAAAACAAGAAAAGTTTCCAAAACAAATATCAAGTATTATGCCAACACTTCCATCAGAAAAACTTCTTACTGCTGGTCCTCCTGGGCCCTGCTGATTTAAAGAATCAGGGCTTGATGCAAACATAAAAGAGTGAACCACCACATAGCCACTGCAGCTCCCAAATGCAATGATTATGTCAGCTTTAAGAGACTGATACTGAACTTCAAACAAAAAACTAAACAAAACTCAATCCAAACATTAGACGTTCATCACAGCTGGTCCACTTTCAGCATTGTCAACACACGGTTTCATAAATCTCAAGTGTAATTTGTTGTCAAGAGACAGTACAGACTACATTCTCATTTTAATTTATTTATTTTTTTAAATCAAGAAATGCATTCTCTTTGTCATGCACTTCTCTGGAGGGTGAGATCAACGTGTAAGCAGGTCCATCCCAAGCAGTGCTTTGTGATAGTAGATTATCACAGCTAAGACGGCATCATCATTTGGCACACTTTGAACAATGACATTCCTCTTGGAAATGAAGTGAGCATAGCTACCTGATTATCTTATGTCAAAAAAGACCTGACTTCAACAATAGATTATATTCTAAATTTAATTACATTTTTATCTGCTGAGGAATTGTTCCACTGTGTCCATTTTTTTTCTTAGACATTCTTATTATCATCAAGATAAATTAATGGGGCATGTAGGGGGAGATTGGATCTAATGTTAGGTTAGGAATAACAGCAAAATAGTCACTGGAATGGGACAAATCCCCTTGAAAAATACAAACATCTATTGCAAAGACTTAAGATAGGACCAAGTTGGTCTCCTTCTGAAAGACAGGTGATAAAACCACCCGGTACACCTTAGTATCCTAGCCAGTGGCAGAGGTCAAAATTTCCCTTCTTTTGCCTCTGCAATTCCAGGATAACAGAATTTTATTTAAGCACAGGCTTTACTCAAGCTTACCCATAATGTAATTAAGGACTGTAGCATGTGATTTTGCCGTGTTGCAACGTGGAGTTTTCCCTTTTTTGTTGCCTGTGCTTAAAATTTTCAAATTAGCATTCCTTGATATTTGGATGCATAAAATGCAGTGTTCAACATGAAACCTTTCTGTTATATTGGGAAATATTTATAAGATTCATTCCCAAATCTTTAAAAATGTTTTGGCATCATTTTGCTTTGTTTTCTTGCAAATTTGAGAGCACCAAATCGCAACTTGCTGGGTACCTATGCAATTGCCCAGGCAGGCGCATTATGAGACCCATGAGAGTAGCAAAATGACCAGACTGTACAACGGTGATGGGATAAAATCAGGCCAAATTGGCAGCAGCAGGCAGGGCAAGGGTTGGCATGGCATTGGTTCCCCTGATCAGTTCATCATTCCACAAGCCCCATGTTGATGGAATGGATCCACTGGGTTTGGATCGCCCCAAACCTATATGATGGGAGTCAGCCAGTGTTGAACCTTGTTGTGGTACAAGCCAAGCAAGCAAGGTCTCACTGGGGGACCAGGGTGCAGATTCCAACCAGGCAGGTACCGAATCCACGCCTGGGTTTGTTGTGGTCAATCCTCCCCTCAGGCCTCTTATGGAGTCCCCTCTATACAGTGGTACCTCGGGTTAAGAACTTAATTCATTCCGGAGGTCCGTTCTTAACCTGAAACTGTACTTAACCTGAAGCACCACTTTAGCTAATGGGGCCTCCTGCTGCTGCCGCGCCGTGGGAGCACAATTTCTGTTCTCATCCTGAAGCAAAGTTCTTAACCCAAGGTACTATTTCTGGGTTAGCAGAGTCTGTAACCTAAAGCGTATGTTACCCAAGGTACCACTGTACTATGTTGATCCTGACCAATGCCATTTCCGCCCTCATACAAACAATGTTCTTCTGCCTAACAAAGGAAAGCCATAATTTCACTGAGGGAAAGGTGATAAAACCCCACCCAAGTGCCAATCAGGTTGAGAGAGAGAAAAAATCCTTTCCTGCCGTGTCAACCAACGACCTAAAATTGCTCAGTGAATGCGAGGGTGGGCATGTGGAAACCTCTCAAACAAAATGGCTGTGATATCCAGGGGAAGCAGCCTTATATAGGCTTTCCCCTCTCCTCTTCAACAAGGGCTCATTGGAAAGCTTTTTCCCATGAGCCCATCACACAGAGAAGATACTGGGCAAAGCCTTGCCCAGTATTTGCTGCAATCTATGGGCCACAGCGCTGCCGGGCAAAGGTGTCCTGTGGTTACTGGGAACAGAACAGGGCTTGGTGGACAGTGTGCATCTTCTGTATCCCCTTTTGGTCTGGAGAGAGCCCATTATTTTTGTGGGATTTGCCCTGTCATCTGTGACCACTGCTGCTTGATCATCCTTTCATATGCTTTAACACTGAAAGCGGATGAATGTCCTAGGGATATTAACTACTTTCTCTTTTTTTTGAAATTTTATCTTTTAAAAGTTGTTTTAAAAAATACATGAATCAAAGCCCTTTGCTCATTTAAATCTTGGCCACTGGAGTGAACATGTAGCAATGTACAATTTAATTTCCGTTTTAACTAGCTGGAAGCAGCTTATGGTCAAGTTTAAGATGCAATAAATAGTTTATTAGCTTGCTTCTGCTCAGAATAAATTTCTATGAATATATAACCTCATTTTCACTTTTTTGTATTTTAAAATATGGTTACCTGGTTCAAGACTTAGATTGCAGCAGCATCAACACGACATCAACTCGCTGAAAGAAAGTTACTGACGAAAATACGAAATGATTTCCGACAGCAAGTTTGGGATTTGTCTGTCTCTGTGGACCGCAAGGTGAGCAGCAGCAGGAAAATCAAAGGGCATATGTTGGAGATTGTGGTAGGAATGACCTGCGTACACAGGTAGAGACATCCACACACCCTCACTTGCACATGACCTAACGAATCCAGTGGGCACACTGTTAACATACACCCACTCTTTCTCCACCCAGGAAAGCAACAGGGAAGCATTTGCTGATGCTGAAGCAACATAACAGCACTAGATGACAGAGTGCTGGGGCAACAACATCTAGTTCCACATAGTTCTCTGAGGACCCTGTTTGATGCTGCCAAAACTCACCCCTCTCAGTGTCCATGTAACAAATGAGAATCAGATGTGTTTTCATTACACTGGAACCCAATTCTCTAGAAAAGTATGTGTAGGGCTGGTTCCACATTTCATTTTGCAACTGAAGTAAAACCAAAATGCTATTGTAATAGCCCAGTGGCCCCCTGTGTCTTATTGCAAGCTGAGCATCATCATACCAGTACACTAAATAACAAGTCGTTTTTTCTCATTTTACATTAATTAAGATAACAATCACATCATTGCCTGAAGCGCATTATTTTATTTGGTTAATACAACTTCCAAGTGCCCTGGACACTATCACTAATATTGAATGGAATCACATGCACCCACATGTTCATACAAACAGCTGAGAGTTGCCAACCTCCTGGGTGCCTCCTGCCAAAACATTTACTTGGGTGACGCAGGAGTCCTCGGGATTTTGGCACCCAGAAGGTTGGCAAACTCTTCGGTGGGGACATCTGTTTGTATGAACATGTGGGTGTATGTGAGGCAGACTCCAGTATAACAAGCATTTCAAAATCATTAATTTTGCTTTTCATTTACATTTTGGAACCACTAATGAACTGACAGCAGTGCTACTATATAAATAATTCACTAGAGACTTGATAACTTCTGCTCATTAAAGCAAGGAACAGCCATACTCACTGCAAATGCTTTGATTCTCATCTGAGTTATCTGCACAGTCATTCACAAAATCGCAAAGGTTATCCTTCGGGAGGCAGTATTTGTTGGCACAGGTAAATTCATCAGAAGTACAGTGTCTGTCTGGGATCAGTAAGGGGGAACACTCCTGAAATGAAATATCATCCACTGCCACATCTCCCACATAACTGATGCCCCTTTTCGCCCTGAAGATAACCTGTGAAGTGGAGAAAGTAGAAATATAAATAGCTACATTCTGATACAAGCATGCACCTCTAGTAATGTTCCGATCCATATGATAGTGGTGAGCATCAGTAGCATCAGTGGGGTGAAGCTTCTCTCCCGACACCAGTATTACTAATGCTTACCAGTATGGAGATATGGAGGGGAAGGGTGGTGGAGAGTTCAGGGCTGGACAGGTACAGTAGTGGGATTGCTGCTGCCAAGCCATTGGTCCTGCCAGGGCACCCACATGGCCCCGACTTGACCACTCCAAACCATCCAGGTAAGCAGCAGCAATGCTGGAGCAGGAGGGCAGCTCCATCTATCACAAGTGCCACGACTGGTAAGAATGCTACATGAGAAACACAAAGGAGATAGCTGGTAGGGAGTGAACAATTCCAAAGTTAACATTGTTCATATTTTACTGCCAGAAAAGGGAACAGGGAAGATTGGTACGAAGCAGAATCATCATTACTTTGTAATACAAAACAAGCAAACATATACAGACAAACAGAAATACAATTGGAACTATTTTTTTTTAAAAAAAATCTGTTGCCAAATTATTCTATTTTCCAAAGGCTGTGATGCTGCCAACTGTGGTAAGGTTTATTATCCTAAAGCAGGGACTGGGAATCTGTGACCCTGAATATATTGTAGAGCTACAGTGTCCATCATCCATGATCACTGGTCATGCTGGCTGGGGTTGATTGTATCTGACAACATCTGGAGGGTCACTGGTTTCTGGTCTTGGCCATAAAGCAACAATAAAGCAGTCAGTTCAAGTAACAGATTCTTTAAGAAACATCCTGCCTTCAATTTCTGCTTCTATGTGCCATTAATGAATGAACTTCATTCTACAGCAGAGGCGCATTTTGATTGCTTCAAAATGCAATGATGTCTTAAGGCTGACATTATGAGCACAGAACAACAGAAACATTAAATAGCTTGAAATAGTAAGGGAAGAAGGCAAACAAAATTGCACATACCTGAAAATAAGATTGAACACCTAAATGCACTTCAGCTCTGTTCCACTGAGGACCCTGGGGGCCACTCTGTGACCAAAGTTCAAAAGACACGTTTCCCCCTTTTCTGAGCACCTAAAAATCGAACAACATCTACAGTGAAATGAGCAGCTCGTGTTTTGCAAATCGTAAGACAAGCAGTCTTTTAACAGCTTCAGTTTAGCTACATGTTTCATTTTTACATGAAAAGAAATAGTTATAATAACTATCCTACAAATCTCTGAACATGCAGTATGTTTATGGTGAATGACTTTTTTTTTAACAGAATCTGGGATAGCAGCCTCTTAACTCACACCAGCCTTTGATTTATTTACACATTCAAAGCATTAACCTGCAGTCAGATGTAGTGCTAGCAGGGAATGGCTTCCTTCTAGTAAGATCTGCAGAATGTGTCTGAATAATACCAGAACCACATGAGCAAAGCCAATGTTTCTGACCCAATCACTGAACTCCTGGTCAGAATTGGTCTTTCGCATGTGGATCCAGTATTCACAACAGCAAGAAATTTGGCGATGGGTCCTTTTCTGCAACTGAGCACTCCTCCTGTGCGGGCATGACATGGAACACTAGAGAACATCCCCATGCTTCCCCTTGCACAATGTTATTAGCGGGGCAAGGAAGGGCAAGGAGGGAATAATGCCTGAAAAGGGCTGGAGATTAACACATAAGGGAGAGGATAAGAGCCCCAGAATAACAACTTTTAAATTTTGATTGTGTAAACAAGGCTGGATCATTTCCACTTCAACTGGTTTGAATAGCAAGTGATGACACTTGCCTTCGGTATGCCGAAGAAATAAGAAAAGCAATCCTAATACCAAGAACAGTTAAAATTGCTATTACCCCATGATTGTATTCAGTTTCAAAACTCATTTTAGTTTCGCAGTACATTAAACATCCAGTTGTTTGCATAAAAAAACTTTTGCAACCAAGTTCCAGAGCTCTTGTTTAGTTTGAACTTCAGAAGGTGCATGAGGTGTCCTCCTCGCTTCCTGCCTCAGTAAATATTCATTGAATTGTGACGGGTTGCTCCCAGGAGTCAACTGCCCTAAACATGCTTCACTGAAGCTAAAGTGTCTTAACTGAGTCAAACTGACAACATCAGGAGATGGAAGTCTGGTGATGTATGTCAAATTGTGATTCTAGACAGCAGTGACAGAACTGTACATCATCAGCTCCCCAAAACGCTTTTCCTCTCCAGGATTTATCGCCAGGTATAATGATCTGCAGTTTTAGCTCCAGGACTATCCAGAGAGGCTTTTCATTTTAATAGGAGAAAAATCATCTCCCAGTTGCACATAACATGGCAAAATGAAATAACCATTCCCTTTAAATGGAACAGTTTTCATTGACAGAGAAGTCTCACATATCAACATTATTTCTTTTATTTAATTAGAACATTTGTACCCCACTCTTCAACCAAAAAAGGCTCCCAGAGCAGCATACGTATGATCAATTGAAACAGTCCCTCTTGCAGGCTTACAATTCTCCCCCCCCCCCCACATCAATGACACAACAGGGGAAAGGGACAGGGAAGCAAAACGGGGGGGGGGGGAGTAAACTCAGTTCCTAAACAATGACTAGCTGCCATAGAGACAGTTCAGGGGGTGATAACAGAATAAATGATATAAGAAGGGAGCTGAAGCCCAAGATCGGAAGAAAGGTGGTAAGGAAACACCTAGCTACTTTAAATGAATTCAGCTCTCCGGGGGCTGAGGAGCTACACCCGAGGGTACTAAAGGAGCTTGTGGGTGTAATCTCAGAGCTATGTATGCTACCTTGAGCTCCCTGAAGGGAAAGTGAGATATAAATGTAATAATCATTATAATCATCATCATCATGCAGGTTGTGAATATTCTTCTTCTTCCTTTTTTTAGTCTATAAACTGTCTTTTTAGTACCTTCAGTGAACCCACTGTTGCCCCATTCATGTAGTTCCAAAACACCAGCTTGCACTTCGGTCCAGTCTGGGAAATTACTGGAGTGGTAATGTCAGCAGTATGTCCAAATTGTCCATTGGAACTGTCTGCATAGAGATACCAGCCTTCCTTAGTTGCCCTGTAAAGAGAGAAATTCACAAATCAAACAAATTCCGTATTTTTCGTGCCATAAGACGCACCTGACCATAAGACACACCTAGTTTTTAAAGGAGGAAAACAAGAAAAAAAATATTCTGAACAAAACAGTGGATGCATGATTTTTGTGGTTCATGCTGTGGCCACAGACATGATATATGATTTGACGGTGAGTTTGGGGGTAGCCCAAGGCAAAAATCCTGAGAATCCATGTGGATCCGTTTTTTTTGATGTGTCTAGATCCAGCCTGAGTGTTGTCTGCATGAACTGGCAATGGCTCTCCAGGGTTTCAGGCAAGGGGTCTCATCTCAGATGCCATGGATTGAACTGGAACCTTCTGTATACAAAACAGATTCTCTGTCACTGAGCTATGGCCCTTTCCCTAACATGGGTCCTGCTTAAGGAGCTGGTGTGGTTAATTGCCTGCCTAAGGCAGCACCTCTCCTCTGCCATTCCAATGACAGTTATATCCAGAGCCTGAAGTGCCTCTGTGTTGCCTCGAGATGCTGCCTGCTGTGTCTGCACAGGCTCTCCATTCAGTTCAGCAAAAAACACATTGAATGCAAAACATGTTTCACTCCACAACCACGAGGATTCCGAATGTTTTTAATTATAATTATTATTAACCAAAGATTCCATGCCACACCTCAGCTGAGGGCCAGACGTCACAAGATGCTTAACATGTTATTGGGAAGATCATCAGGTCCTTAAAAAGAAAAATAGCAGGGAGGGAGGTGCATATTTTCAACAGGACTGTAAAATATGAAAATTTTAAGGTGCCATTACGACAGAAGAAAAGCAATGCTAAACAATGGCTACATTCTCCATAGATGTAACTCAGATTATTCTGTAAGATATGCAATTTTTAATGGCAAAGATGACTGTGGCATCCTAGTGTAATCCTAGGCAAATTTACTCAGAGGTAAGCAACACTTACCCACGTGGGTGGCACTGAGCCTAGGACTTGCCGATAAGAAGGTCAGGGGTTCAAATCCCCGCGAAAGGGTGAACTCCAGTTGCTTGGTCCCTGCTCCTGCCAATCTAGCAGTTCGAAAGCATGTCAAAGTGCAAGTAGATAAATAGGTACCACTCCAGCGGGAAGGTAAACGGCATTTCTGTGCACTGCTCTGGTACGCCAGAAGCGGGTTAGTCATGCTGGCCACATGACCCGAAAGCTGTACACCGGCTCCCTCAGCCAATAAAGCGAGATGAGCGCCGCAATCCCAGAGTCGGTCACGACTGGACCTAATGGTCAGGGGTCCCTTTACCTTTAAGTAACACTACATTCAACATAGTTCACTCCCAGGTTAAGTGTATAGAGGATAATTTGCAACCTTAATACTTAGGTATATTTAGTCTATAAGAAATTAAGCCTGATGCAACTATAATACTACTGCAATCAATGCTTTGGGAGAAATGGGATAGGGTGAAGGGTAGGAGTGAATGCCATGCTCAGGAGCAGTTGGCTTTTATTTCCCAGAGGTAAATCAGAATGAATACTTTTCCACCCTGGTCCACCACCCAGACTCCACCCCTCAGCTTGCCCCTGATAGGCCAGCCACCATGGTAAAGTCATTCTGCCCTCTGGGGGTTTGAGGGGCTACTGTGCCAGGTCTCAATCACCACCCACCTCCAGACCAGGTAAGCAGCCATTCCCAATCTTTCTCAGTGCTCCAGAAGCTTTGCTACCTAGAGGGCTGGCTCTGCAATGTGCCCTCTCCCACCAATCTTCTCCAGGATCTTCCTTTTGCATGTGGAAACAGGAAGAAGCGGGGAGTGAAGACAATGAATCACTATGCTGACCACAATATGGAGAAAACATTCTTTACCTTGAGAAAGCAGACAACGTCAACTGCTGCAAAAAAAGGCAGCAGCAATACAACAATGTGTTAATGGCACACGGTTCATTCATAGCTTGCATTTAGAAGGACCGATTATTTTTAATCAGGCTTTTGAGTCCTATAAATTTTGCCTTAAGTATGGTTCTGTGCTGTTGTTGCTTATTTATATAACTTTACTGTTTTTAGTGTATGCCACTCTAATCTCCTTGGGCAGGAAGAGTGGGATACAAATGATTAAAATAAACAAACACAGTGGTCCAAATGTATAGGCAGGCATGGCCAAACTTGGCCCTCCAGATGTTTTGGGACTACAACTCCCATCATCCCTAGCAAATGGGACCAGTGGTCAGAGGTAGTGGGAACTGTAGTCCCAAAACATCTGGAGGGCCAAGTTTGGCCAAGCCTGGATAGGGTATGGGTGTGCCCAGAGTTCAGCATTTCAAACTTTCAGCCAAGTTTGCTAGGGATACCAAAAGGGATGCCAAAAGGGTGATGATGATGATAACAACAACAACAACAACAACAATAACAACAACTATTAGCAATTGGACAGGAATCACCATACCCCCACTCAAAAAAAAAAAGCCCATTGATGTTACATCTTGATGTAACATTGTTCCGGGGGAATTCTGGGACAGTAATTCTAGCAGGTGGCTATTGACCACCTTAAGAGGCTCTAGTGTTACACTGGAAGAGTGGGAAATGTTTTAAAAGAATCTGTTGCTCAGTTACCAATGGTAAGCATGCACAAACCCACACTCAACACAGCTCAAAAAATTCCTTCTGAAAAATAATTAAATGTCCCCCTCATTTTTTTGCTACTTATAAAGTGGGTACCGGTTTTGGGTGAAATTTTACAAAGTAATAATCTAAAATGAAATGAAGGCAACTCTTAAGTCAGTCTTAGTGGTAAAGAGATCCCCAACAATTATTTCCATTGGTCTGCTTATTGGTCTGCTTATCAGTACACCAAGAATCGTTTTATCCGATCCAGTGATCATATTTCTCTAGTTTATGTGGCTATGTGCATAATGCATGCATGTGCATGAATGTATTGCACACGGTCCTGTCCAAATGCTATGGTCATCATAGACTTTTCTCTCAGTTCCAACTTCCTAAACAGGTGGTAACCAGAGAAAGGACCTTCTCAATTATAGCTTCCCATTTGGAATGCCCTTCCCATTTGGTTTAGTGCCAAATTTGATTTATGGGGCTGAGAGGGAATGATGCCAGGCAGAAACATTTTCATTTGACAAGACTTCTAGTATACCCCCTGATTTTAATCTGCTAATATCTTACTGGTTTTCCCTCTGTTTATATTGTGTTTTTATGTGCTGCACTGTTACTTTGTTGCTGTGTTATTACAATGCTATTTACCTATTGTTAGTGTTAACCTGATATTATTGCTACCCTAAGAAATTCATTTAACTGAAGAATGGCATATATGTGTTTTAAATAAATAAATAGATCTGTATGTAAATATTTCCAAGTACCAATCAATAATGTTTAACCTTAAATATTTTTGCAGGTTATGAGGGTACAAAATGTAGGTTTGCATGCTCACCAACAGAGAAAAAAGATACATTTTATCCATCTGCGTCTTCTGTTGTTGTCTTTATTTTATTTTTAAATGATGCTTGCTGCTGTTTTGCCCTTGGGAAAATTCCTCCTGAATTGCTAAGTGGGCGTTAAGCACATTCTCTCTTTTCTCATGACAGTAATGCTTACGAGAAAAGACGCAGAGATACAATACTGTGAGATTTCTTTACCCTGTCTCCTGAGTTCTCTCATAGAGTATTTTAATGCGCTTCAATGATCCTATGAAAGAATGCTATAAACTGTACCATTTTGACCTTGCTTTGTTGCAACCATTTGATTCACTGTTGATCCCCATAATTCTTTCCCTACTTGGGCAAAGAAGGGAGCTCAACATTCTGAACATCTAAAGTTTTCAAAGTCTATATTATAAGTACATTTGCTTTGTCATGCAATTCAGTATTTTTCAACCAGACTATTAAAAAACAGTTTTAAAAAAGGTAAAAGCCATTTTGGAAGGTTATAATTTCTATGAAAGTTCAGCTCTCAGCACAGTTTACCAATTCTGTTCAGTACTTCCGTGTGCAGCAGTTGAGAAGTAAGTAAATGCAGATGTAGATTCCTATTACAGTTCAAATATTCAGAAAAACCAATATAATCTGTCAAGTATGAATTGTTTTTAAAAGGCAAGTTATTCTGTTACAGGCTATACATATTAAACCCAACTCTGAAGCATACTTTGCGGCAATGGTTTCATTGAAGTGCCTGGAGGATTTTCCACATTACCAGTTTATTGCACAATGAACACGCTTTCCCTTCTCATTTGCTGAGCACAGTCACCACGTGGCTTCTCTCAAAATTATTAGGAAAGCAGATTCCACTGTGCACCATAGCCACATCATTTCTGGCCTTGGAGAAAAAATTGAATTCTCTCTCCAGATAGCACATGAATGTTGTTGAAATGCAGTTGTACACCTTTAAGAACATCATTGGCAAGGGCAAGGAGGAGCGATTTCACATGTGCAAGCTGGGCTTCCTCAAAGTCAACTGCAAAAGAAGAAAAGGGTCCTGTACAATTACAAAAGTATCTGGGTTGTTATCCAAATGTCAACTTGTATCTGGTCCTATGTGAAGGCCAGGGCTAGCATGGGTGTCCAAGCTGAAACCTTGTATTGTCTTTTTGATGATTAAATATAGCCACTGGGGCATGCAACAAAATTACATTGTGCCATGCTACTTTTAAAGTCAGACATGCTGTTTTCCCATTCCATTCTTCTGCTTCTCCTCTCAAGCTTCCCATTTTTTAGTTTCTCAGGTTCAGAGTTTCTAGCTTCCTGTTTTCCACAGTGGTCACTAACTTATTCTAATAGCAGAAGAGTAATATTTATTTATTAAATTTGTATATCACCCTTCATCCATAGATCTCAGGTCGGTGTGCAACATAAAAATACAATATAAAAAACACAAACTACGTAACAAAAATAAGAACAAAAAAAACCCCAAGAATCTCCCACTCCCACAACACGTTTAAAAGGGTATGGTATGTTAGTCAGCCCAAGGCCTGGTTGAAGAAGAATGCATTGTTCTTTTACTTGTTTTTACCTTCAGCTAATTTGAGAGCACAGACTTGGTTTGGTATGTGCTGTATTTGTTTTCCCTGTATCTTACATACAGTGTTTTTTTGGCAACCTTGTGTTCTGATTCAGAAGCCTCTGGGTACAACGCAATAGCTGCTTCATGCTATTTACTACAGTGTGGGATACCTTCTAGCCTGGAAATGGGATATTTAAACAATCACCTTGTCTTTTTTGAACCAACCCAAGAACTGATATCCACATATATTTATAAATGCATGTGTGTATTTATACTGCATTTATGTCTTTGTTTTAAATGCATTGTAAGTTGCTTGGAGACCTTTGGGTGGCAAGCAACTAATAAGTCTATTAAATAAATAAACAACAAGCACAATATTGGACATCCTACACCATGTCCCAGTGCTGTAAGAAGAGTGGTCGCTGGCTCAGTGATTTCCTGCTGTGCTACTGAGGGTGTACAATGCTTCACCATAGACCCATGAGCATTCTAACAAGCTGTTCGGGTTTCTATCCTCATCTGTGAATTTTTGGTGTTCTATGCTGCCTTTCATTCAAATAAATCCCAAAGCGGCTTACAAACAATACATAACAAGAACACCCCCATCGTTCTGCCCGGACACTGAGGTCCAGCGCCGAGGGCCTTCTGGCGGTTCCCTCATTGCGAGAAGCGAAGCTACAGGGAACCAGGCAGAGGGCCTTTTCGGTGGTGGCGCCCGCCCTGTGGAATGCCCTCCCATTGGATGTCAAGGTGATGGACAACTACCTGACATTCAGAAGACATCTTAAGGCGGCCCTATTCAGGGAAGCTTTTAATGTATGATATTTTAGTGTTTTTTGGTTTCTGTGGAAGCCGCCCAGAGTGGCTGGGGAAACCCAGCCAGATGGGTGGGGTATAAATAATAAATTATTATTATTATTATTATCACAAGTACAGCATAAATCATATGAAATAATTAACAAGTCACCAGTGGAAGAATTACAATCTAAAAAACATTGTAAACAAAGCAACAACTAAAAAAATAAGCTAAACACCGCAGTTAAGGCAAAAAGCATATTATGTGATTAACAGCATTTATAATCCATAAAACAATCTTAACAAAATAGCAACCAAAAATAAACTAATTGCTGTTAAGATCATACACACCCGCTCCACACCCCCATAACTCATATTATCTCACTATATCCAGCTCACTAAAATGCATATACACATAATGCCTATGGCAGCAATGCCGTTCTGGAAGTTCTTTGGGCAGGAAGTAGGGTTGCACAGGTGAAACCAACCGCCCTCTGATGGCAAACAGAGTCTCTCTTCCCTCACAGTTCTTCCTCTGGAAACAGCTCTCTTATGAAGGCTCCTAGGGCTGGACAGGTGAGAAAAGCCATTACTGTACCTGCTGGCCAACACAGTCTCTCTCCCCTTACCTTTCTCATCCTATCTCTCCTATGCTCTCCCATCTTTGTCCCACAACAGATGCCCAGGCAACGTCTTTGCTTCAGAAAGAAGGGGAGGAGTTAATGCCAATTGGAACTGAACTTCAGCAAGTACTCCATGTTGCAGAACCAGAGGCATCATACTTGCCCCTCTGTTTGTGTCAGTGGCCTCTCCTTGCTTAGAAGGTTGCCCGCACAATTCTATTTCTAGAAGGGTAGAGACTTCATTAAAAAACAAACAAAAAAACCTCAGAGTTTAGGGCCACATCTGGCATAAATCCAGTTCCGACTTCACTCATTGGCTAACAACACTGAAAGGTAGGAGCAGCCAGGCTGGTTCATTTAACACAAATTGCTTAGCTAGATATCTGCACATTATGCTTCATAACTTTCTTTCTAAAAAGGTTAGAGACTTGGTTTGTTTGTTTTTTAAAAAAGTAAGAAATCAAAGTCTGCCACCACTGTTCAACGATGATCCTACTGGATCAGCCTCTAATGATTTTAATTGAGGAGCAGGAGAAATGATAAGTGAAAACAACACAACAAACTAGAAATACTAGAATTTGGCAGTTCATTGTAGTCATATCTCAAACAGATTCTCTCAGTTATTTGGTGCCCCTCAACCACAGGGGCTCTAATTCTGTGCATACCTATAAATCTGCTACTGGTGCTTACCTCTCTGAATGCCTTTTGGGGAGGGACAGGGTTGGAAGAAGGCTCATACTGTGGTGCCCCGCAAGACGAATGCCTCGCAAGATGAAAAACTCGCTAGATGAAAGGGTTTTGCGGTTTTTGAGCTGCTTCGCAAGACGAATTTCCCTATGGGCTTGCTTCGCAAGACGAAAACGTCTTGTGTTTTTTGCAAGTTTGTTTCCTTTTTCTTAACACCCTTAATACAGTTGCGACTTGACTTCGTGGAGCAACTCATAGAACGCGGTGTGGTAGCCTTTTTTGAGGTTTTCGGCGATTTTTGAAGCTTTTCCAAAACTTCCCCGACACCGTTCTTCGCAAGACGAAAAATTCGCTAGTCGAAAAAACTCACGGAACGAATTAATTTCGTCTTGCGAGGCACCACTGTATCTTTTGCCAGTCTCATGCCAAATGCACAATAACTTGCAGGCTGTTTGATGATGTCTTCATGGTGGAAGTTCCCAAAGAAATAAGGCTGATTTGTGGGACACAACAATAAGGGTCTAGAAAAAGAAAATCTGTAGAAACTCTTTAAATCGTAGACTGAAAATTATGAATCCAGGCATACTTAAAATTTAAAAGCAACATTATATACCATTGAGAGTGCATTTGTGTTTGCAATTTAGCTTTTCAGTATGGGTGAGTGGGTGAAATGAAAGGATAAATATTTTTCACTGCAATGTGTTTATGTTGGCTGCTTTGGGGCGGAATGTGCTGACAGTATATATTTTTAGATAGATGTCTCATTGAGATAGTGTGAAATTAATGGAAGTGCATTCAAATGACACTTTAAGAAACAGAGATCATAAACAGTGCTGGAGAATATTCTTTATAATGCAGTACTTGAATCTGTGCAGTGAAAATGGCTCTTGTGTAGTGTTCTTTACCCCTCACATAATCATTTTTCAATAGTTAGTGATGTCTCTCCTCATGTGTGTGTATGCATCTCTGTGCTATATAATGGTATATATACTTCAAGCTCCATTAAATACAGTCACTTCAGACTATATTCTATTCAACATGTAATGGAACGTATGACATTAATTTACATTGCCTACTTAGCATTCTTTCAATCAGTGTTATCTTCTGCAAAAAAAGGCCTGTTGTTGCATAATGCACAAAAGTGGTGAAAGTGAATCGCTCCATTTCTGCATCCCTACTCATTTTGGTCTTTCAGACAAGTCATGTACTTAAAGCTCAACTCTTCAACAGCAGCTGCATTGTGGGAAAGAGCATTCAAATCTATTCTCAACTATGAAGTTCAGTAGTGCCTTTGGGCAGGTCTCACTGGCCAAGGGTGCATGTCACAGTAAGCCAGGGGTCAGCAAACTTTTTCAGCAGGGGGCCGGTCCACTGTCCCTAAGACCTTGTGGGGGGCTGGACTATATTTTGAAAAAAATAATAATGAATGAATTCCTATGCCCCACAAATAACCCAGAGATGCGTTTTAAATAAAAGCACACATTCTACTGGTGTAAAAACACCAGGCAGGCCCCACAAATAACCCAGAGATGCATTTTAAACAAAAGGACACATTCTACTCATGTAAAAACACACTGATTCACAGACCGTTTGTGGGCCCGATTTAGAAGGTGATTGGGCCAGATCCAGTCCCCGGGCCTTAGTTTGCCTACCCATGCAGTAAGCTATAAAATATGGATTATCATCACCAGGAATGAGTAGTGTGCTGGATAGGGATGGATGAATCAGTCAAATCTGGATTTTCTGTCTCTCGAATCATAAATTCAGGTCACCTCATTTCCACATCTGTTTACAAAACTTCTGTGCACAGCACTGAATTGCTCCCACTGCACCTCTCACTTTTCCAGGCTGGGAGTGACGAAGTGCAAGTCTTGGCTTAACATGGTGTGCACATCCACACATGGTTTCTTCCAAACAAACCAAAATAATTATGGCAAGGTTTGTTTGGAAAACAATGCGCTGGCTTGCATGCCATGGTTAACCAGCTTGACGAAGAGAGAAACAAAATGATGCAGGCGTATGCACTAGACTAGCACATTACTCTTTATCGATATTCTATTGCTGATGGTTTAGCATGATATGCAATTGCAGCCACTCCCTGAGTGCAGGGTTATGGCTAGTTTGTTTGGTTTACAATTCTTCGAAACAAAAACACTTTTCTATAGAAGGCTCCTCAAAATGGCTTGGGGGAGGGAACAAAACAGGGACAATCTTAAAACATTCCCGAAACCATAAGATTGCAAAGAACAGCGAAAATAATATGGTAAATATAACAAATCAAATCAAAAGGAAAGATGCTACTACCCTTTGGGTTTTCTGGAGGATGTTGGGGTTGGGGAAGGGCTGAGACTATTCCATCTCCTTTGCTTTGGCTGCCTATGGAAGGACTTTTTGAAAAAGGGCAGGGTGGGGGGAGAGGCTTTTTGAAAAGCATACAGAAAAGATGTGCTGGGGCCTATTTGCCTCCTCTTTGCGTTGCTGCCTGAAGAGGGTTTCACTCACCCTCAGTAAACCCCTCTCCCACATGTAGCTTCATCCACAGAGTTAGTGCAGGCTGATGGTTCTTCTCTTTCAGTTCCCTGACTCAACTGAGAGAGGGGTGTTAATTCAGTGCCATCATTGCTTGAAAGTCACATCAACTACTGTGTCAGTCTCCACTAGTCCAAACGGAAGACTACAAAAATAGGAAGGCAAACTTTCCAATATCCCTCACACTAAGAAACCCCTTGTTTTTGCCTTAGTGCTGGAGTACAGAATCAGTTCCACAGAAATCAGAGCCCTTAGAGAATCAGATAATTACCACTTAATCCACAGTAACATAATTAACTGCAAAATGAATTTCTTGTCGGAAGAAAATTACTCAGGTTAATTTATGAATGCAATCATACACTATATGCACTATAGGTAAAAGGTACCCAGGCTTTTCAGCAGATGAGCAAAGAGGAATTTAGTTCATTCTGAGAAATCTTTAGTGTTTTGCAGTTAATGGCCAAAAAGTGATATGGAGTGCTGTGGAAGACTTGCTCACATAACCAGAGATGTGCTTTGTCATTGAACTTCCATTCCCCAAAGGGCAAGCCACTGTTAAGTATAAAGGCAACATATCTCTTTGATAGTGGTAGGGCTGCCATATATTCTTTTCTTGTCTTTTTTGAGTTTTTCACTTTGAAATATAGTAACCCTAGGTAGTGGAAACTATTTTGCAGTTACACATACCAAAAAAACAACAACCCAGGACAAAGCTCCAGCTGTGAGACTGCTTCCACTTTTTGAGTGTGGGTCACATCTGAATAGATGTTATTTTTTTTAGACGGATTTAAATTGGTTGTTGTTGTTGGTGGTGGTAGTAGTAGTAGTGTGTATTGGTATAAATTTTTAAGTTCTTCTTGCTACCCCTAAGATCTTTTGTGACTACAGTGACCTAAAAATGTGATTAAATATAAATAAATAACCTAATATAAGTGTACTTTTTACCAACAAAGGATATTGGGACAAGCCTGATGGCAGCCAAACTAAACATATTATAGTCACATAAATAAGCCAAGACTGGATGGTAATCAATGTGATTGCTGTTTCTTTCACAATGCCTTTGATTTTACTTATTTTAACTCACTTCTCTTCCTTTGAAAATTCAAAAAGCTCTCAGGTTTCCCACTACCTGATTAAAAACAGCATGGTTAATAATTCACAAACCAAAGGGCACCAGAGATGAAGAATTCCATATTTAACACAACAATTGCTGAATACTAGCTAAAAATCTACTGTTCTTCTTTGTTGTTGTTATTTTGTTGTGCTTTAAGTTTGGCTGCTTCTGACAAAGAGCTGAAATTAATTCACAATTCTTCTGTGGCTCATCCAAAACAGAGCACATCTCATTAACATTCCATCATAAATCCTCTGAGCTTGAAAGGAAAAGGAAACAATGGGATAAAATCTCACTCTCAAGTAATAAAGATGGAAGCAGACATTCCAGCACAGCATCTAATCACAGTTGGCATGATTTATTTACAGTTTTGCAACTCTTCCGTGGTTTGGCACAATATGAAATTGAGGTTTCACTTGGCAAATGCTTTAACAGTTCCAGTTTTTCCCACTTGGTCAGGGTATAAGATTATATGACTGCTTGCTGCTTTTGACTGTCATGTCAAATCAGATCCAGACCCAACAGAGAGCAGCTATTACCCCAATGACATTCAGCCAATAACTTAACAGAGTCTATCTGAGAAAACAGTGGGTGTCACTAGGGAAACAGCACCATAGGATGCCTGTTCCAATATAAGCCATATAAGAATTCTTAGAATCATTTCCACTAGCAGTTATGCACTTGATACAGCCTTATGTGAATAGCCCATCCACACAAATAGATCCTAAATGATCCAATGAGCCACAGTTTGGCTTACAGACAATTGCAGGACCTCATACAAGCAAACACAGCTAGCATGCAACAAAACACACACATTAAATCTTTTTATTGTTCAGCATATCATGCACAAATCCAAATAATCTTTTTACTAGGAAATGATGGTCTGCATAATGAACCCACCAGAAATCAATTGCCACTCCCCCCCCCCTTGAGTCCAAGGCAATTCCAGTGTTTGTTATGTGAAGACCTGGGAGGGTATGTGAGACATTGCCTGCCGTAGGTGCTGTAAGAAGTCTGGGCTCAAGGTGTTAATCCTCAATTTGCGTCAGATTCAAGTCAGTAGGTGTGGTAATGGAATCAAGTGCACTATCCTGCTGGCAAAATGGGACCCCGCCCCCCCCCCACATGGCTCCTTACACACACCCCCCCCATGATTAGCTCAGGGAGTTCTGGAGCACCACTAGAACACCACGCGGGGGGAGGAAAAGGGAGATTGTTTCATTGGCCAAGCTTGCACTGATGAAATAATTGGAAAAGCATGATGCTGAATTCCTCCCATTGCCTGTTCTCAAACCTTCCTTAGTTGTAAAACCTAAGCATGCATCCCTTCTTGCACATGAATCCCCACCACCACTGTAAACCTGAGTTAAGCAATACATATGACTGATATTGAACCCAGGGCCTCAAAGGGAGAGTTCTTGGATTTTGACTGCCAGAAATAATCACAAACTCAAGTAGAACAGGTGGGAGAGGCACACATACCTGAGAGCAGAGGACAGGGCACAGTGTGGACAATCCTTCAGCTCAATCCCAAAACCTTGATTAGGGCTATAGATCCATGGTAGAGCATTTGCTCTGCATGCAAATGGTCCCAAATTCAATCCCTGGCATATCTAGGTAGGGCTGGAGAAGCCTTCTGTCTGAACTCTGGAGAGCCACTGCTATTCAATGTGCACCAACAGTCTGACTCAAAATACAATGTTCCATTGTTATAATGCACATATGTACCAGACTTTGGAGACTCTAGATATAATTTATATAATTTAAACACACACACACACACACACACACACACACACACCCAAGCAGTCTAAGAAATCCAGTGTAAAGATAGCGGAAGAGCTGTAACTAAGTGGTAGAAGACATGCTTTGTATGCAAAAGGTCCAGGTTCAATCTCCAGCATTTCTGGATATGTCTGGAAAATCCCATGACTGAAACCCTGGAAAAACTCCGTCAAGTAAATTGTGTTTTCTGTTTCCAATTGTTCAGAACTATTTTAAGCAGACCAAAGCAGCAGCAGCACACTCACTGTTAAAATCTATCACAACTGGCTAAATCCACACAGCCCGAAAGAAATACATATAATTCTGAGTGGTTTGACCATTGCACTCACGTAGTATGATCAGTCAACGGTCTATGGCCCTCTCCACCTGGGTGGATGCTGGCTCCTTTTCCAAGGCCCCACTGGAATATATTAACAGTATGGGATGAAGCTCTTGTTGCCACTTGAGCAGCAGGCTGATACCATTCACAGAAGTTTCCACTGTCAAAGTCACAAGCATCTGAGGCTATTGAAACAAGAAAGAAAAGAACATTGGAATTATATTGAACAATATAGACATGAAATGTCATTTCATTTCCATGGACAGTTTAGCTAGTTTCTTAACAAGGCACTAATAGTTGCTGTGTGAACGCTCTAACTGGTATTTTGTGTCAGAGCAAGGCAAACTTTGTTATTGCAAGCAATAGTAGCCTGCCCAAAATGTTCTTCCCCCATGATGGTTTTTAGCCTTTTTATGATATACTGTATTGAAAGGTGTGTTCTAAACTGAAGGGTGGTACATTGAAATTTCCAAACCAACCAAACAACCAACAAAATGGTTCTGGCTGGCTACTGCTCCAACTATGATCAGCACAATTGTTAAAGCATGATTTTGTATTTGTGTCTCTTCCAAGAGAGCAGATTTAACATACTATTTTCCTGAATGTTTCTTTTATAGCTCTGCTTAAAAGCAACCCCTCCCCTCATTTCAAAAAGTTAGCTTTTGTAGTATTAAACAAAATATTGTTCTCCTTCTGAACAGTAGTAATAAGTGAAGGGGTTTTGTTCTTATAATAATTGTTCCTAAATTTAGGCTGCCAATGGTACTGGTGACATGAGAGCCTGTTATGTTCCTAGGTATGACAACTGATGTGAAGGCTTTTGCCTTTTATAAATAAAGAATTCATTTATTCAATAAAACCACAAAGCTATTTTGAAGTCTGTGGCATCTCTGTCAAGTTTGAAAAGCCACTGTCTCCAGAATATTTATTTAACAAGAATGAAACAGAATATATATATTAAATTCATTAACTGTTATGGAACCATTAAGACCTACCATGTGTTATGCAGAGCAAATTTTTTAGGTTGAGCTTTTTGGTTATGAGCTATTAAATTGGCTCTATCAAGTACTATGAAATCAACAATGATTATACAGTGCTCCTATAGGCTTATTTTGCATAAGAAACCAAGCTAGATAACTTAATGGCACATATTTTCAACTCATTGCTTCAAATTTCCATAGCCTTTTGCATGCAGATGAGTGCAAAGGTGCTTTGTAGTCATTGGTCAGTTTAGTAAACCAAACAATTATATGTAACTTTAAAAATGAGAAATGGGCAGAACAATGCATGCTGGAGGCATTTCTTCTAAATTACTGCCATTTCAAATCCCAGCATCATATGAAAGAGCACACAACAGCTTCTTTGAGCGAAACACCTAAACTGAATTACTTTGAGAATGGGGAAGATACCAAAAAAAATTGAGTTATGCACATAGAATAGCAATCTAATATGAACATGGAATAGCAACATGAAATAATCAGGTCAACTTAATGCATCAGTATTCATTAATAATTCTTATGCTCACCACAAGATGACTCATCAGATCTGTCAGAACAATCAGGACGGAAATCACACTTCTGGGTGATATTGATGCATCGGCCAGTGGCTCTGCAGATGAATTCTTTTTCTGTACAGTTGTTCATAGGAAGTGTCACGGGAATGGATGTCCCTGAAGGAGTTGTTGAATCAACTGGCAAATTCCCTTAAGAAGCAAATGGTTACAGTTATCTCTTATGAGTTTCGCAAATACCCTATTTTTTCATATATGAGGAATGGCCCTTAGCATGGAAAGCAAGCCCAATGAGAAGAGGTTTAACCTGGAGAAAAGAAGACTGAGCGGATGACATTCAAATAGCTGGGCAGGTGTAGGTGTTTGCTCTTTGCAAGATCTAATGCACTTAGGTTATAGGAGGATAGGGTTTTTTTTTGTTGAACAGTAAGCGATAAGGACTCTAAGAGCCATTCAACAGTGGAACCAATTACCTGGAAAGGCGGTGGGTTCTCCCTCATATAGAGGGATAGTCTAGCTCTGGAATTCTTGCCTTGAGCAGGGGGTTGGACTAGGTGGTCTATAAAGCTCTCTCTAACTCAACGATTCTATGACTTCTTCCAAAATAGCTATTCATTTTCCTGCATTCTGCATTTCTGGGATTGGGAACTTCATTTGCATGCGAACTATAAGTCACAATTTGGCCACACTAAAAGTTTTAAGTCTAGATTTCTCCTTACCGTTGTAAAGTGTGCAGTTCATAAAAGATAGGTCATCAATTCCAATGTCTCCAGTGAATCCATCCCCCACAGTACCTTCCACCAAGATCTAAGAAAAAGCAATAATTAAAAAGCCATCTGTCACCGCCACTGAGAGGATTTCCACTTCTAATTACATGTTTAATATCCATTTATACCCCTCCCCTCAAAAGAGTACGATTTTGACTTTTTATGAAGCGCTTATAGCCTTTCTTGAGGATAAACTGTGTTTATGAGAGAAACTAATCATGATTAACACTCCCTGGTGCTCCTTTTAATCACAAGGAACACTTAAAGCATTAGTGTGGTTGGCTCCACAGCCATGTGTAAGCCCATTAAAATATCACTGTAATATAGAATTATGGCAAGATTCTATAGTTAGAGCCTCATCATTGTTAGCACATTCAGTAGTAATCATTACATAATTAATCATGGTTAATGATTTCAGTCATCATGTGTCTGAAACATAATATTGGGGGAATACCATTAAAATGAACCAAAATGAAGATGCTATTATATTATTCGACGAACAGTAAAGAAATAGCATTTCAAGAAATGCTATTAGAGAACAGACTTTCTATATGGAGGTTCCCTTTAGATGTCACCCCAGCCATATGTGAGGCCTTATCCTGGAAGCACATGTACATGACTCAACTACATGGGCAGGAATGAATCACAAGAACTTCACATCATGCTGAAAATATGAAGGAGCTGCTCAGCGTGAAGGAGCTCCCAAATCTAATAGATCTAATAGATATCTGACTATAATCAATATCCGTAGTATTATGGTTTTTATCTTATGCTAAATAAAGTGGTGCAACCTAAATTAAACTCCAGTTCAAATACAATGGGTTGGACTCAACATAACACTAAGTTGCTGGTTTGGTCAGCAAAGATTTCTACTTGTGCAATGTAACATTATCTCCATCTCCTTACCCCATGCACCCCATAAATCTGTTCTGGGGTTTCCCCTAGCCCTATGGAGAATATTTGAGGCCAGTGTGGGGCATGTGGGGGGAGAAGACATAAAGCCCAGTTGCACTGGCAGTAATCCTTCTGCCAGTGCTTTTATTTAGTTAAATAGTTATATTTCATTATGTCCAGAGTTTAAAGGACTTGCCTTGACAGAAAGACACCCAGGTAGCTCCCAAATTAAGCTGCCCCTGAAGTCTGGAGAAGCTTCGAAAGTGGCATGCCATATGAGATGTAAGGCACTGTCACTGGGAAGGAATACAAACAAAGACAGAGGGACACTTTTTTCTCGTGAGTTCTTTTAGATCTTGTCCACAGTATTTTAGATTGGAGAGCTCATATTCTGTCTTAGTCTTGGACACTGTTAAATGCATTTGGGCATTCTTTATCAGCACAAAAGATGGAGAGCCTGATTATCTGGTCTGATTCCAAAATCTATTATTGGAAACAGTTAAAATGAAGGATTTATGCCAAGGGCCCTTCAACCTGGAGAGAACTAACCAGGGTAGAATAGTGAGAACATGGTCAAATAAGGAACATGAGGACACATTCCCAACATATGTGCCTGTGTGCGCCTTGCTTCCTTCCTTCCTACAGTTTCTTCCTTCCTACACACCCTAAGAAGTTTTAATATCAAGGCCTAACTGGATGAGATGACATTAAAATCCCCCGTCTCTTTAAATTTTATAAATTTCCAGTTTTGGAAAAGGACAGATTAGCCTTTCCCAGTCTGGGTAGTACCATCCATGTAGATAGCATAATTTCCAACATCAGCTATGCAATACAGGCAGTAGATCAAAACTGCACATTCAGATGTCATGTGGTTTGGGGAAATGATTGAACGCCTATAAAACCCTTGCATGCACATGCCCTACAATAATGCTCTCGTCAATCATAAAAAGCAGACACATGAATCCCACAGTCTGGATAAACAGAAATATACATCTTAGTTTCAATATTAGATTTCCATGCGCCATAAGCTACAGGTAATAATTTAGACAATACATCCATATTTTTCAAAACTAAAGAGTGACAGGAAAAAAATAAGCTGGAAAAGTGCAACTTAAATTGTAATGCAACTGATATTTTGAAAAACAAATGTTCCTCATCAGACATTTACATAAGATGATGTTCTTTTCAGTTCTGTATCATTGGCATTTAGGTGAGGGAATGAAGGATGGGGGATGTGGTAAACAGATTCAGGTCAAATGTGGGAATGTATGTTTAGACATTATGTATTGCTACATCCTTTCTCCTACAGCTAATTAGTTCTTGTAAATATTTTCACTTTTGGAAAACTAGCAATGAATAACAAATAGGAAGGATTCTTGCAAGATAGAAAAAGAATGAGTGTCTGTTTTTACACCCCAGGAGCTTCCCTTTGATAGGTAGGCAAACTCCAGTTAGCTACAATTCAGTGCAGATAAAGTAAATTTGCCAATAGAAGTGTGGATGTGGGAGAATAATAACGTAAAAGGAATTCATCCTAAGAGACTGTCAAAGGAAGAAAAATACCAAGACTGCATTATAATAAACATATAGTCAAAATTATTTGTGTACAATGCCACATTATTTCCAAAATTAGTCTGAATATTCAATTTGGGGTTTTCCTTTATTTAAGATGTTACGGATAAATAATAGCCTTGCTTCGGGTAATGGGATATTGATTATAAAGTATAACACATTCTTTCAGGCTGGTCTTGGAGGCAGAGTACACATGGTGTGTACACAATCCATATCTATCCTGTATCTGTCCTAGCTGTGTTTTAAGTTCAGTACTGGGTACACAGATTTGTGTCACTTATTAAATAGAGGAGGAGACAGTAGCATGAACTGTTGGAGCTAGGTCTTCATTCAGGAAAGGCTACACTTGGCAAACCAAACAGAGGTGGCAAAAGACATTATTGGCTACCACTGTCACCTGCACATTTGTAACTGAGGCAAAATCAAGAGTACCTACCCCCAAACAAAAAAAACTCTTTTAGAACAGGTTGAATACTTCTTCCAGACCCATCAGTACCACTAACCAATAGTAACTGTTTTGCCTGGATGTTAGTGTTAAAATTAGAAGTACTTACTGTACATTCTGGACCTGTCATCATCTGACACAGTTGCCATCTTCTCCTGCCCATTTTCCACCCTTATACTCAACTGCATTCACATACTTCAAACTAATTTTCATTAATTGAGAACATTAATTGAGAAAATCCTGATAGTATGGTTTCTGCTGTTTCCAAACTGGGAGCTCTTAGGTCCAAACAAGACGTTACTTTAAGTGCATAGCAAGTTACTGTGTGCTTTTCTTTTCCATATTTACTGACTGGTGCTGAGGTGGCCGATTTTAATTGGGATTACAGGACGAGGCAATGGGATGATTAACCTTTTCCTTGGCAGCTGTGATCCCAATCACCCCCACCCCCACCCCTGAGGCTTAGGGAGGGGCAAAGACCCACCACACCTGTAATCAAACACGTAAAAATATAGCACAACACAACTGACCCTTAGATATATCCAAGATAATTCTTACAAATTGGCCTAAGAAATCTTGATTTCTGCTCTTCGTGATACATGGCAAAGAGGTTTTTCACAAAACTCCGAAGAAAAATTAAATGTTCTGCCATAGCTACCAATGTAAAGGTGCAAATAGTATCAGTTTCTTATCTACTTTTTTTTGTAGTGAAGAAAGATTTGTCAGAATTCGGTTCCAAAATGCAAGCCATTTTAAAAAGCATCTGCCAGCTGAGTATGTGCAAACCTCAGATTCCATTATATATACTGTACCATCCTCCAGGGAACTCATTTACCATGAAGCTAATTTCACATCTCATTTATTATCTGAATGAGGATAAATAGTTCCCGGTTTCTTTTAGCTCTAAGAACTTTGCAGATCCAGCTTGAATGAAACTTACAAGGCTCATACGTAGTTGGTCAAATATTACATAAGAAATAATTCTTAGTAAATGAGAATTATACATTATATTTAACTCACTGTATATTAAAGAGAAATACTGGTTATTTTTAGAACAAATTGAACTTTCTGTTATCTAAGACTGCTGCAGTAAGGACAAAGCTGATGCTATGGAAATTCATAGGTTAATATGTCTCTTGGCAGATATGAAAGCAATTCCTTCCAACAGTAGTATGACCCATTCTTCCCAATTCTTCCATAAGTTCTGTGGTTATTCAGAATGTATAGTTATTTAATCTACCTTCTGAGATTTTGAGAAGTTAACTTTGTGTTTTATAGCTGCTGGATTTTTCTTTTACTTTTTTCACAGCTCGTTTTATTCTGCGGTTTTATGGTATTTTAATATATATATGTGTGTTTACATTTCTTATTGTTTTAATTTGGGTGTATGTGTGCCATCTTCTATTTCTATTCTATTTTCAAAAGCAGAGTAGATTGTTTGTTTGGCCACAGAATGTGCACAGAATATTGGAAACATGAAATAATGAACAAGTGTGGGTCTTGATGTTGCAAGATAGACTAACAGGCAGCATGTGCTAACAGCTTCCATCTTATCAGCCTGAGGCCTAAAAGGAAGGGGGAAATTGTGTTGGACGGTTAATTAATTCAGACCCCAATTTTCCCCAGATCCTGGAGTTGTAAGCCACTTTAAAGGACCATGGAGGGAAAGCCCATGTCCCTTTGCCTCTAGAGCGGCTACTGATTCATCACTTTAAAAAAAGGCAATGCATCACCAAAAAAAAGAAGAAAAAAAAAAGAAGACATAGTTTTGTGTCATATCTGCATATGCTAATTTATTTATAGAGAAGCAAATCTAGAAATAATGACTATAATTTACATAGAAATATAATCCATTTTAGCAGCTTTTGGAAGACTGAGACTAGGTGAACTTTGTGCCTGCATAGTGTGCTGTCCAGGTACCAACGGTTGATGGACAACTTCAAGGCCCCTGCTGTCCCTTCCTATTTTTAAATAAGACTTGGGTCACACAGTCTTTCTAATAGAGGTCTGCCCTCTGTAAAGTAGGACACATCACTCCCCTAAGCTCCTCTGTCTGCAAATGAGTCACAATCTCTCTTCCCCTCTTTGTTGCAATTTAGTTTTTGTGCATTAGGAGCACAGACCAAGCTGATCTGGTGATGGAAAGATGGCATGCAAGTCATCCCACTCCTGTTCCTGTCCTATCCTTGCCCCACCTCTGCCTATTTCTCTATTTCTCTATGCTGTCACCATGATGCATCCTGTTGTGACTGAATGTGTTATATGCTCTAAGCAATTCAGTCTTTTCCAGATCTATGTGTTTACAGCAAAATGTAAACCAAGTTTTCTTGGATACTTTTTTCTACAGAACTGTGTAAGAGGAAAGACAAAGTAAAATATCTTTGTCTATAACACACTCATTTTCCTCCCTAAAGTTTAACGAATCAGCTATTTATGATTAATCATATAAGGCATCCTATAGCTAAAACTATTTTGAGAAACAAATGCTTAACTGCTTATAAATCATTAAACTGAACTAAGTAGCCAAGGCACAGAAAACTTTTCAGAGATAGGCCTTCATTCCTTTAAACAACACAGAAGAAACCATGAGATGAAAAATGAGATAAGATATAAGCAAATATGATAAATGCAAAGCAATTAATTTTAATCCAGTGTTTCAAAATTAAGAAAATTGACTTTAAAGTCAATGTCATTTTTCATCACGTTGTTGCTAATTCCAAAAATTGGGTCTATTTTTCATTTTAACACAGTGGGAGTTGAATCAAAAAGTCTTTGTATTGGAACTAATTAGAAACTTATTGCTTCCTCCTCTTCTGTTTCCCCTGCCCCATCTTTTCAGTAGAGACTAAATGCTTTTTTCTGAACCCATTTTTTATGTTCCTAAAAAACTAAGTGATGTACAATGGACCCTTTCCACAGGTTCACAAGTCAAAAGTATTATGAAATGAAAGCTTGTTCAAAAAAGGATGTGAAGGCCTAGGATTTCACAGACAATGGGCATCTAGTAGACAAGGATCTGACTGTAAGGGAGTTCACTTGCTCGCAAGCACTGTTTATGTAGACTGTGTGGCAAAACCTATTCAGCAACACCAAATGTTCCTTTGGTAAAGCCTTGCCCTGGACAATTCAGAAAAAAGTTAAGTCTTGCTTACACCTGAAGATCAGAGGGACTGGCTATCCCTCTGTACTAAAAGTGTCAAGAGCTAATTATCCCATTGTGATTGGAGACCCATGGACAGTTTTATGGTACTACAAACTTACAGTATGGGCAAATTTATTGTTCTGGGACCACATGAGCCATGTCCTTACTTCTAGTTGTACTGTCAAATAAAACTGAGCTGTATCTCTTCCATTTTGTAGTCTGGATTTCTGTTCCAGTGTACATGGCTTCTTTGATGCAGACAACTTTCCTATTTCTGAGACTGCAATATTCCCCAAGAATAAGTCCCTTAGACCTCAGCTGGATTACATCTGAGTAGACATGTATAGCATGTTGTGAATTTCATGCTAGACTTAAACAACATGAAAGTAAAGCAGTCTGACAGCAAATTATTTTGGCACAAAGTAATATTTTCTGTTAGTTTATGCTAGGGACTAGTGAAAACATCAAGTTTCTTCCAGCTCAGACTTTGGTAACTTGCCTATGGATAGTGATGTGACCAACAAAAACTGTATCTGCAGGACGTCAAGAGGAATCTAATATTTGAGAGTGTATGAATAAATATTTGGTTATTTAAATAGGTTGCTCTTTCAAGTACCGAATAATTCTTCACTCTCTAATGTTATGTAAATCATTGTTGCAGTTTTTCATGCAAAATTGCACACTAAATTCCCATTCTCAGCATTTTAGCAAATTCAGTCTGGGATATGTGGATAATGAGAATCACAAAAAGCAGCAGGGGTAATCAACTTATACGATGTAGCTATGTATGAACAGAACTTTGTAAGAGTCGTTAATAAAGACCTGCAGCAGTTATTATGGAATAATAAGATATTAGAGGCATTTTTAGTGGTTTCTTATAATTTGGCGGCGCCACATGGGGGCAATTAACACAGTTTCCAACCACACAGAATAGATAAAATCCAGCACATCTTAGGAGCAAATGTTAGGTGATAAACAAGCAAACTACTTGATGCCCTAAACTAACATTATGGGTACCTGATTACAGAGGCCTTTAGATTTCTATAGCTATTATTAAAGGCATAAGAAAGACTTTTTTGTATACCATTTTGCCACTGCTAGCCATTTATGTTTAATATATTTGATTAGTCTGAAACAACAGAGGAAACTCAAACAACTATATGGGGGGGGGGGATATAGAGTAGCACTGTACTCTGTGAATGAAACTTGCATCAGGAATTGATTTCCCACTGAAGAGAAAATCAAAGACTGAATGACACAGATCCAAAATTCCCTTCCATGGATGGAATGAGTTCACATTTATGAAACAGAACTTTTCCACCTATAACCTTCCACTGCAGCCTCCTGCATTCCACACCATATTGTGGCCCTCCCTCATTTTATGATCTTTTAGATGTGGCAGCCATTTTGTGCTATGCTACACCCAACACACAGCTATTTTATGACTCATGCCCACAACACTTCCACAGAATTCAAAATGTGCCCACTGGCCCCTAAAGGTTAGTGATCCCTTTACAATATATTTTGGTGTTAAATAGCCACAAAAGATATGCCCAGTTAATGTCTGGTCAGAAATTGGTTCAAAGGAAATGTGATCTAACAGTCAAACTTCCATTTGGAAAGGAAAGGAAAGGAAAAATCTTCATAAACGTTTCATGTCACTCTAAGCAAGCATACCTGAAATGGCTCTGAACTCTCAAGGTAGAGCACTTCCTTTATCCATCTGTCGCCTTGATCGCCAAATGTTTGCCACAGCAGCTGCCCCCTTGTATTGCTCACAGTTCTCTGGGAAACTGCCAGCCTGTAAATGTGCTTTCCAAACATATGATAATGGAAGCGAAAAATGCAGCTTTTCTTTCCATGTGCAAAGGTGGAGTTAAAGACTGGGCTTAGCAAAGCGGCTTGGTTTTGGAACATCTGTGGCTCTGAAGACTCAATGTAAAGATAATGCCCTTTGGCTGTGCCCAAAGTGTGGTCCTTCATTGGCCCGGTGTTAAAAGTGGAGGTTGGCCCTTGGTTTCTGGTCCAGTCGAAGTCATCAGCCACATCTTGTTCCCAGTTGCAGAGGCCAAGTTCAAAGTCGCACTGCAGCTCAGTTGCTGAAACCAGTGAATGTATATGCCTTTGATTTTTAAATGCCAGAGAGATGCCACATTCCCCTCCCCCCCGGAACACCACAGGTCAATACTATATGTGGGGCATTCTGCACAGAAGAAACTGGTGGCTGCCAGTTGTCAGCTGCTGAGAGGAGCTCTACTCGCACCCACTGACAGCAGAGCTTCAAAAACAGGACTTTGTTGTTTTTAAACGGGCTGCTGCCACTCTTGCTAACAGTAAGCCCCCCCCCTCTATACCTTGTACAGATCCCATCTCCCAGAACTAGCCACCTGTGAATGCAGGCAGCAAATTTGGTGAGGCCACTTTCGCTCAAGCAATACTGCCATATGTATCTATTTTCGGACACTTTCAATGACGAACGATAACTAACTTACATTGGTTAGTGTAAACTAATGGGATGTGTTAAATTGTTAGGCTTCTCATGCAGAAAATTCACCTGATTTCCAACTTATTCTTAGCACTGTGCTAAGAATGAGGCACCATTTAAAGGTTTGTAGGAAATCAGCAAATGTTAAGCCCAAGTGAGCAAAGGACTGCATTTTCTAAAATTCAGTTTCCACAGGCCTTGGTTTCTTTACGGGTGCAATCCTTCCCTCTTCTAAGTACTCAGTGTGCTAGGTCTACTGAAGTGAACAGAACTGTGATATCGCCTGAGACGCCAGCACAAGATTTACTCAGTGCTTGAAGTTGACCATTGCAATTTAAGGGGAAATGTTTCAATGTCTTACCGCATTTGTCTTCATCAGACCCATCTCCACAGTCATCAACAAGATCACACAATAACAAACTGTCGATGCAAGCCTTTGAGTCTTGGCACCAGAAATGATCAGGGCCTTCGCAGTTTAATGCTGGAGGTGGCATTGCACAGTTCTCAAAAGTTATATCATCAATTGCTGAGACACCATCATAAAATCCAAGGCTGACTTTATCTAGAGATAATTGAAATGGGTGTGGAAGGCGGCCAAGTTGAATGAAACCCTTTAGCCACTGATCTCCTTGATTGTAATATATCCTCCAAAGGGCGGTAGGATCTTTTTGTCCATCAACAAGCAATTGCATTTCTGCTGCTCCAACTGATAGTCCATAGTTGTAATACCTGAGAAGGGAGTCTAAAAGTTAGGGATCAACACCAACAATACACTGAACAAATGCACACAGAGAAACCAAATTTGCTCTCAAACACCTTTTTTTTGTAGTGTACCTATGCTTTGCTTAAGACACCAGGTTGTTACTTGAATTGACGCAGTTTAATTATGTGAGAAGGATAGACTGTCTTTCCTGACAAGTACTGTTGGCCTTTTTTTGACCCTTCCAATACTAATACTGCATATAAAGAGATTTACATACAAAAAAAAATGCAGTATCTGTATAATTCATTAATAGTAAGCAGAATTATAGCTGAAATGAGTCTAACCAATTGGTGCTATTTAAAGTGCGTAAGATCAGGAACACTGGCTTATCTACTCTTAATCAAGCTTCAGATTTTTAATCATTTAAACACTTTGAATTTGAGAGAACTTTGGATTTTTGAAGGGAATTTAAAATGTCATGGGCTCACAGAGACAGAAATGGCTAAGGTATTTTCAAGGATACAGAAACTCGAAAACTACAGTCAAGGAATTCAAGTTTCATTGTTAATAAGCCTGGTATGATCCTCTTTCTATTTCCTTTAAGAAGGACTGCTGGAAGGCTGAAGCCAGAAAGAACAAAACAGAAAAATCAGCCCCAAGAACGTTAAACAATCCAGTCAGAAAGAACTAGGAAATGATTTCTGACTGAAGTCCAAAATAAAATTAGAATTCACAAAATAATAGAGATGTTTAAATAGCACAAAATATTAATTAAATGATTTTAATTCAATTGAGTCTGGGGCCGGACCTACACTCATGATTTTTAACATTAAGGGTTAAGGAATGGTTCTGATAACCATATGGCCACATGACGTTCTACTTTTAACATTTATAATGCCTTATTAAAATGTGACACCAGAGGGCGCTGCAGAGCAGCCAGCAACTAGTAGTAGGGAGACAGTGTTTTGATAGAGGTAAGAAAAGGTTTACTTTAGAAGTATGTCCTGTAACATTTTCGAACAATATATCTAATATTGTTCTAATAACATCAAACAGGTCAGTGTAGATCCAGCCTAGAATTTAGTACACTACCACATGAAATACTTTGAAATCAATGATTTTGTCAGAGCAGTGGTGCAAGACCTGGTGCTATATCAATGTAATATGGTAATCATTGTAATAAACCAGGAGTTACACTAGTAGAAATGGGCCATAATCAGAATATACCAAGTAGTCAGACGTAGAAGCTGTAAATGTAATCAAAGGGTTTAACATTTTTCTTGGGTAGTGAATTTATCCAAATCTACTTTCAAAACAAATACTAAAAACGCATTCCACATATTGCAGAACAAAGCGCATACAATGACAAACACTGCCCTCTTTTTCATTTCAAAGGCAGCCGTGTCTTCCTCTAAACACAAAAATCAAACTTCATTCATACCAGAAGGTCACTGTGCAACCTGATCCAGCCTGGCTGAATTTTGGGCTTCGTAGCTGTGCAGTCTGTGAGAAACTGCTGCTGTTTCTTAGAATGAACATAAAGTGGCCTGTTAAGAAGAGCAAAATGAAATTATTTCCCCACTAAGTACATATAATAATTAATAATAATAATTTTATTATTTATACCCCGCCCATCTGACTGGGTTTTCACAGCAACTCTGGGTGGCTTACCACATATCTAAAAACATAATAAAGAAAAAAAAAAGCCACACAAATCTGTACTGCATCCCTTGAAAAGTGTTCTGACATAAAATTGCACCTATGGATGGTTTTCCTACTTAGATTGATTGAGATCATGCCTGGCATGACTATGTAGCAACCTTAGCCACATGTCCTGTATTTACTTTGAAAACAATGCTTTTTCCCCTGGTTTTCCAATAAGTGCCAGGTGACTGGGTCTAGGAGTCACCACCATTTTCATTCCTACAATGCCCCCAATACTGTGGGAAATTAAAATGGTGGTGGCTCCAAGACTTTGTCATCCCCTGATCATTAGAGTGCATTATGCTGCTGCCCACCATAACCACCAGTAAAACATCCCAGAGAAACCCCCTTATATAGGCTAGGAACCACCAAAGAATATTGTGCTGATGTTCCACTCACACCTGAAGCTGGCCATGGGTAAGACCTTACCTGCAGGTTGGTTATAGGTGTGGTCCCGTGCTGGAGCTTGCTTCTGGAAAGCAAGGGGTAGACCGCTTCTGGAGCTCCTTACCCAATCAAATGCATCACCCCTGGCTGTTTCCATCCAGCCACAGCTGTCTGTTTCAAAGTCACATTTAGCAGCTGGAATATATTTATTTATTTTAGTCTGCATCAATTTATCTGACAGGTTAGCAACCAGTATATGCAGAAGGACAAGATCAGTTGGAAGGGGAGGTGAACTGGAATGTGCCTAATTAGAAAGTGCTGTTCTGATGCCCCATAGCCCTGCAACCACCACAGTACAGTACTTCCTATGCTGTTCTGGAGGGTTCATCAACCTTCCAAGGCAGTTATTTGGAGGTGCAAGGGACTGCACAGGGAAGGGAGACCCAAGAGCACCTGCTTCTATGAACAAAACAGAGTTTGCACAACTTGTACACTTAAAAACAAATTGGTAGGCCAAGGGATCAAAGAAAGTCCATGTATGATCTAGAGTAGGCTTCCTCAACCTCAGCCCTCCAGATGTTTTGAGACTACAATTCCCATCATCCCTGACCATTGGTCCTGCTAGCTAGGGATCATGGGAGTTGTAGGCCAAAAACATCTGGAGGGCCGAGGTTAAGGAAGCCTGATCTAGAGTATTATTTAGCTTTGAACAGGTGTGTTCACAAGCTCCAGCTTTGCTCCTGTTTCCACTTGCCAGACATGTGTGAATCATCCTTATCAAATCAGTTAGAACACTATAGAGCCCTGCTGTGAGTGTCTGTATTAAGAGAGAGACAAGACTGTTTTAAGAAAGCAAAGCTGGAAGCAAAGCTGAATTCCTCCTTTGAAAAGTGAAGCTCTAGATATCACTTTCTGAGGTTCTGTTATTCTGACGAGTCATTTTCAATTTTAGTTTTAACCTGAGAAGTAGCCACAACTGTACACAAAGACATCAATAAAGACGCTGGGTGAAAGTGCTTCACCTTCTGTGTGGTTTGTCTTAATTAACTGATCCTGCTAATGAAATAGCCATAAGGCTATTGACATGCACATTTAAAGATCTTTAAGCATGAATTACAGATCAATGTGTTTTCACTTACAGCACAGGGCTTCGTCACTGCCATCTGGGCAATCAGGAGTGAAATCACAAAACTTGTCAGAAGTAATACAGTCTCCATTCTTACATGCCAACAATCCAGGTGGACAATAAAGAGATGAAGAATCAGAGGTTTCCAACATGGTTGCCCCTTAAAAAAACAGCAACACAGTTGCTTATTCTTGCCAGGAAAAAAACCAGCAGATAAAACTTTAAGTATTATCTACAGAACACATTTGCCATATTTTTGGCTCAGGGGTAGAGCACATGCTTTGTATGCAAAAAGTTCCAAGACTGAATTCCTAGTATTTCCAGATAAATGGGTCAGGTAGCAGGAGATAGAAAAGTTCTCTGCTTGAGACCCTGGAGATCAGCTCTCAGTCAGAGAAAACAGTACTAGACTAGATGTTAATCCTACTCAGAGTAGATCCACTGAAATAAGTGGGCATGACTTTCTTAATCACATTAATTCCTGTAGGTTTACACTGAATAAAACATAGTTGAATTTCACCCAGTGAGTAAACTTTTGTTGGCTATAACCCCCAATCCTTTCCTGCCTTAGCAACACTTCTTCTTTCCCTTCAACTAATGTATTCAATATATTCTTCAGTCTGCAGAAGTAGTGGGGTTTTAATTCAATGTTTGTTGCTGTATGATCAGGAGAAAGGCTTGCAAAATTGTCCTGATCTTGTGGGCCATCGATGGTCAATGGCTTTACAAATCCATAGTTTAGATTCTGCAGGTTCCATGACAGTCAGAAGATTCTGTACCACATGCCAAATTCTGCACATACTGAATCACATAATAATGTGAGTCCTGCATTGGACTACATCTGATAAGACTTCTGTAAATTATTCTGCTGCGTGAGGTGAGAACTGAGAGACTCCCTACTCGATATTCCTTCACTGTTTTGAATACTGCTAGCTATTCACACAGGGCCCTTATGTCTAATTGGGGAATACTCATGTACAAACCCATGCACACAGGCTCAAAGTGTGATGTCCAAGATGTCCAATATACAGTCTAGAGATTAAATATGTGATTTGAGTCTTTATGTACAGAACTGTATGTGCATATGCACCAACTGGGCATGCATGTAAGGCAGCATGAAGGCAAGCAAAGCTTGCCCCACCCTTCTTAGGGTATACTGGATGTCAGGGAACTGCCATCAGAGGCACGGGAAAAGGAGAGGGTCTCTGATTCTGCAGGGGAAGGTCCAAGCGCTAGAGGGAGACTCAGCCGAGAGGAAGGGGAAAAGAATGAGTGTAACACCAGGGATCCAGGAGAGCAACGGGACAGGGAGGTGCGGGGGCTCTAGGACTCTTCGTTGGAAGTTAGCGAGGAGAGCCCAAGCACCCCGCTGCCCACGCCCACCCTGCGCAGGAGACTCCCGCGCAGTGAGAGGCGGAAACAATTGGGCGTCAAACAACTCTTATGTTGGCAACGCTTTAAGAAACACCCACAGACAGATTCTACAAGTGACTAAGGGCAGCCACGCTAATATGGGCTGCGTAGTCCGGAGGGTTTAACCAGGCAATCCGATGCTCAAACGGAGCAGGATTACGCACGAGTAACTCCCAACCACTACACTTGAGTATCTGTCATTGGCCATTGAATAGATGTAAACTCTGACATGCATGAGTCTAAGACATCCTCAAAACATAGGTACTGATACAAAAACCTATACTTGGGAATCAGCTACATAGCTGTGTTTTAAGCACATTATACAAATGTGACACTAGATGGTGATTGTGAACAAATTCAATATATATTTTAAAACTTAAAAAAACAAAACATTTTCATAGCGTTTTTTATGTGTCTAGATTCCACCCCAGAACGCACACAAGAATCAATCATAGGGAACCAAACAAAAACCAAATCACAAAACCTCATAAACTTGTAATAAGCCTGCTGATTCCAGCTAAGACGGCAGCCCTTTATCAACTCAACTGGGAGTAAGTGCCATTGAACTTCACTCCATGGAACTTACTTCTGCGTAGAAATGTATAGAATGACGCTGTAACTATACCATGCCTAAGGAATATATTTTTGTGGAAGCATAAACAAAGGGAGAACAATTAAATAGGTCAGCAAACCAATTTGAAAATGCTGCTCTGTACTTACCTTTTTGTTCAGTACTTGAAAATGATTTATAATTAGTCCTACAGGCCTTTGTTATACTGATGTCATCAACAGCAACAAAGGCTTTTGTTGACTGAACAGTGGCTTGCAGAATTATCTGCAATTAAAATAACCTTATTAAATACTACTTATACACGTATGCTCTGTGTTTAAAAATTAAATACACTTGAAGTTAAATTCCATTTGCAAACAGCCTGGGATTTTTTCAAAATATGCAACTATTTTAGCAAACAATACCATAGATATGTCAATTCCTCAAGTCTCGTTAATAATTACATTTAGTATTGAACTACGGTATGTAATCTAAAAAATATTATCTCACTCCAAAGTCAAAACATAAGCCTCATTCATCAATCAATCAATTCTTTATTGCAGTCCAAACACCCAACAGAGTTCAATGCATACAATATACATTCATAGCATATAAAATACATTAAAAGCACACAAACTGCTTGGGCAGATCATAAGACTTTTCAGACTTTTATCTAATACAAATTGATCTCTGATCTTGGCCACCTCAGACAGAAGCTTGGCAACAGCCAAAGTCACACTAGGAATCCTATCATCCAGTAGGAATTTGGAATAGAAATGGCATAGAATTTCCCTGTAGATTTGCCAATAGTGGGTTACTCATATGTTGTCGGGTCTTGCTTATAGTCTTCAGGACAGGAGAATGTGCTTCGTGCATTCTACTTCCTGATTACTACAGGGAGAAAATCTTGCAAAGTAAGGAACAGCGGTAAATTTACCTCGGAGCATTTCCGAGGGGAACACATTAAATCTGGACATAGTAAAAAGTCTACGATAATTGACAACTGTTAAATTCTTTAAATATTCAGCTGTGAAAAACAACCCGACATACTGTATACTCATGGCATTCGGTGAGCAGGATGAGTATGCAAATCACAGAAGGCAATATCCCACAATCTTTGTTTTACTGAATTAAGAGCAGTGTAATACCCCATTATGTAAGAGAAGGTCTGAGGACAAACCAATTGAAGCATCTTTTGGGGCAATAAGTTTGGACCAACAACTGAAGTACTCATCCTGAGATAAATGTAGGAGTGACCCTGTGCCCAGTTTGAAAACACTGGCATTAAGCCAGTCAGAATTCTATTCAGTATTCCAAGATCAAGAGCACTGCTTGAAAGAATATCATGCACATACAATATACACAAATATCATGGCTTAGGAGATTGGGGAATATGGATCAGACTAGTTTAGAAGCCCATCATAACTGTGCTAGTCATATATCATCCTCAACAAGGGAATGCAGGTCACACAGAGAGAAACACGTCTAAGGTTTGCATTACTCTCTACTTCCACACCTCTGAACTGTAAAAACTCAAGAGGAAAAGAAAGGCAACTGAAAAATAGGGTAAAGAAGTGCATAATCCAAGTGGAAAGGGGGTCAATTTCACAACGCACAAACATCCACCATCCAAACATCTCAAGGGCTAAGGAAGGGACCATAAAAAGTCATAACATCCAATACCCAATTCATACAACAGGGCCTCAGCAACCATGTTAGCGGGAGATTAGAATAGGCTGCCTGAGTTACACGGCTTTCTAGATGAGCAGAAGTCATTGTTTGCAATTCAGTTTGATTCTCCCATTAATTCATTTTTGCCATCCCCACCGAAGCCAACAAGGCATTTTCACAATGAGAAATAATATCTATTGTGATATTTTGTGTAAACACATAATGGCTGACAGCTAACAAATAGAGCCACATTTTATTGCGGGGGTCACTGGAGGGCTATGCGTTGCCCTGTTGAGAAATAGCTGTTTGCTTAAGGGCCTCATAGAAGTGAAATATGACTGAAGCACAATGCTTAAAACAGAAGCCTCTCTTGCGCTATAAATATTTATGGTGTCCAAGATGAAGCGAAGTGGGCTTGTGCAGTAAGGGTGCTTTTTATGGTACATTAGCTCAACAGCAGACTCCACATTAGAATCACAGAGAGTTGGGGTGGAAGGGAGGAACGACAGTGACGTGTTCTGAGGAATTCATATGTCATTTTAAGAACTTGGCTAGAGAAACATTGCCCATCAGTGACAATACCATAATTGTCACTGGTGGGGAAGCTGCCAAGTTATTAACACACATGTATGGCAACTTAGGGCACTGTCAACAGGGTATAAGATAGGAGTGGGAAGGCCTGCATTGTCGCCTGCTCTCCTATGCTGCTCAACTCTCTGCTCCTCAGACTAGGAAAAAACTAACCTACACAAAGGAATGCAGCTAAGGAGTGGCTGAGTGGGGAAAGCCTTTGAGTCAGAAGTCATAGCCAAGTACAATTCAATAAATCTTGGCTTCAACAACTTCCTATTGGTAAGGCTCTGGTAACCTAAGCAACAGAGCTGCCATTTATGCCCACCTTTGCACACTGTTAGGGAAAGGGAGGAAGGTGCAAGATGACAGAGGAAAACTGAAGGTAGGGAAGATACGCTGCAGAGGAGGCCAACAAGGAAAGAAAGCATCCAGAATTCACCAGGCATTCTCAAGATTATTATTTTTTAAAGTCCAATTCAGCCCAGCCTGAGCTGAGATGTTGGGAGCTTGCCTATTCCTACTTATGTTGTTAGTTTAGACATAACATCATATTTGCCAGGTACGGGTATATTGCAGGGACCAAAAAAATGGTGACAATACTGTAAGTGGAACACCATAAATGAAGTTACTAAAAAGGCTGTGCATGATTAATGAGCCTGAAAGGATCAGTTTCACATAGACTATGATGGAGAACCCATGGTCCTCCTGTTGGACTCCAGGTCCCATTACTGACAACAAGTATGGCTAAGGATGATTGGGGGTGTAGTTCAGCAACATCAGAAGGATCCTACTCCAGCTATGAACCTGATCTGACTCCTAAAACAATTTTATCTAGCCTGGCACCCCTACCAAATTTCAGTCAAAGTATGTGGAAAGTCTCACTCATACCAAAAATAAAATATTTTTCAAACCTTGTAAGAAAATATATTCTACATCATCTTTTTAAATTTTATATAACTGAATATCAACATCATTGGAAAGCTCTTCCTCCTACTTTCCTACAGAGTCTGATTAGCTGTGAAGGGATTTAGCTTCTGGATGTGTGTATAGAAATCATAATGGCTCCTGAGAAACTGGCAAGCCCTTCTCTAAATGCTACTTACAACTATCTACTAGAATAAACATGATCTCTAGAAATGTGAAATTCTGAATTTTCTGAAATTGTTTCTAAACCAATCTTAGATACATACTATACCATACTATCTAGGAGCATTCTCCTTTATTTTTCCTTTCAGCTGAAGTAATTTATTGGGTTGGATCCATACCAAGTTAGTTGAATTTAAGTCCCACTTGAATCAATGGAACAAATTAGTTTTAATTTCAAATTATCTCCATAGGAACTAGGACAACCGGCTTAATCTGGATCCAGCCAACTACATTGTTATTGTTAAAGTTTTAAAGTTATTTTGCAATGAGGAATACCAGCAGCAAATAACCACTTGCGTACACTTGTACCGTGGTGCAGGTAAGGGGCTTACCTGAAAAGGTCCTACAATTTCATCACCAGTGATATTTCTTAAAAGGACATTTGCTTTTGTCCACTGCATTGTCCTCTTGAAAGGCTTTGAGTTATGTAAGCTTTGCAAATCCCCATCAACAGGAGTTCGAAGAAAGACACTCAGCTGGGAATCGTGGGACAACTGATACCAAAATCTCATCTGTTGGAAGGATTTTTAAAATGAAATTATGAACCCCTTCAATGGATCACAGAACAATCAACTATGAATGAACAGTATCTTTCCACGTACCCTTTAATCACAAATCTAATGTAACTGACCTGCAAGCATCCTCCAGTCTCCCCCCAAAACCGACTGGGCTTTTAATTTGTTATTGTCAAACACTTAGAAACTTTGAGGTTGCAGCACAGAAGAAGAACCTTTCTTTGGCCTTTTCGCAGAGTCAAGAGCTGGCAGAGAAGCTGCCAGTGCCTCTTGCAGTGGGGGGAAATATGGGGAAGGGGCCAGTAGCAATGCTGCTACTGCTGCAAAGAGGAAGATGGGGAACACAAGGGGCTCTCCAGTGGGTGAGTTCCAGTGTCAGCAGGGGCACTGGCAGGGACATTGACAGTGGGGTGAGGGCATTTGTTATACCATGCCAAAGACCCCCTGAAATCTGGTGTTGACCCTGCCCAAGGGCATCTTGCAGGCTGCTATTGGGGTGGATTGAGCTAGGACTGGGCTTGGCCCTCCAGGTGTTGTTGGTGTATAAGTTCCTGTCCCCAACCACTGATCATGCAGGCTGGGGATAAAGGGACTTGTAATCTATCATCATCTGGAGGGGGCTGCATGTTTCCCAACCCTGGGCTAAAAGCAACATATGGTCTAATTCAGTTGGCTAAACAGGAAGACAAAAACTGCTTATGCAAAGGGCGGCAAGGAAATATCACAAAGTTACCTGGCAATACAGAGCATCGCTGGGGAGTTTTGTAAAGACTGGGCTGCTGAGGTGAGAAATTATAGGCTTAGTGTTTGCCTCCGGTGAGCCAGTCACATAAATAAAGGTTCCTGAAATATAAAATAGGGAGGTTGTTAGGAACATTCATTGCCTGAAAACATAAATGACATGAGCATGCCTTTAATGCACTTCTTGGGGACATTCTTCTTCAAGCCTTGTTGATAAGGTCTTATTCAGACCTAAAAATAAATTATGTCCTGTGCATGCAAGCCTAGGTTTTCCACTTGCAGTTCTCTAGCCTCTGGCTCGTGCACTTCATCCTCCCCTCTCCTCTGGCATGGAAGATCAGAAGTTTTTGCTTCCATTTTTAATGAACAACAGTTAAGTATTACGTCTGAATGCGGACAAACTGGTTACTCTTATCTAGGTATTGGCGAAACTGCCACATCAGTTTGCATTTTGCTTTAAGAACCTGTGAAAATCTGTGTGAATTTCTGCAAATACGTGCACTTTTGTATAGAATTTTGCCTAATGCACACACACGCAAAGCAATTTCCCCCAGTATAATGCTTTTACGTATATCATTTTCACCATTCTGTGCTTTTTTACACACACTTTAATATACATATTTTTATTTACATCGCTTGGCTAGAGAACTGCAAGTGGAAAATTGGAAGTGCAAATTTAACAGGAGAACCCTTTTTTGCTTCAGATAACATTTCACAAAGTGCCAACTGAATTGAATCCCCCCTCCCCCCTGTTTCTGATCTTAACTATAGTTTACTGAAACAGGCCAACTTCAAACTATTTATGAAGCTTCCTTGTTTTAATAAATCGTAATTATGATTAGCCACAGTTTAGAGGTAAAAACAATGCTAACTGTGGTTAGAGTAAATTGGAAGCTGAAATTTCAGATCTCTTCCTCACGGCCACACCAGGAGTGAGGAGGGACAGCACACAAACTCAAGGCTCATGTATGAAACAACAGAACACTGCATTCAGTTTCTGCTTGCAGTTTTCCCATAGACATCTAGTTGACCACTGTAAGAGCAGAATGTTGAACTAGATGGGCCTTTGGTCTGATGCAGCAGGGTTCTTCTTAGGTTCTTAAGTTCTTCTTGTTTATTATTATATTTGTACCCAGTCATAGTAAGTTTTGTAAATTCTCAGCAAACTTCAGAAGCTGACTCTTAGACTATTAATCCTCTCATCCTTTCCAGTACCACTGTTCCTATCAGACTTTTATCCATCCCCTCCACCACCATCCTGCATGGCTGCTTTTTAACTTTAAATAAAAGGCATGAGAGCTAATCATGGATCCCCTGATATCTCATCTAGTTTGGCCCTTAGATTTTAAACCAACGAAAGAGACATTACATGCTGAGTCATGGAGTGATTAATTGCTTTGCCCGAAGTACTCTTCTTCCACTGGCACTACTCAAAGAGATCACTCTGGCGTTTATTGCTCAAACGCTGATTGATGCTGAAGGGGCCTCTGCTCCCTTTTCACCCATCTCCCACTATTAGCACAAGGCTTGTTTTCAGAGCAGAGTACATAAGGTCTCATCTGGGAAGACAAAAGTATGTTTCCATTGCCCTATACAGTGTTGCAAACTATGTTTGGAATTAATGTAGTGCACAGACGATCAATTAAATTGAGCAAACAAAGCAAATTCTGCATTACAACTAGTGCATATATACCGCTAATGAAGCTCTAGTCCTGAACAAGCAACAATAGCTTGCTAACTTTGAAAGTTATCAGGAGGAAGAGATGAAACTCATTGTAATGAAAATGCCTTTCCCCCTCATTTACAACTGTTTCTCTTGGTCCCATGTGGCGCTGAAATTGACTAGACCATAGCACATTATTTTGGTTTAATTATTTCACTTGGAAGAGAACTGCAAATTTAAAGCTACATGAGACCAGTCCTACTTGGTCTTGAATGTGTTTGAGAGATTTAATGCATGCCATTAATAGAAAAATGTCTTTAAAAAGAATAATTTAAAGTTATTGAAATCGTGTGGAACCGTTGCCCAAAAATGGGCACCCGTGTTCTGCTTTTCTTCCTTATTGAAGCACCACATGATAATTTGCAGGGATAAAGGATTTGTATGCCATGTATGCACCAAGGCGTTTCCATCTGCAGCAGCGCAACTGGATGCCTTCATCTGCTCCACCTGCAACAAAACATGTATCTCCTGTATCAGTCTTTGCAACCACAGTAAGCACTGCAACCTTCCAAGAGTTTGACTTCAGCCCCAATGGCACACTCCTCCATTTTATCTACCCTCCATTGTCTCCTGAGACAGACGGACGCCAGCAGCAATGCACTGAATTACCCATATACATTGAATTAACTGTATGTGCAGCTAATTATACATGCATGCCATTTGTATGTGTGTCACACACACTAAATGCTCTGTGATAAAAAGGAAAGCATGTCATGAAAAATGATCATTCATTTATTTATAAAAGATGAGGCGTCAGGCTTTGGTAAGGAGGCATGAGGCTCTGACAGGGTGCCTGAGCACACCCACCTCCTTCCCAAAGCTGGAAAAGCGCTAACTAGGCTTTGGGAAGGAATTCTAGGACCCTGTGAGAGCCCTGCACACCTCCTTCCTCCTTCCCAAAGACCAGCGTTTCGTTTACCCGGCTTAGGGAAGAACCATCCTGCTCTAACTAATTGTAGTTTCCCATTTCATTCCAACCAGGTAACTAGTTATCAGCTTCAGAACAAGCCAGAAGATTAAACCATGGTTTAAAGTTGGTTGGATATTGTGGCTCTAGAAGCTCCTGGTTCAAATTAAACAAAGAACTATGATTAATTAGGGGCTTCCTGGTTTGATTGTGCATGCTGCAAAGGAAGGAGTGAAGAGGCTGCATGCATGGGCAAAAAGCTTATTCATATCTCAGATTATTATATTGAGATATAATCATCTCAACTTGGACATTATCTGTTCTCAACCACATTGAATCATCTATTATGTATGTTATTCAGTTTCTCTCATCAACCTGCCAGCACAGGCTAGTACTTTTAAAGCATGTTAGCAGTCTTATAGATCATGGAAGCCCAAAGCATGAGCTGGATTTTTTCTCAAGAAGTCCACAGGCTTGACATTGTTATTTGTGCTAGTGGGAGGAGGGAAGCTTAATTAAAGATCTAATCAGGACTGTCAAACTATCAGCCTGTGGATTTGAGCGACTACAGATATGCACTATGTAGGAGATAACATCTTTGAGAGTTTTTAGAACGGAGCATTTTAGATGACAATGGTACTGTTCTACTAAAAAAACAAACAAAAAAAAACAGCTGGCAAGCTTCCACAGAAATCTACATGTTACCTATTAATGGTATACCAAAATGACCAATAATATGGAATGCCAGAGTCCTTTCCAGTGCTATGGTTCTGTGATTAGGTGGACCTAAATCTCATTGATTCAGGAGCATTTAGGATTGACTGCTATCATTCTACATGACCCAAATAGCTGTCTGTCTTTACCCAGTGAAAGAAGAACTAACCTTAGAGCTGGTAATAATTTGCACATTGGGCAGTGCCTGATGGCAAATCAGTCAGTGACAGCAACAGTAGGGACGAGTGAATGTGTCTTATTTCTGGTTCACATTACTTTCACAGGTTTTTACCTATAATTCTGTCCTGTTTGATTCCTGTATTAATCTGAATTTTTAAAACATCCTCTCAAACTGCATATTTAAATGTGCATTTTTTACCAATATATGCATTTAAAAGCATACTGTTTATGTTTAAGGCACTGGAAATACAAAGTAATTTGGTCCCCAAGACTGCATATTTGAAAGTTAATACATATACCGGTATACATACAATGTGTTTGAAAGCTCAGAAAAATGCTGTAGCATCTCACCCTTATTGCTGCTAGTTGTATGATCTGTTCCAGGAAGGAGGGAATCCCCAGAAGTTTGTGCTTTCATTATCTTCCACTGTACATCCTTTGTGTTCAGTGTCTTCCATTCACAAAGGTCAGACTCAAAGTCACAGAGGGTGTAATTTGCTATTGAAAAAACAAACACAAATAGAGTCAAGGGGGTGGGTGGGAAACTGATACAAAAATGTCACTGCATTATTATCTAAATTAATCTGTCTTAATAAAGCAACCATTGGGGTTTCACATTCAAATCCAAAAAGTTTATTTAAAACGGAAACTATGTGAAGACTTTAAGAGATCTATTGCCAACTGCAGCAATAAATTTAACACAAAAGTCTTTATTCAATATGAAGATCTTAAACTGAAGATTAAAAGTAGGGGATAAGTTTCCTAATTAATAACTCAGTTGGCACATATACACAGAAAAGCCCTTATGAGTGCTGTAAAACCATACTTTTTTCAATATAAAAACAACCAGGAATGACACCTGAAAAGCAGTTATAATTGCAATCAGGCTATCTGTATAGTAAGGGATTAGCCCAACAGTGGTTCTAAAGCACTGAAATGTTCTTGCATTCAATTTACTAGTTTAGGCTTGAATATGCATTGGCCTTATTCAGATGTAACACTAAAGTATGACCAGAGTTTCCTGTTACATTCAAACTCAGGGAAACTCTGGTTATTGCTAAATTATCGTTTGTTTCTAATATTCCTTTCTATAGCGTAAATGCTTTCACTCGTCCTTTTGGCACTGTACCATCTTTGGAACAGGTGATTTAACTTACCACAAGCTGCTGGATCTTCATCACTTCCATCCAAACAGTCCAGCTGGTAATCACAGGCCAAACTACTGTCAATCCATTGGCCACTGGCACAAGCAAATCGTTCAGAAGAACAAACCTCTGGCAAGTCTGATGTTGTGTTTCCCACAAAATGAAAGTGATGCAGGCAGATGGTGCTCATGTTGCTTTCGACTGTTCCTTCTAAAAGAAGCTGCAAGAATGGTTATTATTTTATATTTACCAAATTATTTCAATGGAAAGAGGAACAAATGGAAACTGAGGTGTTAACATGGTTAATGTATTTGCTCAGTGTTTCATGCAACCTCTTTTAACATTTGTCCTGATTAATGTAGGACATGAGCCACAGATAAAGTCATTACTTATGTACCACATTTAATGCACTTTCTATGCACAGGCCCAATTTTGTGCAACATGAGCATGCTAGCAGCACATCCACACACAAGCCATTAAAGGATAGTGTGCTAACATTACATAATAATGCTAAAAGTGTATGTACATTATATGGGACATGTGTGGTATATGCCATAGCTTGCATACTGTATGAAACAAGCCTGTGCTTCAGTTAACCAACTGGATTGGGTATAATTTTTTTCAATGTGAAATCTAAGCTGCCTTCATGCAAGAATTACATGAAGGAGCTATGGGGCTGAATGACTGCTCCTGTGGTCTGTTGGCTTCCCCTTGCCACATGTCTAATGTATATGTATTAGGCATGAATATTTGTGTGCCTTCCACATGAGCTGGAATCCCAATCCTGGAAAATTCTAGTTCTCATTGAAAGCCTAACACCTAAAGGTCTATCCATATAGGGTTTTCCCTGCGGATATGCTTGCCTATTGCCCGGATGTCAGATACTGAGCCAGAAGAAGCTGAATGAGCTCAGGGCCAGAGGAAGCCCTGAAGCACCTTTCTGCAGATGATGCCCATTCATGTGTATAATGCACATAGGGGCTCCAATCAATGCTCAGTTAAAAGTTGTTAAGATTGTTGGCTGCTTATGAGGAACAAATCCACATGAAGTCACTGGGACTAACTTCCAGGTAAACACGCATATATTGATTTGGTTGCACTTTCGTAAAGGCCAAACAGGCTCATGTAACTCCATTTTCTAACATAATTTCCACTTGTGTAATATACACAAGCGGATCAATTCAAGAGCCCTTTAAAATGATGAACTGTTGAAATATATTCAATATTACAGCAAACTGAATGACAGCTGGTGCAAAAAGAAAGGACAAGTTAACACACACCAAAGCCATTAGCAGGGATGGAGAGGTAAGTACTCAGATTTCCTATCTTTACAAATCTCCTTCTTTGGAAAGCTCACAAGAGATCAGTATATAATCCATTTTGCTTCCCCGCTACAATTCAGTCAGAGCCTTCCTATAGGCCTTTAACCCCTACAGACGTGAAATAAGGTACTTTACCTTCCTAAATCTTAGTTATAATTGTGTCAACAGGGCCAGAGTAAGTCACAGTACACTGAGGTGAATTGCAGAGCAGATCCCAGCTCAAGTACTATCTAAATACATTGGTACCTTGGGTTACAGATGCTTTGGGTTACAAACACTTCAAGCTACAGACTCTGCTAACCCGGAATTAGTACCTCAGGTTAAGAACTTTACTTCAGGATGAGAACAGAAATCGTGCGGTGGCAGCGGGAGGCCCCATTAGCTAAAGTGGTACCTCAGGTTAAGAACAGTTTCAGGTTAAGAACGGATCTCCGGAATGAATTAAGTTCTTAACCAGAGGTACCACTGTAGGTAAGCATTGTTGGTTGCCCTTTTCAGCCAATGCTGCTTCCTGATTTTATTTTTAATGGCTCACAACTGAAATTGTTGGTTTTGAGGACTGCCCCATTGCACTTCCCAGTACAATGAAGTCAGCCCTGATGCGTACTGGCATGCCTTCACCAGTCAGCTTTGACATCCCTCATCACTTGCAAGGCTTTGGTTCAACCCACAGAAGATCGGCTGGGCATGAACAACAGATTAGGAGTAGAAGGATCTGTCCATTTCAGTTCTCTCTGTTTCTCATTTTTCCAACCTTATAGTTGGTTTTTCACATATTGCAACGATTTGTGATTACAAGCAAAATCCTCATGAAAATCCACTTGCATTTTAGTGTGAATTTCTCCTAATAAACACATTTTATATGTAGTACTAATATACACATTTCTGCAAGCAATTTCCCCATATATAATGCATTTTTGGATGTTATTTTCACCAACACCTTCATTTGTATGCACACTTTCCCTAATTTATGCATTTTTAAAAAAAATTGCTGCTTGGTTGGCAATCTGTATTACCACAGATTGTGGTAAAAGTGCAAATTTTGAAGGATAGATGTGTTTCTATTTGCATATTGTTTAAAAAACTGTGAATTTGATAGATTTGGCTTTTAATGTGTACTGAATCAAATTTCTCCTCTGTCCCTACATTGAGAGATCAATAGGGAAATGATACTGCAAACCAAAGTTGTACATTCTCCTGCTACCTTAGAATATTTAAAGTAGCTGATAGAGTCTCTGAGTTGCAGTCTGGCAACTCTTATGGGGAGAGAGGAGGAAAACACTTTAAAAAAGAAAAGAAAAGAAAAAGGAATCAAGGATGGTATTTGACAAGGTCAGATATTTCATTGCTTTTATTCTCTGCTCTAGATCCACAATGTACAGACTAGTCTATCTCCTAAGCAGTTCAGTTAATGCTCAATCAATTTCAGAATATATATATATATATGCGCAAAAAACCATATTGTTTGTAAATAATTCTCCTTTTAGGATTCAAATAAGGCATGAATTTCACAACTGGATGAAAAGTAGGAAGGAACATTGTACTGTACAATATACTCAGTAAAAAGTACTATTAAAAATAAGTTGGAAGGAAGTGAGGAATTACAAACAAAGTAATCCGTTTTTGTTATGCTGGAAATTGATTTGAGGCAGGAAATTGCCAGGAGGTAATTTTCCTGCAGCATGTTTTAAAGTGCCAGGTGTGCCCATAGTTTCTGAAATTCCATTCTGCCCTTTTAATGGAAAGCTTAATCCTGCAACAGCACTGGCTCACTCACCTAGCAGCAACTGGCTGGCTGAATTTAAAGGTGAAATAAACTGGAGCTGCGGCTGGCAGGTCCACTTCTTGTTACACTCCAGATGATTTCTATACTTGGTAGGCTTTGGGAGGGAGAGCCAGACCAGCATGGTGGTTAGAGGGTTAAAGCAGGATAGAGAGAACAGGATTCAAATCCCCACTGAGCATGAAATTCACTGAGTGGTTTTGGCGCCAGTCACTATCTCTTGGCCAAACCTGCCTCATGGGGTGCCGAGAGGAAATAAAGGGAGATAATCATCTATGTCATATACACCAGAGCTCATTGGAGAAAAGATGGAATAAAACATATTTAAGAAGTACACAAGGCTGAAGAGTTTTAAGTTAGATATGGTAACAGGCTTACTGCAACACAAAGTTATTTTCTTGCAGGGCAGCAGGTTTGCTCCTGGCATGTTAAGAAGCTCCTCAGCGCCCGATGGGCAGAATTTGTCTCAGGCTTCTCTGTGAGGTGTGGCCAGTGATATGGACTGGATTGTCAGGTCCTATGCATGTTCTGCTCCCTGCCTCTTCCCTGAAACCTGCAGACTAGTCATCAAATACTTGGTGGAAACTCGAGAGTCAGTGGTACAGGCAGATCATTTCAGAATGTGGACTTAGTGGTTGCAATGGGCCCCCCTCTGGACAGACTTGTGTATTACTGCAGTTGTGCGGCACACACCATCAACGTTTTTCTTCTCCCCCCCTCCTGCCATTGAATGCTTAACAACTGCTTCTAGATTCCTGATATGCAAAAAACCAAGAAGTTTACCATCCCTTATTTTATTTTATTTTTTAGAAATACACTGAGCATATTTAGTTTCTTAGTTTGAACTTGCTTACATCATAGTATCAGCAGGACTACAGGGCGGAAATGGGGTTTGCTTCTGCTGCCCTGATGCTAAACATATTGACTTGGGAATAAGCACTGTTTTGCTGTATAAAAGGATAATATCTTGGCAGGTAAACAATTATTAATTAATTAATTAATTAATTAGATGTAAAAATGTAAAGGGACACCTGACCATTAGGTCCATTCGTGGCCGACTCTGGGGTTGTGGCGCTCATCTCGCTTTATTGGCCGAGGAAGCCGGCGTACAGCTTCCAGGTCATGTGGCCAGCATGACTAAGCTGCTTCTGGCGAACCAGAGCAGCGCACGGAAATGCCGTTTACCTTCCCGCCGGAGCGGTACCTATTTATCTACTTGTACTTTGACGTGCTTTCAAACTGCTAGGTTGGCAGGGGCAGGGACCGAGCAACGGAAGCTCACCCCGTCACAGGGATTCGAACCGCCAACCTTCTGATCGGCAAGTCCTAGGCTCTGTGGTTTAACCCACAGTGCCACCCAAGTCCCAATTAAATGTATTATTATAATAAATTATAGTACTTATAATTAACATTTATTGAAAATAATGGTTACCTGTCCATGTACAGCCACCCCAGCTATAAAACAGGGGAATCTGTTTGTTTGTTTCTAAAAAGAAGAAGATAAGATGGCAGGGAGACCAGTGCATGTCCATGCCAGCCTGAGTGCTGATGTGGGGGTCTCTTGGCTGTTTCTTCCACAATCAGACACTCTCTTTGTACTCATTTGGGGCTCCCTTGGGCTGGGAGGCTCTGGACTTTGATGCCCTAGCTGCACCACTGCTTGAGATGCTTGAAAAGGAAGTTGTGGACCAAAGACCTTTGCCTGCAGGATGCTTCCTGTTCTCTTACATGAAATACATTCTTCCAGCTGCAAGCATGCATTAGTTCATAGAAGAAAAATCCTAGAACATGGAATTCTCCATATATTCAGCAGCAACTCTAATTCACTGGGATCAACTTTCAAAGTGGGGATGCTTAAATGTTTTCTATTACCTTGGTTTTTTTAAGATCTGTTGGTATCTGTATTTCTGTTTTCACCCACTCATTGTTAGTTGTTGCACTGGCTCTCCACAGCACCACTTGTTCATCCTGACAGGTATAAGACACATATATGTTCATAAATTTACATACATATTTATAAATGTGCATCCATTTTATCTATGGCTTCTGTCAAACCACTTAAGTTCAGCCTTCCCCCAGTCTGATGCCCTCTAGATGTGTTGAACTCCAACCCCCATCAAACCTGACCATAGTCATGCTGGATGGGGCTGGTGGATGTTTTGTCCAAAACATCAGCAAGGCAGCAGTTTGGGAAAGGCTGGCTTAGCCAAACTTTCTGAACCATAATCAGCCTGTCACTGCTGCCTGGAGAAACACGGCTTTCTGTACTTCGTTGCTGTGTTTACTGCTCTGATTGCATGGACTCCAGGGAAGACAAGACATTTGCAGTAATTAGGCACAATAATTGAGCAATTATCAGGAGATATCTATGTAAATGTAAAATAAACTGCTAAGGAAAGTTACAAGGCAGACAAAGAGACAAATGTGGGGTGGTTTCCCCGCATGAGACAAAAGGTTAATGGGAATCTACTCTGCCAATGCTCATGAAATTTTGTTTAGAAAACAGCACAATCTTATGAATTTCTACTCAGAAGTATGCCCCATTGAATTCAATGTGACTTACTTCCAGGAGATGAAGTATCTCTTTTCCTGTGCCTTATACCGAATTGTGTGCCCCAAACACAAGCCTTAAGCTTTTCTTTTGTATAGGTCAAAAAGAAGCTAAGACCATGGAAGCCAAAATAGCCAGAGCAGTTCTAGCTGTGCCTCCTTCCAGGCCAGGGTGAAGAAATATGGATCTTATAAGAACTGATTTCACTACAGGGTTGCACGAGAGACAAGAGGCTAAGAAGCTGCATAGATCATGGAAAGAAATATCTAAACCTGAGAGTTTCTTGGCAGGACCAGGATATGCCATAGGTTATATATAATTCTACAGGGTCTCCTGAGGTGGTGCCTTAAGTTGGAACCTAAAGTACAAGAAAAAAGGAGGCCCTGGGCAAGGTTCCTATGATATCAGCTCTGGCCTATCCAGAGGGCTCAGATTCCCTGTCAATCACAAGATGGTGGTGTACACACCAATTCTCTTCTACAATGGAAATGTTCTCTGGGGCCTAATGATATTGCCCATTATGCTAAGGCACACTGGGCTAGGTCTTAGCCTCAGGACTCCGAAGCTCTTGGGTCAAAGTTTCTGACAGTTCAAAAAGCAGAAGTCTTATTATATACTTGGTGGCATTGCTGCCAGTATGGAATGGAAAAGAACAAGTTCTCTTTGTGCCCTGTCAGCTACTTCAATTTGTCACTGTTCTCTTAAGTTTCATTTGCAGGTTGAAAAATCAGCCCTGCCACAGTTTTCAAGGATTTGCTGCTCTTAAGGCAGCAAAGGATGGTGCTAGTTTGTGTAGTATATAGACTAATTCCTTAGGAATGTGACTTCACAGTTCACATAAACTCTAGAAAAAAATTAATTGGATGGAATGAAGCTATTCAGTAGTCAGAAAGGGTCAAGCTCAACCCCATTCAAGAGGTGAAAACTCCCCCTCTTTGTTATAATACCTCCAGGTCAGAAAGCCTAATTTTGTCTCCGTTCCCATCACAAAGGCTGGGAAAACACTTTCCACTCCTTCTAGGAAGAAAAAGTAAGTAATTTGGTAATAGATCATCTAAGTGTCACTGTGTTCTGAGCACTGCCCTACAGTTCATCAGCTCCATTGGTTTCCATCCTCAAAAAAATGTTCCTGGTACCTTTGTGGCTCAATTTTTGGCTGCTTTTTTGAAGGTTCATTTGTCATCAAGAACTCTGTGCCATAGGTTGTGGGGTTACATTAATTCCCCTAACCTCAAGATTTTGATCTTAAAACAGCAACAGCAACCTTGAATGCAAGGCAGCAAGAAACAGGGTGGATAGTGGATAAATGCTAATAGCAACTCTAGCTGAACCCACAAAGCAATTGTATTTTGACTGGGTAAAGAGTATAATGACTGAATGATAAAAAGTGTAAATAGGCTGCTGCAAAGAAAGGTCTGAGATCTGATAATGTATGCTGTCAAAATTATATTTGAGTATGTATATTAATGCCTATTTTCAGTTAATTGATTTAATCTCTGCCAAGTCTTTTAATCTCTTCCCTACTTTATTTACAAAAATTGCGCCTAACTGACCTATGATTTTGGTTAAGTACTTGGAGAAGAAGAAGAAATAATTTTAATAGAATTCTTTTGAGGCCACAGGATACATTGAACACATGTGACTTGCTGGCATAAAGCACTTAGTTTGTTTTTGCTTTGTTTGTTTGTCTGTTGAAATGAAACTCCTAACTCCTGACTTGCAAACCCTTTCTTCTAGCTTTTTTGCCTTTGAAAATACAGGCATAATTTAGCTGGTGAGCTTTTTTTCTATCATTTACTCTTTTTCTACCACTTTTTCTCCATGCCATAGAATTCACAGATTTCTTTTGACTCTGTGAGCCAATTTACATGTTACAGCCCCACATGCAAGTTGCTGGGAGGGAAATCCATATGGTGGGTCTTCTGCAAGGGGAAAGTAACATCACCTGCGACATGGATTTTCTACAACACATGGCGAGCCTCCATACTAGTGCCACATATTCATTAGAACAAAGGAAAGTGCCCTGTATCAAGTCAGATCAACATTCCATCTACTTCTGTATTGTCTACATTGAGTGGCAACAGCTCTCTATGATTTCAGACAGGAACCTTTTCCAGTCCTGCCTGGAAGTGCAAGGATTGAACTAAAGATCTTTTACAGGTAAATCAGATATTTACCAAGGAGTTTCAGCCTCTCCCAAGTTTGCCTGAATTCTACAGCCCCCCCCCCCCCGGCATGGGATTGAAATGTCCATCTCCTGTTTTCTGGGTCAGTGCTCTGTCCCTGTGAATCATTCTTCACAGTAGCTGACAATGATGTGCAGGTACTCTATACAATGTGAAAGATCTATATAGTAAATGGCATGGTGTGCTATCAGCTCCTTTGTGAAGCTACTACAAAAGCAATGCAGGAAGGTGGTAGACAAATGTATTCTTCATTGCCTCTCTTTCGATTTTTCTGGAGAAGGATAAGATCTATGTCCTGGCTACAAATATCCTTTCCCATGTGGATGAAATTGATGAAATATGCAGAAATGGCTAAATTAACTAGTAGAATAAGAGGTTAGGAAGAAAGAGTTTTTTAAGGAAGATTAGAAAAGATTTGCAGAATATTAGAAAAAAAACTACTGTAAACAAATTAAGGCGTTAGCAGGATTAGAGTAAATTTAGCAGTATAAAATTGAGACAAAACTGAAAAAGGAAAGAATACAGATTGATTAGATTATGCAGTGGAAAAGGGTAACTAAAACGAACTATTAAAGGGGAGGGGAAAGGAAGTTGATGTTAAATATATGATATATGCTTTGGTGAATGTAAAGGTCTGTAAAATTAAGAAATTGTATTTTTAAAAAACCCCAAATAGCCTTTCCCTACTACTAGTGGTGTTGTTGTTTTTTCCATTTCGAAAAGAATGTATGAAATCATTAAAGGAAACACAACATTGAAGCCTGCAAAAACAATTAATCCTATTTTTTTAAAGTGTTTGTTTCTGCAGACAAGTTCCATTCTTCCAGCTTTTCTGCTGGAGCTTAGTATATTATACCTTCCTACTGAAAATGCACAAAGAACTTCTTTAAAACAATGTGCTACTATTCAATGGTTCCTATAAAAGCTTTGTTCCTGTTCCTGGATAACTGGATGAAAAAGGAAGGGAGATTAGGCATGCGCTGCAAGAGAAAGTCTGTTTTTCTGTCTGAAACTGAATTATATCCACAATTTTTTACTTACCGCATCAGTATAAAGGACTGCTTTGAGAACGCTGTTATCCACCATGGTGTAATGAAACCAAATATGGCAGTTTTCACCAAAGCAATGACACATTGTGCCATTCAGAGTTGGGCTTTCATATGATGTGTTGATCCACTTATAGTGGCCTGAAAAAGAATCTCTCCATTAGTTCTTCTAAAAATAAAAGATTGGTTCCTTTAATATTGATGATGATAACAATGATAACAATTTATAGTAACCTTATTTCTAACCTGCCTTATATCAGATGATCTCAGAGATAGGTTACAATCCATAAAATGACAACACAAAAATCAGTACTCATTAATAATTATAGCCAACATAAAAGCCATTGCTCAGCAGTAAGAATCAACATAGTTAGCTCAAATGCAACTGCAGTTCATGCTGCCAAAATGCTTGGTGCCAAAATGAAGCCAATGAGGACTGGTCCCCAAGGGGAGGCCATTTCACAGCCAGGGTGCTACAGCAGATAAGGCCTTCTCCAACATCTCCACATGTGTGCCCTACTAAAGGTGGAACACAGATGAGAGCCCCCCGAGATTTTAATGCTCTGGTATGAGTATATGAAGAATGGCACTACCTCAAGTATTGAGGTCTCAAACCATTTAGGGCTTTAAACACGAGCACCAACTTTGAAATCAGACCAGAAAAATCCTGGCAGCCATGGTCCAGTGATGGCTAAAGTGTGACTTTCCAGATGTTGCTGGTGTAGACAGTACAACCAATGATCAAGGATAATTGGAATTGCCATTCAGCAACAACGGGAGGGCCACATATTAGCCGCCACCACCATAGACTTAATGCTACACAGGCATCGCGTCTGCCCAGCGGCCAGTGTGTTGTCTCCATTGTAGCTTCCGTTTGAAGAAGTCCTCAGGTCCTTCCACCCTCCTAATATGGAGCAATCTGCTTCCATTCTCTATGAGTTTCCACAAATGATTTAGTAGTATCACTGGCTTTCTGGCATTTTTGATCATGTGGCTCGCTGAACTCTTCTTCACTTAACCCTGGTTCAAACAGAAGTTCAGGACTCTTCTTATCTACAGGACAATCAGTGTCAGGATGGGAACATTTTCACAGCTTCCTGCTACTGGAGATTCATAGTTTGTTGATATGAATTTTGAGATTGTTTCTCATTATTTGGGCTTAAGCTCCAGGAGTGGTTGTTCTTGTGTAAACCACAGGCCCTCTGTGCTGCATATTTCTCTCTTTTTCCTTCAAGACAATTTAGGGTGGCCATTCATGCAGTACCAGCCCCCCCCAAAAAGAGGCCACAGCCACCCCCACCCCCATGGTGCCCCCAGGCCAGCCACTGCGTCTCTGCAGCAGAGTCCAGTGCCCATGTCCCCACAAGGTCACTCTCCACTGTCCCCACTGAAGCCACGGAGTCCTTTCCCCACCTCCCCTTCCTCTCCTCTCTAAACACAGATTTTTTTGGGGGGGAGCCGCCCAGGCCAGGGAGGCAGCAGAGCCTTTCCCTCCTTTCCTGTCCCTCTAAGGAGCCAAGCCCTGAGCAGGCTCCCATCTCCCCTTCACTCCATCTTCCACTCACTGCCTGGGCCTCTTGAGCAAAGGTCTCCCGGCCTCCTTGTCCTTTAGCTGCCTCTTGGTGGGAGCCCTTTGGCCTTTCCCCACTGCTGGGCCAGCCTGGGAGCTTATGGGGCAGGAGTCAGACCCCTTGGTGGTTCCCTCGCAGCCCATGACCTAGATGGGTCCATGGGAGGAGATGGGATGTTTTAACCTTTCAGCATGAACCAAGCCATTTCTAGGCAATGTTCTTGCTTTTTAATCATTTGCAACAATAAACGACCTTTTTTATTTTATTGTAAAAAAAAAAGAGGCCACAGGTTTGCATATGCTAAATTACAAACTGCTCTTCAAATAGTGGACTGTCCTCTGTAAAGTAGGGCACAAGGCTACCCTATGCCTACTGCCCAGGTTGTAGAACCAGGGCTACTAGCAGCACACCGACATGTGATTCAGAACATTGTACAAACGAAAATATTGGGTGGCTACAACTGACCATGTCCTATATTAGCATTCAACATATTGTTGCACATCACCCCAATCTCTGAGAAGTGCAATATTCCAGGGATTTCAGGTGCTTACCCAGGGTCCATGTTTCCTTTTGGAAATGAGCCACAGTGAAGACTGTGGTGTCTTTATGATATTTGATTTATATGCACAAATATGCAACCTGAGCCTACGATGGAGGGGTTCCTAGCATCAACACCCCAAGAGAGTGTTGCTTCTGCCATAGGCATGACCTTGGATCCAAACAGACATAAAACATCACACTCTGCTGCTTTATTTCTCAGTCACATAACTTCTAACTCTCTAAGCTCCAGCTGTATCTGTTGAGGAAGAGGGGCCCGACTCATTTGCTGTCTCACACCAAGCCCCTTTCATCCTCTGTTTTCTTAATGGCTCATCTCCCAGACTATCACCTCACTTAGGAAACTTAGTCTGGCTTAATCAGCTTTTGACACTTGCGGATTCCAGGGGATTAGAAGTGTCTAGCACACAACTTACTACACATGGGTCTGATTAAATTCTAACACTTACTGACTCCAGGAATTTAGAAATGTCTAGCACCCATGAACTCATAACAGTATTGTCCATGTAGGTATATGGGAATCTGCTTATTTTTACTATCTGGCAATATAGCAAGGGTACTTTTACCATATAAAGGTAAAGGTAAAGGTACCCCTGCCCGAACGGGCCAGTCTTGACAGACTCTGGGGTTTGTGCGCCCATCTCACATCTATTGGCCGGGGGCCAGCGCTGTCCGAAGACACTTCCGGGTCACGTGGCCAGCGTGACAACGCTGCTCTGGCGAGCCAGAGCCGCACACGGAACGCCGTTTACCTTCCCGCTGGTAAGTGGTACCTATTTATCTACTTGCCCCGGGGGTGCTTTCGAACTGCTAGGTGGGCAGGCGCTGGGACCGAGCAGCGGGAGCGCACCCCGCCGCGGGGATTCGAACCGCCGACCTTTCGATCGGCAAGCCCTAGGCGCTGAGGCTTTAGCCCACAGCGCCACCCGCGTCCCCGCCACTTTTACCATATACCTGCTACCAAATGAAAATGGGGGAAGCAGGGGTGCAGTAAAATTATTCTCACCATGCAGACTGGCTTCTAGATATTAACTTCCTATTGTGTGATTGCAGCACATTGCAATATGAGACCTCAGGCTAAATGATTACGATTGTCATCCATGCTGGTGTATAACATTGCTGTCATTAATATTCCCATGGTAGAAAAAAAGATATGATCACGTGAACAGATCAGCTGATCTGTTGCATTTAAAATGAGAGTTCTTTAAAGAATGAGAGTTAGAATGAGAGGTCTTTAAAGGCTGAACTACATGTTAGGTTATTTGGGGGGGGGGGCAGAGCAGGTACTATACTTAAATGGCCATTTGTATTGGAAGGAAAGGCAGTTGCTATGCTCCGATGCACCATGTTCTCCCAATCTGGGTTAGGGCTCTACACCAATTCCCTGCCAACACCCCCCCTCCCAGCTGCTATTTTCCCTTAAAGCTCCTATATGTAGTTTGACCATTATGCAAAGAAATAATTTTCTTAGGTACTGCAAATAACTAATATGGCACTGCTCCGGTTCGCCAGAAGCAGCTTAGTCATGCTGGCCACATGACCTGGAAGCTGTCTGCGGACAAACGCTGGCTCCCTCGGCCAGTAAAGCGAGATGAGCGCTGCAACCCCAGAGTCATCCGCGACTGGACTTAATGGTCAGGGGTCCCTTTACCTTTTTACTCTGATCTTAACACCAACTTCAGTGGATATGAACTGATAAATGCATTGTCTAGCAAAGACTACGCACAGCAACAAATTAACAAAGTAATTCTTTGTATGTGTATTCAGAAGTCAGTCTTATTGAGTTCAGGATACCTTAATCCAAGGTAAATGTGCACAAGACTGCAACCTAACACAAAATAGTGGTTCCTGAATAAACACAAATTTTCAATGATAGTAGTAAGTTCCTCTGCACTCAGGGAATAGGTTGACTAATATGGCATGGGTATTAATAGGGATTCCCCCCCCCCCATTTCAATTTCCTTTTTTAGCAACTTGAGATCAAACAGCTCAAAGACTGTATCTAGGAGAAAAGATTAGATTTTATTCAAGCAGGTTTTTTAATCTCACTCATTTGTACGCATCTGTGTATCAAAAGCCCTCGTTAGAGAGTTATGCTTTGAGACGGCTATATCCTTGAAGCTCACTAGGCACAGGACCTTGCATCTCATTTTGGAGCTGTCAGTAAACTTTCCCTTGACAATAATTACCACTTTAAAAAGACTAAGTTTACAGGTCAGTCTTTGATGAATGAATGCTATGATAACCCAGCATGCATGTCCAAAGGGTAACATTGTAGGCAAGATAACATGAGCCAGATTTTGTAGGTGAACTCACAACAGAGCACTTAACATGTTGCAGCACTGAGGCAGCCACTGAGAAATGCTTCCACATGGTGAGGGGTCCCTACAGTGGGTGAACGTAAGGGGCTCGGAACATGGATTTGCCTTATCACTTGGGAATTCCCTAGGCTTATGGAAATACCTTTTGCCCAAAAATGATTTTCATGTGAGTGCTTCTCAGAACTTTCCATGTGAAGAGATTCATGATTAGATGTACTGGATTAGGGAATCTGTTCATTTAAAAGGAGGCAAAGAGAGAATATTCTGCAAACCAGGGCTTATGCTAACCTCCATTGAATAGAAAACAATATTTGTATTGGCTAGTAAAGACTGGCTGATTATCCCACTCTTTGTCTTTGGAAGCATTATGAGGGACTGTGAGAAACATCATGGAAAAAGACTAAGGTGAAACTATGAAACTCCCTTGTTATTTTTGTTTAAGTAATCCTGTTATATTTATAGTATTGAAATGTAGTTTTTTGGGGATGTTATTATATTTTTGTTTCTCTAAGTTATTATGAAATTGTTTCCGTAGTGTTTCTTTGGAACACATCCCTGTTTTGCTGCAAGCTGCTTTGAGCATTGTGTGTGTGTGTGTGTGTGTGTGTGTGTACAAAAGTGCCATACAATTAAATTGAAGGAAGAAAGATGAATGAATGATTAGACTGCTGGAGTGAGACAGAGCAGACCCAGGTTCGAAGCTCACCTCCTTTCAACATAATCTATCTCACAGGGAGTCATGTACACTGCCCTAAACTCACTTAGATGAAAGGTGGGATCAAAATGTAATAAATAATCAATGAAACAGCTCCCAGAAACATTTGTCATTAATTTTATGTAATCTGCATTAATTGGGTATTTTTTGACATTATTGTCAAATCCTGGCACCCAATGAAACGTGTGCATGTTTAAGGGGCCTTGTTTAATGTAGGATAAGTCAAGCCAGTGTAAACAGGAACTGAGCAGGAACAGCAAGCATGCACTGCAGATATTTGAGAGGATATTTATTTACTGAGACAATTCATGAGTGCCATAAGAAGCACTGGTGGGTGTTACTGCACTTGCAGGTGTCAGGTTAGCAACCCCTGGCATAGACTGTGGGCTAGGCTGGCAGAGATGGGGACAGTGGCGTGATTTAGCTCTTTCCCTTCGTATGATTAAAATCACATAGAGGGAGATGTGTGAACAGGGCTATGGACAAATTTTAATATCAGCGTCCTGTACAGCCATGTGAAAATGCTGCATAGACTTCCACTGGTAAATAGAAATACATTTATTCATTTGTTACACTTTCGGATTTTAAAGCAACGCCCTAAAGTGGCTTGTGTTTGATACAGTTTTGCTCTAAGGTTGTACATTCAGATGCAAGGAATTAAACATTTCTAATTTTCATACCAACTCATGTTACATGTTCTCAACTATCAATGAGCAGTGAGTTTAATCTAATCACTTATGGAGAAGGCAGAAAAAACAATGTATATATTTCACCAACTTAGATTTGGGGAATGCAGTCTAATCTGCAACAGTCGAATAATCTTAAATAGCTGGGCTTTGTTTTTTGTTTATGTTTTTACAGTGCAAAGGGAAGAAAATATTTGCTAAATACAACACTAAACCAGAAGATGCTCTCTGTTGGGTGATTAAGATTTTTACTACATAATTTATATGTTGCTAAAATGATGTGCTTATTCTGAAACTCTATAATTGTCCACTATATTTGCAAACAGCTAATAGGAAAGAAAAATCCAGTAAAGATACCAATTATAACAGCAGGAAAACAACAATACCGAAAATGCTATAAACAAACAGGTAATAGATCTTTTAACGTTAGGACAATTAAACAAGCGGCCGGCATTCTGTTCTTTAGTCCAAGGACTCCTTTGATGCAAAGCTCATCCATTTCAATAAAGTTCCAACTAGTGCAAGTGCCATAAAACTCAAGAGTTTAATAACACAGAAAATAGAAATCACACAGCTAGAAAAATATCAGTCAAGGTCAGGAAGAGAAGTTTATTATATGTATGAGTACATTAAAAGACTCACAAATATTCTATAATCAATTTTGTTTCATGAATACTGTTGTCCAGTTGCCATCATGATTTAATTTTATGCTCACTATCTATGTGGGATGGGGCTTGAACAAAATTAGAAAAGAAAACATTTTCTTTGCAAATCTCAACCTCAGCAAGCCGCCTTTGAGAGCGGTATGTGACATTGAGAGGTTTTTGTTTTGTTTTTTTGTGCTTGAGCTATAAAGCTGATCTCTGCTATCCATTTATCCTTGGAATAAATAGAAGGAAAAGAAACGCTTGGTGTCTGAGCTATCATGAGTGAGACTGAACCACCTGAAACCTTGGGGTACATTCCAGAAATTATGATGTTTCTATGCATCTTATACTTTTCTGACCTTAAAGTGCTTCAGCAGTTATTTTAAGATGAAACACTGAACTATATATGAACATATAAAGCTGCCCTACACTAAATGCGACAGTTGAATCTGAATGGCTCAGCATTGCCTGCTCTGACTGACGGCAACAGAGAAACCACAGATAAGAGTATAGGATCTTCTCTGTGCAAATAATATGTTCTAGCGATCTGCTGTGACTCTTCAAACTTAGTTCTGTTTATTTTAATAATGGTACCTGTCAGGGGACTGCCATCGGAATGGGGGAGGGAGGCAGCGGAATACCGAGAGCCTCCAAAGCTTCTGAGAAGTTGCTCCTCGTCCAGCAGTGGAGAAAGCCACACTTCCAGTGGAGCAGGGGGGGGGAGGGGATAACCGAGGTGAAGGGAAGGTTCGAAGAGGCCTCTGAGAGCAAAAGCACCTCACCTAGCCCAGCCGGCCAGGAGGCAAACACGCCGCTTCCGTCGCCCTGCTTGTGCAGAGGTTTGAAATGTAAGGAGGGGAGGCGGAGATTTGGGGTGTCCAAGTTCTTATGCTGGGGGAGAAACCGGAAAGGGGCACTCCCGGAATCTGCAAGTGACTGAGACAGACATGAACTTTGGGTTTCTGCACTGTACATAGTTTGCACCAATAAAACCTGTAAAAGACAGGTCAGAGTCTTGCCTGGTTACTCACAAGCAACCACCACCAGCGCCTGACTGTACAGAAGCTACTTTCTAGATAAGGATGCAAAAACATATTAGCTCCTAAAAATATAGAGATCATGGACACAAGTGAAGGAAGCAAAATAACATGAGGCTAATTCACTTCTCTCTCCACGTTTAGGCCCTCCCTTCCTCAACAAGCCTTCAACAACACTACACTACGACAATTCCCTACAATGGGTCTGCAGGCAACATGTATGGAAAGCAAACTCACTCACATATCCTTTTCACAGCCAAGGCTGGGCAGTCACTGCTGCAGCTCTTCTAAAGAGCAGAAAGTCTCCCTAGATTCCTCTCCAGCTGGAAAGAGTAACAGAAGTTGCAACCTAGGAATGGGATAAGAATTTAAGGAAGGGGTACTCAACTATGTGAGAATCCCTGCTCCGAATTCATACCACCTGCTCTCCATCACCTGCTGCCAAGATTAACTGGAGGGCAGGGTAAAGGTAAAGTACCTTTCAAAGACAACAAAAGGAAGTATAATAAAAATTAATTACAATTGACCAATGAGCAAACAAAAAGTGGAAACTGAACAAGGGGGAGCCTTGGCTATCATACCTCATACTCTGAATATGTTCCTTTCATTGAAATTTCTTATCTTTATCTGCAATTTTTCATTCAATAGTCATGAAGGTTCTTCTTTATATATAAAAAATGATTGCCACAGGTTTCACATCAGCTGACAAATGTGTATTTAATTCATTTTTATTACCATTGGTGTCATTGCTTCTATCTTTCAGAAGAACAGATTTTAAGCCACGATCATCTAATTCTTTCACAGGAACCCAGGAATCATGTTCTGCAGATGCATCAGAATTCCAGTCACACACGTGAATCTTAAAACTGCAGTTCTGTTGAACTGAATGAAAGAACAATGTGTTACTCTCCTTTAAGCTAATTGAATCTCACATTACTTTCATTATTGGGAGATTCATTGTTCCTTCAATTCCTCATATTCCCTTTCTTTGGGCTCCCACATAAAGAAAATATCCAGGGTGCCCCCTGAATCTGTCAATATGTTGCGGGAGGGATTCAAGCACATACCAGAATTTTGGAATTGTGCAATTAAAGTCTGTTGCCCCAGCACAAATGCCCTTCTTAAAAAAATGAGCTTTTACATTTTGGAGAGGTAGGACAAAATGCATTGCAATGTGTGGGACAAGCAAATCATTAGTGGAAGGAAAAGCAAACACCCCACAAGCAAATAAAGGTGAAAGCTTGTTGTCATATAATTGCCTCTTAAAATAATCAGAATAAATGCTCAATAAAGACTGGTTGTAGTCTATCTACCATATAAGCTCTTTGGCAAAAATTTTTTAAAAAAATTGAAAGGGGGCAGGGTTCTGGCAAAAATGGCTTTGGTAATCCCACCCACCACTGAATGCAATGGTTTTGGCTAAACACGGTTTTGGCTTTAGGCGTGAACCTTGGAACATAACCCTTGTGTAAGTTTATAGGTGCTGTTTACAGAGGTGGTCCCTATCAGTTCAGCAGCATATGACCATGTAATAAAAATAATGTAGACTGAGCATTATATTGAAGAGATAGTTTTATAAATTAATTATAATAAAGCTATATTCAATAAATCTTACAGCAGAATCCTCCATGTGTGCAATTGAAGGGGATGCTGGAAGGATTACTGAAGTGTTCTTGATCTGGAACTTGGGTCTTGACTTCACAAGCATGGACTCTCTCCTTACACAGTGAAGTATCTGCTAAGAGCAAGATCAAAACTTTAAGAATAAAAGTTGAGATTCCTACATACAAAATCATTATGATGGCTACATTGAATTGAAGCTTGGTCACTCAAAATCTCTCTTTCGATTTTTCAACTCCGCAAGTAAGAACAGTTAAGATCCAACCCATCAGGTAAATCAGTTTTTCACAAGGCACAGCCGTGGAACAATGGAAATAGCTCTTGGGCTCAGGGGGAAAGCGTGGATGAGACCTTTGAATATAACTAAGTAGCGCTGCTTCTTAACAAAATCAAATAATATTCAGGATATGTTTAGGTCATGCACTTGAGAAATAGACATACAGAGATCTATAAACATGAATGTTCATGGGGGGGACGGACTGCAGCAACAAGGGAAGAACCCAGCTCTTTAGAGCTATTAGAAGCAGCACTACTTGACAGGGAGGAATTGAAGAAACTTGTTTTCACCCTTTCTGAAAAGAATGTAGTGTGAAAAATAATATTAATTTATTGGATTTCTTTTGAATGGAAATAAAGCTACATGGAAAGGGCTAATAATCACCTTCACTTACACCATTCCTCCACTCAACACTGCAACCTCCCATGACTGGCTTTTTATTTTTAAAAAGCCAAGACTTTGGTATTCGCATTTGGATGTAATGTGTAGCGTAACTTGCCCCTGTGGGGCCCAGAGGCATTTCAGGGGAAATGAAAATGGCAGGTGTAGCTGGAGCTTCACTGCACAGAACACAACTGCCATACAAAGATTTTTAAAGGGTAAAAGGGGGGAGGTTGCAGCTGTGGGCATTAGACTCAGTATTCCCACACTAAGTGTTGAAACTGGGACTATTTGTTGTCCTCACCATTTCTTGCTGTCTTTGGCAGACATTTGGACACCCACTGCCAGACTGCTGAGCCTGAGACCAATACCCTGAAGTTTGACTTGAATGGTACCACTATCTAAAGCATTAAACATTTTTTAAAAACCTTCTGTATACAAGATTGCCTTCAGACAGCTTGGGGACCGGATAACTCCATACCATCCAACATTTCTCCAATAAAATAGGGACATTCTACCATACCCTCCAACATTTCACCGATGAAAATAGGGACATCCTACAGGAAAAGGGACATTCCAGGACCAAATAAAAAACCAGGACAGCTTCTCTAAAACAGGGATGTCCCTGGAAAATAGGGACACTTGGAGGGTTTGCTAATGGCTGCTTTGCATCAGCAGAATGGACTTTACACACTTATACTGGGCAGGGCATCAACTTTTTTTCTGAACTCCTTACCCACCACAGTCCCCCATGCCACACAGCAAGCAACATTTAAGAATTGGAGGACCCTAGAGAACAACATGGGATACCACAGTAAAGCCCACAGTAAACAGTGGCACTTGGCAAAAATTGGGTTGTCCCATTGTCCTCATCCCCCCCCCCCCATCTTATTGAAGCAGAAGCACTAATGCAAGGCCACCATGGATATAACCTGAGAAGAATAGCATTCCCCCCCCCCCAGCTCCACAAGCTTCTTGACAATGAATACTGTGCATTGCTCTACTATAAATTAATTTTGACAACTGGTGAAGCCAGAAAAAAAGAAGAAAAGAGAAATGATCAATAAATCATTTGAAATGAGAATTGCTTCAGAAATAAATCAGGGTTAGTAATGGGATGTTTATAATAGATCTATAACAATATTCCAAACTTATTTGAGCCGTTTTCTTGTAATCCTTACAGTTGCAAACATTGTCCCCTCTGGGCTACATGGCTAAGCACGGAGTAGCCAATGTAGTCGTATTACTTTTTTTCTCTTCTCCAAGGCATTCTACTTTAATTTTACTGATATGAAAGAATCAATGTGTCATTTGCCATCTCTAAGTACACACAGAAAAGATGAGCACGTTGTGCATGCTAACTGCTTTGAACAACAATCTATATCACAGAGGAATGAAGCATAGAGAGGCTTGTCTCGTGGAAAGTCAATAAGGACCACACTTTATTATTTTAATTAATTAATTACATTTATAGACCACCCTTCATCTAAAGATCACAAGGTGGTTCACAATATAAAACATAAAAAATGCATAACATAGTAAAAACCAAAACCAGCAACTCCAGCTCACACACATTTTAAAATACCATAGATTATTTAATTAGCCAAAGGCCTGGGAGAAGAAGAATGTTTTTGCCTGGCGCAAAAGATATGTAATGGCGCAAAAGATAGGTAATGAAGGTGCAAGACGAGCCTCCCTGGGGAGAGCATTCTGCAAATGGGAAGCCACTGCAGAAAAGGCCTATACCTCGGAAGTCGAACGGAATCCATTCCGGAAGTCCATTTGTCTTCCAAAACATTCAGAAACCAAGGCACAGCTTCCGATTGGTTTCTGATTGCACAGGCATGCCAGAAACAATAGCGGAAGTACCGTCAGACGTTCGGCTTCCAAAAGAAGTTCGAAAACTAGAACACTCACTTCCAGTTTTTGATCGTTCAGGAGCCGGAATGTTTGACTCCCAAGGTGTTCGGAAGCCAAGCTACAACTGTACTTGTGTTGCCACCCTCTGGACTTTTTGTGGAGGAGGCACATGAAGAAGGGCTTCAGTTAGTGATTTCAGGGTCAGGGTTGGTTCATATGGGGAGAGGCAGTCCTTGAGGTAATAACTTTCTTCTACACTACTACAAGATGAACATGCCCTTGAGCAGTAGGACTCACTTTTCTATTTTTCTTGGTAGTGCTAAAAGAATAGGATTGCTTTTTCAAAGTTTTTGTTTTGATGTCAAAATTTGCAGGTTGAATGAAATAAAGCCTTTTGTCAAACAGCTATGCAAAAGACAAATGTTTAATGCATGTTCTACAAACTAATCACAATTCAGAGCAAATTTTATGGGTTGTATTCAACAGTGTCACTTAGCTCAAATCCAAATCCAAACTCTAGCTGATGGTAAAGCTTCCATTAGCAGATCCGGAAAGAAATAATTTTTCAGTTATTCCTCCTCCCTCTTGCAGCCTCACACCCCCGGCCCAGTAAATCTGCTCCAGAAGGGTCCCCAACTCTCTGGAGCAAATTGAGGCTATGGGGGCTGCGGAGGTGAGGAGAGAATGGCCAGAAAAATGCTTTCCTCCCAGTTCTGCTTACAGAAGCAAAGGGATGGCACAATCCCTTGTTTTACCAAGCCTCAGGGAAGCTTCCCAACTTTACTGAGCTAAAACTCAAGCAGAAAGCAGATTCAGTTTCTGAACATCAACAAGAGTTTGCTTCCATGTTCTTGGCAAGGTCTGACAGTATTTCAATTGTAGCCTTATGAGGCTTTGCCCTCGGGTGGGAAAAATATTGCGCCCGGGAAAGGGAAAATGGGAGTCAAGGAATAGTTTAGGAGAAAAAGCTTTATTTCTACCATCCATGAACTGGTAGAAGGAGCAAGTGTGATAACTCACAAAAAGCATGCACGAGTTCACAGTCATGCGCACAGAGTATATATTCCCCTTCTAGTTCCCTCCCCTTTCTCCTCCCTCAGGAGTCCTGCTCATAAGTTCCTCTGAGCATGAACAGAAAGCTGTCTTGGGACTATTGGACTCTTGGCACCCTTCCCAGGAAAGGGGAGTGAGAGCCAAGGGGTCGAGGAGCCCTGGTGGTTCAGCATGTCCAAGATGTTGCAACCGAATGAGATAAGATTCAGTTCTCAGGCCTGCTCTGACAGAGTCTATTCATTAGCTTTTTGAAGCCTTCTTGTGCTGATAAAAGTACAGTGGTGCCCCGCAAGACGAATGCCTCACAATACAAAAAACTCGCTAGACGAAAGTTTTTTCCGTTCGCGATTTGCCTCGCAAGACGAATTTCCCCTATGGGCTTGCTTCGCAAGACGAAAACGTCTCGCGACTTTTTTTCTTTGACTAAAAACAAAGACATGTTTTGTTTATAAAGTTAATTTATTTTCCCTTAAATTTTTGAACTGCTCTTTACAGTATGTGTGACTTTAAAGAGCAGTTAATAAACTGTTGTTGTACCAAATTTGGCTTTGTTTGGACTGTTTTTGACCATAGGAAAGCATTAATTGATTTTCAATGCATTCCTATGGGATTTCGTGCTTCGCAAGACGAAAAATTCGCTAGACGACAAAAATTGCGGAACGAATTAATTTCGTCTTGCGGGGCACCACTGTAACGGTTTTCCCTATGTACCAGCATCTTGTGAGAATCCACAGAAAAGCTGTAGCTGTGGATTTTTAGAAGACAAAAGGAATTCTGGACAGTTTTGAGGCCTGGTGTGATTATTGAGTGGGGGGGGTGACTTCGGGCCTAGGTGGGGTCACCTGTCCTCACCTACCTTCACAATAATTGTTGAAGTAGCAGAGTTTTAACCATTTTGGATTATGCAATTATACTGAAAAAGCCACCATGTAAGATACAGGGGCAACCCCCCCCCCCCCTCAAGTGCAATCAACTCGCGTTTGACCACCAATATGTGCGAGGCTGAGAAATAATTTAATAATTTAATTCAAACCTGGAAATGGAAGGAGAGAGCTGGAGAGTCCTTGCGGCTCACAAGGAGACCTCCTAGGAGGCTGAAGAGGACATCAGTGAGGGAGCAGGAAGCCCTGAAGAGATCTGAGGTGCAGCAGTCTTTGTTTTGGCTGCTCAGGCTACCCGCCTAACAGCTGACATGTGGGGTAGTGTAACAGCAGCAGCCGCTTTCCCATGCATCCTCCAGCTTCCAGCCAACCCCAGAGCTTCAACTCTAGATATTTTTGTCTGGGTTGGCAAGAGAGTGGAGAGAAAGTTGGAGAAGAGTGGGGGGGCAGGCATTTGGAGGCTTTTTAAGAGGGTGCTCCCCACTTTATGGGTTTCCAGTCATGCATGTGGGGGCCCAGAATGTAAGTGACAGGGATGCCTGTACAATAAATAAACCCCTCCCAATCTCATGTCAATTAATTGTAACTTAAAAAAAACAACACCAGAGCTAGGCCAAAACCACAGGACAAGAGAAGATATTAATAGAGAATAATATAGGCCTTGGGCTGAAACTTGTCATGCAGCAACAGAAGCTAAGAATTAAACTGAAAGAAGCAACAAGGAAGATTGTTGAAGACTGCAGGCGGGTGGGGGATACACTGGAGAGGCTTAAACCTAGGCATATGGGAAATTGCCGAAGCATTGTGATAGGAAGGAGCCAGATGCAACACCGATTATCTGGAGAGAAGCAAATTAGGGTGAGCAGGCCTAGAACAGAATCTCAAGGGTTCTTGAAAAAGAACAGTACCTGGAGTGGGAAATCGCTAATTTAAAGAGTGAACAGCATTTCCACAGAAGCCATATCTTGCAGATGTGACACACCACAGCAATTTCACATATCTGATATCTTATTATTCAGCTCATATATACTTGTTTCCATCATTCTTTAACAAGAGACAACTTGCATATGTGAATCAGTCATTATAAATTAGTAGCATAAAATATTGCAATGGATCCAAACTACAAGAAAGAAGATTCCACCTAAACATTAGGAAGAACTTCCTGACAGTAAGAGCTGTTTGACAGTGGAATTTGCTGCCAAGGAGTGTGGTGGAGTCTCCTTCTTTGGAGGTCTTTAAGCAGAGGCTTGACAACCATATGCCAGGAGTGCTCTGATGGTGTTTCCTGCTTGGCAGGGGGTTGGACTCGATGGCCCTTGTGGTCTCTTCCAACTCTATGATTCTATGATTCTATGTCAATCATAGAATCTTAGAACTGGAAGGGACCCAAGGGTCCTCTAATCCAGCCCCCTGCAATGCAGGAACCTCAGCTAAAGCATCGATGACAGATGGCCAGTAACCTTTTCCCAAAAAGAGCCTCCAAGGAAGGATAGTCCACCACCTCTCAAGGGAATCTACCTTTTCAAAGAGAAAGCCAACACTTGGGCCTAAGTCATCAAATATTATGAACATATATACATGAATGAGTCTTGGGCAGATGCTTTATACCGAGTCAAACCATTGGTCCATCCAACTTACATTGTGCACATTTGATTGATTAGGGTTGCCATATTTCAAAAGGTAAAAACCAGGACATCCCGAAAACTGTTGAGCATTTTTTAAAAAACAAAAACATACCCCACCCCACTGGCAATTTTGGAAATCCCCCCCCCCCGGACATCTATTCTGCCTTTGAAATCCTCGTAATATCTGGGAAAATCTGGACATAAGGCTGCCCTAGATTGGTGGTATCTCTCCAAGGTTCAGATAAGAGCCTTTCCCAACTCCACCTGCAGATGTCAGAGGTTGAGTCTGGGGCCTTCTATATGCAGAGCATACAGTCTACCTCTGAGCTACAGAGAAAAAATGTTGATTCACGATAAATCTGAAAAACTGAAAACTAAAAAAGAAGGAAAAATCTACTTTGTGTTCTACAGTGCCTAGACTAGAGCTGAAACGAATATTTTTAATTATTCAAAAACTAATCTTTTTCCAATTGTATTAACATTTCTAAT